>NC_140591.1:511472956-512072956 GCF_964204655.1 Triturus cristatus
GATGTTTAATCATTGGTAGCTTCACTGTAGTACGGAGAACGAATGAGACACTATAGCTAGTCGGATTGGGGTTCCAGGCACTGAGGTGGGTTGTTGGTACACCACTATACAACGAGGTCCGGGTTCCTTGCGCGTAGTTCTGTATATGTGCAGAATCCCTGCAACAAGATGTAAGTGAAAATAGCATCAGAATTGCCAAAGCACCACATGTGGCTATCTGGTTGTGCAAGACCAGAAGAAAGTAAAAAATCCATACTGACAGCAATGGAGCGTAGGTCAAACACAGGGACCAGGCTTGTCCCTCTGAAAAGTTACCTTTTCAGTCCAAAACAAACACCCCCTTCGCAGTGGAGGGGCCTGCGAGGAGCAGGGAAATATTGTGGATGGTCGTCGATGTAGCGTGTAGATCAGGCTTTGTGTCATGAACAGTCGTTGCTGTAGCATGAGGACTCTGCTGCCATCGCATCAGGTTGGGCAAATGACTCCTGATGGCATGTGGTTTATGCTGTAGCTCGAAGGGTTGGGTTGACTGAACTTCCCATTGGCCTGCCGTACAAGCAACAAGATTTTAGTGCCTGCACGCAGTTGTGAAGTGCCCAGAAACTTTAATTCAGCTCCACTAAGGCAACACAAAGGGTCCAGGACCCGAGGGGCACCACTTGTGGTTCAGGGGCTTGCTCCAGCTGGATCTGGGGGCTAGTTCAGATGGTTGTCAGCCTGTCATGGCACTGAACAGGAGGCCAGTAGACTATCTAGTTTGGAGTCACTCTGGGAGTCCTGATGTCAGATGTAGGTCCAATCCCTCTGGCTCAGGTAAGAGGGCATCAGGGCAGAAATCCAGAAAGGTAGCAGTCCAGCAAGGTATTAATCAAGCAAGGCAGTAGTTCAGCAGAGCAGATACCTGGCAAAGTATCCACAGGTCCAGAAGTGTTCTGAAAAGTTGGTGTCTGAGGTCTAGTATTTATACCTGGTGCCTCCTTTAAAGTAGGAGTAACCTCTAGACATTTCCCTTTGAAGTGCACAGGTTTTCTGCCTCTTCTGCCCTAGCTTCAAACTAACTACAGGGGGTAGGCAGCCCTGTAAGGGAAGACAGGATAAAGAATATTCAAGTGTTAGCAGGGCAGTGCACAGCTCCACCCCCCATCCTGCCAGTGATGGCCTATCTGGACCCACCTGAGCTCTGTATTGTGAGTGGCTGTCTAGGAGGAATGAACAAAGCCCAACTGTCAGATACACCCAGTCATATGACCCAGCCACAGGCTGCAGGCACTAGATGGCTAAAACAGGAACATGCCAACTTTCTAAAAGTGGCATTTTTGAAATTTTAATTTAAAGTCTGACTTTACCATAAGGTAATTTTTATCATTACAATTCTAAAGACACCAAACATGAACTAGTTACCTGTTCCCATTTGGCTGTTACAGCTTTTTAAATGGAATAAGGTAACTACAATGGGAGAAGCAGACCTTGCAGTAGTGAAAAACAAATGTAAGAGTTTTTCATACCTGGACATATAGGACCCGATTCACAAAGGTAAACTGAGATGAAAGTCTAACTTTATGACATTAGGTAGTCACTAAGAGCAATTGTGAGTAGTAAAGTTAGACTTTTGTCTCAGTTTCGGTCTCAGTTAAACTTAAGACCAAAACTTATGTTTAAATGAGACAAAAGTCTAATTTTACTACTCGTAAATGCCCTTTGTGAAAACTGAAAGTCGGAAAGTTAGACTTTCATCACAGTTTACCTTTGTTAATTGGGCCCATAGAACTCAATATTACATGTCCTTCTTTTATAATAAACAACACCCTGCCCTGTGGCCTGTTTAGGGCCTACCCTGAGGTGACTTAAATGTATTAAATAGGAATGTTTGGGCCTGTAAAAAGGTTTATTTAGCCAGGCCAAAATCGCAGTTTATAACTGCACACACAGGCTACAATGGCAGGCCTGAGACATGTTTAAAGGGCTACTAAAGTGGACGGCACAATAAGTGCTGTTAGACCACTAGTAGCATTTAATTTACAGGCCCTGGGTACTGCGATAAGCCAATATTACCATGTTTAAAGGAGTGAGTACATTCACTTTATCACTGGTTAGCAGTGATAAATTGCACAGAGTCCTAAGGCCAGCAAAAACTAGATCAGCAGAAAAATTGAGGTGGAAATCAAAATGTTTAGGGAAAGACCACCCTATGGCTGACAGCTCTAACACTTTCCTATTTCCATATATGGTATGCATGATGGTGACCTGTGAGCAATTTTCCATGGTATGAGTGGCATATGTAGTTGTGATACGAGGTGGTCTCTGCGGTACCAAGGATATTCAGACAAACTAGACCCAGAAATACAAACAAGCATTTGCAATGTAATAGGTCTCGCATTTACGGACGTTTGAGCTATTTGCATTGTAAATGGCAATACCGTCTATATAATATGTTTTAAAAACCAAAACCTAAATAAAAGGCCTTGTTATTTACAATGCCAACATCTCAAGCTTGCATAAATGCGAGACATATTGCATTGTAAATGTTTGTTTTTATTTGTAGTTGTTCAAGTTACCATAATTTATTTTGCTACTAGGGTGCACTGTTGGGAAACATTTGAACTGGTTACGCAGCCATGTTCTCTGCAGGATGCACCCATAGAATTATGATGATTTTATCAAGAAAGAGAGCCCTTCCTACTTAAAAAATGTGAAGAAAGTAAAAAAACATATTTTACGTGTTACTAGCGAGTGTGGCGTAGGGCTGGCGTTTCAACACAGCGCGCTTTCACTTTCCCTCCCTTCCTCCCTCCCCCGTCCTCCAACACTGAAACTAACTAGGAGGATGGGGGAGGGAAGGAGGGAGGGAAAGTGAAAGCACACCATGCGCACGCTGTGTTGAAACACTAGCCCTATGCGGGGACAGGAGATGTGCATGCGTACGGAGTGCACATCTACTGTCCGTACGCGTGCACATCTCCTGTCCCCCTTCGGCAGAGAAACCAAAACCGACGACAATAGGTCTCGCCAAGGCGGGCAGCGCATGTGCTGCGCTGCTAGGTAAGACATAAAAAGGCATGTGTGGCCCTTAATGATCTCGACACAGCATTCATTTGTAGTTGTCATATGATATTTCCCAACCAACCTTAAGATTCAGAACAACAATATTAAAGGTGAGACTTGGAGGTTCACATTCATGCCTACAATCTTCATGAAGCATGTACCTTTCCTTATTTAATTAGAACTCATTCCATCAATATTCAGAGATGGGGTTAAAGCCTTTTAAAATTCTCACTTAAGGTTATCCAGGACATTATTGATGGATAATCAATGGGTGATTTTACAGAAGATGACTTTCAAAAGGTAAAGTATCACACATGTTTACAATCAGTTTTCACTGATTTGTATAATAAAAGCAATGTAAAATGTATTGATATTCTATTTGAAAGCGAATATTTTACAGAAATCAGTTTCGCCTTGTCTTTCGATGTCAATGCTGTGTCTCTGTGCAGGGGCAGAAGGAGGAATCTTCTTATTGATAGGGCCCCGATCTAATGATTTTGGGGAACATCAGCACCTTGCTTCTTACAATCAATTTTACTACAGCTATATGTCTCTCTTGGATCATGGTGTGTCTTTGTAGCGTTTATAACTAAGGTAGCTTAGAATAGCATTCACAACAGTGCTATCTGCATGTCATCAAAGGTTATGTATGTGCAGTGCTTAATTTGTGCCGGTGGTTTTGGGTACTCAGCACTGGCACTTATTTCACGGGTCTATGAATCTTAGGACACTGGTTGTAACTGCCAATGATTGATTGCCTCTAAGGTACACTGTAGGGTTTGATTGTTTTCAATCTCTCGCATTCCACAGTATTGTCTCCGCCTCGGAACGGAAGCAGAAGCTGAGTGGTAACATGCACTGAGATTGATAGGGAAAAAAAAGTTCTGCTGCTGGGGCACTCTGCATATTCGGGACAAGCTCACCGGCATTCCTCCGTTTCCTCAGCATTTTTTGGATGCAGAGATGTAACATAAGGCCCCGCATAGCGGGGTGGCCCCAGGTCACCTAGCCCCTCTGAGCCTTAATTGTGTATTGCAAAATAATTATAAAAACAATTTGCAGTGGCTTGCGATGTTATTTCAGGAACCAAAATGTATCTATTTCATGAGGCAGGAGGCCCAGGCTTTTCCTTCCAGGAGTGGATGTGGCCTTGCCTCCCTAGGTTGAGTGGATGAACTGAAGCTACAACTTAGTTTCACGGACAATGCTGTGTACCAGTCTTCACTCGAACCTGAAGAGCAGTGCTGTGCTGTGCTAGTAAAGCATATGGCCTGACCTTCAGATGCTGTTACCATCCGCACTGCACTCAGAGGTGCTGCAAGAGCCTGTGCTCCACCTCCTGGCTTTGAAATCAGGTACATCAAAGTAGTGATGACTCTGTCCTGCTGGCCTGATTTTTCTATTTCATGTTTCTTGACTCTGCCACATGTTGTTAACCTTCCCAGAGAAAAGGACTGATCATCTGTTCATGTTTTAACATTCTATAAAGGCCTGGATGGGATTCTTATGAAAACTTACTATAAAAACGTCTCTACTAACTCTAACATGGCCTTTCTGGTTTTTTTCACTTTAATTATCAGTAGGGGTCAGTAGGGCGGTTGTAGAACACCTTTCTACATCTGCAGAAGTACATGTTCAGGCCACACTAATGTTTCCACTTTCAATGGATTGTATTTCGTTTCCAACTTACTATTACTCACATTGAAATCAATGAAAGCTTGACGTAGCATCTCAAAGATTAAACTGTGTGTCTCTTAATATGAAAGCTATGCATGAATCACAGCATCAAGCACATGAACCTGCCAAGCTATGAGGAGGATGTGTTGAGGCTTGTGGATGTGGGTGGAGCCATTGAAGGTGGGTGGAGCCAGTGGAGGAAGTAGGTGGAGCCCGGGGAGGTGGGTGTGGCCTCCTAAAAAAGGAGAGGATCTGCACTTAATATTTTACCAATTAAGCACTGTGTATGTGGGTGGGGCATGGCTACTACAGGTGCAGCAGGTGCAGTAGCACTGGGCCCAGATGTCTGAGGGCCCATTAACCCTGACGATTGCAATAGTTTACTATCCCAACAGCAGTCAAAGGGGCAATTGTCCCTGCTTTCTCCAGGGGGACATGGCATCCTGGCTACCCTACCTGTATGTGGAAGTTTTAATGTGTCTAAACCACATTGACCATATAATGTGGCTGCGATCCCATTTTGCTGTTGGTATTTGATGAATGCCACGTAGTAACCTTTACTCCATGCCCACATCACTCTCAATTTCTTGGTTTTTATTCCCAAATCCATTTTGTATTAGATGTGTGGTCTGATAGTGCGTAGTTGTGTTTATTGAACTGCACCAGGAGGGTAGCTTCCATTGATGCTACAGGTGCAGTTGCACCAGGGCTCAGAGGCTCACTGCATCCTGATTTATGCTGTATTTTTATAATTCAAACAGCAGCCAGGAGTTCATTTACTTTCTTGCTCTAAAACCCATGGTACACTGGCTGCGCTACTGAACTGAGCTGTTCAGGTCTCGACTCTCGAGTGCATCCAGTTCTCATCTGTGCGATGTTGACTTTTCTCATTACTTTTTTTCTGTTTTGGAACTTTCAAGCCACATGTGCAAAACATTAATTGCATTTTCCATGCCGTAGACCATGCAAGGCATAAACATATCCCGTGGTCAATCAGGTTCTGCGTGTCTAAAAATATGAAACATTAAATGAGATATTCTGAGTGACATTAGATTCACTGATCTTTTTAGTTGTGACTGACAAGCGCCTTTCTTTTATTTACAATTGGATTAATCAACGCGTTTAAATGTCCTTGGAATAGTTACACAGATGAGAACACTGGCATCGGCGTTTGAACGTTGCTAGTATTTCTTTACTTTTGTTAATTTTTTTTTATTATTCGTATATAGCATGTTCGTTTTTTTCGTGTTCACCTTTTTTTTTTTTAATTAGCAGACTGTTTCAGTTCCAGGCACATTAGCAGCGTTAACGTATAAAACGTTTCTTTCTCCTGCTTTTAGCCTTTTAAAAGGTAATGAGAAGCTAGATTAATTATGGTGTGAAGAGCAGGAGTGTTTCATCATGGAGAGGCTTAAAGGTGTTAATTACTCATTTGTATCGGGTTCAATGAATCTCCTTAAGAAGTGCTGCATGCCCCACAGTATACCATTTGGCTGTTAGCTGCACTTTTTAAAAGCATATTGTTTATAATATCTCATTAACCTATGATGAATTGGGAGCCATATTATGGTCTGGGTTGCATTTTGAACTGTAAAACTTCAAGTCAGTTAGCATGAGAAATTGATCAACGTAATGTTTTATGTTTGCTTGTTATCTGAGTACACCATGCCCGAATTTGCAGTAATGTGCAGGCAATTAAATGTTCGGTTCTGTTCTGCAGCGGTAGATTATATTTCCTCTGCCAAGTATTGACTGCTTTCAGTTGCCATATGGACTGCCCTTGGCGGAGCTGGCATCACACCAAGGTGTCTCGCGCACTACTGAAACCAACAAGAATGTTTGTGTATTTTCAGTGGTGTTCAATGGATCACTGTATTAATGTGTTGTCACTCTCAACATCTAAATACTGAAGATTCAATCTACTTTATCCTTCCGCCGTTCATGCTGGTGCAAAGAAGGGACACACACACACAAACACACACGTCTCTTGTTTTCATGCTGTGATGATGTTGGCATCTACCACCCTCATCATTCAAAGTTGTATGACAATGCACCCCTGAGCACACACTCCACTCCTGTCACCTGATCACGCTCAACGTATGTTCATCATCAGTTCGACAGATCAGCCGTTTTCTCTCTCCATCTTCCATCCATCGGACCTTGGGACCGGGTCGGGGGCCGGGTGGAGGCTCCTGTGTATCGGTGCTGTGTATCTGTGACTGTGCTGTGTATCTGTGCTCTGGTGCTCCTGGTGCTACTTGTGCTCCTGGGCACTGGGAAAAGAGGTGCAGAGGAGCTTTTGTAGTGTCGCAGCTGTGATGTAAACAGCGGCGACAGTGAGGGCGCCCCCATGCATGCATCCCCAAGAAGGGAATCTCCCGATAAACCCCTATCGTGACCGGGCCGTATGGTATGGTCCCGGTCACGTGATGGCACAGTAATAAAAACACCTACTGCGGATGCGACGTCACGAGACTCGCGTACGCGGTAGCAGTATCAAGCACATATACTGGCTCTGAATATTTATTGATATAAGCCGTGTTGCAGCAATTCAGAGTGTTATCTCACCTGTGCATAGGTCGCTGTGTACAACACACCACTGGTGACGAGGGTGGGCGTGTTCCCATTGCGATCCTACACAGGGGCGGTTGCGTGGGGTTGGAGGAGGCCCCTACATCTGGCTGCCGGCGCCCAACGCGAGAGTAGTCTGCGGAGCAAGCAGGTCAGGAGTGTCGCCGTTGCTGGGGGGGGGGAGAACTGTGCTCCACACGCTGCAGGGTATTATAATTCATCGAGTCCCCACAGGCGCTGACGGTGCGCTCCAGGCCCAGGCGGCTGGTTGAGTTGCACGCATGCGCATTGACCCGCACTGAAGAGAAGGGAATTTGAATGCCGCGCTACCGCGCTCCCACATGCGGTGCTACCCCTGTGCCCCTGGATGCCTGAGAGTGCAGAGAAGGGAAGTTGAAAGCCGCGCTACCGAGCTCCCACACGAGGTGCTACCCCTGTGGCCCCTGGATGCCTGAGAGTGCTGCAGGGAGGCCCCTTATAGTGCAGCCATTTCCAGTCAGCCTACAAGTGCTGTGGGGGAGTGATTGGCCAGCACACAGTGACAGCAGTTGGGCCACCTGCAGAATTTGAGGCTTCATCTACACCTTATCCAGGAAAGGTACACATTGTGAGGTGCAGCGTCACGTCACCGCAGCGGGCTGCCCTGGGGAAGGCTCATCATGTCTACCATCCCCCCAATTGAGCCATTTGTAGTGGAGGGGCCTCCCTCTGCCCAGGCGTCCAGATGGAAAGAATGGGTAGAACGCCTCATCATATTTTTCGAGGCCATGAAAGTACACAAAGACCAGAAGAAGGCCATGTTACTCCACCTAGGAGGTAAGGACATTCACTGCATCACGAAGACTCTTGTAGAGGCGACGCCCAAGACTCACATGACCCTCATTAACGTGCTCACAGGCCATTTCGAACCAATGACCAACCAGGACTACGAGCTCTTCATCTTTCGTCAAGCTAGGCAGCTACCCGAAGAATCACTCAACACATTCCACGGCAGACTCAAGCTCCTGGCATCCACGTGTGGATTTAGAGATGAGACGGAGGAGATCAGAGGGCAAATTATCCAAGGGTGTGCCTCGGCGAAGCTTCGCGAAAGAATATTGGAAGAGTCGGGTAAGCCATTAGCTGACATTTTAACCCTGGGACGCACAAAAGAGCTGTCCAAGGCCAGGGCAGCGCACATGGAGGCGGCACTGCAATCACCCATCAAAGCGGAACCGGTAAATGTGGTCATGATAAAGCCAGCAGACCGTCGCAACAAAAAGCTGTTCACCAGTGGCTCACAAGGGGGTCAACGATACTGCGGGTACTGTGGTGGCCCACCTCACAAAGCAGCTGATTGTCCAGCAAAAGGAAAGAAATGCACAGGTTGCGGCTGATTCAACCATTTTGAAAAGGTATGTTGTTCCAAGCAATACCGAAATCCTAAGCAAGCAGTTAATACGATACCCGAAGGAGGTGATGAGTCGAGTGACATAACGACGATGAAGAAGAAGAAAAGGCGGTTCACAAGGAGCACATGATTGGAGCTGCGTCGAGTAGGAGCAGGCATCTGCCCCAATACCGTATTCAGGTGGGAGCACAGGAGGTCATGGCCGTCGTGGACCCCGAAGCCACCATTAACATAATGGCAGCCGCTCTCTACAAATCCTTGCACCCGGCACCCACTCTACAGCACACCAAAATCACGGTCTTCGTGTACGGACAAGACAAGCTGCTGGAAATGAAATTTTAAGACTACAGTCACCCATGAAGACAAATCAGTCAGCATCATGGTGTACGTCACCAAGGATGGACAAGGCATGCTCCTGAGATGCCGAGTGGTTGAAGACCTGGGCATCGTATCATTTGCATTCGGAATCCACCAGGAGTCAATCCAGCACATACTCACAGAGTTTGTATGGGTCTTCGAAGGCATTGGAAAGTACAGAGGGAAGGAAATCAACCTTCATATTGACAACACCGTACAACCCATGGTCCTGCGACACCGGCGTGTGGCTTTTCATCTACGCCCGTTGGTGGAGCAGGAGCTGCTCAAGCTGGAGCAGGTGGGCATCATTGAGAAGGTGTCTGGTCCCACACCCTGGGTTTCCCCAATTGTCATTGCCCGGAAACCAAAGCAAACTGGAGCCGTCAGGATATGTCTCGACATGCGACTGCGGAATGCAGCTATAAATAGGGAGTGACACATCACCCTGACGATTGATGACTTGATCGGAGAGATGGCAGGGGCGTGTTGGTTCTCGAAACTCGACCTACGGTCAGGATACCACCAACTATTCCTTGATCAGGCATCCAGGAACATTAAGACATTGTCCACTCATGTAGGACTTCGCAGGTACACTTGGTTAAGTTTTGGGATATCCAGCGCCGCAGAGGTGTTCCAGAATGTCATCCACGAACTGGTCATGGCCATCCCTGGAGTTATCAACATGAGTGACGACCTTATGGTACATGGCAAGTCCATCCTGGAGCACCACTCCTGCCTGGTGCAGGTTCTCCAGAGAATAAAAGATGCTGGACTAACACCGCACCGAGAAAAATGTGAGTTTCTCAAGACCAAGCTGCAGTTCTTTTGGTACACCTTCTCGGCTGAGGGGGTGAATCCTGAACCCGACAAGGTCAAATACATTAAAAAGGCACCGGCCCCTTCAACGTCATGGAAGTCCGCAGATTTCTGGGCATGGTGAATTACTGCGGGCATTTCATCAGAGACCTCATGACCCTCACCCAGCCTCTGAGGGAGCTCACCAAGTACTCAGTCCCGTGGGTGTGGGAAGAACCACAAGCAAAGCATCCCAGGACATTAAAGATGCTCTGTCGGCTGCCACTACTCTAGCGTTCTTTGACCCACAAAAGCTTATAATGGTTGCAGTGGACACAGGCCCAAAGGGACTGGGCACAGTGCTAATGCAACATCGCACGGTGAAGAAGACTGTGCCCCGGTGGCATTTGCCAGCCGCTCGCTCACGGACACCGAGTAGCGGTTCTCCCAGTTTGAAAAGGAGGCTATTGCGATCCACTGGTGGTGTCGCCATTTTTATCTGTACGTCTACTGTAAGCCGTTTGTGGTGGCCACGGACCACAATCCTCTTCTGCCCCTGTTCTCCGGCACCTCTTCAAAGCCCTCGCCGAGGATAGAAAAATGGATGCTGCAATTGCAGAACTACAATTGTTGCATTGAATATCAGCCAGGGAGCCGTAATCCTGTGGATTATCTATCCAGACACCCCATAAGTGCTATGGCCCAAGAGGAGGAAGATGCCGCCGACACAGAGGCGTGTGTCAGATGTGTCACGGAATGGTCATGACCCATTTCCCTCTCGATGGGTGACCTGAAGAGTGAAACTGACAAGGATGAGTGCCTGCAAAGAATCAAGAAGGCGATGGAGTATGGCAACTGGCACAAAGCCCGAGACGAATGGAAGATACTCACCGCGGAGGCCCGCAGAATACTGGAGAGCTTATATCATGTTCAGGAAGAGCTGGCAGAAGACACCACAGGCTGTCTCATGCAAGGACACTGGCTGGTAATTCCTTCCTCATTGACTGACAGGGTCATTCAACTGCAACACAGTGGACATCAAGGAATGGTTAAACCCAAGTAGAGACTACGAACCAAAGTGTGGTTCCCCTTAATGGATGAGCTTTTGGAGGTAGCTGTTTGTGAGTGCCAGTGGTGTCAGGTAACCCCAAACCTGCTCCTGTGGTCACAGAGCCAAGGCACGCTGGTCCATGGCTGAGCGTCAGTCTCGATTTCGGGAGCCTGCCGGATGGAAGACACACCTTCGTGGCTATCGATGACTACTCCAAGTATCCAGAAATTGAGATCGTGAATGCACTAAATGCCACTGAGATAATCCCAAAGCTGGAGAAGGTGATGGCGACGCATGGCATTGTTACAGAACTCCAAACTGACAATGGGCCGCCTTTTCAAAGTCAGGAGGTAGCTTCCTACCTAGCCTCGCTGGGCATCAAACATTGGCAGATCACCCCTCGCTGGCCAGAAGGCAACGGGGAGGTGGAGAGGTTTATGCGTACCTTAAACAAGGTCATCCGCATCGCACATGAATGACACCAGCCCCTGGAATTAGCTCTGTTTACATTCCTGAGAAATTACTGACAAACTCCTCACACTATGACAGGACTGGCTCCTGGACATCTGTCCATGGGCCAAGTGGTCATAGACTCGATTCCACATCATCCCAGATGGTGCCCTGAAAACTCTGGTGATCACAGGATAGATGACCAGAGGCGCAGGGCACATGAGCAAGTCAGTCAGCGCCGTGGGGCTCAACAAGTGCAGCTGCAAAGAGGAGACAAGGTGCTGCTTAAGAACCTCATGACCAAAAACAAATTCCATCTTCCCTATGAAAGGCGCCCCTGGACTCTCATCAGAGTATGAGGCACCAGAGTCATTGCTCGGAGGGGTGGAGAAGTTGTAATGAGGAACATTTCCCACTTCAAGAAGTGTCATTTTGCGGAGGCGAGTGCGTCAAATCCGGGTGCAGAGAGCCAGACCCAGGTCCCTGTTAACAACCCAGTTCTCCATAGAAATGTGGAGGAAGTGGAGGGTGCAGAGGGTGCTTCATCACCAACACCTGGAAGCGATGCCTGTTTGTCAATAGACACTGACACCATGGTGGCAGGGCATGAAGAAATGCCAGAGAGTTTCGGAGAATCATTGCCCCCAACAGCGAGCGGGGAGACTGGAATTGAGTCCTGTGGGTGGGGAAGTTCCCATTATCAGCTCCGACGCAACCCTGTGTCGAACCAGAATCTTAGAGACAATCTTATGTAAGATTGTTCCTTTTATGTTGTTGATTTTGGTTCTTTGATTGTCAGGATTATGCCGCTGGGGAGGAAGAGTTGCGGCATAGTTTCATGGACTACTGTTGGACTATGTTTTCTGTTTTTTGGAGGAATGTAGTGTCGCAGCTGTGATGTAAACATCAGCGACAGTGAGGGTGCCCACATGCATGCATCCCCAAGAGGGGAATCTCCCGATGAACCCCTATCATGACCGGGCCGTATGGTATAGTCCTGGTCACGTGATGGCACAGTAATAAAAATCCCTACCGCGGATGCGACGTCATGAGACGGGTGTACGCGGTAGCAGTATCAAGCACATATACTGACTCCGAGTATTTATTGATATAAGCCCTGTTGCAGCAATTCAGAGTGTTGTCTCACCTGTGCATAGGTCGCTGTGCACAACACAACAGCTTTCAGCACTACCGAGTGGCTCAGTGAGCCCGGGGGCCCACATCTGGAGTGAGGAGAAGCAGGGACAAGTGGCAGTGCAGTGAAGGAACGCGGCAGTGTTGAGAGGCGTACCACAAAGGTAAGGCTCAAAACTGCGTGGGTCACATAGGTAGAGCGGAAGTGGCCAGAGGTAGGCTGGTGCGGCTTGTTCTCTTTTGGTGGCCCTCTGCATTGCCTTCAGTGACTTTAGTGATCTAGCTGACTGTTGCCTCTGTTATGCGACATGCTGCACGCTACAGGCCGCCCAATGGCAGCCCTGTGTTTCATTAAATTAAATGATACATTACCGGATCTTACTGGCTACCAGCAGTAGAAGCCGTCCTCCAGTTATTAGGTAATTCCCCTCCTCTTCCTTCCTGCTCCTGGGCAAGGGAGAATCAGGAGAGTGTAAGGGGTAAAAGGAGCAAGGGCAAAGTGAGTGAAAAGAAAGTGTGTGAAAGGGAAAAAAAGAAGGAAAGAGAAGGTGAATTGCTAGGCCGCCCCTCTGCCTTCTGCCCTAGGCTTTTGGAAGCAGCTAGGTAGCTGTGTACTGGGATTTCCTGTGGCGTTTTTGCATAGTGCCATTATCAGCAACTGACCCCCACCCACAGTCTGAGCATGCATGAATAAATAAATACACAAGACCACTTTTGTTATGGGAAATATTGCTGCAGGTTTATTCCATACAAAAGTATGCAGTATGGTGGGTTATCTTACGGGCGATCCAAGGGCAGGCAGCTGTACCAACCTATGCTACCCTGCCCGCCTGATGAGCTAGCACTGTGGGTCACCCAACCAGTGCTACACCTTTTTGTGATCCTCCTCCTCCAGATCACGTGACACGTTGGTCTTTTATTACTCATGCCCTTTTCAAGGCGGAGCCTAGCAGGGCCAACCCTCGGTTGGTTGGGCCCCCAACCGCCCGAAGGACTAACGGGGCGCTGTCGCAGTTTTCCAGGAACTTGCCCTGAGACTCCTGGTCTTTGGCTCTGGCACCCCTGCTGTGCCACGCAAAGGTACCCTTACTGTACCTGTCTGCTTCCAGATTGCCCTGTAACTCTGTCTGCAATGAAAAAAGAAAACATTACAACGTTCTACGTACATTGCCTGCCAACCCCACGCCGGAAAAGAGGTAGGATGGGAGACGGCATGTCTGGTGCAAAGAGGACGCCGGAGAGGTGGGGGTATAAGTACCCTCCCCCGACCTCTGTCCACCGGAAGTGATGTGCCTAGCGCGCCAAGGTGAAGGACTCCTTCCTGAGCCCAACCCTTGGCCAATAGGTTTGGGGTTTCTGCCCAAATGGCACTAAAGGGCCGCACGTTGGAATGGCCCCCTGTGGGGGCCACGGACAGCCGCATAGTGCCATTATTGGCAACTTACCCCCACCCATAGTCTGAGCATGCATGAATAAATAAATACACAAGACCACTTTTGTTATGGGAAATATTGCTGCAGATTTAGTCCTTACAAAAGTATGCAATATGGTGGGTTATCGTACGGGCGTTCCAAGGGTAGGCAACTGTATCAACCTATGCTGCCCCGCCTGCCTGATGAGCCAGCACTGTGGGACACCCAATCAGTGCTACACCATTTAGTGATCCTCCTCCTCCGGATCATGTGACACCTTGGTCTCTTATTACTCACGCCCTTTTCAGGGCGGAGCGTAGCAGGGCAAACTCCCGGTTGGTCAGGCCCTCAACTGCACAAAGGACTAATGGGGCGCCGGCGCCATTTTCCAGGAACCTGCCCTAAGGCTCCTGGTCTTTGGCTCTGGCACCCCTACTGTGCCATGCAGAGGTATCCTTACTGTACCCATCTGCTGCAGAGGTACCCTTACTGTACCCGTCTGCTTCCAGATCGCCCTGTAACTCCGCCACAGCTCTGGAGGCGGCCAGAGCCCCCCCACCAAAACAGCTCATTTCTGACCTGCAACCTGCTTTCTAGGGCCTCGTGCATGTCCAGTGGAAAGTGTCCATGCCCACCTGTGACAATGCACCCCATGTTTGTCAGCCTAACCTAGGCGTACGCCTGGATGGCAATGGTGACAAAGTAGCCTTTAACATTAGCCTGGATCAGCTCGTGTCTGGTGAAACCCAGACCCCTCTGGTCTGTGAACTTATGCCATGAACAGTTCTCCCTTACAGGGATGTTCAACAGCCTCCTCTGACTTAGCTGCGTGCCACCTCTACGGGGGATCATCTCGGAGCACCAGAGCTCACATTGACCCATGTAGTTGCTGATCTCACTAAAACAGCTCATTTCACACACGCAACCACTCATTTCCAGGCCTCCTGCAAATCTAAGGGAAGAGATCCCTCCCTACTGGTGATAGATGAACCCCATCTATATCACAATGGCCCTTGACGTTAGCCTGGATCAGCTAGTGTCTGATGAAACCAAAGAACCTTCTGGCCTGTGAACCTGTGCCAAGAACTATTCACCCTCCTGCGGGAAAGTTCCACTGCCTCACATGACCTAGCCCCATGGCAACTCTGAGCGGGACGATTTCAGACACCAAGGCTCACATTACCCCATCTATTTGCTCATCCCACCTAGCTGCCGTCCTTCTAGCCCCGTGTGTGCCTGAACCCCTGTGTGCCGATCTATGGGACAGCAGAACACTTGTTAGTTAACCGCTCCCACCCCAGCCTGCCTTTTCAATTTTAACCTGGGCGTGCCTCTAAATGAGACAGGCTCCACACAGCTGTAAGGCCAGAGACACACATATATGTATTGTACCCACTATGCGAGACAACTCACCCCTTCGTGGAGTGACAACTACACAGGTGCCTACACAAGTCACCCAACAGACAAGTTGGTCCTGACTACCTAGTGTTCTGGTGCCAGATTTGGAAAGAGCCTTGCCTCCACTTGCTGCCCCCTGGGAAACCCCCAATGCCAGTACTCTGGCCGCAATGCAGCGATGCCCTCGTGTAGCATCGAACCCCTGGTCAACTAAGAGTGCCACTCCAACTACTTAAGCCTACACCTTGACCATGGGTGGAGTCTAGCTCTCCCCAAACATCTGCTGGTGTAACCCATGGACACACCTCCTGGTCAGTTCAATTTAGTAATTCATGGAACTGACAACCAAAAGGGCCTACTGCTGGGCTGTGTAAATGCGGCCCAGGGTGACCTTAAACAATCGGCTTGGTGCGGATTGGTGCTAGCATTACCTGGCTTAAGTGCAATCCCTTTGGCACTCACTCCTGACAAGATGTACCAATGCAGGTAGAAGCAACAGTTATCCAGCCCGCTTACTTCCTGTCCCAGTTATCTGAGTAAATTAGTGAAAGATGCACGTTTGAACTGGCAGCTGATACTGTTACTTACGCCTGCCAATGCTCTGCTCAGAGCAGCCCGCTAGACAATGGCTTCCATTGAAAGACAGTGCCAACAGACCTCCACGCACTTACGGCGGTACCTCTGAGTAGGGCTCTAGTCTAACAGATGCCCCTTGCATCGGATACCGCCTCTGGCTGTAAGCCGCTCAGTGCTACTGATGCCTTGGTGCTTCCTGACCCACAGCCAGCTCACCCTGATAGAATCCGCTCATGACTGGGACTCAACAGTGCGGTGAAAGCACAAGACATCCTAGCCTGACCTTAGCTCTTCACCAGGCTTCCACGCAAGAGCCCTCCACAAACCTTGTGGCCTAAAACATTCGCCCAGTGGGGTGGTTGCGAATGGACTGCAAACCACTCCTAGGCATTCTCCACCCATGTTGTATATGGATTTTTTGGTTGGCTAGGGTATGCAGCTAAGCCTGGCCGAACCCACCTCTCTAGTCGGGAGAAGGGAGCACACACTTAGGCTGACACCTGCCCACCCCCTAAGTGGCTAGGCAGAGACTTTGGCTTATCCCAGAGGCAGTGTACATTTAATGTGCCAACCACACTCACACAGTGGCACACTATAGTAGAGACTCCATACCAGTTTATTTTAATTGCCCTTCGTATCGTCCATTCAAGAAAGACTTAGTACCATCTGCCCCTATTACCCTGTGCTACCAAACCTCATCAAGAAAGAAATATTGATGGATTCGAGACATGGCACCATCCAAACTACTGAATTTAAATTTTGCGAGAATAGTTATTTGAAAGAAAAGTATTGAATGGATCGCTCATCCAAGTCAGAGGACATATCAAACCGCTTTGGTCTACCTTGCTGAGAAGGATGGACAAATGCCCATTATTGGAATTAGTGAATGAAGGGATTATTCATTCATGTGCAGCCAAGTGGGAAACACTGCCCCCAAGTGGCCTCCCCACTTTATGGCACCCTGGCCATACTAATTGGTTTAATGCACCAATAATCAACCCCAAACTGATATACTGTTTTGCCCCACCCAGGGCACCCTGTCTGGTTACTGCCAAGGCAGACACCCCGCAATGCCAGCAGAGGGACCCAAAGACCTGCGATCTGAATTGTACAGTTATTTAGCAGGTGTGTAGATTCACTGCGAAATCCTCCTTGAGTCAGTTTCCATAAGTTTGTTTGTAGATAAGCAAGGATAGGCCGCCTGTGCAGCACTCAATCCTACCGAATGATTACATGCACTGGCAAGATGAGCTCGAGAACCACATATGTTCTACCTCATGAAAGAATTGCAACTCCCTTACGAGGATTTGAAAATATTTAGTCGTGCTACGTTGTGGCCTAATGATTCTGACCCGAACACTTGCTCTGTTTTTGTCGTTGGATTGAAACATGCAGGCTGAAACATATGCACCTAGGAGGGGCAGAGTTGAAGTTTTAGAGCAAACCTCTTTGCGACTGTGGGCAGCGATCTAGGTACTCATTGACTCGATACTTCCCCGTCTGCTGCTCTGCGTGGGGGCCAATCCATTCATCTCCCCACAACCCAAACCGTGCTGTTGATCAACAGCACCCTCACACCCTTCAAAATTCTCCAAACCTTGGCCCCGATCCCCTCAGTTGCTACTCCGGAAATCGAAGGAAATGGGAAGGCGATGCACAACTCGCTCACCAACACATGCAACAGCCATTGTGTGCAATCTCAAGGGGTGAAATGTGGCAGAGGACAATGCTCCTCCAATGTTAGCTCACCCACCGACACCGCCAAGACTGCCCAAGACCTCAGCTCCATGCTGGCATCCCCGAGTTTCGAGCAGAGGGGCCCACTGTCTGAGAAATCCATCTGTGCGGCGATAATCTGGACCCGGCACGCCCTCAGCAAGAGCCCGCCACTTCCGGCTCAGATGCCTAATGCCCAAACGCATCCGTTCCAGCAAGCGAAAACAGTACTGCGACAATTACAATGTGGGGGCTGGCCACCGACAACCATGTTTTGGGTTGAACTGCTGCCCAGCAGCATCTCGACTTAAATGCCTTGCCTGTGCTGGTCATGCTGCCAATAAATATTTTGAGTTAAGTGTAATTTACTTTGTACAGCAACCAAATTACCCTTTGTGACATCTTTTGTACTTTATACCCAATAGCCTCCGCAGTCCCCCAAGCCAAAACCTCAACCCATCAACCAGCACACAGGGACTGACCTGGCACACAGCGCTATCCCCACATGTGGCAGCAAGTGCCCAGCTCGTCTCCCAAACGTGATGAGCGAGCAGAGCAGGGAGGTACCCCTTTTTCTTTGTGCATATTTATATAGTGCATACTCGACCCGAAGGTATTGGAGTGCTTTACACGAGCACCGTATTTACATTACACATTCAGGCACGGGGAGATTCAGTGATTTGCCCCGAATCACAGAGTGTGGATGCAACCCCGAGGCTCGAACCCTGGTTTCCAGCACCAAAATCGGCAGTCTAGCCGACAGACCACATCCTCTCTAAGATATGGCGGAAGCTGCATGGAATTAGCCTATAGGTTCAGGCAATCGAAAAATCCCCTTGTGATGGCTAGTGCCCATAGGAACGCCCGGACGGACAAATCACCCGCCCCAGCTTAGCCAAGTTCATGAGCTTGACCCCAGGCCCCCTCACGTTAGTCACGCGCCACCCGTTTGACCGCGCATGCCTACCTGGCACTGCAGACCTCAATGGCACCGAGCACAGCAGACCCCCGCACTTTCACGGCCTCATGGCCACGGCCCCTTCCCCGTCACCAGGAATGCCGGCACATCCCACACAGCCAAGGGCACCAGAGACAGGCAACGCCGGCCGAGACTGGCCAATCCTCCTCCTGAGGGAATGTCAAGGCTGCGAGCGGGCCAGAATCCCCACAAGGGAGAAGAAAGAGTTTCAGAGAGAGTGCATGCTCCTCGGGCAGACCCCGCAACCGCCGGGGGACCCCCCTGCTCATACACCGAATCATCTGATGCTATATCCCATAGCAGAAGCCATCTTGCATGGATAGGATCCGACTGGAACATAACCGCGCCCACACAAATGTTCCACAGAGACCCGCACTGTGACACCTCCTCCACAGGACACAGTCCTGGAATGACTCCCTGTTGCTTGGCACCAACTGGCTCGGGCGCCCTCCCCCAACCAGGATTGCCACTGCACCATGACCCAGCTGGACGCAGCACCCGCACCATCGACCAGGCCAGGGCGGAGTCTCAGGCCTGCACAGCGGCTGTGCACCAATCATTCCGGATAGCAGATGTTTAATTGTTCCCAAACAGTACTCACTTTCTCGAGATCACAAGGATGCAAGGTGCAGCAGGGTCTCGCCGAGGTCAAACACAATCCCCTCTCCAGGGTCGACTGTGAGGCATAAGTCCACGAAGCCACCAGACCCGGTGAAAACCACAAAATCCAGAACGGGGGGAATCCAGAATGGGAGCGTAGCCCCCTCCCCCACAGCTCCTAGAACGCAGACTCAGCCAATGCACAAGTAAGGTGGAAAGCACAGGCCAAACCCACCGTCATTCGTTACCATCCCATTAGAGGTCGGATTTCACTAATAACCAAATTGGACCCATGAGACCTGCCAGCCTCTGCACACCCGATAACCACGGGACGGACTCGAAACCAGGGACACGAAGCTAGCCCACAACAAGAAAAACTTCTGAACATCCAATGTAACTTGAAACACCGCACCACAATGGCTCTGAGACAGTACATCAACCCCAGGTCACTTTCCAACAACAGGTCAGAGGCCAGGCAGTAGCAAGGCCATGGGCCAACCTGCATGCCACTCCCACTGAACCAAATGCGCCCTTCAAGCCAATCAGTCACATCCCTCTGCCCCAACATCAAGACAAGCCAACCACGCTGATACCCTAAACTCGCGGGGCACAGGATGACCCTCGACGGGCCGCCTACTCCTCCAACAAACCCGTCGGGCCTGGGCACCCAATATCCAATTACAACACTCACTAACATTACAGGATTAGCTGTTCAAGTATCGTCTGCAGCAGCTCACTGGCTTCAGTATTCAGTATTGCAGTGTACCGCAACGTTTATTCCTTTTCCCAAGTTCACATCGTAATCTTTTAGACCTTGCAATGTCAAATAACTCGGAAGTTGCAGCGAAGATAATGGCAGCTGCGGACCTGCAAGATGGAGCAACAAATAGTACTCATACTGACAACCTTGCTCTATTACGAGCCAAACGGCCGGTACCAGCCACGGAGCCAACACCACCCGCTTTCCCACACAACTCGAGACCCGGGAACCCAAGACCGCCTCAAGCCCCCTGACCAGGGAACAACCAGGAGATCGGAGCCACAGAGTCCCCAAAAGGGGAAAAGAGAGGGGAGGCTGTTAGGCCCGACAATGGCCCCTCCTAGCCCGCACTCATCGCAACCGGAAACTGAAGCCGCGATCACTTATATGATAGCCACAGTGATCATGCCCACATTACTGGCCACCCCAGTTACACCCGCCCCAGGCCGACTACGATGTCGCTCCCATGCGGCCCTTGTGCCTGCATAGTTGTTAGAGGGCCGGGTGGGGGAGACCGGGTAAGAGTGTTCTGTCTGCAGGAGACAGGGAGACCACAGATGTACAGGGGGGGTGGCCTTGGGCTGCTGGGCTGACTCACTGCACTCTCATGCTAGCCTGAAGAATCGTGCACGACACGAACGATAGCGTGTCCAGCGCAAAGACGATGCCAGAGAGGTGGGGGGAGGTATAAGTACACTCCCCCGACCTCTGTCCGCCGGAAGTGACGCACCTAGCGTGCCAAGGCGAAGGACTCCTTCCTGAGTCCAACCCTTGGCCAATAGGGTGGCGTTTGTGCCCAAATGGCACTAAAGGACCGCCCGTTGGAATGGCCCCCTGCGGGGCCGCGGATAGCCGCATTTCTACTTCTCTGACAGTGTGTGCCAGGTGGCCAGATGGGGTACGTGGAAAAATCGAGAGGAGGAGGACTGTCACCTGTGGCTGAGGCCTGCGGTATTGATGAGGTCCTCGGAGTAACAAGCGTCATATCATGAGATCAGGTCACACAAGGGGACCAATACAATTTTCGTTTCAAGAGCAACTACAAAAAAGGGAAAAAGCTGCAAGGAGAACTCAAACCTGTTCCCAAAAAGATACATTGCATGTTAATGAGATAGATCTTAAGGAACTGTCATACATTGATAGGTCATCATCAAGCGCGGAGTGTGCATTAATTGTGGGTCAAATATACAATCAAACTCCCGCCGGTGGGGCCGGTGGGGCCTACTTTTCTCAGCCCGACATTATGGAATATTTTAAACAGTCAGACAGAGCCCAATATGAGACCAAATGTGAAGCTGAGGTGTCTTTGTCCATGCTTGCACTTAAAAGTATGGGTTTATCAATTGTTCAGACCGTTTGTGATGGTGCTCTACCCCAGGATGATGAAATGAGAGAATGCATGAAACAGTCTGCTTCTTCTACTTCTTTGACCTCAAATGCATCTGTTGCAACAAATACCACATTTGAAGGGGGAACTCTCATGTAGTGGTAGCTAAAGCCCAAGTCCATTATGTTCCTGATGTTTGTCAAGTAGATATGCTGTCAACTCAAACTACGTTGCAGCCCAAAAGAACTGGGCACTACTAGCAGAAGATAATCCTTGGGATACAACCGAGTGGAATAGGGGCTCAACTGACTGTGATGTTTCTGTTATTTGCATGGGTGAATTTTAAACTAACCACAGTAGTATTAAATCTCAGTTGCCTAAGACTGGGACTGAGAGCATCTGTGAGAGTCTAGGGACATCAAGAAACCAGTCGCTGAATAATAAGAATGTCTTAATCCAATTTAGTTGAGGATTATATGATGGGAAACAGGTCCTGGATGTTCATCCAACTTTAGAATACAGCCCAAGTATACAATTCCCTGAACTCTGCAGACCTCTCATTCCTAGATAAATATGATGTTTCTACTATAACTGATGAGTGTTCTACTGAATTTAAAATGGCAGATAATGATGGAGTGTGGCAAAATTTGTTGAACACAATTAACACAAGGATGACAGCATCAAGTTCACACTGCCATCGTTATGATGACCCCTGATACAGTTGGTATTAATAACGGAGCTGTGCATAAGTATGACAGCAAGCCCCATATTTTGAGTCAGAGTAAGCAGATCCTTGGATATCCAGGTAGAGAAATTAACTGTCATCCGCAACCTGAGATTAAATTACAAGTATATAAAGAGACTATGCTCTCGTCCCAAGACCAGGTAGTTCACACCGCATAGGTTCAGTCCAGCCGTTCTGATTAAGCTCTATGTCACTCAGAGTCTAACGCCCCTTAAAAAATATAAAATCAACTATCTAGTTAATGATAGCAAACCAGGCCTGAAAAAGTCTTTGCGTGCTATACCCGAAAATATTACCCCTAACAGAGTGCAATTAGTACTGCATCCCTTATATGAATCTCGGGGCACTCACAACAGTCTTAATCGGAGTTTATTCTTGAAAATAATCTCAACCATTCCTGATTTATCATTTGTTAAAACCACTGATCTTCTGTCTGTGCATTTCAAACAGATACAACCTATCTCTCTCAGTGGGTCCACTATTACAACTTGGACCACAAAGGAAATAGTGAATAACATTTTAGACTCAAGATTGTATTTTGTGGAATGTGGTATTAAGGTTGAGAATTGGATTCCTTTAAAATACCCGCCGATTTTAGAGGTTTGAAAAACAAAGAATAAAGGTGGAAACTAATAAGTAAAAGAGGTGCAATAGGTCCAGCAGATAAATCACCTTGCAATACAGGGCCTGCTAGTTACTCATCGTCTAACGGGAGGCCGTACCTGTGAATGGTTATCTAAAAATAATATGCGAGTGGAGTATTGGTCATGGCTTTGGTCATGGCTTCCAGCTACTCTTGTAAATGTGCATCGAGTTGAAGAGAATTGAACATTATCAGCTTAAACAATAAAGATATGCAATTGAGACTATGTTCATGGAATGTACATAAGTCGACTCATTTATTGTCTGACTCAGATACAACTTTATTTTGAAATTATTTAGCAATTTTACTATTTCAAGAAATGTGAAGAGAACAAGTGACACCCTTGATTAGGTTTAATGAGTTTAACCTCCCGGCAGTGCGGACTAATAAATCAGGCTACATTGCAGCTGACCTGTACTTAGTAGTGGAAGCGATCGATCTTGATCTGGACTGGCTACAATGCCTTGTTTTGCAGTACAAAGGTCTTAGCCTAATTATACTTAATGTTTATTTAAGTGCCATGAAAAATAAGGCTACACACTTGTATATCTTGAGGGATATCCTAAGTACATTAATAATCTGTCACTCAGAAGCCGGCTTTATAGTTTCTGGTGATTTTCATTTACATTTGATATCTTTAAATCCCGTACATTTCTGGGAAATTCCACAGAAATTGATAGAGGCCATAATTCTTCTGTATACAGACACTTGGGTTCAGGTCAGGCTGGGCGATGGTGGCTCTGTAACGCCCATTCTCCAACATTTGGTGAGATGCAAATTAGTTATCTTCAGTATGCAGATGATACTATTCTTTTGAGCCAAACCCCTATTGGCCTACAAGGACTGATACATGGTTTTGATGATTATATACTAATGAATGGCCTTGAACTGAATGTTAAAAAACTACAATTATGAAAATTGGTCAAGTAAAACTGAAGTCTAATTCATGGAGGGCGAGAGGTGGGCCAATTGAAGTTTTAAAAACATATAGATATTTAGGGGTTGTGTTTGATAATATAGTTTCTTTTAGGAACCATTTTAAAGATTTAAGGGAAAAAACTGTGACTATAATTCATGCTTTTAGATGTTTGCAAGAATTATTGAGTTGCTAATCTTATGAACATATTCTTAAAGTCATGAGAGCAAAGCCTCAGCCAACCATTTTATATGGCTCACCCATTACCTGGGGGAAAGATACAAAGCTACTGGATTTATTAGTAGTCAGGGCTTATAAAGAAACTTTTGGGATTCCCGGGTCAGTAGGTCAAGCTGAAATAAGATTGGAGTTTGGTCTCCAAAGACAGTGTTTGTTATCGCAAGGGGCTTTTTTAAAATGTATGTGCTCTATGTTTTCTTCTGCCCCCGCTTCCCTAGCGAACAATTGCTGGCTTGAAATAACTAAATCTGCATATTCTGCTACCTGGAGATCTCTTATTCTAACTTGCTTACATTATATTGGCCTGCAGATTAGGCTTCATTAATTGAAAATGCCCAATTATAAATGAATCCTAAAAAGAAAATTAAAGCTAAATCCCCTAATGAGGATACAGCTGTTTTAGCCATAAAAAATCATGCATGGTATGTGATTAACTCACACCTATCTTTACGTATCCAGCCATATTTTAACGCCCACTTCTCGGGAAATTTTTATTTTTTTATTTTTAAATAAGATTGGGAAGAAACCCAACTAAGGAGGGTACACCGTCCTGGATTCAGCAGTGACCTGACACCAATTGTAGACTATGTGGGTGGCCAGGTGAATCTTTATTGCAGAAAGTATGCATGTGTTCCAAATTGCTTAAAATATGGCGCATATCTTTAAAACCCCTAATTTTGAAGATTGGGGTTAGATCAGCTCGCCAGGCCCTTATTCTTTGTTAATCAGGCGAGTCAATTCCGCTGCTATGTCAATTGATAACGTTTGTAGCTGCTGCCGAAAAATATTAGGTATTGACTGTTCAAGAAGTATCATAATCAAATCCCATGGCTTCAAGAGAACTCTTGAATGCATTTTTTTTTCTGCTCCTTTGCACTGTACGGACTCTTGTGGAATTTAGTGTCTATGTTGCTAGGTTAACAACTTGAAATGCAAATAATTAAGTTATTGTGTATGAAATGGAAATTATTGATGCACTTTTAAGCCTGTTTGCACAATGGAACTACTGTTAACAATATCTTTGTCATTGTTTTAAGAAGATGTTAGCAAATAGTTTTATTATTGGCCTCTAACTACATGTGATAATGTTTTTTATATATTGTCCGATTATTAGGATGTTTTAATTGCAATGATTTTTGTTAATCAAGCAATAAAGACTTTATTGATTCATTCACACCAGAATGTCTATAACAGTTTGATAGCAGTGTAACTGCATCTCACTTGCTCACCACCCTGTTGTGCAAGAAAGGAAAGACCAAACTGGCCCAGAGAAACATTATATTTGGGACCTTGTGCAAGTAAATTTACTCAGATTATCCATTCCATTAATTACTGTATATTTCGGGGATATACCCCATTAACCTTTTAAAAATATTGCACATAGATAGTAAATATATGTGCAATAATTCATATCTAAGTATTCTTTTTTTTTTTAAGTCCCTGACGCTTCTTTCGAAAAGAAACAGCATATAGAAATGTGGTCACGCCAAAAACAGTGAGTGTACTTGGGTCTAACTGACATAATCTTAAGAAAGAGCAACAGTGTCTGATACTTAAGTTCAAGCACAGCGGTCTGATCCACTTCTTCCTATCAATTTTGTATGCTGAGCAAAAGAATAGAGCATGATCTATGTCTTAGACTGCATCATTGCATATTTTGCAAGTTCCATGGCCATCAAGTCTAGTCTAGTCCATTTGTGTAAGACACTGTTAATGCGTAGATTTCCAATCTAAAGCTGGTATACAAGATTATAGCGTGGTGTGGAACGATCTCATTCATGTAAGATTTGAAATAGGGAGTGGGGTTAAGGCCAGGAATTTATTGGTGAAGGTTAAACATTTCGTGTTCCTGTGCCACTGCTCCAACACGTGATCTCAATAGGCAAGTTTTACAATTTCCCATGTTGTCCTATTGATAGATGAGGGATCACACCAAAGGTTTTCCAGTCTCAAAAACTTCAACCAAGATGTTATGTGGCATGGCCATAGTATATTGTGGGCCTTGTCATCATTTCTAAAATGCTGTTTATATATTAGACTAGCTCAGGGGTTGAACCCAATATCATCCAAAGAGTAAGGAACCTATAAACTAGGTTGCCTATCCTCTTAAGGCCCAAGTCCTGAAAAGCTGCTAGGGTAGGAGTAACCCTGGGCGTAGTTAGCAAAGTAGCACTTCGCGAAGCTACGCAAATTGCACTTCGCACTACGCGAGCTACGCGTAGCACTTCGCGAACTGTGTAGTACCTTGTTCACACTGTGCCAGATGTCGTTTTCAATGATTGCACAGTGCGGATAAGCAACCGGCACTGTGCAATCATTGAAAATGGCATCTTGCACAGTGCGAGCTGTAGTTTTCTGCTGCTCGAGTAGATTTTTACTCGAGCGGCAGCTTTCTCAACGCAAACTGGTAGTTTCTCATCGCGAGCGGTCGCGAGCATACGCGACCACTCGCAATGAGAAACCTGACCTCCTCGTGTTGGGCATCTCGCCGGGCGGTTTATTTTCCATGCTCGCGATTGCCAACTTGATGTTGCTGATCGCGAACAAGGAAAACGCCTCGCCGGGATGACATTTTGCTTGCTCGCGGTCGCCAACTTGACGTTGAGGACCGCGAGCAAGCAAAAAATGACCGCAACACTACGCTACGCGTGTTCGCACTGTGCTACGTGCAATTCGCGTAGTGCGAAGTAGCGCGAACTTTGCAAACTACGCGAGCGTAGCGTAATGCTTTGCCCAGGCTTAGGTAGGAGTCCTTTGTAGCACATTAAATAAATAACCCATGAAGTTGGTCTCCTTCTGTGACAGGTCTTTAAAACTGCCTGATCCCCAGCTTTCTGCCCCATATAGTTATACCATCTGGGCCTTAACTCAATAGATCTCAAATTCCGGTGACACGGGTCTAGAGGTGGCGGCTCTGTATATTTTAACAAATGCAGTGGATCAATGGAGCATTATTGCATCACTATTCAGGATGTGAGAGTACCATGTAAGTGAATACTCAACCCTGATCCGTCAAATTTGTCAACTTTCTGCAGCCAAATTTCCGCCATTCTGAGACCACCGCTAAAAAGACTTGCAAGGTCTAAGGGTCATGCATTTGTTTGTGAGGGATAGATCCCCAAACCACATGTGTCACAAAAATCAATGAATTTCTTCAACATATTTTGTAGCACCACAGGGGTTAGTGAGATATGGAGAGCGTCATCTGCAAAGAGGAGAGCTGAAATGGATTTATCCTCCAGTTTGGGGGAATTATTCATGCCCATTCACTTAAGTGTGTCTTACAGTCGGTGTCAGGGGACAAGATCAAAACCATTCCTCAAGTCAACAAATGCCACATATAGGTGCTCCTTCTTGAGATTTAGATATGTCCGCGTTATTAGGGCAAATTGAAATACATAGTCTATCATGCTAATTTTTGATCTGAGACCTGCATGGAAGGGAAATAGTACCCGAGAGTCACCCGTCCACCCCAGCAGTTTGTCTAATACCTGTGTATGAAATACTTTTCGTCTGAAACCTACATGCAAGGGAATTAGTACACAAGAGTCCCCCATCCACCCCAGCAGTTTGTCTAATACCTGTGTTTGAAAAACATTTTGTAAATTGTCAAACAGTCAAATGGGTTTATAGTAGTTCTTTCCTAAAAATGGAAATCATATTTGCATCACATCTTACTCATTTTATCTCTCTTACTTTGGAAATAAAACATTACCCTTGCACGGCGTGCTGACTCATTGGCAAGAGAAGGCAAGTACAAACGCAGTGAATTGGTGTTTGCCCTGGACTGTTCCCATTGGGCGCAGGGTCAAAACTGATTTGCATATGGCCAGGTCTAAACTGGGGTGGCATGGTGAGCAAAATAATGATGGATTTAACCCAGATCTCTTGACTGGGGGTGAATGTTTAGATTTGTTCTACATTCCATCCATCAATTGTGTGTCTTTTGCTTTCTTGCCCTAAGTGCGACAGGTATGCCCAGACGTGGGCCCTGGGCTCACTGTGCCACTGGAATCAAGCTATCCTGGCTGAAGAGGGGTGAAACCCCGAAACCGGTCCTAGGATGCTTGTTTCCGGTCCAGGGAGGACCTGGCTTGGCAGTTCGGGCTGGAGTGTTTCCATGAGGCACAGGGTCAAGACTGATTTGCATATGGCCAGGTCTAAACTGGGGTGGCATGGTGAGCAAAAGAATGATGGATTTAACCCAGATCGCTTGCCTGGGGGTGAATGTTTAGATTTGTTCTACATTCCGTCCATCAATTGTGTGTCTTTTCAAAAAGTCTCAGGGCACTGTGTTGCATTCCAACAAACTGCTCACAGTCAAGTTCTCTAATAGGTGTGATGTGTGCTTGCTCTCTACAATTTATGATGAGAGCACTCTCCCATCACAGTTTGGAGCCAGATGGTTCACACCTGATTACAACAAGCACATGGGTGGAGTAGAGTCTGCTCTAAGCAAGGAAAGTGGCAGAAGAGTCGTGTTTACTGTCCCCAGTGCACTTTCAGCCAGCCCTGTGTTTTCCTACTTTTGTTGTGTTCTACCATGCACAAGTGAACTATTGGTAAATTGACTGAGGTGGAGCTGCTGTAAAGTAAACCTTTCAATAACTATGCATAGATACCTCCATTCCATGGGCTACTACTTAGGTAAAAGTCATAGAATGTATCTTTATCTGCCTAAGGAAAATATGGTTTTGTTAATGGACTGCTTGACACATTTACCCGCCATCAGAACGTGGTCAGTATTTGTTTGCCGATTGTCAAGTGCAATATAGTCCCCACACTGCAAATAACAGTGGACAGAACATAAGCCAAGTTGTCATGGAGTTCCCTGTGTGGCAAAAATTAAAGTCTTAACTAGATTTTGAAGCGCTATTTAGAGAACATATGCATTCAGAACAAGGACCACCCTGATTGCCCACGAAAAGAAAATGTGAAAAATGTTGAACAAATATCCTGTGGGACTCTTTCACCAACATGTCAACTTGATTTGAAAGAATGCAAACTCAATAAGTTAAGGGTTTAAATGAAAAAGATGAGTTAAAAGAGAAAGTTGAGAACATGCTGAATACTCAAAAGAAAAAATGTGTCCCACACGCTAGAAATGTACTGCCAAAGGAGCAGGTTAAGATAACACAAAGATATTCAAAATCAAACTCATTTCAGATGTTAAGCATTGTCAGCCTAATACTAACTTAACATAACATTCGGATTAATTTATCACTTTACAGGTTGCTCCCCCGAACATTATTATACTATGCCATAATAGGTTTGTCCCTCTATATTCATGACCATAGTACAATAGGTGACTGGGCTGATGTGTAAAGGTACTAACTTACATGACAAGTTGAGAATATGATTGTCCCATTGTATGTGCTCTCAAAAATGAAGGCATCGAGAAACCATCTTTGATCAAAGCAACTGTGGCTTTAAAATAGCAGATCACTGCTTTAAATAATTCATTTTATGTTTGAAGGGACAATTCTTAAAGCGTTTCCTAGGTTATAATGGATTACAGCTGAACAAAAAGCTGCTGCTCTTGTTACATCATCAAAGGCATCTCTATTTTTGGCATCTAGTAAGAAAATACAATTGACCTCATTAAACGATAGTAATGAATTCTAGATCTAGAAAGTGTACTTAATGGTTCAGTCAACGCCTAAATTATTGGACAAGAGAACTAAAGGGCTACTGATGGGGTGTCTATGTCGGACCAGCGGTTGTTTGTAGATCAAAAAGGAAGCTTCTGGATTCCACTGAACAAACCAGTGGGAGGGCCATGGCAGGTACTTCAATACACCTAGGCAGTCACCTTCCCAATAATTAAGTTTGAGATGCTACTTGGAATCTAGAATAAGATAAATACAGTTTTTTTAATGGTTGAATATTTTCAAAATGAATGTACAACTTTATTATGTGAATATTGTGGTCCACATGGTTCTTTGGAAGATTCCCTTATCAACAAAGGAATTCAATGGAAAAGAAATTTAAGGCACTGCTGTAATTGATTCTAGTATAGTATTTGCAATATATATCATCACCCCATGAATTGTATGATTTTTTGCAGCTCCTGCTAGCCAGTAAAAAGGTCAGGAGGGCCTGCTGGCTATGGACCATCGAATCCTAACCCCAAAAGGTTCCAACAGTCAATCAATGAAACCACTTTATTCGGTTAATAGAAACCATAAAAGTACCATACATAAATCACAATACAATACATAAATCACCGTGCAATACACAGTAAAACATCAAAACCGAATCATCAAAAGTATGAGCGACATAAGAGATAAGGGAGGATATAAATCAGAATTCATTGAGTTACACAAAAATCTTGGCTGTCATTAAAACCGATAAAACAGTGCATCACTGCGATAAAAGTAATTCGAAAATAAAAAGGTTCCAACAGTCAACTAAGCTCTATCCCATATTTTCAAGTCTCCCAACAGTGGACATTGCTACGTTTGGGAATTCAAATTCTGATAAGGAATCTGTTGGTAGAATGATACAAATGGATGAGGCTAATTGGCTTTCTATGAATTTCCAGACATTGTTTCAGTTATATACTGATAGACTTGTACTGATTCTGCTGGAGCAGAGTTTTCTGTTGAAAATCTATTGGGTTTTTAAGCTCTGGTTTGTCTATTTGTCGATAATTAAAAATATTAATTTGTAATTATTAATTATTTGTTTTGTGTAAATGTTCTGATTAATCAATACGAATTAACAAGAGAAAACTACACGTGGGGACGCATTCATGTTGCTTAATAATAATGTGCATGTTTTATTAAATAAATGTTGCTGAGTGCTGTTTGTTTTAAAGCACAAAACGCTTTTGAAATGTTGTGTACTAATGCTTTTCTGTGTTGCAACGGCTAGATAATTACATACACATAAGGGTATTAGTGGGGTTAACACTGTTTAATCACTATGCTGTGGTAACGTTGTTTTTGTCTCTTTTAATTAAGATGGTACTTTTTGGCCTATTAAAAATGGCTGCCGTTTAAAGCCTGCATTCGAGTAGTCGAACTTTGATGAGAAGGCCTTGCTGAACATGGTCGAGAGTCATCTGACCACAGTCTTCGCCTGGTTTAAAAATTTCCGTGAGGACAGCAGCTTTGGGCGAATGTCCAAGTGTCCTTGGAGGACAAGGGAGCCACAATGAACTTTGTGATTGCAGCGCTGGTTCCGAGGAAATGTGAATGAAAAAGAAACATTTGTAAACCTAGAGTTTCCTTCTTCCGTCTTTTTATTTTTGTGATTTTTCTGAGCGGAGATTTTCCAAATGTAGCGAGGCTACATCCTTTCCTGCTCGCTCTGCTCAGCGGCTCAACGGAAATTCAGGATATTTTATGTTGCTATTATTTTGTAATTTTCATTATAAATATACTAGACTAGAGAGGGTTCGTGTTCATTGCATTCGGGATTTTGAGGCCACTTCTTTACGAACCTGCGTTGGTGAGGATCGATGCTGTAAGGACGGCGACTTGGGAGACTTCTACTGAGAGACCTGTCCTGACCCATTCTGACATTTAGCTAGAATAGGTAATTATGAGAATAATGATTTACTCTGATTGAATTTCTTTGACTAATTTTAGATAAAGTACCATCATTTTAAATATAGTGTTGGTGGTTATTTCTTGTCAATTATTGAGTACTCTATTTTGATTATTATTGTATAGATTGTTTAGATCATGACTCAGGACAGTAACAATTAGGTCTTATCGAACTCAGTGTAGATGCAGGGTGTTTAGGAGTTTTTTCTTCCACAGGTTTAGTGCTGATAGAGTATTCGAGTGTATGTTAGTAAAATGGGCCCAAGTGTATGATGAGTGTATGTGCGTGTAACTGTGAAATTACTCTATCCGTGGAAGTAGGAAGAATTTGTACACCCTGATCTGCACCAATTTCCTGGTAGCAGAATTGGATGGTTATTGATTATTGTCTTGATCTGATTAGATTGCTTGTACATTGGCTTTGATTTATTGATTATTGATTGATGATGGTATATGTACTAATACTATATGTTGAAGTTGTCGTATTGAGTTATATGTAGTGCTTCTGGAACTTGGGAGCTGGTGGCAGTTCCGTAGTAGGGCAGAGGGAAGTATATACTGCTCTCGGGAAAGACGGGATTGTTGGTCCTGTACGTATGCAGGAAAAACGTGTGACAATTGAAGTTGCGCGTCACATTGTCTGGGTTCGGAATCAGTGACATCGTCGTATGTTACTATTAGAAATATTTCTGGTATAAAAGGAGTGCGTATGGTAGCGAAGGTTATCTGTGAAACTCTGGTCTTAAGTCCCAGGGATCCGTAAGGTTCACCGTTAAAGCTTATCGCGGGAGAAGTAATAGGTATTCTCTGAGCTTGTTTGAAGGACTGGGCAGAGGAAAGCTGCTTGGTTAACGTGTATTATAATTCTGTAGCGGGACAGATTGTTCGCTGTTCTCGGGAAGGATTCTGTGTGTATGTACTACATTTTCTTGTATGAATGTGCGTGAATGTACGAGCATTTAGTTGGTTGTAAAACTCTTTGGATCAGTCCTAGAGGAAACAGTTAATGAATGCATGTTAGAAGGGCAGAGTAGAGGGATGTGCTACTGTGTCAACGAGAGTATTAATTCCATACTGGAACAGAAGTGAGTGAAAGACGGGATTCTTGTGAAATAGATTTTCTTTACTATTCTATGGTTAGCGAAGCAGACAATGGAGATGTTTATATGTTGTAACTAATAGATTTTGTAGAATTTGACACGAAGTCTACTGAGAAATTTTGTAAAGGAGGGGTAGACGAGTGACAGGAGACAGGAGCAGGAACGACTGCAGCGACTGCTGACGTCAAACAGACCGAGCTCTGATTGGATACTAGATCAGTACAGTACTCGCGCTGTGATTCGTGCGTTGGTGTGAGCCGCGCAAGGATTGGAAGAGGTACAGAGTGACGTAAACGCTCCAGGATTGGTGCGTTGGTGTGAGTCGCACTGTTATTGGATGAAAAATTGTATTGTACAGTTGTAATACGGAAGGGATTAGAAAGTTTTGGTAAACGTTAAAATGTATTACCAGGAAGAGAAAAAGAAAAAATCTTTGTTCGGAAAAATAAAGCGATGGTTTGACAAGGATAAAGATGTTAAAACAAGAGAAGGTGAATTGTTACCTCCAACGAAAACGCCTGCATCCTTCATGGCTGCAAGATATGGGTATCATACCTGTATATGGTTGGAGAATTGGGTAAGGTATACAAAGGAAGATGGTGTCCTAGCATTCCCAGAACATGGTTCATTTAATCTGGCCGTGTTGAAAAATTTACGGGAAAAGATGTTGTGTCTTGACCCAAGACCAAGGCCGACACAGTTTGAGGCTTTAGTAGAATGGGAAGAGGAAGTACATGAGCGAGAAAAGCAGAGGTCTGGAGGAAATTACAGATACATGTTTGGAAGAAGGCGGTATCGTGAAACTCATAATGATCGAATGAAGAGATGGCGAGATGCTAGTATGTCAGAGGGATTATATCCTATGAGAACAGTTGACGAGAGGGAAGAAAGGAAGGGTGTGGAAAGGGTTCCTGAGGCAGAAGTGAGAAGATATGGAGTTAATGAGTATGAGGATGAGGTCTTGAATGACATGATTTACAAGAGACCACCTCCATATAGACCAGAACAAGAGGAGAGCACACCAGTTGTTTCTCCGATAAGAGATACATTGCGTATTATTGAAACAGAAAATGTGACACCTGAGTTAAGAAGTGGTAATCCTTTCAGGGAGAGAGAGAATCGATGTGGTGACGAGAATACGAGAGAATTAGCCAGAACTACATCAGAGCTGACTGAAAAGATTAGAGAGCTGACAAAGAATCTGGAAGCTGTTACGGTGCCTGTAACCATAGGTCTGGTTATGCCTGTTTTTGATAAGCAGAGGACAGGTGAGAATGGTTTGGTGATTCCATATGTTGGGAATAAGATAACAAGTTTGGCTGGTCCCTCAGGAGATTCATGGAAAAGGACAGAAAGTAGTGATCTGAGACAATCCAGACATGATACATGTAGTGAAGGATTAGAGGTACAATCTAATTCGAGATTGGATGCTAGTGAAGCTAGTTGTTCAGGGATGCCGATTTTAGAACCGCAGAAGAAAGTGGTTCCAGTGAGAAAAACTACTGAAATAACAGCTAGAGATTTGAATGATTGGATGAAAGTCCTTCAAAAGAGGGATAAAGATTCACAGGCAATTGATGTGGCTAGGTTACGTGTAGAATTAGAGGAGCTTGTTGCAGGGACAATTGCTACAGAAATTCTAAAAAATCATCATGATGGTGAACTGTTATTTATGTGTAAAAACATCACCTGGCGAGCAAGAAATACACATGACAGGTTGAGAGCAGTAGCGAATGAGCAAGGAGTTGACATTGATAAAGTGAAAGCTTTGCAGAAGTCTTACAGGATGGATTTCACAGACAAAGACATTGAAAATCTGAATGGTGCTGGTAGAACAGGACAGATTAAGGAAATGGTCGCATTGTTGCAAAGATGGGGTGATGTAGAGAAGTGGAAGGATAGGTGGTACAAGAAAAGAGAAGAATCAGGGGATAGGACTTATTCAGCATTTCCTGTGAGAGAAAAAGAGAAAACAGTGGATGCTTATCCTATGAGAGAAATACCTGGAGGAGGATATGTACATGTTCCATGGACCAGACAGGATATTTTATCATTTACAAATGATTTCCCTCGACTGAGAGAAAAGCCCGTCGAGTGGTATAGGCAGGTAGACAGGTTTGTGAAATTGTCAAAAGTGCTGTGGATTGACCTGAATAGTCTGTTTGATATAATTGTTCCAGCAGACTTGTGGGCTGAGTGTAAAATAGTTGTAAGTTGGCCTACTGAGGAATATCCAAGAGATCAGAGAACAGGAGCACCAGATCCAGAGGTAATGAGAAAGTATGAGCAGGTGATCGTATACCTGAAAAGTAAAGTACCTCCAAAAGAGACAGACTGGGTTAAAATAGATCGAACACATCAGGAAGCAAAAGAATCAGTTCATGCTTTTTATGAGAGGCTGATACTGGCTTTTAAACAATTCAGCGGGGATGAGCACCTGGGTGACAAAGATTTGAGTCATTTTGTATACAGATTTGTATATGGCGCGAGACCTGAGATTAGTGAGAGAATTCGTGAGCATACAGTGGATTGGCAGAGTAAGAAAATAGATGAGATTCTGAGACATGCGAAATACTTCAGTGATGAAATTGAAGCAAAACAGAGAAAGCTGAAAGAGAAAGCGATGTGGGCACAAGTGAAGATTGCGGAGAGACAAGAAGCACAGTTGGTGGAACAGGCAAATAATTCAGGGAATAGGCCCAGATATGCAGGGAAAGGAAAAGGGAATCTTGAGGAAGCAAAGAAGAAGTTCCCTTGTCACAACTGTGGCCAACTGGGACATTGGAGATCTGAATGTACCAATCCACCATTAGCGAATAATGAGGGTAAAACCTTAAATCAACAGGTGAAGAACGAGGGGAATAATCAACATCAGCAACAACAGAAGGTTGTGAGACAGCAGAGTCAAGAGCCAAAACCGCCCTTGCCGCAGAATAGAGGGTCACAAAAGTACAATCAGGATTCAGGATTCTACAATGATGAGCAGGTAAACAAACAAAGGCGTTCTAACCAGGTACAGCAGTACTTGTTAAAGAATGAAGGGAGTGAGTCTGAAGGTGATTATTGACGGTGCCGAAGAGAGGAGGAAGAGTGCATACTTGGTGCAACTCTAGAAATAGACCAGGCAGGACCATTTGTAGATGGGAAAATAAATGAAGAAAGTGTCACTTTTTAGTAGACACAGGTGCGACAAGATCAACTGTCAGGTCAACAGATATTAGAAATCTTCCTCTCTCGGATGAAGCAATCCAAGTAGTTGGTGTAGCCAATACACAAATCAAGACACGTCTTACTGAACCAGTAAGGGTACAAATAGGGAAATTTTCAGACATGCACAGATTTATTGTCTGTGACACTAGTCCAGTGAACCTGTTAGGCAGGGATCTGTTATGTAAGATGAACTGTACAATTTTTTGTACGCCGGATGGAATAGCTTTTGAGACATCAGATGAGGATGTTTTGTACCGAATGACTCTAGAAAATAGAGAGAGTGAAATGGTTGGTGCATATGCTGTGTTTGATCCGGAGGATTTGCCTCAAGAGCTGAGAGACACAGTGAAAAGGACAGTTTGGGATTTTACTGGAGAGGATGTGGGATTGATGAATAATGTAGATCCTGTGAAAATTGCAGTGAAAGAGGGAATTACTTATCCTAACATTCCTCAGTATAAAATGACACCAGAAATAATTGAAGGAATAACTCCTATAATTGAGAAAATGATTCAGCAAGGAGTTTTGAGAGAACTATTGAGTAGCCCGTGTAACTCACCGATAATGGGGCTAAAGAAGCCTAATGGGAAGTTCAGGATTGTACAGGATTTGAGAAAAGTTAATCAAATTTTGGTGGCATGTTGTCCCATTGTGCCAAATCCGTCAGTGATTTTGTATCAGATTCCACATGATGCTGAGTGGTACACAGTGATTGATTTGTGTCATGCTTTCTTTTCGATTCCATTGCATCATGACAGCCAGCCGATTTTTGCATTTAGGTTTGGCCAGCGTATTTTAGCATGGTGTCGTATCCCACAGGGGTATACAGAGAGTCCTTCGATATTCAATCAGTTATTGAAAAAATCATTGGAGAGCTTGATTATGCCTGAAAACTCAGTACTAGTGCAGTATATTGATGACCTACTCGTGGCATCAAAGACACGTGAAGCTTGTGAAGTAGATACCATAGCTTTACTGAATCATTTGGCAGACGGAGGGTTAAAGGTATCTCCAGCCAAATTGCAATTTTGCAAGAAAGAGGTGCATTATCTTGGACACAATATTGAAAAAGGTCTGAGAAAAGTGACTGATGACAGGATCAGAATTATCAGAGAAATGAAAGCCCCAAAGACCCAGAGAGAAGTGAGGATTTTTCTGGGGATGGTGGGTTATTGTCGTCAGTGGATAATTAATTTTTCGCTGATAGCAAAGCCACTGATTAAGTTGACAAAAAGTGAGGTAAAAGACCCATTGGAACTAGATGGAGAACAAATGGCAGCATTTGAGGAGCTGAAGAGCAGAATGTGTGAAGCCCCTGCTTTGGGTATGCCAGACTATGAAAAGGAGTTTGAGTTGTACTGCAGTGAGAGAAATGGATGTGCACTTTCAGTGTTAATTCAGAAGCATGGATTACTGAGAAGGCCTATTGCGTACTTCTCATCGACACTTGACCCTGTAGCTGTGGGTTTACCAGGTTGTCTGAAATCTGTGGCTGCAACATGCAGAAGCCTGGAACAAAGTGAGGGAATCATAATGGGATATCCTGTAAGGGTATTCGTACCTCATAATGTGGCAATTCTTTTGACAAGAAGCAGAACTCAGTACATGTCACATAGTCGGCTGACTAAATATGAGAAAGTCATTCTGGGAGCATCAAATGTGACTCTTGAGAGATGTGTGAATGTAAATCCAGCGACATTGTTGCCAGATATTGAAAATGTGGGTGTGAAGACAGAAGATGATCACAATTGTTTGGATGTGCTGGATTACTGTACAAAATCGAGACCAGACATAAGGGATCTTCCATTATTTGAGAGTGATCATGTGCTGTTTGTGGATGGATCATGTCTGAGGAATGATGATGGTGTGTTGAGTGCAGCATATGCAGTGTGCAAGGTTTCAGAAGTTATGGAAGCATCACCATTGAAAGGAGTGAAATCTGCACAAGTTGCTGAATTGGTGGCATTGACGAAAGCTTGTGAAATTGGGAAAGATCTGAGAGTGACTGTGATGACTGATAGTCAGTATGGATTTGGAGTTGTGCATGATTTTGGCCAACTTTGGCTGCAGAGAGGTTTCTTGACGTCTAGTGGGACTCCGATAAAGAATGCTGAAGTGATTGGAAAATTACTTGAGGCAATACAGCTGCCTAAAGAATTAGCAGTTGTGAAATGTGCTGCTCATGGACAAGGAGATGATTTTGTAACTGTTGGCAACAGATTTGCTAACGACATTGCACAATATTGCGTGAAAAATAATCATTCAATTAATAGGGAACGAGAAGGTGAAATGTCTTTTTGTTCTGTGATGTTTACTAATGTCCTAGAAACGTGGGATGAGGTGAAACAGTTGCAGGATGAGGCAGGAAAGGAAGAAAAGAAAGACTGGATCAAGGCAGGTTATGCCCCAAGAGAAACAGACCATGTTTGGGTCTATAGAGATGGCAGACCAGTCATGCCTAACTCTATGCTGTCGACAATGGCAAGGATGTATCATGGCCAGGGACATTTGGGAAGGGATGCGATGATTAGGTCTTTTAAACAAACTTGGTACAATGCAAAGTTCAGGACGATTGCAGAAAGCATCTGTCAGAGATGTTTGATTTGCCAGCAATTTAACACAGGGAAAAAGACAGTGGTGAGTCTGGGAACGATAGGCGGAGAAGGTGGTCCTTTCACGAGAATGCAGATAGATTTTATTGAAATGCCCCAAGTGAACAGACTGAGGTATGCTCTAGTGGTAGTCTGTTTGTTCTCAAGATGGGTGGAGGCCTATCTGACTAGGAGAAATGATGGAATAACAGTGGCAAAGTTACTGTTAAGAGAGTTGATTCCTAGGTACGGATTTCCAGTAACAATTGAGTCTGATAGAGGTGGACACTTCTATAATGAGCTCATGAGTTTGATTTGTGAAGCATTGGGCATACAGCAGAAGCTACATTGTGCATACAGGCCAGAGGCTTCTGGTGTTGTTGAGCAGATAAATGGCACGATCAAGAACAGGATTGGTAAGATGTGTTTAGCCACTGGAATGAAATGGCCTGATGTCTTGCCTCTAGTGCTAATGACTATTAGATCTACTCCAGATAGAACTACTGGTTTGAGTCCACATGAAATTTTGATGGGACGTGCAATGCGTCATGCATTTGTACCTGTCAATAAGTTGATGACAATAACTGATGACATGATTTTGGATTACTGTAAAGGCCTGGCTGACGCAGTTCATTCTGTGTTTCACCAGGTTGGAGAAGAAGCTACCACACTTGAGAAGAAGCAAGCTCATGATCTGAGTCCAGGGGACTGGGTGAGGATTAAAGTACACAGAAGAAGAAATTGCTTGGTTCCAAGGTGGGGAAGGCCAAGACAAGTCATTCTGACTACGACAACTGCAGTAAAGTGTGCTGGTGTGAAAAACTGGGTACATGCGAGTCATACTCTGAGAGTTCCAAACCCAAAGGATGGGACTGGTAAGGAGTATTTTGAAGAGTCAGATTCCAGTGATGATGAAGACACAGAACCAGTGAGGAAAAATCAAAGTTCAGAGAGAGAACCATTGAGAGTCTCAGAAAGGAGATCAGATTCTGTAAGAGAGCTTGAAGTTCCAACAAGCAGTGGAGGAAAAAGAAGAGAAAAGAGCAGTTCCACAGAAACTACTCCTGAATCAGAAGAGGAGGAGATTGAAGAACCACTTGAGATTATACCTGAAGAAGTAGGGTCAGAAGAAGATAGAGAGGGACAGATTGCGGAAGACCCCCGAGGAGGTGTAGGGAACATTCCTGATAAGCTAGGTGAAGGGACAAGTAGACAGCAAGAAGATTGCGTGTCGGAGACCCGAGGAGGGACAGAAATAGGGAGGTCTCAAACAGTGGTGAAAAAGACTGTGGAGCGAAAGAAAACTGCTGAAGAGCAAGAGGCATTTGAAACAGAATCGGATGAAAGTGAGAATGAAAAATCAGAAGGTCGAGTTCTGAGAAAGAGAACTTGGATTGGAGAAAGAAATAATACAGAAACAAGACCGAAAAAGGTTGTAAGAAGAGATTTTTGGCCTAACAACAGAGTAAAGAGGCTGAGATACAGACTGATAAGAGCAAATACATCGAAAGCTGAACAAGTGAATGAGGTGTCGAGTCAAAACGAAGTGAAAAGAAAGGAGCAAAAGGAGTCAAGAGAACCGGAGGAGATAAAGAGAATTAGAAGACCCAACCAAAAGTACAGATCACCGGAATGGTCTTATGTGGCACTGTCTGAAGGAGGAGAAGAAGAAGAAACAGTGAATCGAGACAATTCGGAGGGGATCTTGAGAAAAGTGGTTGAGGAAAAGGAAAAATCTGTTGGAATCTTAAAATTTATCCTGACTGACATTGGAGAAGAGTCGGATGCACAGGATGTTGTTGATGATCTGATACAATTTGATGTTGCTGAAGAAGAAGTGAAAAATGATGAATATCCAAACTGAGTGAACTGAAGAAATTACTTGGAGGAAAGTGAAAGAAGAAAGTCTGAAAATTAATTGTTTGGAAAAATCCAGAGTTCAAGAAATTTCACTAGTGGAGTAGTAGAGGCTAAGTCAAAAGACACGGTCAAAGTAGTAAAATGGCTAACATAGAGAATAATCAAAGTAGATGTGCCTTTTTGAAAAGATGGTGTAGAATGTGCTGTTGCTGTACTGGATTATTAATGCTACTATGGGGTGTTTTAGCTTTATTAGTTACTTTTAGAGTTACAATAGGTACATTTGAGATGCATACAGAGAATGTGACTAATGTAGAGAAGAATTCACAAAAAGTAGTCCCAACTAGAATTAGTAATACTTACATACATAAAGATAGGTCAATTAATGATTTTTCTAGTAATGTTTTTTCAAAGTTGTTGTACGAATATGTGAAGACAATGGAAGTTAGGGATTGCTACGTATGTATGCAGTTACCTGCATCCGTTTCAGAGGGTGTTACTTATCACCATTTACCAGCTACGTATGGAATTTCTTGTAGTGTGTTAAGTAGTGTTTTTTATTTGTTAGGGAAAATAGATTATGTGATGTCTAACAAAGATAACATTTTTGGGCAATTGCCTATGAACGAAAAGCTGAATCCAGCTAAAGAAGCTAACATTTTTGGTGAGATTTTTATTGAAAAAGAAGAATTAACATTAGATTACATTTTTAAGAATAATTTAACTTGCAGTCTGAAAGAAGAGGAGAAGGCTTTCCTAAATATGGTGGAGGAAAGTAGAATGAGCATGCATGAAAAGGCAGGGAAATATAAAATGAGTGAGACAATTTGGGACATTGAGATGGGAAAAGAATTGAAAAATGGGGCTAGTCCAACTTTAGCTCTAGATGCACCACAGAAGGGTAAACTATGCATTACAAGGAAGAAATCCCAATATGATACATATTTTGTTGGGACTAGTGAGTGTAATGATACATACTTCATTGCGACAGGATGGGGTTTCAAGGGAGGAGAGGATCCAGTTTTCCCAGGAGTGTATTATGTTTGTGGGAACAAGGCTTATTACAGGTTGCCTGACCATTGGTATGGCACGTGTTATGTGGGCCTGGTCTTTCCAAAGATCTTTCATATAGATAGAATAGAAGATGTAGAACATATTAATTTACTAACACGTTTTAAGAGAGAAACTTGGTCTGAAATAGTGGGTGACATTTTTGGAGCTTTAATTCCAGCAGTGGGAATTTCTTTAAATGCATATGGAATTCGGAAACTGTCAACAGTGGTGGATCGCTTATCTAAAAGTACCGCTGGAGGGTTTCTTTTGGTAAATACGGAATTGATTGCCGTACGTGCCATGTCTATGCAAAATCGACTTGCCCTTGATATTCTATTGGCCAAGGAGGGTGGAGTCTGTGGAATGCTGAAAGTTCAACATTGTTGCACTTACATTCCAGACGAAAGTAAAGACCTGAAGGTCTATATCAAAAATATTACTGATTTGCATGAAGAATTAGTACCACTAGAAGCTGAGAGTATCTGGACTAAATTAGCTAATAAGGTGATAGCTGTTAAGAGTTTTATTGCAAAAATAGGTAGTACTATTATAGGTAAGATATTGTTTCCTTTGACTTGTATAATTGTTGCTTTATTGATACTGAGATTGGTGTGTTTGTGTTGTAAAAACAGGAGAGGGAAAAAGAAATTAATCAAAAGAAATATTGAAAAGAGAAATGAAAGGTTGAAAAGAGAACCACAAGAAATAGAATTAGAAGAATTGAGGGAGAGTGTTTACTTGGAAACAAAGAGGGATGATGAAAGGGTGTCTGGTGTGTAGTATTGTGTAAGGAGAAAAAGACATTTCCAATTTCTCCTAAAATGGGACTAAATTTTACAAACATTTTTTTTTTGGGGTTGTTTATTTGGTGATAATACCACCAAAGGGGGGATTGCTGGAGCAGAGTTTTCTGTTGAAAATCTATTGGGTTTTTAAGCTCTGGTTTGTCTATTTGTCGATAATTAAAAATATTAATTTGTAATTATTAATTATTTGTTTTGTGTAAATGTTCTGATTAATCAATACGAATTAACAAGAGAAAACTACACATGGGGACGCATTCATGTTGCTTAATAATAATGTGCATGTTTTATTAAATAAATGTTGCTGAGTGCTGTTTGTTTTAAAGCACAAAACGCTTTTGAAATGTTGTGTACTAATGCTTTTCTGTGTTGCAAAGGCTAGATAATTACATACACATAAGGGTATTAGTGGGGTTAACACTGTTTAATCACTATGCTGTGGTAACGTTGTTTTTGTCTCTTTTAATTAAGATGGTACGTTTTGGCCTATTAAAAATGGCTGCCGTTTAAAGCCTGCATTCGAGTAGTCGAACTTTGATGAGAAGGCCTTGCTGAACATGGTCGAGAGTCATCTGACCACAGTCTTCGCCTGGTTTAAAAATTTCCGTGAGGACAGCAGCTTTGGGCGAATGTCCAAGTGTCCTTGGAGGACAAGGGAGCCACAATGAACTTTGTGATTGCAGCGCTGGTTCCGAGGAAATGTGAATGAAAAAGAAACATTTGTAAACCTAGAGTTTCCTCTTCCGTCTTTTTATTTTTGTGATTTTTCTGAGCGGAGATTTTCCAAATGTAGCGATGCTACATCCTTTCCTGCTCGCTCTGCTCAGCGGCTCAACGGAAATTCAGGATATTTTATGTTGCTATTATTTTGTAATTTTCATTATAAATATACTAGACTAGAGAGGGTTTGTGTTCATTGCATTCGGGATTTTGAGGCCACTTCTTTCCGAACCTGCGTTGGTGAGGATCGATGCTGTAAGGACGGCGACTTGGGAGACTTCTACTGAGAGACCTGTCCTGACCCATTCTGACATTTAGCTAGAATAGGTAATTATGAGAATAATGATTTACTCTGATTGAATTTCTTTGACTAATTTTAGATAAAGTACCATAATTTTAAATATAGTGTTGGTGGTTATTTCTTGTCAATTATTGAGTACTCTATTTTGATTATTATTGTATAGATTGTTTAGATCATGACTCAGGACAGTAACAATTAGGTCTTATCGACCTCAGTGTAGATGCAGGGTGTTTAGGAGTTTTTTCTTCCACAGGTTTAGTGCTGATAGAGTATTCGAGTGTATGTTAGTAAAATGGGCCCAAGTGTATGATGAGTGTATGTGCGTGTAACTGTGAAATTACTCTATCCGTGGAAGTAGGAAGAATTTGTACACCCCGATCTGCACCAATTCCATCGCAAGAGATCAGACACCTTTATTCTTCAAAGTTTTATCTTGGAGTGTGGCAGCACAAAACTCAAAGTGTGGTGACCCAAATCGATGTACGTCTATTGGTACCTAACATATTTGTTATTTCCAGGATACATGAGCTATTTTTCTTGTATTTTTGGATGCACAAACTATTGTAATGAAGCAAGTCACAATGGTAATGGGCACTCTTGGACTGTGCCATTAATATGGTTGGCACTGACTGTTTGGATGTACAGCTTTTAATCCTGAAAATTCCATCTGGGATTGCTACCACTTTATTTATGTTTATAATAAGGGTATCTCAAACAATAAAGAATCATTCACTTTACATCTCTTAGACTCATTGCTCACCGAATGTAGCCATTTATTCATGCCCATGGGGGCTGGGTTTTTAATACTACTTTTGAGACCGTTTTCCTCTTGAGATCTAGTAGATGAGAAGAATGAGTCAATGGTGTACCCCAAAGCTTTCAGTTCCTTCATTGAAACAATGGAATACCCTGACTTTTCAATTAAAGTAAATTAAACCTTTTCCAATTCCTTATCTTTAACACATGGTTTACGAACATATAATGGTTGATTTATATACATGCTGAGTTTCAACTAGGGTTGTTTGTCTAGCAATATTGATTATATTATCCGCCATGTATGACATTTAAATCTTTTGATTGCTTTGGTGATCACTGTAAGACGGGAAAGCAATCATGAGCTACTGTTCCCAACCCTTAAGAGTGTCTCTTTTATCGCGAAATCTCAGTGTTCTTCGATATGACATCTCCCAATTTCTGTTGTCATCTCCCAAGCTACATATTTGTAAACAACTAATGAGGGAGAAGATATTTAATTCTGAATTGCTTGTTATGTTATATATTCTTATGCAGTGCACGTATGCCCAAAAGGGTGCCTGAGCACTAACAACAGTGACCCTGATTTTTAAGCATGTCTAAACTCTCTAAGGATTTCAAAACAACCAGATTTTCAGAAACTTCCTAAATTATTGCGCATTTGACAAAGATTTTAGATAAACTGAAAGGTTATTCTATAGTGGTGTTGTGCAGTAGATGAAGCATCTTCTGCTCAATGAGGTACATTTAGATTTGGGAACTTCAACATTTTTGGTAAAGGTGGACCGTAGCGTTCTGTTAGGAATGTACCACTTAAACCTATGTTTAAGGTATTCAGGACCAATTTCATGGAAAGCCTTATGGACAATACAAAGAGCCTTAAAGGCAATATGTTTTCAGATTGTCAGCCAGTGAAGCTTATGCTAGGCCTGGGACACAGACTCAAATTTTGGAGTGCCTAAAAAACACAGGCTGCTGTGTTTTGCAGAATTTGAAGTTTATTTACGAGTCTCTGTTGCATGTTCACAGAAAGGGCATTGGAGCATTAATATATCTTGGATAATTCAAGGGTCGCTAGGGCTATCCTTTGGAAGTCAAATGGAATTAATTCTAAAATCTTTTTTATTGTCCTTAAAGAGTGGAATGAGGAAGACACAACACAACTGCATTAATTTGGTCTAGAAAGTTCTAGTTGTCATTAACCTTAATGCCTAAACTCTTTACCTTCTTCACAGGCATTGGAAGAGATCCTAGGACTTGCGGCTACCAAACAGGGGACTGGAAGGAAGATTCCTTGCTGAATTGTAAGACCTCTGTCTTACCAGAATTTAGTTTAAGGAAATTATTTGTCATCACTTGCCCACTTCCATCATGCAGTTAAGAAACCTGCTGGTTACCTTACGAACATCGCTTGAAATAGAGACTACGATTTGTGTATCATCTGCATTGGATACTGAGGACAAACCAAAGGAACTTATCAGACTGCCCAGAGTCATTACCTAAATATTGGAAAGTGTGGCGCTTATTGATGAGCCCCAAGAGACTCCACAAGGAAGTGAAAAGAGGGTATATACAAACACGTTAAGGGCTGTAGATTATTCTCTACCAGCGAGAAAAGATTTTAAACTTGCCAATCCAGTGCCCTTAATTCCAATGCAATTAAAACGGATCAAAGAGCACGGTGGGGTTTACTGTGTCAAACACAGCAGACAGATCAAGAACTACAAGTGCTGCTTTACAGCTATTATCCAGGATTGCCCTGATTTCCTCCATGGCTACAATCAGTGCTGATTCAGTGCTGTGATTGCTTCTGAACTCGAACTGAGAATGATCCAGAGTACGATTATGGTTTAGAATGGATGATAAATCCAGATTCATCACTTTTGCTAAATTGTTTGGGTGCATCAAAAGTCGGGAGATGTGATGATAATAGCTGGGTTCCTGAGGAATAAGTGCGGGTTTCTGTATAAAGGGTAGTATCATGGCTTTTTTCTAGGTTAAAGGAAAATATCTAGTTTTATGTATCTCAATGATAATGCCCATAGGGCAATTTTCTCTGGGATCAAATGTATCTTTGCCGGAGGACAAGAATCAGATGGAGAACTCAATGTTATTAATTATATAAGCTTAGTTACTACTTCAGTCAAAAGAGAAGATAACTCACTTAGGGCCTCATGTAGGAAGCCAAATACCGGTCGGTAACGGCCGAAATTCGGTAAATATCCCGTTACCGACCGGTATTTAGGCATTTGCTATGTAGGGGGCTGATTTCTGGATTCGGTATTTACCGAATCGGAAATTAAGAAATCGGTAAAATACCGATTCGGTAAATACCGAATCCAGAAATGCAATGTAGGGAGCACTCTAAAGAGAGAACATCAGTATTTAGAATTCGTTATTTACCACCAAATACAGGTTGGTGATAAATAACGAATATCTTGCAAAAAGCAATATTTTGCTGATTTAAGAGTGCCATGTGGCAGACATACATGCCCTTAGGGCATGTATGTGCACCACATGTGCACACATGCAAGATTCAGGGGTGCAACAGGGTGTCAATGTGACACCCTGCCACCCTTGTATATGCTCCCCCCATTACCGAATCGGTATTTACCGAATCGGTAATGAGGCATACCTTCCCATTGATTCCTATGGGCCTCCAGGCCCATAGGAATCAATGGGAAGGTATGCCTCATTACCGAATCGGTAAATACCGATTCATAATTTCCGAATTTTTCCGATTCGGTAAACTTTACCGAATCATTACCTACATCACATTTACCGATTCATAAATACCGAATCGGTAAAATTCGGTATTTATGAATCGGTAAATGTGAGGCTACCTACATATGGCCCTTAGTGTTTCCGTGACTTGAGAGAGTTTTGCATCATTAGTAACATCATACAAGGCGAGCGTATTTCAGGAGAATTCATTGTAGACCTATTCACCTTTAGATTGAACAAAATGTGCAAGTTTATCACAGAAAGCTTGATTGACATCTGCCATTTAAAAGTAACTAATTTATTGATTGTCTGAAAATGTGTTTTGGCTGAGTGAGCATGGATGGGGGTTAAGTGCATCAGAGTACATCAGAGCCGAAAACAGGTGGGGAAATGAAGAGCACAAAGTGAGGTTCAGCAACCCCTAATCCTCCACACAGGCTCCCCTGTGCAAGGAAAATACTTCGAAATAAAAGAGAAAATGAAAACAACAGTGTGAAACGAAATCATAAACGGAGTAAAAAAGGGTGAAGACACTTACAATTTGATGCCTCACACAACCCAGGATCCAGGCACCTCCTGACCTTACACAATGTGTCTGCAAGGAAACAAAATGGCACACATACAGATCATTCATGATAGAGCTGCACGGACGTGCTTTGGTGGTGCCCATCATCCAGGGGGCATGGCCAGGGCATTGGGTATGACTCTGAGCGCGTCAGAGTGCGCCAGAGCAGTAAACAGGTGGGAAAGTAAAAGCACAAACTGAGGTCCAGCAACCCCTAATCCTCTACATAGGCTCCCCTGTCCAAGGAAAATACTTGGAAATAAAAGAGAAAATTAAAACAATATTGTGAAAGTAAATCATAAACGAAGCAAAAAAGGGTGAAGATCATTACAATATGGCGCCTCACAGAACATAGGAGCCAGGCACCTCCTGAACTGATACAATGTGTCTACAATAAAACAAAAGTGGCGCATTTACAGATCATCCGTGGCAGAGCTTGCTGTAATCTATGATATAGTCATACTCATTTGGAGGCAGTATCTTTATCTATTAGGGATATTCCCTTTCTGGTTTTAAACCAGGAAGAATTATTCACATCTTTGGATTTATTCTTCAAAAAAGTAGAACAGACAGGTATAGTACTACCCAAACATAAGCCTTGATTACATACTATCATGAAAATGTATAGTTGTTAGCTGCTCATAACAAGGTAGTAAATGTTAAATAGATACCATAACACTATACGCGATTCCACTGTCATCTCTTATATTGGGAGATGGTTGGAGAGGATGTCTACTGTGTATTGACTATAGAGGGTATCCCTCAATAAAAGAAGCCGGTTCTTCAGAGTAAACAAAAGGTTGAAATACTTAATAAAAGGCAGATCTTCAAAACAAACCTGAAAGCTAGCAATGTGATTTGTAAGTAGCAACAATGATCAGATTTGCAGATTGCTACCAGCGCTAAAGTTTCTCACGCCTTCTGGCATACTATTGTGCATGATAGCCTATCATCCTCTAATGAACATGAAGTGCATATAGAAACTAAAGTTTGGGTACAGCATTCCACTTTTATTTACTCCGAAAATATTGCTAGTGTGACTAACTCAGAAATGTATTACTCTTACAAAACTCTATTAATTATTTCACCTGACTGACATAATAACCTCTCTTTAGCGGAGATTATTGATTTAATTTTGAGTTGGAAACCTGGGAAAGCCCTTGGTCTAGATAAAATACCTTCTTCACATCTTTTTAGATTGTAGGCCTGCATTTGGGGCTCTTATCCAGTCTGTTTCAAACTTTATAGGGCAAGAGGCCCTTATTCCAAAGTATGAGCTTGAAGTTGAAACATTATCCATTTATAAAAAGGTGCACTTCATGAAGCCCTAGATGCACAAGACTAGCTTTCTCTCTCTCATCTATTAGCAGGGTTTACATCTAACACTAGCAACATTGACCTGGTATTTTATTATGTTCTTCTGGTATGGAAAATATTTAGGAGGAAAAGAGAACTGTTCCAAATAGTTGTGTTGAAAAAGAGAACCCTTATTTGATCTAAGACTAGCTCGTTAAGGGTGTGCCAGGGTTTTTACTTTCCCTTTTGACTCTATTCTAATAACTTTGCCAATGTTCAATGGGGGCCAAATGGCGTGACTTCTGATCCCCATAAGATGAACGAGGGTGTCGGGCAATTATGTTTTTGAGCACCAAAACATTTTGTGTGAGACATTGAGGGAGCTGTAGATTATTTATCCAGATACCAAAATGATGCTCCTTCTTTAGTGTTGGAGACAATGTGTGCCCTGCTGTTTGGTTATGGCACTTTTTTGATCCCTAACTTGCCCATGGACCTCCATATTTTCATTAATTGATGTTTAGTCTTCCGTAAAAGGCAACATTTTGGCAGTAATTTCCCAAAGGCAAAATTTATGCTTTTAATTAAGGGTGCACTGTAAACTCTGCTCCGCCAACAGAGTTTTGCCAAAACTCCACCAACTGCCATGTGGCGGAGTTTACTTCCACACACCCTTAGTTTATTTTGCCATCTTATTTCTCCTTTAGGAGGGCATCTTAGAAATATGGGGGCATATTGTCAAGGACAGCGTTAAAAATTATTGCCGGTTTAGCGGCAGAAAACTGCCGCTAAAGCGGCGATAATGGGCTTGATAATATGCCGCAGAGAATTCCCATAGAAGCCCATGTTCTGGTGTGAACATGGGCTTCTATTGGAATTCTCCAGGGCATATTATCAAGCCCATTATCGCCGCTTTAGTGGCATTTTTCTGCCGCTAAAGCGGCGATAATTTTAACGCCGTCCTTGATAATATGCCCCATACTTAGGAGAATTTGAAGTAGCACTCCTGTAGCGCTACTTCACAAGAACATAAATGCCTTTTGAATTGGCCCCTTAGTTTGGAACATAGATGGACATAAACATTTTTTGTTTTTGTGGGCCAAAAGAGGGAGCATTAAAAAGACATTGCTAAAAATGAAACTATCATTAGAAGATAACAATGAACTATGTTGTATTCAAGGTCAGTTGAACTGCTGACATCTTATAAGTGTATGAGCAGGAGCCAGACTGGGAAACCAAACAAAAGTAGCCCTGGCAAAAGTGCTGAAACCAGCCACACTTCCTTCATCTCTTTGAACAATCTCTCTCTTTCCATCCATCCGTTCCTTCTCTCGCCTTCTCTCCTCTCTCTCTCTGCTCAACTTCCAACATCGCTTTTTCTCTGTACCCCCCATCACTTCCTCTCTTTATCTCTCTCTTGAAGATGTCAAGTACCTGCTGTAGTTCAAATCTGAGATCTTGGGAATGCGACAGAGGCATCAGGAGCTTCCCTGTGCTTTCACAACCTGCCTCCAAGGGCACCAGACAACTAGGGCCTCATGTAGGTAGCCAAATACCGGTCGGTAACGGCCGATTTTCGGTAATTATACCGTTACCGACCGGTATTTTGGCCATTGGTATGTAGGGGTAAAAATTTTGCTTTCGGAATTTACCGAATCGGTAAAATTACCGATTCGGTAAAAATACCGAATCGGAAATGTTACCGAATCGGTAACTTTTCCGAATCGGTAATTTTACCGATTCGGTAAATTCCGAAAGCAAAATCGAGATGTAGGGGGAGTGTGTGTGTGTGTTTAAGAGTCGGTATTTACCACCAACTTATAGTTGGTGGTAAATAATGAATGTATGTGTAAATGCATTTTTACGCGCGTAGCAGTGTGCAATGTGGCATACATACATGCCCTTAGGGCATGTATGTGTGCCACATGTGCACACATGGCCGAATCAGGGGTGCAACAGGGTGTCAATGTGACACCCTGCCACCCTTGTATGTGTTCCCCCCATTACCGAATCGGTATTTACCGATTCGGTAATGAGGCATACCTTCCCATCAATGGGAAGGTATGCCTCATTACCGAATCGGTAAATACCGATTCGGTAATTACCGACTAGTAAGGATTCGGTAAAAAATACCGACTCATTACCTACATACCAGTTACCACTTCTAAAATACCGATTCGGTATCGTTCGGTATTTTAGAAGTGGTAACTGGTATGCTACCTACATGAGGCCCCTAGGGAGGTGCCCAGTAGAATTAAAGGCCTGTCCAACCCTGGACAAATTGTGATGCTTACTCTGAGCTTGTTGACTGACTTACTTTATTGATTTTTCGTACAACATTTTCTCCAAGTTGACTGAGTAACTGTAGGCCGGTATGACACGTTTCAGAACAATTGACAATGGCAAAACTGCGTTCATCTCATTTTTTATAATTAAACCAGAGAACTGGGAGATTACTGCACATCCCGACTGACAAGTTTACTTTGAATTGTGGCTATGGTAAGTATATTTGTCCCTTTGTAAGCTTTTCAACTCTGCCTTGTTTACTGGGAGAATCTCACCTTCAAAGTACCTGGCTTGATGGAACTGAAATCAGATACAGACTGCAGGTTGTTTCCACTGAAAACTGATTGGACTTCAATTGATTTTATGTCACTTTTTTACTGTTAAACATACTTTTTTCATGATAAAAGGGGTAAAAAGCAGAATGAAAAAAGAAAATATTAAAATATACAGAGGATACAAAACATTTGAAGCTATTGTGGGTGGGTAATTTAATTCCACTTGCAGGATTAGTGGAACTTTGGTCACTCCGCACTTGTCTTTACAATGGAGTTCTGGCCAAAATTCTGCCAATCGCTGTGGGGTGGAATTTTGCTTCCATTCGAGCAACACAATGATAACAGAAACAACGCAAGGCTCAATGAAGTGAGCTTGGAAGCGCACGCAAAGGTTTGCAGCCTCTTGCAAGATTTCCTGTGACAAGGGATCCTTCTGGCACCATTTTGTTTAATGCGGGCTGTCGTGAGCAGTCAAGACTGCTTCCCGAGTATATTTTCTAATCAAGAAACAGCTAAATCAACTAAAAAAAATGAACATTCTACCCGAACAGATGGTTTTTGTAGGGGTTTTTTTCAGCACAGAACACCCTTTTTTATTTTCCTTTTTTTCAAAAGGAAAGAAGTGCCACAGAGACTCTAACTTCCTCTTCCTGTCCAGAAGGCTTCTCCCACTGCTTTGGCCATCCCATGGTCACTTTTCATTTGGATTTCAAGGTTAAATGTTCACTCTCTTTGTCTAGAATTCCTGCTGCATACACCATTGGATTATAAGGACTTTGTTTTTGTGACATACTAATCAAGTAAGTTAAAATCTTGTGAAGAAGGGTGTTGTTTAATAGAGGGTATACACCAGTATATATCTGGACCTTTTGAGTTTTTTATTCAATTTTTAAATTTGATTGTGGGTGACCTGGAGTTGCAGTAGGGGCTTAGTTTTTGTATGAACTTTTTTAGTTTTTAGAAAGGAAAACAATTGCACTGTTAAGTCAATTTTCTCCATGCTCGTGATGTTTGCCCTATTCTTTTTAGCATGTGGTCTAGTCTGCCCATGGGCCACTCTGCCAGTACTAGGCATTGGGTATATAAAACAACTGTCTCTGTGAAATACGTTGGTTTAAAACATCTATGATTTTGGGATGGCCTTTGATTAAATGCAGAATGTGTTTTCTGTTGTATTCCAATATTTTCTGCAAATTGCTAAAGTATATTTCGGTGGGATAGTGTTCTATGCTGTGGGGAGATGTGTGTTGGTGGGGAATTTATATAGCTGGCTTAGTTTTTGTTTTGTAATTGCTAAATTCATGTTAGAGTTTTCTTCTTTGTTTACCGTGCCTCCTCTGTTTGCTGCCCAAGTGGTAATTTTTTTGTCTGGCCTGTGTCTGTGTTTGCCACAGGCCACTGTTTTGTCTTTGTTCTCCATGCCAAGGTGGCTGCAGCCATTTTGTGTAGTCAATATCCAAAGGCCTGCATGTGTTCTTTTTTCTCCATGCCTCCTTGCTTTTTGTTGTTTGGACACATGACCAGCGGCCATTTCTGTAGTAGTCAGTGTGCTTTTGCCATAGACCTGCATGTGTTCTTTGTTGTCCTCCATGGCTTCTTGCTTGTTGTTGTTTGAACATGTGGCCGGTGGCCATTTTGTAGTAGTCAGTGTGCTGTTGTTGCAAAAGGCCTGCATGTGCTCCTTGTTGTCCATGTCTCCTTGCTTGTTGTTGTTTGTGGCCAGGGCCATACTGTGATAAGAGTCACTATGCTTTTTCCATAGGCCTGTATGAGTTCTTTGTTTTTTATGTCTTATTTGTTGTTGTTTGAACATGTGACCGGTGGCCATTTTGTAGTGTTTAGTGTGCTGCTTTTACCACAGACCTGCATAGGTTCTTTGCTGTCTATGCCTCCTTGCTTCTTATTATTTGTGGCCATTTTGTGAAGCAAGTCAGTGTGTTAAATCATTTTCCTCCGTCAATGAGCTTGAGGATGATTGCAGTATGCATGCACAATGTTTATATATTAGATGCATTTTTTCCAGTTTGCCCTGCATCTCCTTGCTTCCCATATTACTTCTCATAGTCCCTAGTAAGAAACCAGCAATTATTTTTTGTTTACAATATTTGATTTTCCACTGCACCCCCTTACCATAGGTCTCTTAGGCCATGGGCGCACACTGGCATTCATTTTGTTAAGGATTATTCCATTTCCTCTGCCCCTACTGCCCTCCATAGGTGCACTACCAGCATTAATTTCTTAAGGATTATTCCTTTTCTACTGCACACCCTGCCTGCCATAGGTGTCTTGTAAGCCGTGGAGGCATTTAAAGTAAATCTTTAAATTGATATGTTATGATATAGTTTGGAAAGGATACACTATTGTTAATTAGTTGTAATGACCTCACTAAATTATATTGCCTGTGTCCATATTCAGACAGCAAATGCCATGTTTCACTGACTGCTATTCTTGTTTGTTTGCTTTTAGGTGCATAAGACACATAACACAGAGTACTGCCAGACATAAGGCTGGTGTTGAGTGGCATGACCTGTGTCATCCTCCTCCTTGTGCCGCAAAGTGCAAACTGCTGGAGCTAAGAACTTGAAGATGGCCCCAAATAACGGCGTTGTTGCCAAGAAAGTGGCCATTGAGGAAGAGAAGACAAAGGAGACTGTGCCACTGAGCAGTACTCCTGCATCACTGGCATTTCCTCAACCTAAGCCCAAGCCCAAGCCCATTTCTGTCAGCAAGGCAGGTACTGCCGTCCTAGTGACGAGCAGTGAGATGAGTTGGATATATCTCAGCTGCAAAGTATTCAATTAGTGCAGGAAACTAAGTAAAGTGGACACTGCAGAAAACTCAGCTAGCAACAGTTCTTCCTGAAACAGGAGCAGAACAGGAGCTTGAGCATCCTGCTAAGTAAGATGTAGCTCTTGAACCATTGGCTTCATAATACCCAGCAGGAAAAAGAAAGGTCTTACTACCATCTTCAGAGCCCCCCTTTTAATGCTCTGGACATGGTTTGGACACTGGCCAAGTCTGAGACCTGCCATGAGAGACGAGGGAAAAGGAAAGTTTGAAAGTGAGAAGGACAAGCCAATGATTACTAGTATTGAGGGAGGCTCAGAGGACACCGAGATGACCCCTCCTATTCAACATGCTCAGAGGGATGTGGTTCCGCCACTACCAAAGCACAAAGAAAGGGCCAGATGGGGTTTAAAGACCAGCATGGGTTGTATCCCCTAAACAGAATCACAACACAAAAGGAACCCTGGGTCTACAAGAATGCTAATGGGATGTCCCTTTCATCGGGCAGTTTCCCTCACCCACACGAAGGTAGCAAGCTTCATCATAGAGTAACCTCCTTGCACTACGAACCTAGTCATAGTGTGGGCTACACACCCCTCGCTGAGAGGGAGGAGCTCAGGGATGTTTTGTTTGTTTGGAAGAAGTTCACTAAATATCATATGTGAAATCAGTGTAGTGAAGGGGGCAAAGAAGACAGATGTGAATTAAAACTAGTTTAGAGGTGGGCACTTCATTTATTCAAGTGTCCCCCCGACCAGGATTAAAAATAAACTATGACAAGGTCGAATTAAATCTGTCATAGAGTGCATGGTGTTCATAGGTCGACATGTTTCAGCCTAATACCCTCATATGATGTGTGGCGGCCTTCTTCAGGACCTCGTGAAAGCTACTGCAAGTGTAAGTAACCAATGTCATAAAGAAAAAGTATACAAAACCAGTGGTTGGACTGGTGTTCCACTCAGTCAGGGATCCACCCGTTGGCACTCCATACAATAAATATTTAACATTGTTCAGACATAGAAATTGTTAAAACACAGCACAGTATTCATTCAAAAAATGGAGGGTACTCTCCACAGGGGATTCCTGGGACCCTTTATGAGTAACATGACTTACGGGGATCAAAACATAAAAAAACAGTGAGGTGTTGTCAAACACCGATGTATTAGCTTACCTGCAGTAGTCAATCAACTAACCCCATCTAAACCTCGACGCAAAGCTCAAAGGAACACCAAGAACTGTAATTTTTAAAGGACAAGCGAAATTTACTTTTGAAACACTTGACTCATTGCATAATAAAAAGAAATATGGCTATGTTTACATTAAAAATTACTAAAGTGGTGTGGTAGAGTAACATGCAAATCATTATGTTCTGAGTGTAAAATGGTTTGGCTACACTAATATAGTAGTATTCTAGATGGATGTGTGTATCCAAAAAGATGCCAAAGTCTTGGAACTGGTGGTATTGATAAGTGGGCATCACCTAATTTGCTCAAGGTCACTGATGTGCGATTACCTGCTGTAGCACTTTACTATCATCTGTGCTGGCGACAAAAACATTTAAATATTTTTATCATCTCGTCTACTGATAATGTATCTCAGAAATGTGTCCATATAATCAAAGAGAGGTCTTCAAAAAGCTCCACAAAAACCTCTTCAAAGAACCAATACCAATACCCAAACTTTCTTTTAATGAGGCTACTTGGCTTGAGGCCGATACACCGGCATGTCTCCTCCAAACTGAAGTGAAAATTTTAAGTTTGATCAATGTAAAGTGAAAAGGCAACAAGATCATGGAAGCCCATTATCGCTGCATTCTAATAATTTGGTTCTTTGGAGATAATGGGCAGACGATCTAAGAAACACACAAACAGGGCCGGACTGGGAACTGAAACCGGGACTGGCAAACTGCTCGCCCCTGGGGGGCTGAGGGGGTGTGGCCGAGCTGTTTGAAATGGCTGGTTTCAGTGGATTTTGTTACCAGGGGCCGATATTGCAGGCCCCCCAGTAACAAAAACGGCCACCCAGAGCCCAAAACCAGCCCCCACCATGGCGTCCCACGAGGGAAACGCCCGGTGCCCGCCACGGGCAGTTCGGCCCTGGACCCAAATAGATTGAAATTGGAAAAGTTCCAAGTGCAGTAAAATCTGGGGGACAAATCTTCAGTGCAGCTAATGACTGGAGGACAAATGTAAGATTTAATCAGATCACATGCTACATTTTGGGTGTGCTCTATTAGTCAGAATTTTGAGGTGAAGGCCCGACGATGGAGGACAGGTCCAGTTGGAGCTGGTCTGCAGTCGCCTACCACAACACATATGCCTGTTGCGGCCTCACATACTTGCCATGATTGGGGAACTTCAAAGAAATGATGGAGGGTCAAGGAAATCCCCATTTCAATGCCTTTCCAGTGGTGAGTTCAGTAGCTTAACTGATTCTCTGAAAAATAACACACATCCGACTGATAGCTGCACATCCAAACTGCTCAGACAAGTGGCAATGGCCTTGCTACATTGTGTTATGCTGAGGTTGCACTACAACGGTTTCAGCCAAAAGTACTTTAAAAGTTTTAGGGATAGACACTCATATCACGTGGGTCAGACTTTCCTAATTGTAGTTGCATAAACAGCAAGTATGTTCCACTGACCCAGTTCAACGGCCAATCTTGTGGCCTTTTAGGGGAATTAAGCCACATCTCTGCCTCAAGAGATCTTTTTTCAAGCGCAATTTCATAGGGCTGGCTAGATATGCCTTTTCCCAATTCTTGATACAAAGTCTCATATAGATTGGCGTGGGCTTTCTGAGAAAGATCTTGTTTATCATTGATTCCCGATTGTATCTTGGCCATTTTAACCAACAATTTTGCAGTGAGCTCCGGGTAAGATTTTGTTTAAAGATATTCTGGGTGTCAAGTGCTTCCATGGCATCCCTCGAGTAGGGTTCTCACAGGAGATTTTGTCTTGGATACCTTGCCCTATCCTTTTTTTATGGGACCCCGAATGAGCATACTTCAGCTTAGAATAATATCCCAATATCCTGGATTTCAACATATTAGTTTGTTTATAGAGACCGAATTCCAGCCATATCTGTGAGGATGGTGCAGCATCAGGAAGGTTAAATAGACATCTGTAACATCTTATATGGGCTTTGTCTAGCCAGGAACAGATGTGATCTTTGAAAATCAATGAGCCTTACATCAGCAATGGCATACATTTGGCATCAATTATATAAATATGGCAGTTAGATCTGGACCATTCATCTTAGTTGCAAGTTTTTAAAGCTTATTGTCATTGACGAGGCAGATTTGTGACATGGGTGCCACACTGGTTAAAATAAATGTCCAGATATTTAAGGCTTGACATTTTTCTATAGCCAAATTGTTCATTGTAAAATTAAATTTGGCAGTAAGTCTATTTTTGACACTGCATGTCATAGTTCCAGTTTTGGCAACACTTCTATTTTGTTTTCTGCATAATAAGGAGAGAGGGCCACCAGAGATCGCTGCAGCCCTACAGCCATATGGTCAAATAGTATAGTGCTATCAGCGTACTGGAGGTAGGGAATGTGGGTGGTGGCAAATTTAGGAAGAAAAGCACACGCAGATATCAGAGCTTTGTTTATGTCCACCAGCGAGAGATTAGACAACAGTGGTGCAAGAATACAACCTTGTTTGACTTACGTCGTGGTTCACATTTTAAGGGTTGTGACTCTTTTGGTTGTAATTGATACCGTTACCCAAGTTCCAGTATGTAGGCATCTGACGGATCTTAGATTTTCTGAGATGCCCCTAGCTAGATAGCTTCTTCCAAAGTCTCCCCCTGTCGACGTTATCAAAGGCAGTTCTAAAATCAATGGATGTGACATAAAGCGGGGGGGTTGATGTTAGCAGCTTTGATCAAGATGAAGATGATCAGGTTGTCTTCAGTGCTGTGCCCATGCCTGATTGAGTAATGGGTATTATGACCTTGGAGTTTGATCATTCTTTGACTTATTGTTTAAGAATTTTGCAAAGCATTTTCCCTTCACGTCAAGGAGGGCAATGAGCCGGAAGTTAGATGGGTTGTCACAAGCTCCTTTTTTGTGGATTGGCATGAGTATGGCACTTCTCCAGCTGTCTGGCACTGTATTCCCCCACATGCAGTTTTTAAAAAGCGGGCTAAGCAGGGCTGCCCAATCATCTAGCGGTACAAAAGGGGGTGGTGATGGACAGAGCATCAGAACCAATCAAACACTCACACCCAGTCAACAGATCTGGGGTTTATCCATCACCGTTCTTTAGCCCACTCTGCCACCCCAGTTCAGACATGGCCATATGCAAATCAGTCTGACCCTGGGCCTCATGGGAACAGTCCAGCCCGAACTGCCAAGCCATGCCTTCCCTGGACCGGAAACAAGCTTCCTAGGACCGGTTTCTGGCATTTCAGCCGTCTTCAGCCAGGCTTGCTTGAATCCAGTGGCAAAGTGAGCAAGGGACTCACGTCTGAGCATACCCTGCCAACTTATGGCGAACAAAGCGGTACAAAAGGGGGTGGTGATGGACGGAGCATCAGAACCAATCAAACACTCACACCCAGTCAACAGATCTGGGGTTTATCCATCACCGTTCTTTAGCCCACTCTGCCACCCCAGTTCAGACATTGCCATATTCAAATCAGTCTGACCCTGTGCCTCATGGGAATACTCCAGCCCGAACTGCCAAGCCATGCCTTCCCTGGAAGGCAAACAAGCTACCTAGGACCGGTTTCTGGCATTTCAGCCGTCTTCAGCCAGGCTTGCTTGAATCCAGTGGCAAAGTGAGCAAGGGACTCACGTCATGGATAAACCCCAGATCTGTTGACTGGGTGTGAGTGTTTGATTGGTTCTGATGCTCCGTCCATCACCACCCCCTTTTGTACTGCCCAATCATCTAGGGCAGACTGAAATATTCTCATGGGCAAGCCATTTGGGCCCGGGGCTCCAGCCATTCGAAATGAGGCCAGTAAAAATCAAATTGAGTCTTGACCGGACAATAATTCACCGCAATGTAGCAGATTTTTATTGCGATGGTCAAAGAATTCTTCGGATGGAACGTCCACGTCACTACTTTCCTCAACGGCATTGTAAAGCTTGGAAATGTACTCCGTACACTTCAGAGAAAGTGTTTTTGCTTGATCTTTTCTTGACAATGTTCCATAATTTTGCACAATCTTTTGTTCTCAAGGCCTTGTTTTTGAAACCTAGGAGACAGAGCAATTAATTACCTTGGGACTCTGAGGCTGAAGATCTTTTTGCAATATATTTGTTATCTGAACTCTGTCATCTATTTCTTGATTTCCTCCCACAATAGATTTGATAATGATGTGCTGCTTATTGATCGTTTAAATGTTGGTTTGTCTTTGTCTACAGGTTATGTGATATATTGAGGTGCGACCTAAGAATTTGCACCATACATTTATCACAAACTTGGAGTGGTGGATGTGGTGAAAGCAACACCTGCTCACTGCAGCATCTTCTTACCTGAGCAATGGCCCACACCAGCCCTACTTACCCACCCAGGGATGATAGGGACCAAATCATCATAGTGCAGATTTTTAGTAAGATCAATGTCTGTCCCATGATAGGGAGTTGTAGTATGCACTATGTGGCCTGATTCATAAGGTAAAGTTACACTTTTGATGTAAGTTTACTCTTTCAGTGCAACTCAACCACCAGCTTCTTTACGAGTAGTAACCTTACAAGTAGTAACAAATTATAATTAATAGTATTGCCTATTAAAGTGATAGGGGTTACTTACTACTTGGAAAGTTACTAATCGCACAGGTACTAATGGAAAACTTACTAGTCATACACTTACAATATAAGAGTACACACAAAAGGAAAAGTATAACATAAAAACCTTTCTGAATCAGGCCTTGTGTTGCTTAAATGCAACATGGAGTAACCTAACCTTCTCCCAGGGTCCTGACTTCTGACTTGAGGATTTTTTAAGTTCAGTTAAAATTGTTGTAATACATTAAATAGTTACTTGCTCCCCGGTTATATTAGAAGTTACTGCTGCTAATATTTTTAATATGTGTTTTTGACATGGTTGTCTGGTCTCAGTCTTTGATAACCCTCTAGGTCTGTGTTTGCTTTCAGTCTAGTTGCCTGTGATGGATAATCCTTCTGAATAATCCTACAGTTGGAGTTCACCTCATTTGAAATAGTTGAGAATGGGACCTCACTGTGTGATGTCTTCCCTGTTAGGGGAAGCCCATTAATACCGCCACTATTAAAAAAGGTCCTTAGGGAAACCCATCAATAATGTTAGGGAAGATTGAGATAGTTATCAGCTGTTGCAGCATCTATTTAGGTAAAAAATAAGAAGTGAACTAGTTAGGAACTTATTACTGAGGTTGTTCTTGGGAAGTAGAGCGAGATAACATTAAGATTTTTAAGTATGTTGTTGGCATGCATGATGAATGTGAAGCGCAGTGAAGGGTTGGAAGGGAATGGTCAATGAAAGACATATTGGTTGGCCTGCAGAACCATCTGCCATGGCACTGCTGGTGGTAGTCCCATCCACTGCGGTGCTGGTGGTGGCAGCCGTTTATCCCTCAGATTTAGTCTTGCCTTAGGTTGCTTATCAAAGGAATAAAAAGACTAGCAGTACTCTCTGCAAAAACATTTTGACAGGCACAGCATTGTACTTTCTAAATCCGATAGCCTATTCTTAATTTCCTACACCCAAATTTACGTTTTGAACTACTCTTGCATTGTAGCAAAATAAATTTGCTTCTCCCCCTCTTTGATGGGCCAAGTTAATCTCCCTTGCGTGCATACTCCCCTAGTTTTCAATAGTTACAGAGGGTAGTAGGACAAGGGCATTACCTAACTAGTATACACTTTGAGAGGTGGCTGAGTGCTGCAAATCCTCATCAAGCAATAAGTCAAACAGAACCAGTCTGATTCAACTCCGGTAGTGGGGCACACTGGATTGCAAGAAGAGGTAAGTAAAGTAACCTACTGAGACAATGCAAGGGACTTAAGGTAGGGAAAGTCTAAGGGGAAAGGTACATTTACAGTATATGTGACAATTTCAGAGAACAGCTGTTCATCACTGACAAAAATACAATGCTATACTAACTAGCCATGCAAAGACGAAAGACAGCGAGTGATATGCATTGAGAAAAAAACATTTATATTTGTACCTAGGAAACACACCCTGTCCAGCCAATACAGGCCCACTTCTCTCCCCAAACAAAACTCCCAAATGTCCTGAGTCTGACCCTTTCCCCAACTTCGTTTCCCAGTTCATACCCTCCCCAACAACGAAACAGTCCCTCCCACCCAAAAAAAATCAACAACAGGGTTTTGAGGGCATCCATCTTGGTGAGGGTCTGGTCCAATGCTGGAACAGCGCCAGCTCGCGTAGGGTGCTGTGGAAGAGGCAGACTGTTGTTGATGATGAGGAGGGGGTGGTGGTGTTTCAATGGATAGCAGTGGACCCCAGTTGCAGGCGGGCCAGCGTTAGTGTGACCCGGATGGAGGTGGGCCAGGCTGGCACCCCAAGGAACTGGAGGCATTTGTCTCATTCTCCTCGAGGCACGATGCAGCAGTATTCTACCACAATGACCTGCAGTCTCTGGTGCCACAGTCGGGTGGCTGTCTCCTGCTGGGATGGGTAATGTCCAAAGGAAGGAATAGCTATATCAAGAAAGAAAAAAAAGAAAAAACACGGATCGTAATGCTCAGTGCAAACACTTGTCTATACTATAGTGCCACAGTAGCAGAACCTTGTTGGTACCCTAGGACCATAAGAATTTTGATGCGATTAGTCACAGGGCCGCGTTTTTCCCACACATGCATCACATACTGCAATAGCAAGGGACTGCGAGGAATTTACGAACATAATCAAAAGGTGATATTCATAGAGAAACTGAACGGACACTTTGAATATAATGCAATTTATATTTGGGGGAATGGGATATCCATCACCACTGTGAAAGTGTAACCCGTCCGCCAAGATCTAAATCAGACCCTTTGTGTTTAATTAATCACCTCGCAATAATTAGGAAGGCATATGTACCGCACAAATAATATTATACTTGTCTATAGTATATATGCAACATTAACTGAGGCATCCTGGCATGTCTGCTACGCTGCTGAATGTTTTTGGGGCAACTGTTCTAGCATGTTCACTTATTAAAATAAATTAATAAATTCCAATGGCTCTACTCTTCTCTGGCTGACTCTTCAATTCTTCCTTGACCCCAAAATCAGGGGCTGATTGGCTACTCCGTCACACATGTGATGCATAATGGACATCCTGTCTACTATAAGTAGACAGATTATTTTAAACAATGCACTGTAGTACAGTGAACGGGATATGTTTTATTTGGCACATTTGTCACACAGTATCGTATCTGCCAAACTCTAAATCAGGCACTTAGTCTCACATTACACCTTACCCTGCTACACAAATTAATCATTTTAACAAATTCCTCCATTTGGCAGTAGGGAAATTTACTCTACTGAAGGGTATGTTATAGGAATTAAACTAGGAAGAGGTTTAGCTATGGAATGGCACTGATTGTGTGTCACTCATCATGTGCTACACTTTAGCTTAGTCACATTGGTTGACGAATAATGACTTGATGGAAGGAAACAATTGGAACAGGTGTAAATCCATCATGAAAGCCATGAAATATGTCACTTGGGCAGACAAATGTGGCACATGCATTGCCAAGATGGAACTTACAATTTTTTGGTAGGCTAGGACATAAGGAAAGAATGATGGAGTGAAGTACTAGTAGTAGGTGACTGATTGGGCACTGAGAAACACATCTTGTTTTCAGTTTCTAAGTCATTGCAAACTTTGTAATAATAGTGTGCTGGTAACTGAAGCAGCAGCACATTTTACCACCTACACTGCAGTGCCAAATTGAACCATGCTGCAGTTTTATGGTGACATGCCGTTGGCAGGGAAGTGATGGGTAGGATATCTGCCTCACATTGGCAAATGCAGTATTGTCAATAAGAAAACATGGTGACTTACCACTTGTCCCAGGCACCACAAGGACTGCTCCCCCTCCGACTGCCTGGGCCTCCTCCATCCATGCCCGTGGTTCGAGTGCCTAGAAAAAACCATAATTTACTCATTTTAGATACCAGATTAGCCACCTAAGTAATTACTTTACACAAAGTACAACAGCAATACCTCACTACAGTTCAGGTGACAACATCTTCCATCAATACTATCTTTTTGGGAGGTTTGTTGGTTGACTACATGTAAAAAAAGCCAGGTAGTCAAGTCAAGTCAACCAAAACCTTATTTCTCCCAATGGAGGGCTAAGGCTACGAAAGGATGAATATGAAGCGTAGTGAAGGGTAGGAAGGGAACGGGCAAGGAAAGACATATTGGTTGGACTGCAGGACTATCTTCCATGTCCATGGCACTGGTAGTGGTAGTCTCATCCGCTACGGTGCTGGTTGATAGCAGTTGTTTGGCCCTCAGATTCCGTCTTGCCATAGGTTGCTTATGAAAGGAATAAAAATGATTAGAAATAGATTAGCAGTACTCTTCACACAAACATTTCGACAGGCACAGCATTGTACTTTCTAAATCAGATATTCACTCCTGCACGAACCTCACGCAGTTCAAAAAACTTCTTAAAACCTGGGTGTTCAATCACTAGCTAGCTGTCTCCATTCTGTTTGCCTGTTATTGTGGCGCAGAGAGATCCCACTTGGGGATGATTCGTTCTCGCGCTTGATAAATAATAATACATTAAACGAAATAAGATAGCCTATTCCTAGTTCCCTAAACCTAAATTTAGATTTTGAAATACTCATGCATTGCAGTGAATTATATTTGCTTCTCTCCCCTCTTTGACGGGTCAAGTCAATCTCTCTTTGCAATGCATACTACACATCAGGGAGATTGGGAATGCATGAGATACCTTAAGGCACAGAGAAGAACGCTAAAACCGTGTTATTCCGTCTTAATTGTGACAGGACAGGAGTCGGCATCCCTTTTTAAACAATTCCAAGTGAGGGCAGAGCACCTGCCTAGCTCACGCTGAAACGCAATCCAGGCAGTATCATTCTCTTGATGCCCACTTCACTCCTACGGTGTAATACCATACCTAACCAGCGGACACCATTCACCACTACTCCAAGGGCCCATATTTATCATGGAATTTTGTTGTCCTTTTTGGATATAAGGATTGTTTTTGCACATGGAGGTGTCCCCTTCCTGAAGAAAAACAATCCGGGATGCAGTGTAATGTGGCACGCTTGCACCATGGTGCAAGAGTGCCTGCATTGGTGCAATAGGCAGCACTCAGTGCCGCAGCTTACGAATAGAGCAGGAATGAAACATATCCATAAATAAATAAATATGTCACATTCATGCTCTCTCCCTTTGAAGCAGCAAGGTAAGTTGTCTTGCTTCCCTGAGCTGCATGAAATTTTGATCACTCTGGGCCCCCATGCACTCAGCAAACTGTACAGTTAAATCCTGGTGTATTACATCGCATGCCCACTTCTTTCGGAAGAAGAACAGTGGCACAACTGCAAACACTCTCTGAGGCTAAAAGTGCATTTATTATGTGAGTGGAACAGACTAACATTTACAAAACACTTGTGTGAGCCAAGCATGGTACCACACTCTTAAATAAAATGGCCTTTTTGCACCATAGGGCACTAGTGCCACTGATAATTGCTGCAAAGATATAGCTATATATCTATTCTATATATTTATAGATAGATATGCATAAACAAAATTAATACACACGTTATTTACATTTTATAGAAACTGAACACATTTACATAATATATAAATATGGTATATGTTATATTTATATATACTTACATCATGAACAATCAATATGTACACTTGCTTATTAACAGGTGTAAATTATATGCATTTGTGTAAGAAAAATAAATATAAGAGTACATATTGTATATATATATATGTGTGAATGTAAATACATATGTGTCTATATATATATATATATACACACACACATAGCGTCGCCATTCATTTCCTGTTACATGTTGCACAGTTTATTGCATCACATCCTCCTCAACGCGCGCTTTGCTTTTATGATGATTGTAGTGATTATAATCAAAACAACTCAATATACAGATTCTAAATGTCCGCAAAAAAGTGTGTGAAAAAATGTGTGGATAAAGTAAAGTAATTACAATAATAATGTGAAAATACAACCTATACCATTGTTTGATCCCAGGCAGGTCAGTTTTTTAAATAGCGCAGCTTGATCTACATTTCCTCTGCCCCTAGCAGATTATAAGTTTAAAGTTAAATGACTGATCATGGGCTTCCGCACTTTTATACAACAGTAATCTCACAACCAGTTCAATTGCAAGGTCATTGCAAAACATTGATGAATTGCTAATGAGCAATCCCATATTTTTACAATCTGACGCACTTAGGTGTTGAATTTACAAATCCATTATGTTATGAATATCACAGTCAACTCAAGTTTAACCCTGGGACAATTACAAACTTCTACCTTTGTCATATTGTGAATCACACATGAATTTTAAGAGTGCTCAATTAAAACCAGTTTTTAGTGAGGCCAAAAAGTCACAATTTGTATATGTACATATTGGTATCTCTACACCCATACAGGGGTAATGTCTCTCCTTATAAATGTGAATGCATCTCTTCATCTTGATTCAAACCATTGGGATTTAGTGAGTGGAAGGCCAGAATATGGCGTGATTCTTTCTGTCTTAAAATTCGTCCCTGGTCACCAACTCTCATGTGGCGTTCAACCATCTCCACGGTGTAATATTTTAGTTGCTTCCAATCTCCACCATGACTTGCTTCCCTGTGTTTGGCAACCGCGTTGCTTCGATCTACATTGATCGTTGCCCTTACATGTTCCAATATGCGCTTCTTGAGTTCGCAAATTGTGCTCCCCACATATTTGAGCTTGCAAGAGCACTCAATTATGTAAATCACATATTGACTTTTGCAATTAATCAGTTGATTTTCCAAATTATTTTGCTTGCCATGTGAATCTCTTTGGTGTTTTGCACAATTTGACACACTATACAATTGGAGCATATGTAGACCCCTTTGCTTTCAACCACGTATCTTGTTTTTTTGTTTTAAAGCGTCTGTGGACAAGTTCATCCTTGAGCTTTTTTGCTCTCCTGTAGGTAATGCTTGGATGGTTCCCCACAATTGTTGACATGGTTGGATCTAAGTGCAGTATGTTCCAGTTCTTCCGTAGAATGTTTGCAGTTTGTTTCGATTCAGTGGAGATTGATGTAATTAGACTAATTTGATCTTCCTTTGTCTCTATAGTTTGTTCTTTGTTTTGGTCTTTTATTATTTCCGATCTTGTTTGAATAGATTTCCTTTGCAGGCAGGAGGCTATAACTTTTTTATTGCACTTTCTTTTTTTGAAACAACTCACAGTTTGTTTGCTGTGTTGATGCCATTCTTCCTCTTTGGCAAATCCATCGTATCCTCAAGAATTCACCGTATGGGATGTTGTTTTGATTAATGTGGCTTGGTGGAAACTCTCCGCCTGGAGAGTTGCATTGCATGCGGTGGCTTTATGATGTAATGTGGTATGCACTTTCTTATCAAGGATATAGATTTCTGTATCCAGGAAAACCAACCGACTGTTGCTGATTGTATATGTGAAGTGAAGGTTGGTGTTGGTGTTATTCAGAATTTGGAAATATTCCTAAAATTCCTCATTGAGCCATCCCATATGAGGAAGAGATCGTCTATGTATCTCAACCACATTATGGTGTCGTTCACGAACCTCTCATTTTCAGGATTCCATGCCAATTTTGCTCCCACCAGCCCATCGCTGGACACGTATAACTGGGACTGAAAGAAAAACCCATCGCCGAATTGTTTGAGTATTATATGGAATAGAGGATGACTTAATCTCATTTAAGGGATGGTATACCTATTGTAGGCATAAATGGATGCATTAGTCACTTTTTGAATAGAAGTCCGCGCATGTATGGTGTATTACTTTGAAGATGAGTAATATCAGTAACAATTTATTCGAATCATGTGATGGAATGGCCTACTATATATTGATCATCAATTTCAATAATGACAAATCATGGGATGTATTTTACATTGAGGGAAATCTGATTGTTATCATGCCGTGTTTATATATAACAATTTGGAGGACGATTGAATTTCATTATTAAATGTCCATCCAGTTCAGAAATATAATTATAATAATATATTATAATGTTTGTTATTTCCATAGTGTTTGTCACATGGTTATGAAATGCACTGAGATATGTGGATCATGATATCAAATTGCTCCATTTCAAAATGTCTGCCACATTGGAAATCAAAATGTTTTGATTTGTAGTCTGTTTTTTATGTCACTGTTCACATACACTTAAATGTGGCCAAAGAGGTGGTTCTCTACCCCTGACCAAGGCGTGTTGATGCTGAAACGCCTTGGGTTTGTTGGCCATGAGAAATAAACACCACTAAAAGGAACTTTGTTGTGGTAATTTATCTCTATTAGTGTCAAGACTTCTGTCAAGACTGCGGCACCAATATCTTCACGGAGGCAGAATGATGCTAGCTCCCCTTGCCCCTTCTCCGGAACACACTGCGTATGAGCAGCTGCTCCAGATGGGGGAAAGGGGAATGGGACAGAGAAGAGACACTCGTGCTGGCCTGGACTCACTCCTCAGTCAGGTGACGATTTCCGGAGGATTCCTAATGCACAGATGGGAACATCATTTCAACTTAATGCCTCAACTTACCCCCTAATCACTACGGTTCCAGTTTATTTCCTTCCCCCCCTTTGCCTACCAGGTCTCTGCAGGAGTTTTGCTTCTCTTCTTATGATCAGAGGTCCACTTCTGATTAGATTAAGTGAATGACCTAATGCACAGAGGGATAAATACAGGTTAAGTGATCCTATTCTAAATCTCTATGCTCCCTGCTTACAGTATCCTTCCTTCTCTTCCCTCTCTCTTACCTATTCTCTGATCTTCCTATCGTTACCTCCTTCTGATAATGCTTGGTGTAGTCCAAAAGATGAAAGTTTAGTTCAGGAGAGCTTTAGCTTTTGAAGGATTATCCCTGCTCCACTGTAGCTCTGCTTTACGGCTTGAAATCGCGCAAAAAGGGACAGGGAAGGAAAACAGTAAGGAAAGAATAGGGAAAGCGCAAGGGAGGCAAGGAATTCCGTGCTGCAGGCGTAAGTACTTTCAGTCAAGAACGAGGCATGCGCTGCAACAACAGTCTAGTGCTTACTTGCTTCCTGTGACAACTGGTTGGCTGACAAACTTCGGTCTCCTTCTCTCGACGGTAAGCCTACCAGAGTAAAGGAGACACGAGATATCTTGTTCTCAGTAGCTCGACGATAATCTGTGTATCTGGATTCTGCTACCCTTTCTGACTCAAGAAGGGCTAACGGATTTCTCTGACTGGAAACGCTCTTCTTTTGACGTGCTCATTCACGACCTCCCACTTCATGAGTGTAGGTCTGGGACAAGAGTTCCTTCCGCGTGTTTACACACGAAGGTACAAGACAGACGCTCTGACTGGAATAACTGAGAGCCTTCCGCAAACACAACCTCTCTCAGACTTAGGCGAATTGAAGTGCGCAGTGGAACGTTCTTCCACGGCGCGCAAAATCTCACTTCCCGCGAGACTTCCAACTCCCTTCAATACTGGGGTAAACTAGGCGGCCATCTTGTAACGGTCGACCTACAAGGAACAGCTGACCAACAGTTGCAAAGAGATGGCTTAACGATGACTCGATGTCTTTTCAGAGAGTGATTACTTAGAGTCATGGCGTTCACATAGTTCCTGACAGTACCCCCTCTCAAGGACCGATCCATCAGTCTCGGTTTTAGAGGATGCTGCATATGGAATCGTCTTATCAGTTTGGGAGCATGAACATTCTCAGCTAGTTCCCAAGACCTTTCTTCGGGTCCATAACCTTTCCAGTCAATCAAGTACCATAACTTTCCCCTACTCTTCTTTGAATCCAGAACCCCTTTTACTTCATACTCTACATGTTCGCCCAACATCAGAGGGGGTGGAGGTTTCAGTAATCGGAGATTAGGAACTGTTTTCTTCAAAAGGGACACATGGAACACGGGGTGGATCTTTAACTGAGTAGGTAATTTCAGTTTGACAGTGACTGGACCCAGTATTTGTTCAATTGGAAATGGGCCTATGAAACGAGGCTGAAATTTTCTATTTCCCTTCAGTCTAAGATGTTGTGAGGACAACCATACGGAATCTCCTACTTGATACTGGGGTGCCTTTCGCCTGTGCTTATCTGCCTGTCTCTTGTATCCCTCCTTAGCCTTCAATAAATTGGACTCTGCTGACTTACGAGCTGAATTTAAATCTGACAATAAATTGTTGACTGCTGGAACCTAAAATCTCCTTGACTACAGAAAGGATTTGGGTGCTGCCCATAGTTTAGGAAGAAGGGAGAATATCCTGTGGAAACATTTTTTGCATTATTATGTGCAAACTCCGCCATCCATAACATTTCTGACCACTGGCCACCCCGATTCAGAAGGAACAGACGTAAATACTGTTCCAACTCTTGATTCACCCTCTCCGTCTGACCATCTGTTTCGGGGGTGATAACTGGTAGAATGTCTGACTTCTACTCCCAATCCTTTCAAAAATGCCTTCCAAAAGTGGGACACAAATTGGGGACCTCTGTCAGAAATAACAATCTTCGGGACACCATGAATCCTCACTATGTTTTCCCGAATGAGTCTGGCTAACTCGGCAGCTGAAGGAACCCCTTTTACAGGTATGAAATGACTCATCTTGGTAAAGGTGTCGACCACCACCAATACTGTGTTATACCCCTTACTCAAAGGAAGGTCGGTAATCAAATCCATTGTAATAGTATGCCAAGGTTGATTGGGTGTGGGTAGGGGTTGCAAATACCCTTGAGGAGCCTGCCTATTTGACTTTCCCCTGGCACAGAGTTCACAGGCTGCCACATACTCTTTGATCTGAGAATTCATGTTGGGCCACCAAAAATATCTCTGAATTAGGTCAATAGTCTTCGAGATTCCCTTATGGCCTGCTAGAGGATGGTCATGGCAGTCTTTCAACACTAGTTCTTGAATTTTCGTAGTTGGTAGATAAAGCGCTCCCTTTCGATACGGTAACGAATCCTTGATGATTCTGCCTTCTTATTGGCTAACCCACTCTGCCATTTCTTCTGCAGACATCTGTTTCCCGACTTCTTCTTTGAACTCAGCCAGAGATAAGGTGCACACAAATTTAGATGCTGGAATAATAGGCTGCGGAGTAACGGAATGTTCAGAACTTTCTGTTTGAATCCTGGACAAGGCATCTGCCTTACCATTCTTGTTTCCATGTCGATAAGTAATCACAAAGTCAAAGTCTGCGAAGTACAAGGACCAACGCAACTGACGCGGAGTTAAGGTTCTTGCAGATTTGAGGAATTGGAGATTTTTATGATCAGTATACACGGTTATAGTGTGTTTCGCCCCCAGTAGATGGTGCCTCCATTCCCCAAACGCATCCTTTACTGCTAACAGTTCTTTTTCGGCAATGGTATAGTTAATCTCAGCAGGATTTAATTTTCGAGAGTGATATGCCACTGGATGTAACTGTCCAGTTGATTTGTGGCGTTGGGACAAGACCCCCCCAACTGCTTGATCTGAAGCATCGGCTTCCACAAAGAAGGGTTCAGTGGGATCCGCATGGAGTAAAATAGGCGCAGTAGTAAAGCTGTTTTTGAGGAAACGAAAAGCTTGTTCAGCCTCTTCTGACCACTGGAACTTCACTCCTTTCTTGAGTAGTCTGGTAATTGGAATGATTTTCTGAGAAAATCCCTGGATAAATCGTCGATAGAAATTAGCGAATCCCAGAAATCGTTGAATCTCCTTGATATCTTTGGGGGAAGGCCAATCAGCAACTGCTTGCACCTTTTTCTTCTCCATTGTAAGGCCTCCAGGAGACAGCACAAATCCCAAGAATTCCACAGTCTGTACGCTGAAAGCACACTTTTCCAGTTTTACATATAGTTTGTGCTTATGTAGTCTTTCAAGAACTGTTTTGACATGCTGAGGATGTTCCTGAGGATCCTTAGAATAAATCAAGATGTCATCCAAATACACTACAGCAATTCGATCCACCAAATCATTCATGATGTCATTTATGAAGTGCTGAAAGGCCGCCGGGGCATTACATAAACCAAATGGCATCACTTGGTACTCAAAGAGCCCATACTTGGTCCTGAAAGCTGTCTTCCATTCGTGACCTTCCTTCATGCGAATAAGATGGTAAGCACCACGAAGGTCCAATTTAGTGAAGATCTTGGCGTCTTTCAGCTGATCTAAAAGGTCCGAAATTAAGGGCAGAGGATAACGGTTCTTAACCGTGACCCGATTGATTGCTCGATAGTCAATACATGTCCTCAGTGATCCCTCCTTCTTAGGAATGAAAAAAAGTGGGGATGACACTGGGGACTGGGAAGGTCTGATAAATCCATTAGCCAGGTAACGGTCCAGGTATTCTTTTAGATAGCTGTTCTCGGCTTCAGTCAAGGCATAAATCCGACTACATGGTAGCATGGCCCCCGGTTCCAGGTCAATGGTGCAGTCATAGGGACGGTGTGGTGGGAGCCTCTCTGCCTCTTGCTCACTGAAAATTTCTTGGAATTCTTGGTATTCAATTGGAATCTTCGAGGTGTTGACCACTCCGATAGCTCCTCCACCAAACGATAACAAAGTGGATAAAGAAGGCTCCAAGGCAGAAGTAGGATCAGCGAAACAGTGTTCCGTACAGAATGACGAGTCCATCTCCACAATGCGATCCTCCCAATTGATTGTAGGATTATGCAAGGAGAGCCAAGGAAGCCCCAAAATGATCTGAAATTGTGGAGCATCAATCAAGTTGAAATGAATGGTCTCACGGTGACCATTGGATTGAATTAATTCCAATTCTTCTGTGTGATGGGTAATTGGGCCAGAAGAGAGATTAGTTCCATCGACTGCTCGAACTGATTCTTTACATTCCTTGCGAATTGCTTGAATCCCCATCGCATTTGCATACTTGATATCACAGAAGTTGCCCGTGGCTCCAGAATCAATCATAATGGCCACACCAGTAATCTCCTTTTCTCGAAACTTAAGAACCATTGATAAAATCAAATGCGGGGTCTGAGTCTGCAAGGTGTTCATGATATGATGAATCTTTGGAGCCGAATCTACCTCTTTCACCACCTGAGCGACTCCGCCTACAGATGGTTTTACAAGTTTCCCGAATTGGACAGCTTAGGCCTTTTTGGGCACTCTCTCACAAAATGCCCCGCTCCTCCACAGTACATACACAGTTTCTTTAACCTCCTCTGTTCTTTCTCTTCTTTGCTGAGGGGCCCACGAATTGACCCAATCTGCATTGGTTCACTTTCTGCACCTCCACCCGGAGATTTGCCAACTTCTGCTCTTGTTCGCTCGAATCGTGGGAAACTCCAACGAAAATCCTTGGTCTTCTTTTCTCCTCTTCTCTCGGAACTTCTAAAGTCGATCTCTAAAACCAAATCCACCAATTCAGAGTAGTTGGTGGGTCGATTGGGAACCTGTGCCAAGGTGTCTTTTATATCCTCCCTCAACCCCCGATAAAATAAGGCTGCTCTTTTCTCCTCAGGCCAATTAGTCTCTACTAATAATTTATTGAATTGTGTTAGATAGGTGATTAAATCCCTATTCCCTTGGCGCAATTCTAATAATTCATTGTCTGTAGCCTGGGACACTCTACGTCTATCAAAAATCCTAAGGAATTCTGCTTTAAAATTGTCCAAATTATACAAAAAGGGGTCATCTCGGGCAACTAAGGGCATGGCCCAATTTGCTGCATCCCCTCCCAGGTAGGATAAGATAAACGCAACCCGTGACTGAGCATCTGGAAAGAGATTTGCTCGACACATGAAGTGTAAAGAACACTGAGTGAGGAAAAGTTGGGCCTTTTGGGGATCTCCACTGTATCTTTCTGGGGGAGCTAAAGGAATAATGGGAGAAACCGAATGGACCACCTGAGCTACTGTGTGAGGGTCTTGATGTGGGAGTGAACTACTTGAAAGTTTTTGAGCAGGTGACGCCCCGGCAGAAATTTCACTAACTCTCTGAGCTAATTGAATTGTTTCCTGTCTAGACATTACTACATCTTGTCTTAAGTTCTTATTCTCATCCTTCAGGACCCCTAGATCTCTCTGAATTCCCTCCAACATTTCTCCCAAAGCTTTTAAACTAAACCCCTCCGCCATTCTACCCGGGTGAAGAACACTCTTTTAGGGCACTTCAATCTGTCAAGACTTCTGTCAAGACTGCGGCACCAATATCTTCACGGAGGCAGAATGATGCTAGCTCCCCTTGCCCCTTCTCCGGAACACACTGCGTATGAGCAGCTGCTCCAGATGGGGGGAAAGGGGAATGGGACAGAGAAGAGACACTCGTGCTGGCCTGGACTCACTCCTCAGTCAGGTGACGATTTCCGGAGGATTCCTAATGCACAGATGGGAACATCATTTCAACTTAATGCCTCAACTTACCCCCTAATCACTACGGTTCCAGTTTATTTCCTTCCCCCCCTTTGCCTACCAGGTCTCTGCAGGAGTTTTGCTTCTCTTCTTATGATCAGAGGTCCACTTCTGATTAGATTAAGTGAATGACCTAATGCACAGAGGGATAAATACAGGTTAAGTGATCCTATTCTAAATCTCTATGCTCTCTGCTTACAGTATCCTTCCTTCTCTTCCCTCTCTCTTACCTATTCTCTGATCTTCCTATCGTTACCTCCTTCTGATAATGCTTGGTGTAGTCCAAAAGATGAAAGTTTAGTTCAGGAGAGCTTTAGCTTTTGAAGGATTATCCCTGCTCCACTGTAGCTCTGCTTCACGGCTTGAAATCGCGCAAAAAGGGACAGGGAAGGAAAACAGTAAGGAAAGAATAGGGAAAGCGCAAGGGAGGCAAGGAATTCCGTGCTGCAGGCGTAAGTACTTTCAGTCAAGAACGAGGCATGCGCTGCAACAACAGTCTAGTGCTTACTTGCTTCTTGTGACAACTGGTTGGCTGACAAACTTCGGTCTCCTTCTCTCGACGGTAAGCCTACCGGAGTAAAGGAGACACGAGATATCTTGTTCTCAGTAGCTCGACGATAATCTGTGTATCTGGATTCTGCTACCCTTTCTGACTCAAGAAGGGCTAACGGATTTCTCTGACTGGAAACGCTCTTCTTTTGACGTGCTCATTCACGACCTCCCACTTCATGAGTGTAGGTCTGGGACAAGAGTTCCTTCCGCGTGGTTACACACGAAGGTACAAGACAGGAATAACTGAGAGCCTTCCGCAAACACAACCTCTCTCAGACTTAGGCGAATTGAAGTGCGCAGTGGAACGTTCTTCCACGGCGTGCGAAATCTCACTTCCCGCGAGACTTCCAACTCCCTTCAATACTGGGGTAAACTAGGCGGCCATCTTGTAATGGTCGACCTACAAGGAACAGCTGACCAACAGTTGCAAAGAGATGGCTTAACGATGACTCGATGTCTTTTCAGAGAGTGATTACTTAGAGTCATGGCGTTCACATAGTTCCTGACAATTAGGAGGGAGTGCGTGTCATGCAGTGCTCTGCAAACCGGTGATTTGGATAACATGGAGGTTTTCCTTTAACCCCGACACGCACCGGGCTGCTGGTCGACGATGTATCTGAGGATAGTGAAACATAAATAAATAAATATATATATATATATTTTTTTAAAATTCATCTCCCCACAGGGCTTTCTCGCGCACTCACGGAATGGATACAGCGTTTTCACAAAGTATGTAGTTCAAATTCTTTATTTTCTTACAGCGTGCCAGTAATGAAACTCCACACGTTTCGGTCTCTACGGAGACCTTGCTCACAAGACTAACAACAAACCACACTTTTTTCGTGCTTCAAACTCACATCTACTGTGAAGTGACATCACTTCCTGATGGGTGCAGCTAAGCATTCTGGTTAATGTAGTGTTCAAAACTCTTAATATAATACAAACATATACGCAATGTTACGATCAAACCAGTCATTTCTCATTGAGCCAAACTATTCTTTTTTGTGTCAATTAGGTCAATAATATGAGCGAGTTCGTTTTTTCATTGAGATGTAACCCATTAAATTATTAACAGTACTTTTTCATGACTAAGCCAACTATAAAATTCTGCCATCCAGTGGGTCATTTCAATATATTGAATTTCCTAGTCATATAGCTAAAACTCATTCCTTCAGTGAGATATTTATGTATATTTTTACACACAGTAAGGACACCCTCGATTGTTGCCCTCCAGTGGGCCCATCTCCCTCCTACTCACCATAAATTGACCAATCTAACGATAATTAATGATTAAAGAATTTCCTGATATCTATGATTTCTTGGCGTTACAAAAGGAAGAGGTTTTTTTACACACACAAATGCGAGGCCCCCAATTCACCCATGAATATCCCAGAATTTTTGTAAAAACTTTATAAAAACCTATGTGTACGGGAGGTCAATGTTACAGTCTTTGCTTTTCTTTGATGCATCTAGTATACTACAGTTTCTCAACAGTTCACAAATGATAATGGAGTTCCTCGTCTTGATTTAGTCCATATGGAGTTAGAGTTCGAAAGTTCAGAATGTGTTTAGACTCTTTCTGCCTGAGAACTTTTTCTCGGTCCCCTCCTCTTGGATGTATTCCCACAGCTTCTACAGCATACATTTTCAAATCCTTCCATTTTCCATTATGCTCCTTTTCCATATGTTTGGCCACAGCATTACTCCTATCTGTGTTAATTGTGGCTCGGACGTGTTCCAAAATGCGTTTTTTTAATTCACACTTGGTACTCCCCACATATTTCAGTGAGCAGGGGCATTCAATTATATAGATAACAAATTGACTTTTACAGTTAAACAACTGCTGAACTTTCCACATGCGTTTATTAGCCATCATTACTTCCTTCACATATATATGTATATTATCCAAACACTTCCCTTCTGCGGAAGAAAAGAAAGGGTCGCACTCTGGCTTCGATTTCCAAAACCTTTGATGTTTTATTTTTGCAGGCTACAATTTCTCCCAGGACAAACAAACCAACGCGTTTCGGTCTCCACTGAGACCTTGCTCACGCTAACGCCCCCTTGTTGGATCACGTTTTAAACTCTTGATGACTTACATCATTTCCTGAAACAATGTTTCAGAGCATTATGGGATTAGAATTCAATATTGTATGTTTACAAAAACCATTTACTTATACCAATTAAAATGAAATAAGGTAAACTGAAATAAAATTAAAAAAAATAAAACCTCACCCTCACACTAAATACATTCTTTGTGTTTGTAGGTACAGATTATGCCTCTTGTTTGGAATTAATTGTACAATTCATTCCCTCTTTATATAAAATGTTTTTACTTTTTTATATATGCATATTTTTATTCGTTTTATTTAATTTTATTAGTCAGTGTATTCCCCTAATGGAAAATAATCCCTCTATGTTTTAATTTATTGTGGTCCTTAGATTCTTTGACCATCCTTTTATTTTGATTTACCTTTCACTCTGCATAACAGTATCTCTAAATAATAACAAGATACATACCTAAACAAACTACAAACCAGCTCTCTGTGTGTGACTGTCTAGATTGAATGCACAAACAGCCCAACTGTCACCTTCCCTCAGATGTTTATTCCACAGACAGGCAGAGTCACAGAATGGTGAAGGAAGAACATTTTCTTTGTAAAAGTGGCATTTTCAAACATGCAATTTAAAAACCAACTTCACTAAAAGATGTATTTTTAAATTGTGAGTTCAGGGACCCCAAACTACAAATCTCGATCTCTTCCCAGTTGGAAGTTACACTTGTAAGAAGTTACAAGGCAGCTTCAATGATAACCTATTGGAGTGATAGTTCTTGCAATAGTGAAAAATGAAATTATCACATTTCACTATCAGGGCATATAAAACACACTAGTACATGTCCTACCTTTCAAATACACTGCACCCTGCAAATGGGGCTACCTTGGGCCACCCTTAGGGGAGCTTTACATCCAATACTCATCTTAGATTGCCTTGGCAAACTGCCGTGAAAATAGAATAAATAGTACAAAGTCTGGCACAAAGGACTGCAGTAAGGGGATTTCATGCAAACTTTCTTTAATCAAATACATCCTTTATAAAAGCCCATTATTTGCATGCATTTATTAATACCCATTTGGATAAAAATGCTTCTCTTGATTTAAAGAAAACAATCACATTACATCAAAGAAAAAAGGTATTATTACATTTAATTAGTGATATTTGTGACTATTTGGGGATTTTTCACTGGGTTATTAACCATCTCATTTACAGTGACTTTTATTCATAATAAATATTTGTTGATAAAATGTATATTTACCCTACAGCTTTGAATCACTTCCTTGCTTTCCTTCATTCTTGCTTTATTTTTGCTATTAACTTGTGATTGTTTATTGCACCTTGATTTGGACTTTAGAAGTCTTTTGTTATTATTCTTTTTGCAGAACAGTTGTAATGGTTGGTTTGTTATGCTATGAATTGACATGAACTCTTTCTCTCTCTCTCTCAGTTGTTACTCAAACCAGCTAACAAAGTAGAGCTATGTTTACTATCATGTGATATATTTGTCTTTGTGGACTGTACTGGTGGTCACTGTCAAACCGACAATATCTCAAAGTGTGAAAACTGTTTTACAAAGTTAAAGTAAGAGAAAGCATGTATGACCTTGTGTGGGTCATGCTGCAACGGTACATGTTAAGTGAAAAGACAAAAATAGATTTGAAATTCACAACATAGGGCCCCATTATAATGCCACCCGCCACCGTAACGGAAAATGGGACCGACCGCCAGAGGTGCGGAGGTCCCGCTAGGCCAATTAGGATGCAACCGCCACCCTGACGGTCGCATCCCACATCATCAACATTGTGGTGGGTGGTGCTGTAAGCAGCACCCGCCACGATGTTGAATTTGCATGCTGTGTATTGACAGGCACAATGTGACAGGCACCGCGCGGTGCCTGCCACCTTGTGCGTGGCAATGTAGGTACCCCCCAAGTGCAGCCAAGGGGGGGCCCGCAATGGGCCCCCAAAGTCATTTACCATATGCCTTTCCATGGCAGAGTCTTTCCATGTAAAGGCATAACCTCCATAGCCATACTAATATGCAGGCACCGCCACCATACCAATAAAACCAGAGGAAAAGCGGCAGAATGACTTTTCATCCACCGCGGTAAATTGTGTTCTGAAGGCGTGCGGATCTCTACCGCCCGCCACAGCCCACCGGGCAGTGGCGATCTGCACAACATCCTAAAAGACCCCTTAGTGTTCACATTTTTTTTGTAAATCTTAATACCTAATACATGATTTTGGAGACACCTCTCCCTGGTACAACCATATAGAGACATTTTAGAAGTATCTATCCCAGTATTCTAATGGGAAAACCACAGTCAATAAAAGTGATACCATTTCAGAACCCTCAAAGAGTAAAACAAATGGGTGTCACTTTTTCAAAAGGACAGTACATCTGAAAGGTTATGCTATCAGTTTACACTACAGTATGTCCATAGGAAGATTTATGTGAAAATCACATTGAGTAGAATGCAATTTTAGATTGATAGGAAATTGTGATTTTGAATTCAATTTCGGAAAAAAGAAATGGTACAGTAATCAGCTGCTTAATTTAATTTAAATAATGGTAAAACCACACTATCTAAGATTATAATAATGCTTTCCCTTTGAGCTTCACATACACTGATAAGAGGAGCAAACAATAAATTAGCATTACTGTGAGGGTGTTGGGGGTGAATCCTACATACTAGAGACAGTAAAACTGGTGTACCTCAGTTCCGCAGTCATACTGGCAAAATGTAAACTGATATAGATTTCCAAAACTAAAAAGAATTTGATAGGAGCATGCTCTAGTTTCATCGCTGATGAGTCTTTATGTAAACATATGGCAACAGCCCTGGAAACCTGTTAAAATTACAAGTTAATTTTGTTTAAAGATTCTTTTACTGGGATTGGTACCTGCTAAACACAGCCTGCTTATAAATGGAAACCTATCTGACACATCAGAACGGAGTGGATATTAGCTGAGATGAATGTGGGTGCAAATATGAAAAAACACACAAATTCTGAACGGAATGCAGAACAAATCAAAACCTTCACCCTCAGTCAAGAGACATGGGATAATAGGCCCATGTGGGATATCCAAAGCATTTTAGGATGCTTTGGATACACCACTGAATATTCGTTCACTGTAGTGTCACAGTTTTGTATAATAATTGGGCTGTAGATGGGCCATTAAGTACATATATGTTTCTGTTGATTTGTGAGAAGGATTGGTTGGGAAAAAATATAAGCAGGAGCATGGCCAAAGATATGTCCAGGAGATATGTTAAAGTGACAATCAATGGAGCCAATCAGATGTGGGGGGGGGTCCTAAACATTATGCATTTATTTAAAAACAAATTTCCCCTCTGCAAAGTTTTCCGCTATGGAGAACCTTGCATGGTTAGAGTAGTATCTTACTGGGAATGAAATAAAGAAACCCTTAATGAAGATCTCTTGGCCCATGATATGGGCAAAGGTACAGTTGAGTGAATGAATTATAGCAAGAATCAAATTGAAAATATGAGCCTGGCAGAACTTCGTAAGCTAAGACATTTTACGGCAGTACTATTAGTCCAGAGAGATAACATTAAAAACATGAAGGCTTCAAGAAGGAAACGTGTAAGTTATCTTTGCTGAAAAAGTAATGCTTTGGCAGAACTTTGGAATCGCTGAAATATAGAACTTACACAGGTTTGCTGCCTCTGCTCTCAGGTCCAGATTTATTATGATTTGGGGTTGGAGCTGCATCACTTTTGTCTCTACTTGGCTTTGCGTGGTTTAGTAAATACAAAGTAACACAAAGCAGCGCTTAGTGCTGCTTTGCATTACTTTGTGTCAGTTGGGAACTCCCATGCATCCATCCATGTATTTGAACACAAACCCAGATTTATAAAGACTTGTAAATCTGGATTTGCACCAAAATGATCAGCTACCAGACAGAGGCGTAACTAGAAGAAATATCTTTATTTCTCTTTGTTACTTCCTTTTTCTATGTGTGCTGCATTCTACAGCATAAAAAGAAGAATATGCCTCTAAGAGCTGTTTTTGTGCAGGAAGGTATCCTGCACAATCCTGTCCATAATGCAGGCAGTCTTGCACTATGGTGTAACGGTGCCTGCATTGTTGCTGGGCAGCACACACTGTGTCAGTGCAAGGAGGGATTAGAAATGCTCGATATCATGGTAAATATGAAGCATTTTATGCTTGCTCCCTTCCACGCAAAGGTGCACAGCAAGTTCCTTTGCTGCCCCCCATTGTATGAAATAACAGTAGATTTGTATGTGAATCAAATAAAAAATCTTTTGAAAACTTTTTGGTGTTGTTTGGATATTATAAGATTTTGTGCACCATTCGGGGATACCCATGATTTAAACAAAGAACTTTCAGACTGTTTGGATAGTATCCACCAGCATACATTTTTGGGGCCCATGATTTATTTGTTATTATCATAATATAACCCAGAGCAGGACAGAGAAAGGCAGAAATATAGAAAAACATTGCGAGAAAGCAAAGAATAAGCAGGGATGACAAATAACCTGCAGGAAGGAGATAAACAAGACTGGAAGATTAAGGTGGTGGAAGGAATAGACATGAGGTAACATTAAAAAAAGCTGGCTGGAGGAGAGGGGCTGGCTGGCCACACAGCACTGCACTACATGTCATACCTAGTGCCTGTGCATCCGGCGCAATGATGGCCCACCTTTAGACAGGGGCGATATTGACATTTGGTCGCTCCTTTTCATTGGTTAACCGAGCAGCTGGGGATCTCTGGCCTCCAGTGGAAGGTGACAGTGGACAGCCTTGGCTTCAAACCAGGCTCTGTACTCGCAGCGTGTACCTCCCTCAAACAAACAGGCACCTCCTTTGAGGGCTACATAGACAAAATCGAAGTCAACATCACCCTAGAGCACGCAGATCATCACAAGCTGACTTACAAGGTACACAACATTGAACAAGAACTGGCAAAAGTCTCTCCAAGTACCCTGAGGGAAGCTTTGGAGCAGTACCAGCTAATGACACATGTGAAGTCACTGGAAAGAACAGTGGAGAATGGAGAATGCGGAGAGTGAGGGTGTTGGGTCTGCCTGAGGGAGCAGAAGGCGCTGATGCAGTGGCATATACTGAGACATGGTTGTGTGACCTACTGCCAGCAGGTGCACTCTCCCCATTCTGTGTTGTGGAGCAGGCCCATTGAGTGCCGGCAAGCCGCATGCTGCCAGAGACCCTTCATCTTCCACCTCCTATAGGGATCGTGATGCTGTCCTGAAGGAGGTACACGAGCTGGGGGAGGTGAATGTGATAACACCACAGTTATTTTCTTCCCTGACTATGCCATAGGGGTACAGAGTCAGAGGGGCTCATCTTAGTGATTAAGCGATGCCTCTGAGATGTGGGCACCAAAAGGCTGCGAGTGATCTCAGATGTTTTCACGCAAATCATTGACTCTGCTGCACAGTGCTGGCAATCTATTGGTCGCCAGGTGCTGTGGACAGGGAGTGAAGGGTCGACGCAACAAGCTGTAATTTGTGGAGCCTGTTGTACTTGGAGACATAGAAGGAGCAGGCATCCCCGCCACAACTACAAGCCGCCTCTAATCTGCAGCACGTTGTACAAGAGAGGCGGAAGAAGCTGAATGCAGTGCCGACGATGCGCAATCGCACTCAGAGACAGGATCCTGACAATTCCCCTGAATGCTCACCCAGTGACGTGTGCTTCACTGCGACATGGTCACCCAGTTCAGAGTCCATGCAGCCCCTGGATGTGAATTCTCAGATGGCAAATAACCTAATTTAATGTTGACTGGTTGTGCAGCTCTCCTTCTTCTACAGTTACAGACAGCTCCGGAGAGTCTTTGGCTTTCAGCAATCCCTGGTTTCCAGCTTCTTGTTGCTGAAGTTCCCGTCTACCTAGGTCAGTACTTCTAGGGGATCAGGTCCGGTCGTCACCCAAAGAGAACCGAGCAGTTTTCCAGGTGAATGATGCATGTCAGGGGTGGTGGTGGTAGTCTCCTTGATGCACCTAGCTGTAATGGCTTGAGGTCCATTACATTGTTGACCTTGCCAAGGATGAATTGACGGAGTTCTTTGATTATCCAAGGGCCTCATTTATGAGGTCCTAAGAGCACTCTTGCAACACTGTGACTTCACGTGTCTGACGTTCCGGTTGCACAATGTGCCACAGCATGTTTACAAGGCCACTGTACGTGGCTTTTCATGGACTTTTGAACATGTGCCCCTTTCACGCATTAAACAGTTTGTAATGGGCGTTCCATTAAGTGACGGCTGGCATTTGCTTGCGGGTGGTGGTGGGTTGCAGAGGGATCACAGGGGTCACAAGGGGGCAGGCAATTGTGGGAGGGTGCACATAATAAAAAAAATATTAAAAAATAATATATAACTTAGCTTGCCGCTGGGTTGCGCGTCTCTGCTCCTGCTCTCCTCGAGAAACAGGATGCACAGCCAGGCCCTACAGACCAATCACAATGCTGTAATGCAGTGTTGTGATTGGTTTTGAGCATCCTGGTTTGACGCTCAACAAGGGAATGGGGGCCTGGGCATGTTCTCCATGCAGGCTGTAATGCAGCCTGCATGGAGAATGGGGACAGTGTGCATGACTGGTTTGTGATGCCCTAGAGGTTTGCACACTTAGGAGTGGGCAAACCACTCCTCCTCTGCCCTGCTCCGACAGCAGAACAGCCCCACCTGCCCACAAAGCAGCACAAACATAAAATGCTAATAACTGAAAGTTATTATCATTTTATGTTTCTACTTCTTGCACTGCTTGAAAGCAGGGGGGCGACGCTCCTCCGCCATAGGAGCTGCCACTTGTTCAATGGGTGTTGCTGTGGGCGTTCCCACACCAAACCAATGGAATCTGAAGCATTCCCAGGTTTATGAGAAAAGCTTCAGAATGCATTAGAATCTAATTACACTCCACGGGTGATGTTTGGGAGGTGCTGCAAGGATAAATGTTTTCATTTCTCCTCTTTTTTCAATTTTTCCATGTGTGCAGCATTCTGCAGCACACAGAGAAAGAGGACATACCCTTGGTTCCTAGAATTGTGCAGTTAGGTGTTCTTACTGCACAAGATCAATAACTTCACACCGCAGTCCCCTTGTACCATGGTGCAAGGGTGCCTGCATTGGCTCATGGCAGTCATTGTGCGTCAACGTAGGGGAAAAATACAGGGGGGCCTATTTCTGGGACCCTATCGAAATTTTAACCCACCAGTGCATAATTTTCTTGATGTACTTGCAGCGTACATTTTGCACCACGTTGCACCGTATTTACAAAGTGACTCATCTAGGCATATGCATGACCTTGTAAAGCCCTGTGCCACATTATACCTGCATCAGGTATGATGTATGCCAGGTGGGCCTTCCCACGCAACAAAGCCTTGTATGAGTGGTTCAGTGAAATGTATCAGAGTTCAGTGTGACAATTCTAGGACACCACTGCGGCAAAACCTTTTGCTTGCCTCATGGCAGGCATAAGGGGGTTGCATTGCCATAGGGATAGGTCTGCCCCATGCATTGCAGGAGTAGCGTTATGCTTGCGTCACAACTGCAGCAATGCACAACTTTAGCGCCTACAGGTACGTCGGGATTCCAGACGTATCTGTCATTGATTGCGACATGGAGCGCCATACAGTAAATATAATGCATCCATGGTGTTCCAAAGAGGGCGCAGTGAAAAGTGTTGCAACGCTGTTTTTGTCGTAGCGATGCAAACCTTTCATGAATTAGTCCCACAAATGCGCCCTATCTTTTGGATAGGACACATTTCTGAACTTTAGTTGTGGCGCAGGGCAGCGCAGCAATATTCGCTGCAGCTCTGTCCAGCACCCAAGCATCTTATATGTGAACCCAAGTGTTTGCAACAATTTTAAGACCAGGTTTTTTTGTTCTTTAAAAAATGCCACTAATTGGACTTTTTTGGGTTTGGCAACACACAAGGGACTGCTTGTCAATATCGCACACTGGGCCCGATTCACAGAACTAACTTAAGACAAAATCCTAAACTTACTACCATTAGAATGGATTTACAACTACTAACTTTACGTCCGCACTCTGGCCAGAATTCCCGCTCCGGGAGTGGGAATTCCGCTCCCGAGCCGGAATCTCCGCTTCTGTGCTGGAATATCCGCTTCCGGACCGGAATTCCCGATTTTGTGCCGGAATACCTCCATTTTGGCCTGATGATCGTTTCAAGTGTCTACCATCCCCCACCACGCTCCAGCTGAAGTCAAATAACACTAACTGCAAGACCAGCACAACAAAACATATAAAAGCAGCACACATTTAAGGAACAGGTTTCGCCACAGAGAGTTCGTGTTCTCAATCGCTGTACATCGCCAGAGGAAAATGGAACAAATGAGGAGGAAGAAGAACTTTACTACTGAGGAGACCACCATGCTTGTGGAGTTCATAGTGAGACACCACACATGCCTATATGGTCTCCCACCTTACTGCACCAGTGGCACACATAAGTCAGCTGTATGGCAGCAATTAACCACTGCTGTCACAGTATTGGGGGAGGAGAGACACACAGTCCAGGACATCAAGAAGAAGTGGCAGGATGAAAAGAAGAGGGTGAAGGAGAAGTACTCCAGGATCGAATTGAACAGGATTCTCCCTGCCCCACATTCTGGACCCTACCTCCATCTCACCCCACTAGAGGAGGATATCCTCACCACAATCCACCCCCACATGCTCCAAGGGGTGCATGTGAGTGATGTCCACAACGTGGTACCAGGTAAATGGGATGACAAGAAAACGTATATGAAAAGAATGTCTGTGTTGCACTGCCATTGTGAGTAAGGAAGTTGTCCAAAGTGTATATAAAAATATAGTCAGTCAGAGACTCATGTGTTACCCACAGTATATTGCACCACAAATCCCAGAATCTTTTGTAATCGAAATGGCAAATCCCTCCTCCACTATTGAAAACATGGGCCCAGTACTGCTGCTGTATTCACCTAACCCTGCTAAGTAGCAATTGACAAAGTGCCCTTTGCACTTTTCCAGATGCGGCTGAGTCAGTCAAAAACATAAGGGGGTAGGGGTTGCGGAGCATATGAAAGTCAACTGACAAATGAAATGGGAAAATACAAGGGGGCAGATTTACAAGGACTGGCGCATCCTTGCATATTAGCAGGGATGCGCCAATACCGATTCGACACACAATTCTAATCTTGCACCACCACGGATGCGTCGCATTTACAATGCATTCACCGTGGCGCAGTGATAGACAGATGCGTGTCACATCTGATGGGGTAAGGGTGGCGCTTTGCTGGAGTCGTGTCGCGAGCACGACGCAACTCCAACAATGTTCAGGGACCGCCCATGCCTAACATGCTGCGCCACTCCTTACGTCTGCTTCAAGCAGGTGTAAGGTTTCGTCGCCTCTGAAAAGTGACTCAGTGAGGCTTTTCCCGACAGAGCGCCCACCCTGCTTACATTAAACCTGATGCAGGTTTAATGTTGCGCAGGGCTTTACAACGTGACGCAGCTCCCTAGATGTGTCACGTTGTTAATAAGTTGCGTTGTGGCGCATGGCTTACGCTGCCGCTGCATCACAGAAGTCATGCAACGGTGGTGTAAATGTGTCAGAAGGGGCTTGTAAATCTGCCCCAAATTATCCAAAAAGTAACTCACCCTGTGCCAGCCAAAATCACAAAGCAGAAGGTGAGAGAATCCTCAGATCAAAATATGTCATTCACATATTCCGTTGTTCATTTCCTACCCTGCCACGCCATTACATCCCCAACCCCCCACTGCTCCTACCTGCCCCGTTGCGGCAGTACTTCACAACACTGTTAGCATGCAGAAGATATGGGGAAATGCCCGACAAGTTCCACATGTGCATTTCCCATTTGGTTACTTTCTCTCTTTTCACATATTGACACATTCAGCCAGAGCATAGACAACCGCAGTAGCAGAGGTCCCTGCATCTTCTGGGAGGAAACAACATCATCCAGAGCAAGGCATACCACCCTCACTAACTGGTAAGTCAAACTGGTCAGGAGACAACAGAGGGACATATAGTGCCCGAATATGAAATGTAACCAGAGATGAAAAACTAGCTTAATAACTATTGGAGTTGTCAATGGACATTCACCTTTAGCAAATGACATTTGTGAATAGCGAAAGACAAAATATAATATGTCTTGGCTCATTATACCTTTGTAATTGGGGAACATAACATGTATTCCACCAACAGTCCCAGACCTGGGAACTCAATCCTGGAATCGAGTGCCACAACAACTCAAAAGGTGGTCCCCACTATATTGTAATAGTTTCTGTAGACCGAATCAAGAAATCTAATGTTAACAAATATGACAATGATGAACAAGAAGTGAGAGACTATTGTCAGTAGTATTGACAATGCATCCACTGTCCAACTTAGAATGTTTTCACTATACCTGAAATCGCCCAGTCCACCCAGCTGGTCATGTACTTTTTACTTTGAATGGCTTGTTTGTTGGCCATACACAAAACACGATAGTGGACCTTACTTCAGGATTCGTAGTCATGCCATTTTGATAGACGTCGCTTCTAGGTAGTGGGCCCATTATAAGTTATATTTGGGATCCCTCATGATATTAAGTGCTACACACTTCTGCAATTGTGCTTATGCTTTGGGCCTGAAATTGAGTGCATCACATGTGGCAGCAGAAATGTAAAGTTGCAAACACACTTCTCATTGTAGGTACAATGAAGTCCTCCCAGAATCAAAGACTCACACTGACTTCTGCTACAAGGTTGGCTGTGACATCTGGTCAGGGACCACACACTGGGCCGATGCTGGGCCATGGTAAGTAAACCCTAGAATAATGTACCTGAATGCTCATGTAATGTGCCTTTAATCTCCACTGTATGTTGTATGTGTTGTGCAACACTGTTGTCCTGCATCACAATATGCTCACATATGGCATTTAACCACATACCAGATCAGACCTTGGTGGCTAATGAAAGGATGACACAAAATGTATGTCAAATGAGTGCAGAATGAACATACAATAGTACAATTTGCCATATGAAGTGTTCAAAACACAACTGGCTTGCAATTCTATGATATGAAAACTCCCTAGCAAAATACCAATGGTAAAATCATATTGAAATCGGTATGGATGAGGCTCACACTGATGCCAGTTGTGTTCCTTTGAGATGGGTGTATGGGCTGCTAAGGCAAATCTCCATGCAGTTACATTTTCAAATCACTTGGCTGAAAAGCAACACGCTAATCCAGCGCAGGCGGAAAGCATCAAAGCTTCTCAACTTAGACACAATGTGGGATCATATCCAAATGTTGCATTCTGCTTGCCTCCTCTTCTACTGTATTCACATATATAGGTGAGTGGTTGACATATGAGGTTAATATTAGGGGTGGCTGGAATTTGCGTAGTCGTGCTATGCAAAGCTCCGCGAAACGGTAAAAAATCTCCGCTAGCACGCAGAAATTCTGCAAATGCGCGGAATTGTTTGTTCGCGACTCTTTTTTCCTGTTCGCGAAGCCGCAGATTGCAAAGTTTTTGGGCAATTCCGTGTTCTCCGCGGAACGCAAAATTACCCAATTTCCGCAAATTCCAAGAGTGGAACGGAAGTTGCCGCCCAGGCCTAGTTAGTATGTCTGCTGTACAAGACACCATCCGTTGTCAGCTAAGTACTACCATGATGTTGGAAATAGAGTATGCAAACAGAGGACACTCAAAGCATGGACATAAGAAATGTGTGTTCTCTCACTCAAAAATGAGCTTCGTGACTTCATGGGTAGTGAAGCACAAATGAGCCACATTATGTACCTGACTATTGCACATCTCACACATGAACTCCTTTTGACTTGTCAACAGACAACATTACACTCATGAAACCTGTTGGTCTTCATGGTGAAGGTGTAATCAATGTAATGCAGAGGAGTCCTGGTCATTTATCCCCTTCCTTGACATGTCAGTAACATTCTCATACAAGTTTGTCTGTTGATGTGTCATCTTATTGATGTCAGTGATGTGTGGAGGTAACAGCTGGCAACTGCTGCATGTGAGGAGGGGCTCAAATGTAAAGTTCATGAGGTAAACATGCGCACATTGTCCTGGATTAACCTGTCAATTGTCATTGAGAATGACATGTTAGCTCATAGCTACCACCTGTTGTACTGAAATATGGACATGTATGTCTCATCACAGCTGCTGACAGGATGACACCAGTGCAGCATACACCATTCCGGGGAATGCATGACATCCTGGCTGAAGCAGTGAAACCCCCTCACACCTGTCCATCAGGTAATTGTGGCATCAAGTGTGTCACTAGCTTAGATTACTAAGCCATGACAAAGATCAAGATCCCCTTCTATATAGAATCAGCAGTTGTTGTTTACAAAGTGACATACATATTATGAGTGTCCCATGTGCCTGTTTGTCAATTAGTAATGCAGATCATTGAGCATGTTGTCACTTCCCTTTACAACTGCTGGATCAAGGACAGCTATGTCAATGACATCTATAAGGAGCCAGGTTCAGCAGTTGACATCAGGGGGGATCGCGAAGGGACAGAAAGTTGTGGCTGGAGCTGGTGAGTTTGCTTGTATAATGTACAACTCCGTTTAACACCTCAGTGCCATGGTATGAGCTGTCATTTGTGGTGCTACTCTAATTAGGTTACATGATCATTATCTGTTGATGCAAAGTGCAGTTAATCCAATCCTTGTGTTGCACCACATGTAATACCAGGTCAATTACTAATACGGTTGCAACTTCTGTGTTCCAGGGGATGATGACGATGAGGATGACGGACCTTCAACCAGTGTTGGGCAACGGGCAATCAGAGGGAAAAATCCACTGCTCCTCCAGTCAGTTATGTCGGCAGCAAGTCATGCGCAAGAGGAGGAGGAAGTTCCTGAGGACGAAGACTTGGATGATGATGGTGACTATATATCCATCCACTCCGGGGATGACGATTCGGATGCCATGGACCGCAATCTTACCACATTGCCAAAATCTTTCACGGCATCACATCCTCTGCCCAGCAACGTTTGTCAGCCTCCTCCAAAACAAACAGTCCCCAGCATAAAACTAACCAGCCACAGCTCTCACGCATCCCAACACAGACATCACTCCCTCACAGCCATCACATCCAGGACCGACATGGTGGTTCCCCTACACGCTCTTCCCCATACAGTGTATCCCCGGCATCCTCTCCACCATCTGGGGGAAGTACCAACCCAGTTGTGGTGCAGGTATCCCCTGGGCACCATTCTTCTGCCCACAGGCTTCTACCTACCACCCCCCTGCTGTTGGACCTGCTGGTTTCATCCATGGCCGACACCTGCAGAGAGGGCTTGCACCTGGCTATGGTGGCTAGTGGGAGCAGGACTTCTTCCAACAGCAGACAGATGTGAGGCAGGACATTCGTGCCATAGGGGCTACCCTGTCTGACATGTCTGAGTCCCTGCAGGACATGCTCCAATTACCTCAGGTAGTGGACACACTGACCCATGTTTTGGATAGGATGGATAGAACTTGGCAGGACATGTCCAGGAATATGAGAGACATGATATCCATCCAAAGGGAAGAGAGTGCATGACACCATGCCCTGGCCATGAAGATGGTGGAGGACATGCTGAAAGTGATCCAAAGTCTCCCTTCACTGTCAACGTAGGCATCATAACTGCCTGCAGGACAGCATATCCACACACCTGTACCACCAAGTGCACAGGACGACAGCAAAGGTACACATCCACACTGGCGCACTGAACAGACACTCCAACCACCTGCACAACCACCACCACCCCCTGAATGGGCACTGCCCCAACCTGCACAACAAGCCCTTCTCCAGGCACAAACACCAACTGTACATACACCATCTGCCCCTGCACATGTACGTCACCCTGTAGAGGCACATGGACAATACCCACCTACACGTAGGTGACAAGCCAGACCTGATCTCTCGCAGCAATCAACACCTCCGAAATTGCGATGTTGCAAGCATGATCGCCATTGACAACATCACAAAAACAAACTGACCACTGTGAATATGTGTAAAGAAAAAGTAAAGATCTTCCAAAGACAAGATTCTGTTGTGTATCATGTCCTGTATATAAAATGTAGCTGGCCTAGAGATGTGAGGAGGTATGTGTGTGTGTGATACAGTTACAAGTGTAAACCATCATTGCAACAAGCCATAATGTGCATAGCAGATGACTAACCAAATACGTGTCCATTTTCTGTACCAGACATTCAGAATGAAGTCAAACAATTTCAAGTAAGTATGATTCTTAAAGATATTTATAAATGATTTGAAGAAAAGCTGTCCATTTGGAAGGGAGAAAGGAAAACAAATGATGATCTTAATGCAGATGAAGAAGGGAACTTGGATTGGGGTGGGGCAACAAAAGTATAACACGTCAGGGAGCGTCAGGGAAACCAGTCTATTTACAAGGGGAAAGTAAATAATTGTCCACAAAGATGATTCTGTCAAAAAGTCAGGTGTCCTTCTGGTCATCCTCTACTACCACAATGTCCAACTCCGCGGAGTCCAATGCAGGCACACGGCTGGCCCGGTACAGGAACAGGCACCACACGGTTCGGGACACACGAGTATGGGGGAAACAGTGTGGGCCAATGGACAGGGGGAGACATTGATGGTGGTATGGGAAACAACAGATGAAATGACTGTGGCCATGGAATTGATGCTGGTAGTGAGGGTGGCCAGAGTTCGGGCAATCTCCTCTCCCATCAAGCGTATCTCTAGACACAACTGCAGCATGATGTAAGCGGACATGTCTGGCTGACCCTCACATACCCACATCAAGTCCTCTGGGACAGCCAAAGGAGGAACAACACAGGGAGGGGCCTGGGTGGGACAGGAGGGATGTGGTGCCTCAGATCCAGAGCCAATGTTGTGGTTGAGCTGGCAGCTACGATGAGGGGGACTGGTTGCAGGGGATGCTGCTGGAGTCCCCGATAGAATGGGGGCCTCTAGAGGTAGGGAGGGGCTAATGGCCGGCCCAGGTTGGGTATTGGCCTGCCCCGGGGACACCTCGACAGAACCCACAGGTCTAGGGGGAGTAGCTCTCCACCACCCCCTGGCCAGAAGTGTCGGGTTCTTCCCCCCACTTCAATGTTCACAGCCTCCACCTGGGCCATAGCACCAGAGTTGTGTTCCTGGTCAGTCAGGGTGAGCGTAATCCCCTTGCCTCCAGATGTTGAGGGTCCCTCCTCATCCTCTTCTTCCTCACTGGTAGAAAGAGGTCATGGCCACTGGTGCACTGATGTTCTCCCGCTCCGAACCTGGTCCTGCTGTTCTACCATTTGGCAAGCTGTGCCCACTGAAATGTAAGCAAAATCATGATGTAGTGGTTGTATACTTCAGGACGAGACATATACATAGATGAGCCAAGGTCAGACTTTGTTTTCCTCTGATCACACTATACAGTTGTCAGTGTTTATGAACTTACATTACGTTTATGTTCACTGTCATCTCCGAAATTGAGTCTGACATGGACATCTCACGAGAAAATTTGTGGCTTACACAACTGTATTGGCCGACCCTCAACTTTGGCATTCTTGAGATCTGTGTGTCCTGTCACTGCTACATGTGCAGGTTCAAAAACCAGCCCACCAAAGGAGAGAGTCCAGATTTAATTGAAATTGGCCTGTGATATGGAGTCGCAGCTCTTTTACGTCTGGACAAATGTCATCTGCTGTGTAGAATTGTATAGGACAAGACAAATGCTGAATGTGGGTCACACGTCCACATAGGGTCTGGGCTATTTGTTTTGCTACGTTGTGAGTCTAGCCTTTTGATGTCACCTCACAAAAGCTGACAATCCAGTGCCACATATTTGCTTTGGTAACTGATAAGGTAGTGCAGTGCACCAGTGACCAGGAGTGGGTTGTTGTGACAGCTACCTGTACATGTGAAATGGCATACAAGTCACTGAGGGTAAGACGTGTGTCAGTGGACACAATTGGCAAATTTAGAAACACTTAAGAGTGAGGCAAGGATCTCAAAGTCTGTATTGACTCCATGGCACATGATGATCTGTCTCAATTAGAACCCAAACTCAACAATTGCAATGCAAGTCACAGCATCCAATACCCTTTGGCCTGCCATACACACACTGGACTGTGTCTGTACCATTGCTCATCCAATGCATACATCAGTTATGATTCCCTTGGTTCACTGTTAGTGGTGCTGGCAGTGCAAATTTCAATACAAATGCACAAGTGTGGCTCAATTTCCCAGTTGTCATGAAGACACTACAACTCCCAAAATGCACTCTGCCCTGTACAGTCCATATGCCACAGTGTACCTTTTTATTCATGATGACTGCTGCATGGACACAGAATTGGTGAATTGAGGCACGGGACACACAATGGTACAGCACTGTCTTCACTCACATCATACTCCCAGACACATATTGCATTTAATATACTTACCAGGTCTCTGCTGCTCATGCTCCTCCAGCTGAGCATGGAGGGTCGGCCAAGCTGCTCACAGGACCCTCCTTTACAGTGGGGAGAGGCGAGGACAATGCACATGGTGCTGGGAAGACTGGCCCACTCAGCTTGTGCCGTGCCCAGCGTTTTAGGTCCTCCCAACGCATGCGGCATGCCCTAGCACTCCTGGTGTGGAAGCCCATTGCACTGCAGCGCTCACCGATATTGGCCCATAGCCTGGCCCGGACTGCATTGCTCAGCTGGTATTCAGGGTCCCCATATAGCTGAGAATATTTGGACAGCACCCCCTCAGCCAAGATGTCTAAGTCCCTTTCAGTGAAAGGAGGTGCTTTCTCCTCATAACCCTCAGCCATTTTGGGACAAATAAGTTTAAAAAGAACAGCAGGATGGCAGAGGATCAGATCTGTGATAGAGGATGACTCAGAATGAACACAAAATGGCTGTCAACAACTTCCTGTGATGTATTTCCTGTCTCCCACTTCCTGTATATCATTTCCTGTATGGAATAATGTGTTCCGGTTCATTTTCGGAGATTACGGCCCGAAAACGTAGTTTCAGGTTCCGGAGCGGCGGGTCCGCATCTGCGCATTACGGTCCAAAATCGGAAATTACGTTTTCGGGCCGTAACCTCCGAAATTGACCCGGAGCACATTATTTCATGCAGGAAATGATATAAAGGAAGTGGGAGACAGGAAATACATCACAGGAAATTGTTGACAGCCATGTTGTATTCATCCTGATCCATCCACAATCACTAATCAAATCCACTGCCATCCTGCTGTTCTGTTGTGGAAAAACCCGAAATGACAAAAGAGGGAACAGACCATATAATGACATTTTTGTGTGGATGGGGGGGAAGGCTGACACAACATCAAACCAAAGTTTTGTTTTCTCTCACTTTGCATTTTGGTACATGTAGTCCTTATTGAGTGCTCAAAACAAGAGTTGTGTGTTGTGTTATGGAAAATTGGGGGGAAGCAGTGCTGTGTATCACAGACACATAGTGCCTGATTCAACCATGACATTGTCACTCACGTTGTGGGCCCATCATTTGTGGGGGAGTCAAATCTGCTGAGGGCACAGGCCTGAGAATGCAATGGTTATGCCCTTTTGTGATTAAGTAACCCATCCTCGTAAGGTCCAGGTAGGTCTCTCAGAACATGTATAGTTTTTCATCTGCGTCAATAGATTCTTTAGGGACATCCACTACACTGATCGCTGACATGGGCACATGACCTGAAGCGTGCTCAACCTTTTGACTACTGTCAACAGCTGTGTTTTACATGCAGTTAGTGTGGCTTGCAAAGTAGTCTCAGGATGGAATTTTTTGACACAGTCGTGAATATCCAAGTTTCATCATTGACAACAGACTGCAAACCACATTTTGCCCATAACACGACAGGTTGCTCATGTGAAAAACGTGGCAACGAACTGATCACGGACTTGCATACCCTGACCTCGGTTATGTGCAATGGTCCGGTTTCCCAGATTCAGAGCTAGCCGAGGTTCAAGAGGTATGTGTAAGCCATGCGTTAAAGCAATATTGTGCAAAACACAACAGGCTAATATGATCTTGCACACAACTTCAGGGGAGTACAGCAGCACACCCCCTGTACGGTCAAGACATCTGAATTGCGACTTCAACAGACCAAAAGTGAGCTCTATGATGGCTCTAGTCCGTATGTGAGCCCTATTGTACCTATTCTGAGGTATAGTGTTTGCACACCTGTAAGGGGTGAGGAGTTGTGGGGAGAGTGCATACCCAGCATCGCCTGAGGAGGGAATAAAGGGCAGTTGGTTACATTTCCCTTTTTGATTTGCACAGGACATGACCTATACTTTCGTACATGCAGTGTCTGTTGAGACCATGTATGTAGCTTTAAGAATCTTATTGTACAATGGTTAATGTTAGGTGGCATTCAGACATTTCAATAACACATATCCCTCATTTTTAGTGCTCGGTACTTACCCAGTAGCCACATGTTGCCAAATTCTCTGGCAGCCATCTACCGGACAAGAGGTGACATGCAGAATACGAAGCTGTCATGGGTACTGCCTGGGAACACTACATGCACATCAATGAATCTCCCACTGGCATCACAGATAGCTTGCACATTCATGGAATACCATTGGTGTCTGTTGCAGAAGATATGTGCAATGCGGCGGGTGGTTGAAGGACCACATGGGTACAATCAATTGCACCCAGCACACGTGGGTGGTGAGCATTGAGATAGAAATCTTGAGCTGCCCTTTGTCTCCTGGCCAGTGTATGGGACATTTGTATGTGGTTGTGGGCTCTAGCAGTGATGCATCTCTGTACCTGATGCAGGCACCGCGACTGGCTTGCCTGGGACATACCGACATGGTCACTGTGACCCTTTGGAATGACCCAGTGGCAAAGAAATGGAGGGCAGAAAGGATCTTGAGATATGCTGGAATGGCATGGGAGCAGCAGGTCACAGAGTCAAGTTCCTGCTCCTACTCACATACCATCTCCAAGATGACTTCTGGAGGGAAACGGTACCTGGCCCTGACATCTTGGCTGGACAGTCCAAATAGGTTGATCCTCTGTCTGAAGATCCTTTATGCTCTCCTCCTCCTCCTCCTCAAGTAGTTTTGCCGCATGGCAAGGGGCAGAGCAACAAACACGTTCAACAACATGTTGAAAGGGGTGGTTTGTGTCTGCTCTGCTTTCATACATGCTGCAGGTCTGGGATTGGCTGCAGTATGTCAGCTGATGCATGGTGGGGGATGGTTGGCACTTGGACAGGTGTTCACCCTTGAGGAAAATGATCAAAGGCCACAATGCGGGTATTGTGGGCCGAATCAGAGATTCTGGCCCGTAATCGTAGATTCCAGCCCATAATCAGAGATCCCGGCCCATAATCGGAGATCCCGGCCCAATAGCGCCATTCCCGCTCCGGGTGCGGAACTTCCGTCCCGAGTGCGGATGTAAAGTTAGTAGTCGTAAATCCATTCTGTGAATACCAAATGTAGTAAGTGTATTCTGTGAATACCAAAAGTAATAAGGGCCTTCTGTGAATATGAAAAGTAGTAAGTACGTTCTGTAAATACCAAAATGGTAGTAAGTTTAGGCTTTTGTCTGAAGTTAGTTCTGTGAATTGGGACCACTGTGTTTAGCGGCAGTTTTTTCATGGGAATGCCTACCTTGCATCCCATTTTCGGTCAGTCTTGCTAACAGAAGCGGCGACCTTGAAAATTCACGTTTATGCTGGAAAATTGCCACTAACTACAGTTAGCGGCAAATTGTAAATAAAGCGATTTAAAAAAAGCTGTCATAAGGTCAAAAAATGTACGCTACAGAGGCGTTAAGTTATTGTAACTATGCCCCTTAATGGGAACCAGAAAGAGTCTATCTTGCAGGTTTCATCTGTTTGCACCTAGATACTATTTATTCCAAGCTTTTAATTAAAAGGACAAAATCTACATCTTCATACTAAAGACTCTCCTCTAGTTAAAATGCCCTAACATTTGAGACTATTTAGGCTGTGGTCAGACAGGAAGTCCCTGTACATCTGACTGTGCATGAGTAGCAAAGGTTAAGGAATAACAGAAACCTAACCACATTTTATTATTGGTTGACAAGACTATTCGCACCTGAGAAATAAAAAATAAATATTTGGTTTGAAGCAGCCTTGTGGGATCAAATAGAATTTGGAAATAATAAAATGAGACTATTATGGCAATAACACAATATTGAGGTAATGGTACAAGCCTTTATGTTGTGTGTGTGACTTGAGTTTAGAAGTAAGTTAACACTTAGAGAACAGTTAAATATAATGTCATTTACAAGAAACTAATTTCTTAAAGATATGTGTTTTAATAGAAAAGAAAATGCCGTTTTGTTCAATGCTTTATCTCTGAAGTGCAGAATACAATTTAAAGAAATTAATGAAATTATTTAATTCTATCATTTGTTAAGAAATTGAATGAAAGTCCATAGGCCTGAAAACGTGAATTAAAATTGCAGCATATTCAGTGGATTTATAAAAAAGCATTTTGGAACTAGATGAAAGTGTTTAGTTAGTTGATAGAATTCCCTGTGACACAGACTGCATACGAAGAAGTGAACAATGGCGTTCTGTATTCCACTGGAGCCCAACTTTGGAACTGTGTGAAGATATCCGCTCTCATTGTTGTTCTGTCCTAGAGACTGCATATCTTGTTCTCATGGTTGAAAACAAAATCCATTTATCTATTGTTCTATTCAAGCTCCGTCCATGTTTTGCTTGTTACCACGTCATACTGCCGGGGCAATGCATCCCGTCCACTTCAGCCATTGGCTCTCTTCATTATGAGCGGCCACATTTTACATGTGCAAACTTCCTAAAATATGCCTAATTCTGCGCACTGCTGGTGGGACAATCTCTTTAACTTTATCTTTCGTTTTATGTTTTCTTTTTATTTATGTTAGCAAAATTCTGTTCTGTGCTGATGATACCCATTTGGTGCTACTGACCAGTAGCGCCCGTGGTGGGAGTGCTGCCGGGCGCTGATGTGGGGCGGGGGAGGAGCAGGGTATTTATATGTTTACTTACCTCTAATCGTCCGTAATCCGTAGTTTACTACCCCGCACCCTGCCCCTCCCCCGCCCCACGTCAGCGCCCGGCAGCACTCCCACCACGGGCCGCTACTGCTACTGACCGAACACATTCAGGAAGCTGTAAGAGCCAATTTCTGTGGCTGCCCGCTTTCTGTAGCGCTTTGAATGGAGGAGAGTTGTGTTCAAATAAATTGATGAAAGACAGATATTGTCCTATTTGGCAAGGTCACCCAGATGGTCTGAAAAAGTCGTGAAAAATCTTGGCATCCTGCTGAACGACAAGCTCAGTATGGTGACCTAAGTTGCAGCAGTCAACAGTACCTGTTTTGTAAGGTTTTGTATGCTTAGGAAGGTTTTCTCTTGGCCCCTCTTACCTTTTGGAAAACTATTATACAGGCTGTTATAACTAGTCACCTCAACTATGGTAATGATCTTTTGGTTGCAGCAAATAATTCACTCCTGGAAGTGGTGCAAAATATAATTGCCAGACTGGTTATTCATTTGGTCCCTGGGGATTTATGTAGGTCCAATTGTGAGGTCACATACTTGGCTACCTGTTAGGAAGCATTGTATATTCAAGCTCCTTTGCCACACTCAAAGAGCCCTGCTTGTTGATGGTCCTGTATACTTATATGCAAAGATCAGAATCTACCAGTCAGTGGGAAGCTTAGATTATCTGACATGGCATTGGCCAACCCCCACCTTATACACACTGCTTGATGCTGAGGACGCTCTTTTTCACCACACCATGCAAAAAGCTAAATTTCGATATACGCTCATGCCACAGCTATACCAATTTTAAAAAGCTGTAAAAAAATCGCTATGTTAACTAGTGGCTTGCTTTCTTGTACACCTGTAATAGGCCTTTGGTGGTTTTAGTCTATAGCACCTAGATGTGAGTCAGCTGTTTGCTCTTTACAAATGCCTATAACATAACATAATAGGTATTTTTTAACTTTTTTCACAAATATATGCATCACACTTCTAGTGGCATTTTACCCTTCTTTACTATTAAACTATTAATGATGACTGCATATGTTTGCAAAAATAAATAGGTAAGACACTTCAGGCTTGCCAAGGCCAGCTCCATTAGTTTGAAAATGGTTATTTTTTTGTAGAACTGACTTTAACCCAATTTGTGTATGGACTCTGGAGTTGTGAAGGAGATGATATTATGAAATTTAAATAATAAAGCTGCTACTCAGGTTCATGAGGGTGTATTGAGTTTTTCAATTAGAAAGAACTGGTTTTAGATATTACGAGATCAATTGCATTAATTATGGTGATCCGATTCTGAGTTTGCCCTGTGTTTAGTATTGTATCAGGATTACAAGATGAGAGACAGTACCTCCGTAAGTACTCATATTGCCAGAAACATCCTGGGGCAATGTGTGAGAGAAACATTTCCTGAATGAGGCAAAAGCATGCACAAATCACTGTGCAAACACAAACTCTGTTGGGGATTTACCATTCCTGGTTGTAGAGCTGTAAAATCGTAGTGATAGTGCATGTTAGATTTACTCTACCCCAGACGTTATGACTTCTGGTGTGGCATTACAGCTGTTGTTGTTCTGCAACATCTCACAATGGGGGAGTAATTCTTGTAATATAGCTACTCTGCTTTGACATTCGAGAGGATAACTGTAACAGCATAGCGCCTGCCTCTGTTGCCTCTGTTGTACCATCTACATGTCCTCCACTTCTATCCTAAATTAAATCCTTAATGTGGAGGGTTGTCCTTAAATAAGTGAAAATTAGTATTTCACACTTATTTCTGCTGACTTCACTACCCACCCCCGCCCATTATGAATGTTTGTATTTGCTGAAACTGCACCAGTTGCATACTACATTTTATTCTGGATACAGGCAGTTTTCACTGTCTGTCAGACATCAAGTTATCAATCCTTCAAAGAAGAACAATAAGAAGACGTAACTTGAGACAGTGGGCTTTTAGTTAGTCCCACTGACTTTCCTGGTGTTTTTATGGTTTGAAATGCTTGGCTGTTCTGTCCATCACAGCCATGTTATTTGGAGGGAGGTTGCATTTTACTATCTGTGTTTCCATCAGATTTGGTAATGAGGCCTCAAGTACTCCTTTTGAGGTGTAACATGTAGCTTGACCTGCTCTAAGGGGCCTTCACAAACATATGCATCTGACAAGTATTATGGGAACTGAGCACCCCTTGATTAGTTGTAACACAGAATATTACTGTTCATGTTTATAACTGCCAGATGCTGTTGTAAGGGCAGGAGGTATTTACCCTGTCTAAAATGAGCTGGCAGGATACACATTCTCTCTTCCAGGATTGGATTTGCGAACTTTATATGCCAGTTGAAGTGATCAATATTGGACCTGTGGTTATCATGCTTTCACCTCCTCTTTCTTGTTTCAGGGCCCATGATTTATACATATGATGCGTATACCTTATGCTATGTGTCTGAGGTAGGCCCACATCGAACTGACATTTAGGTTGCCTTCCCTTTCACACAATTACCTTTTACACACATTTGCATGCGTGACAATGTTGGATTTGTTTCTCTGAATACACATGCGCGCCACTGAGACACCTTGCTAATGCACGCAGGCACAGCATGGTCATACCATGACAAAGCACCGGAAAGAGGAGTCGCCCTCGTTCAATCAACGAGAGTATTTCTAGATGGCCCCCGCCTGCTCTCTCTCATTTTCAGGCAGGCGTCAGGACGGGGCAGGCCTATAGGAGCAGACACCCAAACAAAAATGTGAGTACAAGAACCTTGGTCATGGTGAAGGACAGCGTTAAAATAAGTAAGTGAATGCAGCAAAACCAGTGTGGCGTGCCGTTTGCTTACTTTTTTTTCCTTGCCATGTCTTGTTACTTTCTCTACAGCCTGGTAAGGTGCGGACACCCTACGCCATTAGCCTATGGAGTAATTCTCCTTCCCCTATTAGTTAAGGGTCACAGCAACCTAACCTGTATATGCCCTGTCCTATGGCACGTTTCCGCACTTCTCTCTACCTTTGGAAACTGGACTGTGCATGGGACTCTTAGTTTATGGCCCCCACTGATCGTCCAGAGGGTTAATTCTACCCCTTCATTAGTATTATTTTTCACGTGCACCACACAGCGTTCACAGTTTATTTTGGTCCTGATGAAACGCCAGGGATCTTTACAACCATAGAGGCGTGAAACATGTCGACCTCATAGTTACATGGGCACATTACGCCTACAGGGGTAACTCTCAACCTATGGGTTTTTTACTCTGCCAAGGGTACCACCACATTAAAAGTATCTTTTCTGGCAACCCTTAGACAGTTGTATCGCTTTGCACGCACTTTGTCACCCTCCACATAGGACTCACTTCACACTCCCCCATGCACCAAATGGCAGTTCTCAAAAGATCTCCGACAAAGTGACCCTTCAGGGGACCCATAGGGCATTGCTGCCAGCGCCGGCCCGACGAGGAGCAACTGCCCGATGATGAAGCATGACATCCTTCGGGGTGTGTGAGGGCAACAAGAGACAAGACTTGTTCTTCCCCACTGAGTCCGAGACCTGGGATACCTCCCTTTCCTTTCTCCATTTCTTATTCCTCTCTCCCTGTAGTGAGATAGTGACTATTTGCACTACTTACCTTGGAACAGTGTCCCCCTTTTGTTGAAGAGCATGAAACATAAATATTGGACCAAAATCTTCTGTCCATAAGCCAGGATATTCACATATGTGATAGATCCACCTCATGAGGAACCCTGTGCATGCCTGAAAGCAACGAGAAATCTACTGGAATAAGGTGAATTAGGATCATTTGGGCAAGGCACCCAACAAGGAATGACACTGCAAAAATAGTTTTCATCTGCCTTACATTGTTTTCATGGATTTCCAGTGTTCTTATAAGGTGGTTTTGTTATGTATTTTTTACATTTTGGCTTCTGGGTGGATGATGTTGAATCAGGGGATAGGTTTCATTATAACAGTGTGATTTCTAGCCTGGCCTATCACCCCCACCCTTATAGAACTATGGTGGATTCCCTCATAGCTGCTGGGGTTGAATTTCTAAGCCCCTGGTGCAAGGCCTTGATTCAATGTACCCACATGAATTAGAAATACAGTTGCACTACGACCCATGCACAACGCTCTAAGCAATACTGTGCAAGTGGCGTTTTCTGGTCATGATTAGTCCTAGATGAGTTCAGCGACCCAGTAAAAATCCAAACCCTGTTTTGAAAATGATTGACACACTCAAAATAGTGCTAAGAAACACAGGATATCATTTTTCAATGTTTATTTTTAAAATCCAAGTCTAGTTCATACAATATGAATGGGGAGCACACAGAATGAGAAAACAAATGCAGCAATGGTATGACTTTGCCAGCGAATACAAAATGAACAGCACCCTAACCCCCATTCCAACTTTTAAGTACTATGCTAACATTTAGCAGAAGCAGTAAATAGCAAGCCCATAAATCAAGTTTATGGATTGCTCAGCATACCTTAGGTAACGAGAAAAAGCTATTTAGCTCTTCTCCATCACAGACTTTGCCCGAGAATGATAAGCAATACTGAGCTAAAGGCCACTTCTCAGTGCCGCTCTTGGAGCCCCAGAGTAACCCACAACTGGGACTGGTTTGCAGAAAACAATTATGACCTATGTCCTGATAGTTACATTGTGAAGCCTCCCCAAACTTTGGCCAAATATACAGGGGTTTTATAGCACTTGATCGCCGATTTTTATGCTATAACTTTGGTAACTCTAATGTCTCAATAAGACTAAATAAGTATGGCATTGAATGTGTCATTACAATTCACATGTTGACATTTTAGCCTCCACTCTAAGTGCCCATCTTAACATTGCAGTGACCATAATATAAACAACGAAAATATATCAGCCTAGAAAGGAGACAGATGTGATGCTGACACTGCTGCGCATGTCTAAAACTTCACACTCAAGAAATTGAAAAGCCAGCATGTGATGAAAATAGGAAAAGTAAAAAATGGGTTCTGTCCGTCTTAATGACAGAAGCATCCCTGGTGACACCACACAACCATCACATAGCCACATGATACCAGTTTAAGCACAAAAGTAACAAACCCCGCCACATAAAAACCTAACAGCACCATACGTTCACTTACCATCACCACTCTACCACATTCCATCTCTGCACTGTGACCCAATCACTTTACTACCACCTAACCTGCTCAGTACTACCCACCATTATCATTTTGCCAAACACTGCTACTTTGGTATTGCCGCTCACCACTGCACTACCATCCCCACCAAGACACTATCACCTAACAGCACCACATTATCAACTCCCACTAATAACCTGTACCCACCACCATGGCACTACCACCCTTTACAACTGCATACCAAATAACCATAACCTGTACACTGTACTACAAGCCAACACTTGAAGACAGACTGAGTATGAGGTACAGCAAGAAAAACATGTTACAGTACCACAACATCATATTAACACAACACAAAACACACAGCACAATCCAACTAAGCAACAAACAAGCAATGCTGATATTAAAGCAATACAGCACAAAAACACTAAACACAAAAAACAAACAACACAAAAAAAACACAACGAGAACAGTACAGCTTAGCACAATGGCTGAAACATAGTACAACAGACAAAATACAACACAATAACAGCACACCTCACAATATAAGACAAAACAGCATTCTACACACAACATCAAAAGCAACATCTCCCAACAATATCTACACTACAATAACAATACAGCACAGCAACTGTTAGAGAAAACTTCGGGCCCATCATGGATGCTGCCAAAGGTACCTGTGTGCAAAAGAGAGAAAGAACTAACTGTGACACATGTAAGCAGGCACACAGGGAAAGTGATGAGCTGGTGGATAGGAAATTGTAATAAAACATTAAAATGCCATCACCAACAGCAACACTTCATCCAGTAGAACAGTGGTTTCTATCACCTGTTTCTCTAACTGAAACTTGTATCTGTCATAGGTACACCCACTATCCAGTGTATAAATTTGGGATTGGTTCAGGACTCAGAGAGCTCCATGTTTTGGCAACCTATTCATGGGTCTTCTTATTTTGTGGTCACAGAATAAATGTGTACATTTATATTCCATCTAAACTGCAGAGTACAGAATTATGTTCCTTTCACACAATGAACAAAAACACAACAGAATGACACTTAAAAAACACACAATGCAATATCAGACAATAACAAAACAAAACAACACAAAAACAAAAGTGCAACACCACACACAACAACACAAGGCAAAAACAATACACCCAACCATAATGACATGACAACGAAGTATTACAACACACAAAACACAACAATTGCATAACACAATAAGACAGACCAACTCAATTAACAGAACAACACAGATAACATCAAATAGCAAGATTAAACACAATGTAATTCTAACAAAGCACACTAAAACAACAAACGTGATAAGAGAAAGTGACAAAAATAAGCCACAATAATTCCAGAAAAACACATCATAATTTCAATAATAATATATATCACAAAATCTCAACACCAAGTCAGTAACAAATCATTAAAATAAAACACAACAAACATAATAACTCAACGCAATAAAAGCAACAAAATATAGCAACAAAATACATTTCTGCAATACCAGCATTATAGAAACAACACAAAAGTAACATAATTACGCAACACAAGAGCCACCCAACAAGATAATAACTGTAACACAACATAACTGACATCACAAAATCAAAACAACACAAAAATGCAACTGTGTTTTGTGCTTTTGTTGTTTTGAGTTGTATTGTATTTCAGTGGTGAATTTGTGCAGCGTTGTGATTTCATTTTTGTAGCGTTGTTCTATTGTTTGATTGTGTGAGCATTTTTAAAATGAAAAATAAATCATGATTATGTTGGAAGGAAGTGCCATGCGTTTGTAAACTTTTTAGAGTTTTGGAAAGGGGCTTTGACAATGTGTGTGCTTATATTTGCTGTATACTGCTAATGCTATTGGGCCGCATTCACAAAGGTCAATTTAGATATATAGATATACTCATGTGTATATTTAATGCTACTGCTATCTTTGCACTTTTTTGCTTTTCACCATTTCTGAGTATAATATTACTCATTAACACAGATTCCCATGTTTCCACCCCAGGTGGAGCATCATACACCAGGATTTACTAGTTGAACAGTAAGACTTATATCTTTGTACATGTTGGCCTCCACAACCATGACACAGGTCTACCTGTGGGAAAGTATTAGGAAATTCTTTATTTGTAATGAACCTCAAAAAAATATTTAAAATATTTTAATGTTAAATAATAATGTAAAATAATATGTACATGTTATTTTAAACCTAGAACTATTAAACTAAAATGCTACAGCACATGACCCTAAATGTGTATTAAATACATTACTAAATAAATTTAATTTGTGAGAAAATGGGTTTTTGGATGAGGGAGGTGAACCTCTACTTAAGCAACAGCCATAATCCCTCTCAGGGTGAACCACAAAAAGTCACTAAATTAACCTGTGCTTAACCATCTATAGCTTGGCCCGCAAGCAGTGAAGCTTAACTTAGAGGCAATGTGTAAAGAATTTAAGCAACACACAAACAGTAATAAAGTGAAAGCACAACACAAGAAAAATGCCATGCCAATTTAGAAAAATAGAGTAGAATTTAATACATCATTTTACACTAAAACAACAAAAATCTAATCAGTAAAATTAGAGACATACAATATTAAAGAATATTAAAGCTTTAAACCACAATGCACCAACAGTGGTTATCTGGTCATGCCAGACCAGGGCCAAGTCACAAGTTCAGGCCGACTGTGATGGATTGCAGGACCAGGTTAGTTCCGCTAATAATTGTACCTTATGTCCTTGATATGGTGCATTGCAGGGCCCAGCAGTGGTTCCAAGGAGTGATACAGGTTCCTATGTCGAGTTGTGTCATGCTGCATCTATTTTGAGGAGGAGCTGCGAGGACTGCGACATGATGTCTGCACCGAGTTGTGTCGCGCTGCATCAGTTCTGATGAGAAGCTGCGAGGGCTGCAAAGCGAAGTATGCCTTGGGTTGTGTTGCGCTGCATTAGTTCAGATGAGGAGCTTCAAGGGCTGCATCAGGTTGCATTGTGCTGCATTGTGCTGCCATGCTTCTGATAGGGACCACTGCTAGGCTGGCAGAGCACCTTTATCTCCACCTCCAAGGGTCCAGGACTGGGACGCACGACTTAAGGGGGGGCACAAAAGGTTAGTGTGAAGTTCTTTGTGAGCAGGGCCAAGTCTATTGATGTGTAAGTAGGTCTGTGCACTGGTCCGCGCCCTCCATCCTGCCTGTGATGACCCATTCAGGCACATCTAGTCTCTATTGTGTGGCTGTCTGAGAGAAATATACTAAGGTAAACTGCCATTCACACCTCGTCATGTGACCCAAGAACAGGCAAAAGGCACCAAATAATTAGGACAGGAAAATGCCAACTTCCTCAAAGTGGCTTGTCAGAATTGTGACTTAAAATAGGACTTTACCAATAAAGAAGATTTTAATTTAGATTTGCTCTGACACTAAATTTGACTTTCTGGCCTGCTCCCAATCAAAATATAGCACCTATTAAATGTAATAAGTAACTGACAATTATTCTATCTGAGACATAGGCCTTGTAGTAGTGAAAAACTAATGTGTGAGTTTTTTGTCACCAGCACATGCAAAACTTAAAATGTATGTGCCAAACAATTTAATTGCAATGCCCCCGATCCATAGGGCCTACCTTAAGGATAGCGTATGTATTAAAAAGGAGGATTTAGGCTTGGCAAAGGGGTTATTTTGCCAATTTGTATACGCAGTTCAAAACTGCTGGCAGGATGCAATGGCATGCCTGGGACATGTTTTAAAGCACTATTTAAGTGGGTGGCACCGTAATTGCTGCAAACCCACTAGTAGAATTGAAATTATATAAGGTATATGCTATACCACTTTATTACTACTCCTAATTTAATACCACAATGAGTACTGCAGGACAGCTAGTAGAATTTAATTTACATTTGGTATATGGTTTACCACCTTACTACTACCTTAATGCCACTTTACAAGGAACTTATAAGTAAATTAAATATTTCAATCAGGTGTAAGATAATTTTACCATGCTTTCGGGAGTGAGCCCAAGCACTTTAGCACAGGTTATCAGTGGTAAAATGCATAGTCCTAGGGCCCACAAAAAAGAATTCATAAAAGTTGGAGGATGAAGGCAAAATACTTTGGGGAAGACCATGATAAGGCTGACAACTCTAACATAATTCATTTATATATATTATTTTTTTGAATAATTTTATAAATCCCATCTCAAGGAATAGCTTTATTTGTATGCACTATGTATTTACATTTACTAAGCTATGTACGGAATTATTTTACTTTTATAGGCATAAACTTATAAAAGTTACATTTATGTTAAGTTAAATAATGCATTTTATTTTAATTATTTGTGAGTCACAATATATTTTTTAACTCTGAACAATATATATTTTAAGTCCATAACTCCATTATTTCTACAGGAGTGTGTAGACATACCTGTGAGTGGCCATGTGTGGTGCTGGATTTATTCTAAGGCAGAGCAAGAGTATATTTACCACTTTTGGGGGGCCTTCAAGACTGTAGTAACCTTTGAAGAGTAATTTGTGAAAAGCAAAGGGCTTACTCTTTTTGTGGGTGGGTGTTTTATTCGCATGTCCCTCCCCAAGTCCCTAAATAAGCTCCTCCCATTTCGGTGTAAATATTCTCAGTTTCCACCCACTGCCTATATCCCTCTCACATATGCAATTAAAAGGTAGGCCTACTTATGTAGAGATCTCTGTACACATTGCGAAGACCCCCACACAGAAAAGATTGGAGTAAAGAAAGTGGGGGTTTCTACCCACAGCTTAGTGAAAAGAGCTTTGTAGTATGTGAGTAGAACTACTGCAGTTCTACTTCATATACTACAAAAGTGATACATGAATAGGCCTGTAGTGTTTTGCAGTTAGTTTGTTTTTTGGTGGGTGTTAGAAATGGGGGTCTCTAGTTGGCAGAGGTAAGTACCTTTGTTCAAGTAGTGACCCTTGCTTACCCACTTTGATAGCCCCATTTTGATAACTTTGATAACCCCTACTCACACACTTGGTAGCTTGGCACGAGCAGACAGCCTTATCCAACAGGCAATGTGTAAAGTATTTGTACTCACAACACACAGTAACACATTGAAAACACCACAAATGGACATCACATCGGTTTAGAAAAATAAAGTATCTTTATCTAAACCAAACAAGACCAAAACGACAAAAATCCAACATATATATATAAGAATTATGACTTTAGAACATTTATTTCAGAAATAAGCCTTGTAGAAACACAATTGCTCCCCCTGGGGCTATTACAACGTCGTGAAGTCTTTGTGTACCTGAGACTTCATAACAGAAGGCCAGCACACACAAGCCCTTGGAAATTCTTCTTCAAGCAGGTTTACAGCAAAGTTTCAGTTTTTGCAAAAAGGCCATTTCCAACAGTGGCGTACACATGATCTTTTGCATGGATGTGCAGGTGGATGTGGTAAGTAGAGGAATATGTTCTAACTACAGGCAAATTGTGAGCATGTGTTGCATAATAAATGCCACTCATGCAGCTATTGGCATAATAGTGGTAATTTCTTGCGTACTATGGACACCAGTGACATGATGGTACTTGCTTCTGACATAAGGCAGGCTCTGGCATTATGTTGGCAATTTTTGGCATCAGGGTAGCAATTCTTGAGAGAATGTGGCCATCAGTAGCATTTTCATACACACGGTCAGTACACTGCTTGCCATGTTATAATGGTTGTAATTCTTGACATGCTGCACAATGGTGCCTATTCCTGTGTGTTGCTTGCACTGGCAAATGGTGGTAATTCTTTAATTATTGTGTTTATTGTTGGCATGATTATGCCCAGTCCTGGTATAATATTTGAAATTCACTAACATTGGTAATTCTCAGTACTTAAGTAAATAGGTAAGACACTTCAGGCTTCACTTCAGGCTTGCCAAGGCCAGCTCCATTAGTTTGTAAATGGTTATTTTTTTGTAGAACTGTCTTTAACCCAATTTTTGTGTGGACTCTGGAGTTATGAAGGAGATAATATTAGGAAATTTAAATAATAAAGCTGCTACTCAGGTTCATGAGGGTGTATTGAGTTTTTCAATTAGAAAGAACTGGTTTTAGATATTACGAGATCAATTGCATTAATCATGGTGATCCGATTCCGAGTTTGCCCTGTGTTTAGTATTGTATCAGGATTACAAGGTGAGAGACAGTACCTTCGTTAGTACTCATTTTGCCAGAAAAATCCTGGGGCAATGTGTGAGAGAAACATTTGCTGAATGAGGCAAAAGCATGCACAAATCACTGTGCAAACACAAACTCTGTTGGGGATTTACCATTCCTGGTTGTAGAGCTGTAAAATCGTAGTGATAGTGCATGTTAGATTTACTCTACCCCAGACGTTATGACTTCTGGTGTGGCATTACAGCTGTTGTTGTTCTGCAACATCTCACAATGGGGGAGTAATTCTTGTAATATAGCTACTCTGCTTTGACATTCGAGAGGATAACTGTAACAGCATAGCACCTGCCTCTGTTGTACCATCTACATGTCCTCCACTTCTATCCTAAGTTAAATCCTTAATGTGGAGGGTTGTCCTCAAATAAGTGAAAATTAGTATTTTACACTTATTTCTACTGACTTCACTACCCACCCCCGCCCATTATGAATGTTTGAATTTGCTGAAACTGCACCAGTTGCATACTACATTTTATTCTGCATACAGGCAGTTTTCACTGTCTGTCAGATATCAAGTTATCAATCCTTCAAAGAAGAACAATAAGAAGACGTAACTTGAGACAGTGGGCTTTTAGTTAGTCCCACTGACTTTCCTGGTGTTTTTATGGTTTGAAATGCTTGCATGTTCTGTCCATCACAGCCATGTTATTTGGAGGGACGTTACATTTTACTATCTGTGTTTCCATCAGATTTGGTAATGAGGCCTCAAGTACTCCTTTTGAGGTGTAACATGTAGCTTGACCTGCTCTAAAGGGCCTTCACAAACATATGCATCTGACAAGTATTATGAGAACTGAGCACCCCTTGAATAGTTGTAACACAGAATATTACTGTTCATGTTTATAACTGCCAGATGCTGTTGTAAGGGCAGGAGGTATTTACCCTGTCTAAAATGAACTGGCAGGATACACATTCTCTCTTCCAGGATTGGATTTGCGAGCTTTATATGCCAGTTGAAGTGGTCAATATTGGACCTGTGGTTATCATGCTTTCCCCTCCTCTTCCTTGTTTCAGGGCCCATGATTAATACATATGATGTGTATACCTTATGCTATGTGTCTGTGGTAGGCCCACATCGAACTGACATTTAGGTTGCCTTCCCTTTCACACAATTACCTTTTACACACATTTGCATGCGTGACAATGTTGGATTTGTTTCTCTGAATACACATGCGCGCCACTGAGACACCTTGCTAATGCACGCAGGCACAGCATGGTCATACCATGACAAAGCACCGGAAAGAGGAGTCGCCCTCGTTCAATCAACGAGAGTATTTCTAGATGGCCCCCGCCTGCTCTCTCTCATTTTCAGGCAGGCGTCAGGACGGGGCAGGCCTATAGGAGCAGACACCCAAACAAAAATGTGAGTACAAGAACCTTGGTCATGGTGAAGGACAGCGTTAAAATAAGTAAGTGAATGCAGCAAAACCAGTGTGGCGTGCCGTTTGCTTACTTTTTTTTCCTTGCCATGTCTTGTTACTTTCTCTACAGCCTGGTAAGGTGCGGACACCCTACGCCATTAGCCTATGGAGTAATTCTCCTTCCCCTATTAGTTAAGGGTCACAGCAACCTAACCTGTATATGCCCTGTCCTATGGCACGTTTCCGCACTTCTCTCTACCTTTGGAAACTGGACTGTGCATGGGACTCTTAGTTTATGGCCCCCACTGATCGTCCAGAGGGTTAATTCTACCCCTTCATTAGTATTATTTTTCACGTGCACCACACAGCATTCACAGTTTATTTTGGTCCTGATGAAACGCCAGGGATCTTTACAACCATAGAGGCGTGAAACATGTCGACCTCATAGTTACCTGGGCACATTACGCCTACAGGGGTAACTCTCAACCTATGGGTTTTTTACTCTGCCAAGGGTACCACCACATTAAAAGTATCTTTTCTGGCAACCCTTAGACAGTTGTATCGCTTTGCACACACTTTGTCACCCTCCAAATATGACTCACTCCACACTCCCCCATGCACCAAACGGCAGTTCTCAAAAGATCTCCGACAAAGTGACCCTTCAGGGGACCCATAGGGCATTGCTGCCAGCGCCGGCCCGACGAGGAGCAACTGCCCGATGATGAAGCATGACATCCTTCGGGGTGTGTGAGGGCAACAAGAGACAAGACTTGTTTTTCCCATCTGAGTCCGAGACCTAGGATACCTCCCTTTCCTTTCTCCATTTCTTATTCCTCTCTCACTGTAGTGAGATAGTGACTATTTGCACTACTTACCTTGGAACAGTGTCCCCCATTTGTTGAAGAGCAACATAAATATTGGACCAAAATCTTCTGTACATAAGCCGGGATATTCACATATGTGATAGAGCCACCTCATGAGGAACCCTGTGCATGCCTGAAAGCAACGAGAAATCTACTGGAATAAGGTGAATTAGGATCATTTGGGCAAGGCACCCAACAAGGAATGACACTGCAAAAATAGTTTTCATCTGCCTTACATTGTTTTCATGGATTTCCAGTGTTCTTATAAGGTGGTTTTGTTATGTATTTTTTACATTTTGGCTTCTGGGTGGATGATGTTGAATCAGGGGATAGGTTTCATTATAACAGTGTGATTTCTAGCCTGGCCTATCACCCCCACCCTTATAGAACTATGGTGGATTCCCTCATAGCTGCTGGGGTTGAATTTCTAAGCCCCTGGTGCAAGGCCTTGATTCAATGTACCCACATGAATTAGAAATACAGTTGCACTACGACCCATGCACAACGCTCTAAGCAATACTGTGCAAGTGGCGTTTTCTGGTCATGATTAGTCCTAGATGAGTTCAGCGACCCAGTAAAAATCCAAACCCTGTTTTGAAAATGATTGACACACTCAAAATAGTGCTAAGAAACACAGGATATCATTTTTCAATGTTTATTTTTAAAATCCAAGTCTAGTTCATACAATATGAATGGGGAGCACACAGAATGAGAAAACAAATGCAGCAATGGTATGACTTTGCCAGCGAATACAAAATGAACAGCACCCTAACCCCCATTCCAACTTTTAAGTACTATGCTAACATTTAGCAGAAGCAGTAAATAGCAAGCCCATAAATCAAGTTTATGGATTGCTCAGCATACCTTAGGTAACGAGAAAAAGCTATTTAGCTCTTCTCCATCACAGACTTTGCCCGAGAATGATAAGCAATACTGAGCTAAAGGCCACTTCTCAGTGCCGCTCTTGGAGCCCCAGAGTAACCCACAACTGGGACTGGTTTGCAGAAAACAATTATGACCTATGTCCTGATAGTTACATTGTGAAGCCTCCCCAAACTTTGGCCAAATATACAGGGGTTTTATAGCACTTGATCGCCGATTTTTATGCTATAACTTTGGTAACTCTAATGTCTCAATAAGACTAAATAAGTATGGCATTGAATGTGTCATTACAATTCACATGTTGACATTTTAGCCTCCACTCTAAGTGCCCATCTTAACATTGCAGTGACCATAATATAAACAACGAAAATATATCAGCCTAGAAAGGAGACAGATGTGATGCTGACACTGCTGCGCATGTCTAAAACTTCACACTCAAGAAATTGAAAAGCCAGCATGTGATGAAAATAGGAAAAGTAAAAAATGGGTTCTGTCCGTCTTAATGACAGAAGCATCCCTGGTGACACCACTCAACCATCACATAGCCACATGATACCAGTTTAAGCACAAAAGTAACAAACCCCGCCACATAAAAACCTAACAGCACCATACGTTCACTTACCATCACCACTCTACCACATTCCATCTCTGCACTGTGACCCAATCACTTTACTACCACCTAACGGGCTCAGTACTACCCACCATTATCATTTTGCCAAACACTGCTACTTTGGTATTGCCGCTCACCACTGCACTACCATCCCCACCAAGACACTATCACCTAACAGCACCACATTATCAACTCCCACTAATAACCTGTACCCACCACCATGGCACTACCACCCTTTACAACTGCATACCAAATAACCATAACCTGTACACTGTACTACAAGCCAACACTTGAAGACAGACTGAGTATGAGGTACAGCAAGAAAAACATGTTACAGTACCACAACATCATATTAACACAACACAAAACACACAGCACAATCCAACTAAGCAACAAACAAGCAATGCTGATATTAAAGCAATACAGCACAAAAACACTAAACACAAAAAACAAACAACACAAAAAAAACACAACGAGAACAGTACAGCTTAGCACAATGGCTGAAACATAGTATAACAGACAAAATACAACACAATAACAGCACACCTCACAATATAAGACAAAACAGCATTCTACACACAACATCAAAAGCAACATCTCCCAACAATATCTACACTACAATAACAATACAGCACAGCAACTGTTAGAGAAAACTTCGGGCCCATCATGGATGCTGCCAAAGGTACCTGTGTGCAAAAGAGAGAAAGAACTAACTGTGACACATGTAAGCAGGCACACAGGGAAAGTGATGAGCTGGTGGATTGGAAATTGTAATAAAACATTTAAATGCCATCACCAACAGCAACACTTCATCCAGTAGAACAGTGGTTTCTATCACCTGTTTCTCTAACTGAAACTTTTATCTGTCATAGGTACACCCACTATCCAGTGTATACATTTGGGATTGGTTCAGGACTCAGAGAGCTCCATGTTTTGGCAACCTATTCATGGGTCTTCTTATTTTGTGGTCACAGAATAAATGTGTACATTTATATTCCATCTAAACTGCAGAGTACAGAATTATGTTCCTTTCACACAATGAACAAAAGCACAACAGAATGACACTTAAAAAACACACAATGCAATATCAGACAATAACAAAACAAAACAACACAAAAACAAAAGTGCAACACCACACACAACAACACAAGGCAAAACCAATACACCCAACCATAATGACATGACAACGAAGTATTACAACACACAAAACACAACAATTGCATAACACAATAAGACAGACCAACTCAATTAACAGAACAACACAGATAACATCAAATAGCAAGATTAAACACAATGTAATTCTAACAAAGCACACTAAAACAACAAACGTGATAAGAGAAAGTGACAAAAATAAGCCACAATAATTCCAGAAAAACACATCATAATTTCAATAATAATATATATCACAAAATCTCAACACCAAGTCAGTAACAAATCATTAAAATAAAACACAACAAACATAATAACTCAACGCAATAACAGCAACAAAATATAGCAACAAAATACATTTCTGCAATACCAGCATTATGGAAACAACACAAAAGTAACATAATTACGCAACACAAGAGTCACCCAACAAGATAATAACTGTAACACAACATAACTGACATCACAAAATCAAAACAACACAAAAATGCAACTGTGTTTTGTGCTTTTGTTGTTTTGAGTTGTATTGTATTTCAGTGGTGAATTTGTGCAGCGTTGTGATTTCATTTTTGTAGTGTTATTCTATTGTTTGATTGTGTCAGCATTTTTAAAATGAAAAATAAATCATGATTATGTTGGAAGGAAGTGCCATGCGTTTGTAAACTTTTTAGAGTTTTGGAAAGGGGCTATGACAATGTTTGTGCTTATATTTGCTGTATACTGCTAATGCTATTGGGCCGCATTCACAAAGGTCAATTTAGATATATAGATATACTCATGTGTATATTTAATGCTACTGCTATTTTTGCACTTTTTTGCTTTTCACCATTTCTGAGTATAATATTACTCATTAACACAGATTCCCATGTTTCCACCCCAGGTGGAGCATCATACACCAGGATTTACTAGTTGAACAGTAAGACTTATATCTTTGTACATGTTGGCCTCCACAACCATGACACAGGTCTACCTGTGGGAAAGTATTAGGAAATTCTTTATTTGTAATGAACCTCAAAAAAATATTTAAAATATTTTAATGTTAAATAATAATGTAAAATAATATGTACATGTTATTTTAAACCTAGAACTATTAAACTAAAATGCTACAGCACATGACCCTAAATGTGTATTAAATACATTACTAAATAAATTATATTTAATTTGTGACAAAATGGGTTTTTGGATGAGGGAGGTGAACCTCTACTTAAGCAACAGCCATAATCCCTCTCAGGGTGAACCACAAAAAGTCACTACATTAACCTGTGCTTAACCATCTATAGCTTGGCCCGCAAGCAGTGAAGCTTAACTTAGAGGCAATGTGTAAAGAATTTATGCAACACACAAACAGTAATAAAGTGAAAGCACAACACAAGAAAAATGCCATGCCAATTTAGAAAAATAGAGTAGAATTTAATAAATCATTTTACACTAAAACAACAAAAATCTAATCAGTAAAATTAGAGACATACAATATTAAAGAATATTAAAGCTTTAAACCACAATGCACCAACTGTGGTTATCTGGTCATGCCAGACCAGGGCCAAGTCACAAGTTCAGGCCGACTGTGATGGATTGCAGGACCAGGTTAGTTCCGCTAATAATTGTACCTTATGTCCTTGATATGGTGCATTGCAGGGCCCAGCAGTGGTTCCAAGGAGTGATACAGGTTCCTATGTCGAGTTGTGTCATGCTGCATCTATTTTGAGGAGGAGCTGTGAGGACTGCGACATGATGTCTGCACCGAGTTGTGTCGCGCTGCATCAGTTCTGATGAGAAGCTGCGAGGGCTGCAAAGCGAGGTATGCCTTGGGTTGTGTTGTGCTGCATTAGTTCAGATGAGGAGCTTCAAGGGCTGCATCAGGTTGCATTGTGCTGCATTGTGCTGCCATGCTTCTGATAGGGAGCACTGCTAGGCTGGCAGAGCACCTTTATCTCCACCTCCAAGGGTCCAGGACTGGGACGCACGACTTAAGGGGGGGCACAAAAGGTTAGTGTGAAGTTCTTTGTGAGCAGGGCCAAGTCTATTGATGTGTAAGTAGGTCTGTGCACTGGTCCGCGCCCTCCATCCTGCCTGTGATGACCCATTCAGGCACATCTAGTCTCTATTGTGTGGCTGTCTGAGAGAAATATACTAAGGTAAACTGCCATTCACACCTCGTCATGTGACCCAAGAACAGGCAAAAGGCACCAAATAATTAGGACAGGAAAATGCCAACTTCCTCAAAGTGGCTTGTCAGAATTGTGACTTAAAATAGGACTTTACCAATAAAGAAGATTTTAATTAAGATTTCCGCTGACACTAAATTTGACTTTCTGGCCTGCTCCCAATCAAAATATAGCACCTATTAAATGTAATAAGTAACTGACAATTATTCTATCTGAGACATAGGCCTTGTAGTAGTGAAAAACTAATGTGTGAGTTTTTTGTCACCAGCACATGCAAAACTTAAAATGTATGTGCCAAACAATTTAATTGCAATGCCCCCGATCCATAGGGCCTACCTTAAGGATAGCGTATGTATTAAAAAGGAGGATTTAGGCTTGGCAAAGGGGTTATTTTGCCAATTTGTATACGCAGTTCAAAACTGCTGGCAGGATGCAATGGCATGCCTGGGACATGTTTTAAAGCACTATTTAAGTGGGTGGCACCGTAATTGCTGCAAACCCACTAGTAGAATTGAAATTATATAAGGTATATGCTATACCACTTTATTACTACTCCTAATTTAATACCACAATGAGTACTGCAGGACAGCTAGTAGAATTTAATTTACATTTGGTATATGGTTTACCACCTTACTACTACCTTAATGCCACTTTACAAGGAACTTATAAGTAAATTAAATATTTCAATCAGGTGTAAGATAATTTTACCATGCTTTCGGGAGTGAGCCCAAGCACTTTAGCACAGGTTATCAGTGGTAAAATGCATAGTCCTAGGGCCCACAAAAAAGAATTCATAAAAGTTGGAGGATGAAGGCAAAATACTTTGGGGAAGACCATGATAAGGCTGACAACTCTAACATAATTCATTTATATATATTATTTTTTAAAATAATTTTATAAATCCCATCTCAAGGAATAGCTTTATTTGTATGCACTATGTATTTACATTTACTAAGCTATGTACGGAATTATTTTACTTTTATAGGCATAAACTTATAAAAGTTACATTTATGTTAAGTTAAATAATGCATTTTATTTTAATTATTTGTGAGTCACAATATATTTTTTAACTCTGAACAATATATATTTTAAGTCCATAACTCCATTATTTCTACAGGAGTGTGTAGACATACCTGTGAGTGGCCATGTGTGGTGCTGGATTTATTCTAAGGCAGAGCAAGAGTACATTTACCACTTTTTGGGGGCCTTCAAGACTGTAGTAACCTTTGAAGAGTAATTTGTGAAAAGCAAAGGGCTTACTCTTTTTGTGGGTGGGTGTTTTATTCGCATGTCCCTCCCCAAGTCCCTAAATAAGCTCCTCCCATTTCGGTGTAAATATTCTCAGTTTCCACCCACTGCCTATATCCCTCTCACATATGCAATTAAAAGGTAGGCCTACTTATGTAGAGATCTCTGTACACATTGCGAAGACCCCCACACAGAAAAGATTGGAGTAAAGAAAGTGGGGGTTTCTACCCACAGCTTAGTGAAAAGAGCTTTGTAGTATGTGAGTAGAACTACTGCAGTTCTACTTCATATACTACAAAAGTGATACATGAAGAGGCCTGTAGTGTTTTGCAGTTAGTTTGTTTTTTGGTGGGTGTTAGAAATGGGGGTCTCTAGTTGGCAGAGGTAAGTACCTTTGTTCAAGTAGTGACCCTTGCTTACCCACTTTGATAGCCCCATTTTGATAACTTTGATAACCCCTACTCACACACTTGGTAGCTTGGCACGAGCCTTATCCAACAGGCAATGTGTAAAGTATTTGTACTCACAACACACAGTAACACATTGAAAACACCACAAATGGACATCACATCGGTTTAGAAAAATAAAGTATCTTTATCTAAACCAAACAAGACCAAAACGACAAAAATCCAACATATATATATATAAGAATTATGACTTTAGAACATTTATTTCAGAAATAAGCCTTGTAGAAACACAATTGCTCCCCCTGGGGCTATTACAACGTCGTGAAGTCTTTGTGTACCTGAGACTTCATAACAGAAGGCCAGCACACACAAGCCCTTGGAAATTCTTCTTGAAGCAGGTTTACAGCAAAGTTTCAGTTTTTGCAAAAAGGCCATTTCCAACAGTGGCGTACACATGATCTTTTGCATGGATATGCAGGTGGATGTGGTAAGTAGAGGAATATGTTCTAACTACAGGCAAATTGTGAGCATGTGTTGCATAATAAATGCCACTCATGCAGCTATTGGCATAATAGTGGTAATTTCTTGCGTACTATGGACACCAGTGACATGATGGTACTTGCTTCTGACATAAGGCAGGCTCTGGCATTATGTTGGCAATTTTTGGCATCAGGGTAGCAATTCTTGAGAGAATGTGGCCATCAGTAGCATTTTCATACACACGGTCAGTACACTGCTTGCCATGTTATAATGGTTGTAATTCTTGACATGCTGCACAATGGTGCCTATTCCTGTGTGTTGCTTGCACTGGCAAATGGTGGTAATTCTTTAATTATTGTGTTTATTGTTGGCATGATTATGCCCAGTCCTGGTATAATATTTGAAATTCACTAACATTGGTAATTCTTAGTACTTAAGTAACATTATTATTTCTGCTGAGGCCTCGACCTGTGTGGCTGGTGTAAACTGTCTGCATCCATTGAAGTACTTACTTATTTATGATCCCGTCTATCGAGTCATTCAACCATTCCCCCAAGCACTCACCCATTCAACCATCCATGCTTTTAGCTATTAACTTTCTATTTGTTCAGTTCACACCTTCATCCATCCACTCACTCATCTAAGTGTTTGCGCATTTCTACATTTCCACATTTACCCATTTATCCACGCAAACACACACACTAACTTACCAATCAATGAAGAAGCTATTTTCCAGAAGAAATACCAAAACTATTGTTTTTTCCTGTGCTTGTTTACTTTTTTCGCCTTTTGCGTATTTTCATCCCTGGCTGCTCCATTTCCACAATATTGTTATATGCAATTCATTTATTTACATGAAAGGTACAATTGCCACTTATGTTTAAATAAAAAAGATAGTTAAGTCCTGTTCGAAACAAGTCAGTGTGCTGACCGAACCCCATAAACATCTCCTGAAATTAATCAGAAAGTGCGAAAAACACGAGGGGAGAATGCAACAAAGTGGACTGTGAATGAAATGGAGGAAATGAAACACAAGTGACCCAATGAATGGGAAAGATAGCGTGGAGTGAAAGAATAAGAGTGGATCAGACAAGGGCGTCGAGAACTTCAAAGAGGTTCACAGGGTACACTGTAAGGGAAAAAAAGGAATCAAGTAAATGATTAAGATGGGAAATTCTATTTTCATAATGGAGAAGCACTTAGCATCTTTTACTGGTAGTTGGAAATGTACAGGAAACAAACAATGCATGTTCTCTTCCTCACACCATAAGCCACACGCACCATTTCTCTGCCTCTCATTCATTACCACAGGATATGTTAGCCTTCATATCCGCACCTCCCACACGTGGGACTAGTCAGCAGCCAGAGCAACATTTTTCATCAAAAAGATTGGTCGTTTACTGAAATGGAGGACTATCGATCTCCTGTGCGAGCCAGCATTCCAGCCTTCCTTTGTGGAGAAAAATGAAGAAAACAACACTTTAAACACAGATTTCGTGCCCTTGTGCATTTTGTCTAAAGCTTTAATTGTCGCGGTTGCGTGGCAATCACAGCATTCGCCTCCATCACAATTTGAAAGACAATGGAAAAGACTGAGGAAGTAAAGAACACATTCAATAATGAAACTAACAACCAAATAATACAAATGTGGTTACCTCTTGCTTTAAAAGTGAGAGATATTTCCTGCAGGGTTTACAACAGAAGCAGGAAGCACTAATGAAGAGTAAGTCCCAAGAAAGCTATCATAGAAGACTCTAAGAAAGAGGCAATATAATCAAACGGTTATAGGCAATGCATGCAAGCAGTAGAAGGCAAAACATTTGAGCAGAGCTATCATAAATAAAGAAACGCAGTGCCAGGGTCAAAGGTCAGATGCTAATAGGCTCACTTTTCTTGGATATCACCAAAACTTACAAAGGAAAGTACAGCAAGGAAATCTAACACAAATTCTAACACAAATTAAATTTGAATTCACTCATGGCCAGGAAACTCACAGCTCCAATCCATGGCAAAAACGTATTATCATTTTTTTCACAAAACTCAAAATTGAATAAGATGGAGCCTGGACATTCCGTAAAGTACTCTATAAAAGCCTTGCTTCTGAGGGCGGCTGAATGTTTTGTTTGCTCTAGTTGATGACTTTAGGATTGCAGAATCTATGATGGATCGTTATAGAGCTGCACAGGTGGATTACTGAGCAAAATGTGTATGAACAGAATTTGATTACTGTAGTCAACGTTTCTAAGACCATTGGTGTTGAAACAGAAATAATGACCTGTATTTGTTTTTGTATTTTTAATGTGTAAAACAAACACCCCTCTTCTGAGTTAAAGGGGCCTAAAGGAAAGAAGAAAATAAGTTCAGTGGATTCCAGAAACTACGCACATAATTTTTAATGAGGGATATAGCCACGTTTTAAACGCTTTTTTAAACTTGACAAGAGAAGACTCGCTTCTTAACTGTGAAAGGAGTTCATTCCACAGACTAGTAGCGATGCAAAATGTCCAGCCGTCCATTGAGAACGCTTCAATCTGAGAACATTCAGCAAAAAGTGAGGTGAAGCTCTTAGAGCCCAATTGGGCACTTGAGTGCTGATCATGCAATGATTTATAGACCAAGCACTGAGATTTAAATTCAACCCTATGAGACACAGTCAGGCATTGCAGCTTGACCACAGCCGCGGAGGCTGAATCAAGCCGACTCAAGCTCAATGTTTTTTGGGATCAGTTGTAACCTGTTTATGCTTTTGACAGGAAGAGCAAGCTATAAGGTATTGCAATAGTCAAGTCAAATAGAGATGAAGGCATTCATAATCTGCCCTCTTTGCTGTACAGAAAAAATAATATGCTCCAAGACACTTAGATAATAGAAACACTTATCACAGACAAAACGCCTTGGAAATGTACTGTGCTGAGAAGTATTTCTGAGAGTAATAATCTAGTGTGTCCATTGAATGGCGTTTTTATACAGACTATTTAGGAAAGCCAGTCGTTTTTTGCAGTAGGGGAATAGGTAGAACGTCAAGTGCAGTCCAGGTTCTGAAGATTGCGTTTCATCTCGTTCAAGTCGTCAGTGAACCAAGCATTTCGTTTCTTGCTTGACTGAAGGTGCCTAATCTGTTAAGGGATTGGATTGCTGATCACTGATGGAGACCATTGTAGTTGGTCCACACCACATCGGGATCAATGCTTGTTTTCTCAGGCTAGAGGTCCACCTCCACGGTTTGAGCTAAAACTCAAGAACTATGGGGCATATTATCAAGCCAGGCGATAAAATTATCGCCGCTAAAAAACTGCAGCTAAAACGGCGATAATGGGCTTGATAATATGCTCTGTGGAATTCCAATTGAAGCTCAGGTTAGACGTCCTTCACATCTAACATGGGCTTCAATTGGAATTCCATAGAGCATATTATCAAGCCCATAAACACCGTTTTAACGGCAGTTTTCTGCCGCTAAAGCGGCGATAAATTTATCGCCTGGCTTGATAATATGCCCCTTAATGTTTGCAATTTCAACATAAAATTGTATGACTTTTTCTCAGAGCGGGAGCAATACCGATAGTTATGGCCTAGTCAAATGATAAAACAATATGAACCGAACAAAGGCAGTGAGAAAGAAGGGAACAGGGAGCAGAGGGTGCTATCGCTGCAAATAATGATAAGCATATGCCCACCAGTATGCGTGGGACAAGAGTCAGGAATTGACAAATAAAAAAAAGAAATGGTTTCTCTGATTTTTCTTTTTTGTGTGGGGGGCAGGGTTTTGCAGTACATCAAAGTGAATATTTAACACACTAACTAAAACATTTTTGGTTTTATCTGTTTGAAGGTGCACAATGAGTGTTGTTAATGTGGAAAGTAAGGGGCATATCAACAACAACCGGCGATAATTATCGCTCAGCGCTCTTAGCGTGAGGATAATTATCGCCGGCTAGCGTGAATTTTTATCGCTGAGATAGCGTGCTATTAGCAACGCTTATCTCAATAGCGATAAAAATCTACACGCTAACAGGCTAACGTGAGATTATCGCTGGAAACCCAGCGATAATCACACGTTACCTTGTTGAGAGGGACAGGAAAACTTAGCCATGATATCCTCCTTCCATAGGATATCATGGCTAAGTCTGAAAATTAGCAGACGTAAAAAAGCAGCGATAACCGCGGTTAGCGCTGCTTTTTTTGTCTCTAACAGGGTTAGCGACATTCTTGATAATTGGAGAAATGTCGCTTAGCGACATTTTTCCTATTATTTTACTCTGGAACGCCCCCTTTGCATCTCATTAGAGATGCAAGGGGAAGCGTAGAGTAAAAGGGTGCTAACATGCAAATTTGCGTGTTAGCACCCTGTTGTTGATAGGGTGCTAGTTTTATCTCTGCTTTTTTGGCTTTTAAAGCCAAAAAAGCAGAGATAAACCCCTTGTTGATATGCCCCTAAGTGAGTCAAATTAGCGTCTGAGGGTCTGTGGCACAGACATAAATGCCAGCAGCAGTTATTTGTGATAATTAATCTGATACATCATCAAACTTCTTTTCAACAATTAACTCATATATATTATGACATTTTTTAAAGGCCAAACATGCAGTTAAAAGAGCCCCTCGAAGAAAGTTAACAGATATAAGGGGGCTGCCTGGGGACAGGCAGCTGAAGAGTTAATCTCATTAGCAGAGTCAACTGCTTTCAGAACAACAAATGCATGTTTTGAGTACTAGGGCAAATATTAATTTTAGTAATTCTTTTTTGGCAACGATATGGGGGAGCAGTATATGGGAAAGGAGGCCTATGGTGGCAAGTTCCCAGGAAGAGTATTTGGGTATAGGTCTCGCTGGGGGTGGCACTTGACACTGGCAGCATAACTGGCTACCAGTCACAGACGGGTGTAGACAGGTTTGTCTTGATGTTGCACGGGCTTACCTGCTGCATGGATGCGCATTCTGCTTCATTAGATAGGGTCTTGGAAGTGAGTTAGGCAAATCAACTAGAGTGCTAACTCTTAAATTGGTAACATCCATGAGGAACTAGCTCGAGAAGAAGCAAAACTAAAAAAGAACTTCAAGGTAGATATGCGTAAATGCAAGCAATCACACTCACACATAAAACATTGAATGGACAGAGAGGCTGATGCTTCAACACTGAGAGCACCCGAGAACCTAGATACAGAGGGGCTTATTTATGTGAACCTGCATCACTTTTACACCATGTAAAGTGGTACATGCATGATGCAGAGTTCTGTATCAAATTTACAAAGTCATGCAAAGCCACCCTGCATGTCTTTGAATGGCCTCATAAATCATGAGTAAGGCAACGCAGTGCAAATCGCTGCGTCACCTTCCTCTTCAACCAGGCGGCTTTCTATGGGTATTGCGGGGGGTTTTCCTATGCAACACCCATGGAATTTCATGCTTTCCTAAATTTACAAAATCATGTAACCCTGGGGTAGCGCCAAATCCTCACGCCTCCTGTGGTGAGGCGTAACTAGGAGAAACATGTTTATTTCTCTTCGTTTTTTTCTCATTCTACCTGTGCTGCTTATGATTGTTTTTGTGCAGGAAGGTACCCCTTCCTGCACAAAAACATTCCCGCATGCAACAAAGGCCGGTGCAAGGGTGCATACTTTGGTGCTAGTTTGCCAAAATGGCGCCAGTGCAGGGAGAAAAGACAGGAATGCACAGTATTGCATAAATAGGCTGCATTCCTGCCCTTTCACTTTGGCTTAGATCAGCGCAGCAAGGTGCATTACTGCACTGTCCTAAGCTAAAATTCCATAAATAAGGCCAAGAGCTCCCACAGTTCAAACAAAAAAAGTCAAAAGGAACCCCTATCATGCTTTATCTATTATTTAACATACAAACATGTTTAAAATATTTAGATATTTGTTACCCACACTTGAATATGTTGTAAAGTAATGCATGAATCACTTCCAATGCTCACATGTGTATTGTCTCTCTGTATATTTAAAATGCACTGGAGCACAATGGACATTAAGTGATCAGATGTCCTCAACGATGACAATGCTAAACTAAATTCGGTTTATATTTTAAAAATATGCTTGAAATAAAGGAGCATGAGATGTTAAAAACCAAATAAGTTCACACATATATATTTTATCAACAAACTCACGCCTACATAGCAATTAGTTAGCGCCAGACCTTACGACCACCAAGATTGTGTTTTTTGGCCATTAATGCTAAACCTGGATAAACATTGTAATAGGTGTATTTGGATGTTAATGTTGTATCTGTGCATAGTCATATTTTGATTGTGCCCTGACTTGCCAATTTAGAAAATGTGACATGCCGATTTCATGCACCAGGTACCCAAGATTTAAAGTTTTTTTTTTTGTGTGCTCACTGTGTCTGTTTATACAGTACATTCAATCAATCAGTCAATGATCTGTAGAGCACTACTTATCACCCTTGAGGGTATTCAGGAACTGGGGGGAGCAGCTGCTGGGAGTTGTCAGTCGAACATCCAGGTTTTTGGGTCTACACCCAACTTCTGTAGGGTAGATGCAGTCTGGAGTTGGAGTGAGAGGCCATTCCAGCTCTTGGCAGACAGGTAGGAGAAGGTGCGGCCGCCGCATTTGCTTTTGTGGAAGTCGGGCTGTGAGCAAGGGAGAAGGAGTTGGAGCATAGTTGTCTTCCATGTTGGTGGAAGTTCAGTCTGTAGTTGAGGTAGGCTGGTCCATTATTGTGCAGGGCTTTGTAGGCGTGGGTCAGCAGTTTGAAGTGGCTCTTTTGGACAGGGAGCCAGTGGAGCGCTCTGAGGTGGGGGGCGATGTGGGTTCTTCTCTGGAGGTTGTGGATGAGCCAGGATGCAGCATTTTTTGGATGATTTGCAGTCTGCTCAGTAGTTGTGAGGGGATGCCCACGTAGAAGGAATTTCTATAGTCTAGGCAGCTGGTGATGAGGGCTTGGGTGATGGTGCATCTGGTGTTCATGGGGAGCAATTTGAATATTTTCCAGAGTAGGCTGAGGAGACAGAGTTTATCTGCTTCTTCATGGTGAGCTTGTTATTGAGTGTGATGCCGAGGTTTCTGGCATGGTCTGTGGGAGTGGACGAGGGGTCCAGTTCCAATTGGTCACCAGGAGTCACACCATTGGGAGGTGTTGTTCCTGAAGATGAGCGCCTCTGTTTTGTCGATGTGGAGTTTGAGGCACTTGTTTTGCATCCAGCCGGCTATGCTGGTCATGCACATGTGGAAATTGGTTTTGATGTTAGTGTGGTTTGAGGACAGGGAGATTATGAGCTGAGTCTCGTCAGCATATAATATGATGTTTATACCATAAACATGTGACCAGCATGGCCATGTATGTATTGAACAGGGTTGAACTTAGTGAGGACCTTTGGGGAATGCTGAAGATGATGTTCTTTGGACATGAGGTATAAGGACGGAAGCGGACATTCTGGGTTCTTCAAATGTGGAAGCAAGTGATCCATTTAAGGGCATTTCCTTGGATCTCCATCTGATGGAGTCTGTATAGGAGGATGTAGTGTTACACAGGCTACATAGAGGTCGAGAAGGATCAGGACTGTGGTCTCTCCCTGGTCTAGGAGAGATCAGATGTCATCTCTGGCTGGGATTAGGGTCGTTTCTGTGCCATGATTAGTGTGGAATCCTGATTGGGAAGGGTCCAGGAGGTTGGCATACATTGTATTGTTTGTGTGGAGAAGACCCAGTTTTTTTGCTAAATTTAGAAATTGTGTGTTTTAAAGTGTTAAGATTAAAAATTATATTTTCAGAAAGAGTCCCTCAGCCTTTCATTTTCTTAGAAGCTGGACTGCGTGATATTAAATATTTTGCCCAGGTTAAGGACGATGGTGCAATGGTGCAGAGCAAATGTTGAACTGGCTCCTCGTATGAAGGGGGAGGGGGGGCGGTGGGAGACAAGCAAAGTGGGTGTGATGACCAGTGATGACCTGTCTGTTTGGTTGTTCTTGTTTTGTGACAAGGAAGAAAATGCAAATAAAAATAATACAAAAAAAAAAAAATATCTTGCCCAGGGTTTCCTGCCGATGAAAGTAAATGACAACACGTGAAACACCATTATTCCTTTCTGTTGGTTTGTATTCAAAGGCACTGATTTATAAAACATTTTTTTGGGGCTAGTGAACTCAATGTGTATAAGAAAGTGTTGGACCTGGCAACCTTGGCGCGGTTTCCCCTGTCTTTTTTGCCTCTCCCTCCTCTATTTTTGCTGTGTGCTGGATTTCGTTTTTGCTGGTCCAGATGCTGTGCGCACTTCGCCACTGCTCATCAATGCCAAAGTGCAAATGCTCCCTATGTAAATTGTGCTTCTGGATTGATGTTTCCACAATTGACTTATTTGATTTACTAGTAACTCCCTCTAATCAAATGCTGCTAGTGGGCCTGCAGCACTGATTGTGCCACCCACACAGGCAGCCTTTCAACGGTGTCTCAGACCTACCACAGCAGTGTCTGCACACAGTTTTTAACCGCTATATCGACCTGGCAATTACACCTACTTGCGAGGGCCTAACCTTCCCTTTTCTTACATGTGAGTCACTCCTACGGTGGGCCTAAGGTACCCCTCTGGTCAGGGTGCAGTGTAGGTGAAAGGCAGAACATGTCCCGTTGTGTGTGACATGTTCTGATAGTGAAATACGTGAATTTCATTTTTCACTATTGAGAGGCCATCTGTCCCAAAGCATAGCATGGGAGATACTTTGTAACATCGTTCAAGTGTAACTTCCCATGGAGACAAGACAGACAAATTTAGTTTAGACTCTCTAAACTCAGAATTTAATAACACATCTTTTAGTAAGTTGGCATTTTCTTCCTGAGCCATCCTATGTGCCTCTGCTGGTTTGTGTATTGACTGTCTGGTTTTGGAGTGACAGGAAGTGGGAATGTGCATTCACTGTAGACAGCCAATGGGGGGGTTGAGGTGTGTCCTGTCTTTCCTGAATAACTCAGAGCTGAGTTCAATAAACCTGGGCCATAATGTAGTGGGAGGAGTTTTCCTTGCACCTGAATGGGCCCTGGGTCCTGTTCACCACGCCATCTCCACCTCCTTCAAGAAAGCTGGCTGGGGAGGGCAGCACTGGATTGGACTGAGCTAAGAGACTCTCTGCCACTAGAGAATAAAGGAAAATGTGTTCTAAATATGGGGGCCCAAGCCAGAGACTTTAGACTACTTCTGGACTCAAGAGGAACCTCTGCCAAGGAGAAAAGCTGGGAAAACTAAAGGAGAAGTACTGCCCCTGTGCTGTGTACTGTGTGGGGTTGATCTAGAGTGGCTGTTTATGCCAAGGGGAGGATAAAGACTGAACTGTGCTGTGTATCCAGCTTGAAGAAGATCTCCAAGGGCTTGGTGTAGAGTTTGCTAATTGTTCAGAAGTCTCAGAGGCACAAAGACTTACTTTTCAACTGCCCTCCTGCATCTGGGACTGCTGGTTCAGCTACCACAGAGGGAAATAACAATACTGATGCCAGCAAGCAACGCTGCGACCTGCAACAAAGCCGTGGGTACTGCTCATGAAGTGCACAATACTACGCCCTGACTTACACTGCAGCCCCGACGCCTGCCGATGCTGCACCGTACAGATTTGAATGCCGTTATTGAGGCCGCTGTCCGCACCTGAGCCAAGAGCACCACTTTTGATGCTCACGATGCTTCACCTCGACTCGCACTGCAACCCCGATCTCACTGACTCAGGTGCCTCATCATCGCGCAACCTATATCTGATGTGGGTGACCTCCCAAATCCATTGACCCCACCTCTTCGTAAGGAACCGACACCTCGAAGCCACTGCGATGTAACCTCCATAGCCACATTAAAGAATCTGACACCTCACCTCCCCTGCATGGCAGTAAGAAACCAACAACTCACCTCCCCTGTGGTTCTAAGGAACCAACGCCGCCCAGCGCCAATGAAGCATCACCTCCCCGATACTGTGCACCCTCTTTGTTTTCATCATTCGCCAAAGTACTGTTCTTTGGGGTCCATGTGACTCCGTGCCCGACGGGACACACCTCGCGTTGGGATTTTCATCTGTCACAACCTCGTAATAGCCCCAGGTGGTGCTATTTGTTGCTACAAGCTTTTTTTGTGAATTGACAATTTTTGGTGATATCTTGATATATATATATATGTATGGTGGATTTTTGTTGTTTTGGTCTTGTTGTGTTTACATAAAGATTTCTTATTTTCTAAAGTGGTGTGGTGTCCATCTGTAGTGTTTTCACTGTGTTACTATATGTGTGCACAAATGCTTCACACATTGCCACTGATATAAGCTTGTCTGCTCATGCCTAGCTACCAAAGGGGTGAGCAGGAGTTGTCTAAGAACGTAACTCCCTTACCCTGACTAGACACAAGGGTCACTACTTAGAGAAAGGTGCAAACCATTGCCAACTAGAGATCCCCCATTTCTAACATGAAGTCAAGTGTAAAAAAACATACACAACTTGCCTGATTCCCAAAACACCAATTGCAAGGCTTAGTTAGTCACCATGTATCCTTCAGCCATGTGACTGAGGCTGCAGTACACATGTTCCTCGTGTACAAGTGGCACGTTTCCATTGTCAGATGGTCCTGGTTATCCCAGCTCACTACCTTTTGTGTGGCTTCACTCATTAACCTTCCAGCCTTTCAAGCAGGGCCGGCCTTAAATCACATTGACCGGGACAACGCCATGGGCGGAAAGAAAATGTGGTGTTTGTTGTGGGGACAGGGGTCATTGTGGTGTTATGGCAGGTGGTGTGAGGTAAATGGGAGGAGGGCACGGGGTTCATGGGGTGCAAACAATTATGCTTAGATAATTAAGGGCTGATTACAAAGCCTTTATTGGGACCCCATTGAGACCAAGAGGGATGGATGAGCTGCTGTTTGCATAACATTAAGTCAGATCGCTCCCTGCTGTGTTCCTCGGAATGCTGGCACCCCGAGCCTGGGTTCAAACTAACCCATGCCCAAGGCTGGCCCTGCCTTCAGGAATAATCAAGGGCTGGTCACACACCCCATACACAATTCTTCATGGACTTACATAACTCATATTGGTGTTGAAATGAGAGACTGATGATGTCGGCAGGTCCCTCGCCATCCACAAAAATGAATGATGGGAATCAATGCAACGAGCATAAACGAAGGGTTCCTTCTCTGAAACTCATTATTTTCAAACACTAATTGAGAGGTGGTCAAGGATACATGTTACAGCATAACATGTATGCTCCTAGAATGCAACGTGCATTGGACCAATCAAAAGGCGGGCACTACTAGAATCATGATAACCGAAAATCTATACTACAGAATATCATGAGAAGCAGATGAATATCTCTGATTTCCAGCCATTCTGGCTGAAAGACTGCTTATACAAGGCTGGAATACTTAGGCTGTAATACAAATGTTTCCATCCCATTAAATAATCTGTTCGAGTCACCGCAAGTATCTCAACCTATTTTTATCAGTGTTAATTTCCGCAGCATATGGTTAATTATCAAGCAAAGCTGAGATCTGCAACAACAACAATATCTGGAGAAATTTCAGATTTAGATTCTGCCTTATGTCTCTTGGATATGTACTAAAAATCCCTCCGACAATTACACGTTGGAAGCGCACGTTATAGTTACTGCGTTAATTGTCTCTAGCATGGCACTTTTTGGCATTTCAAGATGGCATTAAGCGCAGTGCACCTCCAGAGACCAATCACGCGCGTCGAAAATTGGTTTACAGGTTCCCAGAGCGCTGCCGTCTGTGTTGGAGGTGAGCTTCAGCACGCGCACAGTTCAGAACCATCGCCAGCTCGCGCGCGGAGCCAGATCCCCTTCAGGATAAGGCATTAGGAATTTCATTCCGATCCCACAGGTGAACGCGCTGACATTATTCATGTCTGTCAGGGCTGCTGCTTCTTTTTTTCACTGTTCCCATTTTATTGTGTGTTCCTTCCGTGCTTATTTATTAGAAATGTCACAGGTACCCTTTTGAGAGAGGGCTGAGAGGAGGAATGGGCTTGTGGACAAAGGCCTGAAAGAGCACTTTCACATGCTCTTTTATCCACTCGAAAAGGCAGAGAAGCTGAGCCGAAAACAGAACCGAAGGGCACGGGCCGCGTTTCAGAAGGGGACTTTTAAATGGCGTCCTTTCTTCTTGAGTGCTTGAGAGGGGAGGCAGGAAAATAAACTAATGGAGTGAAAAACAAGAATAGTTGTACCGAAGCGCATAATAGGAAGGAACGACGTGATTGGAAAAACATGGAACAAGTGTCTAGTTTCATATTATAAAATGTCAACTAAATATATGTGGTGACACTATTATGTCTATATCACCGATTACCCTTTGGGAAATTCGAGCTGACTTGCTCCAAATAGTTTCTGCTGGATTCATCTGCGACATATTGGCTTTTGAGCACTAGCCTACATGGGTTCAACAAAGAAGTCATTACTAAAAATTATGAGTAAAAAATGGCCCATTGAAACATACTAACAGAATCCACAGCAATCACGCATTAAAAAATAACATCACATCGAATAAGCAGGACAATTAGTGCCCATTGCACAGCCTTCACCAAATGAAACGAAAACCTAAATCTCTCAAAGGAAAAACATGCTTGAATGACCATGTCCACCAAGAGAATATGAATGAGCAAAAGAATATGAATGAGCAAAGAAAAATAGGAAGAATTTAAAACTAGCACCTACTGCTCGTGACTACACTGTTGATACTCACACATCAAAAATGTGTCAGAAAAAAACAGTTTTACAAGTCCAGTGTACAAAAATTTACACACACTAAGTAATTTACAAAGACAACAAAAATCGTGTGAAAAAAGCGTTTATTATGACCTGAACACACATCAAATATAATATGGGGCACAAATGAAAACTACAAACAGCCGATCACACAAATCAAAGGAGCAGTACTACATTCCTATTGCCACATCATCACCATTGCCAAGTAAAGCACAGAAACAGCCTTAACCACGCAGCCTAACCTGCGCATGGCATACACGTTAGTGGTTGTTGGCGCTCTAGCCTTTGAGCGACTGGGCAGAGGGTTGGAGGTGTTGCAGACAGGGCGGAGGTTTAGAGGTGAATTCCGGCCTGGACGAGGAACGGCTTGGTGAATTCTATTTTTTAATTAGGAATTTTGGTAATGGGGAACGTTTTGGGAGTTAGGGGTCAGGGCGGGTGGTCAGGGTACTTTGTAGGGTGGGGAGGTTGATTTCAGTGGTCAGGTTGGGAGGCTGGGTAGTTTGGCAGGGCCATGTTTGAGGGCTTCAGGACAGGGTACTTTTTATGGCTGGGTGACAGGTTTTTAGGGCTCAGGGAGGGAGGCAGGCGTGGTTTAAGGTCTAGGTCAATGTTTTTGGGCTCAGGGTGGGGGGGGTTGGGGTTGATTTCAAAGCTGGGTGTGTGGTTTTAGATCTCAGAGCGGGGAGCTTGGGTGCTTTTCAGGTCTGGGGTCAAGGTTTTAGGACGGGGAACAACCTTTACAACGCAACTTTTACAACGCACTACACTTACAACGCATTTTTTACAACGCAAAATCCATTACAACGCACTACACTTACAACGCATGACACTACAACGCATTTTTAAAAACTACCTTTACAACGCATTCCATTACAACGCCTACCATTACAACGCATAATATTACACTACACTATCCAACACTTACCCTACTGTTGCACCCCCTGGAGTTAGAATAGTAATTTTTACCCCTATACTATCCAACACTTACCCTACTGTTGCACCCCCTGGAGTTAGAATAGTAATTTGTACCCCTATACTATCCAACACTTACCCTACTGTTGCACCCCCTGGAGTTAGAATAGTAATTTTTACCCCTATACTATCCAACACTTACCCTACTGTTGCACCCCCTGGAGTTAGAATAGTAATTTTTACCCCTATACTATCCAACACTTACCCTACTGTTGCACCCCCTGGAGTTAGAATAGTAATTTTTACCCCTATACTATCCAACACTTACCCTACTGTTGCACCCCCTGGAGTTAAAATAGTAATTTTTACCCCTATACTATCCAACACTTACCCTACTGTTGCACCCCCTGGAGTTAGAATAGTAATTTTTTCCCCTATACTATCCAACACTTACCCTACTGTTGCACCCCCTGGAGTTAGAATAGTAATTTTTACCCCTATACTATCCAACACTTACCCTACTGTTGCACCCCCTGGAGTTAGAATAGTAATTTTTATCACTATACTATCCAACAATTATTAAGTAATTTTTACCCCTATACTATCTAATACTTACCTTAAATGCAATTTAATATTATGCGTTGTAATGGTATGCGTTGTAAAGGTAGTTTTTAAAAATGCGTTGTAGTGTCATGCGTTGTAAGTGTAGTGCGTTGTAATGGATTTGGCGTTGTAAAAAATGCGTTGTAAGTGCATGCGTTGTAAAAGTGTGCGTTGTAACGACATACATCCTTTTAGGACTCATGGGAGGGGGTGGAGTCGATTTCAAGGCTGGGGGCCGGATTTTAGTACTCAGGGCGCGGGAGGGCTGGGGTATTTTTAGGGCTGGGGTGGAGTTCGTTTTTAGGGCTGAAGTCCGCTTTTAGGATTTCGGGGAGCTGGGGTGTTTTTTGGGATGTTGTTGGGTCGTATTCAAGGCAGATGGCTGGGTTTTAGGACTCAGGACGGGGGCTAGGGCACAACCATAACCATGCATATGCCTTTACCAAGTATGCCATTACACCTGCATTTGTTGCAAAGGCATGCGTGGTAAAGGTATGCGTGGTAAAGGCATAGTCTTTGCTAAGACCATGTTGTTCAGTCATGCTTGGTTGAGGATTGTGTGGTTGCGACATACAACTGTACTTTTGCAAAGGCAAATACCATAAACTGCACAGATAATGATAATCTGTGACAAGAGTTTCATCAACATATACTATAATTGGTGCAGTTGTTTATGTGAGTCCTATGGATAACTTGGCAAGCTCAACAGAAAAGAATGCAATTGCCAAGAACTAGACTATAACACACCGGGAAAGACTACAGAGATTCAGACACACCAAGGCATGATCAGCAACCTGCTGCACCTCTTTTGGAACAATTCACATTCTGAAAATCATACTGCATGTAGTTCAAAACTGAAATGTACTCATTGGTTTTGAACCAGTGAGACCCTCCAGAGAATCACGGAAGACACCACCAGCTTATAACAACAATCTGTTTTCAAGGCAATATGGCATGCCACATACACACTTAGTCTAACCAAGGAAGGCATTTTTGTTACACCACCATAATCTCGCATAACACAGGGCATTTGTAATTATGAAGTCGCAGGACTCAAGCAGGCATACTTTTTTCTTTTTTCTCAGTCTTCTTTCGCCTTAAAATGTGTGTCTATGTGTGTGTGTGTGTGTGTGTGTGTGTGAAAGAGAGAAAGGGAGACAGAGAGAGATAGCTGATTATTGTGTATTTTAGCCAATTTTTGAAACAAACTCTTTGACAAGGGTATTTCTCTGCTATTGTTATATATGGGGCATTTCTAAGTTTAATAATTTTTTGTCAGTTTTTATGTTCTTATGCTTCCTTAGGAGTTCTCTGTGACCCTTGCAGCAGCCCATGGATATTTGAATTGTAATTGATTCATCACATTCTCACTACCTCTTGGTAGTTATAGTTAAGACTAAGTTTCCATAACTTTTGCACCATTTGACAAATCTTCATGAAACTTAAAAAAAAAAACCTCTCATCCACTTTAGCTCCTTCCTGGGAACTTTTGGGTAATCCATCAAGCGGGGATAAAGAAAAGGGGGATTGGGGAACCAACATTTGTTTTCCCCATGCAATTTTCAATCCACCACCCTGGGACATAGCTTGTGAGCCTGCCCTGGATACCACAAGGCCATTAATGGATCAGGGAAGGGGGACGCACAGCCACCTTCCCTTAAAGTAATCATCTCCAGGGGTGGGCCAGAGAACCTTGTGAGGCTCAGGGAGGGGGGTTCCATGTTTTAGCACTGAGGGTGCGATCCACAGGGCCTCAGGAGGATCAGGAAGGAGGGCAGAATGGTCCCCCTGCCCAGATAAAGGAATTTCAGCCCTAGGGTGGGCTCCCAAGAGCCTCTGCAGGCTCGAGGAGGGGGATGGCATGGTCCTCCTCCCCTTCATGAACAGAGCCCCAGGTGTGGGCCCCTGGGGCATATAAGAAATAGATGGTGGCCGGTTTGTGGTTTTTTTTTCAATACCACAATTCTTGCAGGATTGTGGAATTTTTTGACATTATTTATTTTTATTTGGCCGGGGGAAGGGATCCATGGGGTCATGGTATCACTATACTGCCCCCATACATTTTGGGACAGAGATCTGTGGTCAAGTAGTATTAGCAAAGGGAAAACATGGACAATGGGGTTCAAGGTTCCACCAACTCATGTTTGGAGGTTTCCCTGCCACAGTTTCCTCGATCAAAAGGCACATTGTGATTGCGTTGGCAGTAATCTTGGCTGAACTCCCACCAACAGCCACCTTTGCCTATGATGGGGTCGACACGGGAGGAAAATTCTGGTGGAGATGGTGGCACTCAGACGGGCTATTGTCTATAGACCCACCTATATCTAGTTAGAGAGGGAGGACCACCAACTAGGCAGAAGGTGGAACCATCAGAAAAGTGAAGGCAGAACCATATCTGCCAAGATCTAAAGTAGGCCCTAAGTCACAGAGTATTGCAATGCAGCCAGCAACATATTTCTCATCTTGCTAGCAGCCAATCAGAGTGCTTGCTCACACAGGAGACAGCCTAAGGGAAATAAAGCAGCCTCAGCCAATCGGAACAATCTATTTTTAAATTGACACTCCCACAAGAGGCTTTCAAGACTCTCCAGGACCCAACTGCCAAAATACACAATTATTTTGAACTACATTTCTCAAAAACGACAGATTTACACCAAATGCACCATCTGGGGACTAAGATCAAGCTTTCTGCCAAATTTGGTGTAATACCATTCAGCAATTTTTGCTGTAGGCTTGTCTATATAAGTGTATGGAATAAGTATGGGGATTAAGAATTTGGGGACCCCCCTTTTTTCTCTGCCCCAGCTTGAAGAATCACCTCAAAATTTCCAGGAAGGAGCTGGGGAGCATGAACTTTTTTTCTTTGGAAAGTTTTTTGAAGATTCATCAAACGAGGCCAAAGTTATTAGCAGACCAAAAAACACTCTTTCTATGGCGAGTCAGACTTAACTTTAACTATCTATTGGTGACCTCCACACTAGGTAATAAATATATATGTAATATGGACATACAATGAAACAATAAAGAAGCATGTTATTACGGAGTCTGTGCCCGACCTGTTTTTGTCGACTGCAAATTCGGGATGAAGTGGATATATATATATATAGTTATAGATAGGACCATGTTTCCATTGAAAATGCATTTTTTGACTTGCCTATATCTTTGGCGCCGTTTGACGAATCTTCACGAAATTTCCCAAAAGAAAGTGTCCCGGTGAATCTTAGTTGTACATGGAAAGTTTGGGGGTGAAACGCCAAGCAGGGGCAGAGAAAAAGGTGGGGTAAATAAGTGCATTTCCCATATTAATTTCCATAGGAGCTTTGAATACGACTTCAACCCTAACATATGAATGGAATTACACCAAATTTGGCAGAAAGGTAGAATTTGTTATGCAGATAACACTTTAAGTTATTTAGTGTGAATCCATTCAATAGTTTGTGAGAAATTAAAGGAAATCCACATTTGTCTATCTACAATCGCAGCTAATTCATGAATAATAACGAGCTCATGCAGAGGTCTGCAGAGCTCTGATTGGTGCCAACACTTCAACCAGGAACCCGAGTCCCAAAAAGAAGCATGAAAATAAGAAAAGGGGGCAGGGTAGGAATACTATGAAACCTAAGCCTTGGTCTTGGGAACCCAGAGGGTCCCTGACAGGGCAAAAAAAGCATTTTTTTAAAAAAAGGTTTGCCACATATTTACACAATTTGCAATTTTGCAGCAAAAAAAAGAAATTAAAAAGGAGGGGAGTGCATAGGGCCACCCTCCTAAGGCTCTTAGATCCCTGAGGACCACCACATCCCAGGGGTTCTATTTTCATAATGAAGGTGGGCCACATGGACCCCCCTAGGCTTCCTTGAAGCTTTTATTTTAATTTACTGGGGGGCTGCATGGACCCCCTCCTGGGCTTACTACAAGCCATGGGGACCACCACCACCTTGGAGCAAAATTTAACAAATTGTGGTGCGCCCCATGGACCCCTGGGCCCTGTGGACCACCACCTCCCCAAGCCAACCCATGCAAACAGAAGGAGGGGGGCCATGTCATATATGGCCCTGGTAACCACCATCCCACAGGGCAGGCTCCTGTTTTGTTCCGGGGGTGCCCACCTCTTGGACATAGCTGTTTGCTCTGACTTGGCTGGAGCATTAACAGCTCTGGCCAAGTCAGAGCAAATAGGAACTCTACTCTCAGCAAGCAAGAGCTGTGAAACCACTTCCGCTTGCTGAAAGTGGAGTTTTCGTCTGTTTCCCTGCCCGTTGTAAAGCAGTTTTACTTCCTATGAGCTTGTGCGGCTATCTCAGCCCCCAAGAGCATGTAGAAAGATGGGTGAGGTATAACTGAAAAGGGGAGAATCTCCCCTTTCCAATGGTACCCCCCCAGTGGATCCCTGCTTGGGGATTGCCACAGAAGGCCAATCCCCAAGCAGGGATCCACCCATAAGACACCAGGGAGAGGGGAGCGGCCCCTTGGGCAAGGGCATTTGCTACCCCCAATTTCTATTAGGCATATTCAGTCTTTCTGCCCCCACAGGGGAAGATAGGGGCAATGGCCCCCAATCTGCCCTCTGGGGGCAGGAAGCACACTAGGCAATAGGGACTTATTTTTAGAGCAAATTTAGGGGTCAATGACCCCACCCACCCAAAAAAATTCCACAGTCTTTCTGCCCCCCAGAAGGCAGATGGGGCAATAGTCCCTTATCTGCCGCCCGGGGGACAGAAAGCCCACTAGGCACCATAGATTTTGCCTTTTTTTGATACATAGGGGTGTGGGCTGCCCAGAATGGGCATGCCAATGTCCCCACCCCCAAAGAAAAATTGTCACAGTTTTTCTGCCACCCTGGGAGGCAGATGGGGGCAATAGGGTCTTATTTGCCCCCGGGCGGCAGAAAGCCCACTAGGCACCAGGGATTATGTTTATTATATGTAGTGGTGGGGGCTGTCCGGAATGGGCATGCTAATGACCCTATCACCCAACAAGTATTTCTGCCCACCTAGAAGGCAGATCAGGGCAATAGCCTCCGTGGGGGCAGCAAGCACACTAGGCACCAGGGATTTTTTTGTATGTATTTAGGGGTGGAGGCTACCCAAAATGGGCAAGCCGATGCCCCAAGCACCCTCAAAAAAGAATTCCACTGTCTTTCTGACCTCCAGGAGGCAGATAGGGCCAATAACCCCTGATCTGCCATAAGGGGGCAGAAAGCCCACTAGGCACCAGGGATTGTTTATTTTTTAAGTAAGGGTGGGGACTACCCAAAATGGGCAGGCCAATGCCCCCACCCCCAAAAGAATTGCCACAGTCTTTCTGCATCCCCTGGGATGAAGATGGGGCAATAGCCTTCGATCTCCCCCTGGGGGGGCAGAAAACACAGTAGGCACCAGGGATTTTTATTTTAATGTATACAGGAGTGGGGACTGCCCAAAATGGACATGCCAATGCCCCCACCACCCAAAAAATTCCACAGTCTTTCTTCTCCCTGAAAGACAGATGAGGCATTAGTCCCTTATCTGCCGCCTGGGGGGACAGAAAGCCCACTAGGCACCATGGATTTTGCCTTTTTTTATACGTAGTGGGCATATGGGCATGCCAATGTCCCCACCCCCAAAGAAAAAATGTCACAGTTTTTCTGCCACCCTGGGAGGCAGATGGTGGCAATAGCCCCCGTGGGGGCAGCAAGCACACTAGGCACCAGGGATTTTTTTGTATGTATTTAGGGGTGGAGGCTACCCAAAAAGGGCAACCCAATGCCCCAAGCCCCCCCCCAAAAAAAATTCCACTGTCTTTCTGGCCCCCAGGAGGCAGATAGGGCCAATAACCCCTGATCTGCCATAAGGGGGCAGAAAGCCCACTAGGCACCAGGGATTGTTTTTTTTTAAGTAAGGGTGGGGACTACCCAAAATGGTCAGGCCAACCCCAAAAGAATCTCCCTGAAAGACAGATGAGGCATTAGTCCCTTATCTGCCCCCCAGGGAGTGACAGAAATCCCACTAGGCACCAGGGATTTTGCTTTTTTTATACATAGGGGTGTGTGCTGCACAGAATGGGTATGCTAATGTCCCCACCCTCCCAAAAAATTGTCACAGTCTTTCTGCCCCCTAGGAAGCAAGTGGGGCAATAGCACCTTATCTGCCCACTGGAGGGCAGAAAGCCCACTAGCACCAGGGATTATGATTTTTATTATATGTAGGGGTGGGGGCTGCCAGAATGGACATGCTTATGACCCCACCCCCAAAAAAGTCTTTCTGTCCCCCTGGAAGACAGATTGGGGCAATAGCCCCTTATCTGCCCCGGGGCAGATAAGGGGCTATTTCTTCAAAAAAACGAAATGTACCTGTATTTTGGCTGATTTCTTGGTCCCTTCTAGGAGAATCCACAAACCTTGGGTACCTTTACAATCTTCTGGATGTTAGAAGACAATGATGCAAATTTGCCATGGATACCTATGTGGACAAAACGTTACAGGGGCCTAAGTGTGAACTACCCCAAAGAGTCAAAAAGGCTTAGAACAGGTAGGAAAAAGCCTAGCAGCAAAAGGGTTAATGAATGCATTTGTCCCTGGGGAGGTGGTGGTACATGGGGGGGTCTGCACTGCCCCTGCATCATTTTTAAGTTAGACCCAAAGAGGTGGTGGCCTCCTGGGCAAAACAGGGAGTACTCAGGCACTTAAGCACCCACTCACAGGCCTACTCAGACACCCATGCACCCACTCACAGATCCACTTAGACACACAAACACACAATCACAAACCCACTCAGAAACTCATGCACCCACCCACAGACCTACTCAGGTACTCATGCACCTACTCACAATCCCTCTTAGACACTCACATACCTACTCCAAGACTCATGCACTCACTCACAGACCCGCCCAGAGACTCATGTACTCACTCACACACACATTCTGAGACTCATGCGCTCACTCCCAGAACAACTCAGTGATTCATGCACCTACTCACAAACCTACTGAGACATTCACATACCCACTCCTATACCCACTTAGACACTCAATCACCCACTCAGAGACTCTCACACCTACTCACAGACCTACTGAGACACTCATGCACCCACTCACAGACTCACTTAGACACTCACACAACCTACTCACAGATCTACTCAGAGACTTACGCACCCACTCACAAACCCACTCAGACTCACACACTCACTGACAGACCCAATCAGAGACTCATGCACTCAGTCACAGACCCACTCAGATACTCGTGAACTCACTCACAGACCTATTAAGAGACTAATGCACTCACCCAGAGACCCATTCTGAGACTCATATACTCCCTCCCAGACTCACACACACTCACAGACTCACTTAGAGACACATGCACTTACTAACAGACCCACTCTGTGACACAAGCACCCACTCACAGACTGAGACACTCATGCACCTACTCAGAGACTCACTTAGACACTCACATACCTACTCTCAGACCCACTCAGAGACTCATGCAACTACTCAGAGACTCATGCACCCACTCACAAACCCAATCAGAGACTCACGCACTCACTGACAGACCCACTCAGGGACTCATGCACTAAGTCACAGATCCACTCAGAGACTCATGAACTCACACACAGACCTATGCAGAGACTCATATACTCAGACTCGCACACACTCACACTCACTTAGAGACTTGTGCACCCACTTATAGACCCACTTAAACACTCATGCACACAGTCTGACTCACACCCCTTTGGAAGCAGTTGCAAATCCACTCAGATGCCCAGACACCATCTAAGAAACTCATGCAGCCACTCAGACAGCTACTTAGACACTCACACACCCACCCACAGACTGATTCAGAGACTCACATATCCCTCACAAACTCCCTCAGACACTCATGCACTCACTTACAGACTGACTCACACACTCATAAAGGTACTCACAAACCCACTCAGACACTCTCACACCTACTCACAGAGTCACTGAGACACTCACTCAGACACTCATCCCCCCACTCAGACACCCACTCAAAGACTTACACACCCATTCACAGACCCACTCAGTCACTCAAGAACTCACTCCCAAACTCACTCAGACACTCACAGACCCACCCAGACACTCGCTCCGATACTCATGCACCCACTCAGACACTCACACACCCACTCAGACATCCACTCAGACATTCATGTATACACTCACATGCCCAATCAGACATGCACACACTCATGCACACAACCAGTGAGACAATTATGCAACCACTTTCAGGTCCACTCACATACCCACTGAAACATCTATTCACACACTCATGCACCCACTCCAACATCCACTCAGATACTCACACACCCACTTACAGACCCAATCAGACACTCACAAACCCATTCACACACCTACTGAGACACTCATGCACTCACTCACACACTCACTCTCAAAGGTGACAGGTTACAGTTAGGAATTCAAATTTAAGAAATATAGCAATTCACTTAAAAATCCAAAGGCTTCAGGGAATTTATAGTTAGTTTACAGGAACGATATAGTTAGGCTCAGATTTCACTCGTACAAAACCATTGAGATATACCGTTTATAGTTACCTGAGCTAACTATAAATTTAGCCCCCAATGCACTGCTTATGACCTCGCATGTTGCATCACTCATGATATTGTCAGTGACATCACTGATGACACCTCAAATAACATCACTGAAGAAATCACTGATGACTACATCCACAGAACCACTCACACACCCACTTACACCCTCATAGAACCTCCCATGCACCCACTCCTATTCCCACACAACCTCTCACACACACATTTGCAGACCCATACAGTATTCACACAACCATAACTCATCCATAGAGTCAATCACACATCTACTCACTCATACTGCCACTCAAATACCCATTTACTCAGCCAAACAGCCACTCATGTGCCTACTTACTCACCAATGCAGCCACTCACACATCCAGTCATACAGATATACAGACACTTACACACCCAATCAGATACTCTTACAGCCACTCACACACCTACTCAATCACCCATATAGAAACTCACACAGCCACTCTATCACCTATATAGGTACTCGCATACCCACACAATCACCCATACAGCCACTCACATTGCTACTCACTCACCAATGCAGCTACTCACACACCCACTCACTTACCCAAACAGCCACTCACTCACCCATACAACCAGTCATTCACCCACCCATACAGCCACTGACACACCCACTCCCTCACCCATACAGCTATTCTCACTGCCACTCAGTCACAAATATAGCACCTCAAACACCTACTCACACATCTTTACAGCCACTCACACAACCACTAACTCACCCATGCAGCTGCTCACACACAAACTCACTCTCCAATACAGCCACTCAGACATCCACTCACACAATGATACAGACAATCACAGAGCTACTCTGATGAGATATGTTAGAAATAGTATGATTAATTACTAGAACAGAAAGAATAATAATTTAACTTACATTGTCAGTCAGTATATATGTTTGAGTCTCAGAAACATTTATGAAACACTTACACTCGTGGTAGGGTGCCATCAGTGATTTAAGAGGTCATCAGTGATGTCATGAGTGATGTCACTGACCATGTCATGAGTGATGTAATATGTGAGGTGATAAGCAGTGCATTGAGGGTACATAAGTTATAGTGAACTCAGATAACTATAACTGCTGAACTTCACTGGATTTATATGAGTGAAATCTGAGCCGAACTGTAACGTCCCTGTAACCTTTAGTTTTTTCAGTGAATGTCTAAGGTTTTTTTTACATTTTATTTCCTATTTATAACGACCCTATAACTTTTTTTTTTTTAATGAATTTCTAAGAATTTTTAAATTCTATTTCCTAACTATAAAGACCCTGTAACGTTTGTTTTTTTCATTGAAGTTCTACAATTTAATTTTTTTAATTTCCTATCTGTAACCTAGAAAGTTTGAAAATGGGTGTGGGAGTGGCTGTATAGGTTGGAGAGTGGGTGTATGAGTAGTTGTGTGGATATGTGAGTGGGTGTGCGAGTGGCTATATGGGTCTGTGTGTGGGTCTATGAGTGATACTACGGGACTGTGAGTGAGTGTGTGAGTGGCTGTGTGGGTCTGTGAGTGGGTGTGTTAGTGCCTTTCTGTGTCTGTTACTGGTACTGTGTGAGTGGGTGTGTAGGTCTGTGAGTGATTGTGTCAGTGCCTGTGTATATCTGTGAGTGGCTGTGTGAGAGCTGCAATGGGTGTGTGGGTGTGTGAGTGGCTGTATGGTCTGTGAGTGCATGTGTTTGAGCAGTGGAATAGATTTTGGACATTTGCATCCTTAGGGTATTTTTAAAGGGAGAACCATGCACTCTGGCCCTACAAGGGCAAGTCAGTAAAGAAAGTACCTGCTGTGTAAGTGCTTACATTTAATATCATTTTTATTTTCGACGAGTCTACAGTTTTGCCTAAAAGATGTGTACCCAACTGCAGTACTTTCTACTGGTAAATTAGTAAATGTTTTCCCATTGTGTAAATGCCTAGTGTATATTGTACACTACAGTTATGTAATGGACCACCTATTTATGATTTCTCTGTGCCTCTCCTTGCTATGTTTTCAGTGGGTCAATATGTGTTTTCTACATTCTTTATTAGTTGCATGTTCATCGCAAATTATCACAGCATGTATGTTTGGGTTTCACGGAAAAGTCACAAAGATAGCTTTTTTTTTTTTTAAAGTGGAAAATACAAATATACACCTTTTGTTATTAATGTTTGACAACAGATGTTTACTAATATAGTGTTTAGACTTGTATTTCTGTAATTAATAATAATGTACAGCACTTTTTAATTGTATTACACGTCATCACAAAAACACCAGCCTTCGCGAAGTGATAGGCATTCGGAAAGATCATGTGACTTGGTTACAAAGAGATATGATTAGAGGAGACACTTTTCATTAGCCTTCAAGGAAAGTTGCCACCTATTTCTTTATTCTTGAAGGTTTCAGTTGCTAATTGGTTCATACTTGGAGGTGTGCTGTACCTACCGCGGTTCCTATATTTTTGGGGCATGTTTTTCTACAATAAATTGTCATCAAGAAGAGGTGAGGAGGAGGAGGAACTCTACCAAAAATCTGGGGAGCAGGAGAAATCAGCACAAGCAGCAGACTCTCCTGATGAGAAACTACCGGCCGAGAAACAAAGCATAGCTTGGGATTTCTTCACCATCCCATCTGGTGAATCTAAAACCGTGGCGAAGTTTGTAAAGTGCACTTTGTGCGGGAAAACCCTATCAAGGTGCACTGTAAAAACATATTCATGTGGTACAACTTAAAAATGTACCATATAAACAAACTTAATAATGCACAGGAGAGAGCTGGAGAGGGACCATCAACCTCTAGAACTGCACCACCTGCTCTTGGAGAGAGAGTGCCAGTGGAAGTGGAGAGGCAAAGGCCACAAATATCTCCTGAGTTAATGTACATTGGGACATATTGGCTTTACTGTAACACCACCCACATTGCTGGTGGGCAGTTAGTCGATGTGATTTTGGAGAATGCAAGGCAGCATACCTGTTATTTTTTATAATTTACTTCAGTTTTGCCACTGTTTTTGTGTTTGTGGTTAGACTTTTTTTCCTCTCATTGCCATTGAATTCAAGAAAAAATATAAAAACGTTAAAAATGTTAGAAAATACAAAAATACACACAGTTCCAGGAAAAAAGAAGAAAATAAGGTTCTTGTCAGAACCACCTTTCATGGTTAAAAAAGCTAAACTGTATGTCTGCATAAATATAAAGAGGAGTGGTTGTAAAAGTGTGTGACTGAGTATGTTAGGGCCTGCATGGGTGAGTGATTGGGTGTACGAGTGCCTGTATTAGTGTGTGAGGGACTGTATGCGAGTGAATGAGTATGTGAGTGGGTTTATGAGTGAACGAGTGGGTGTATGAGCTGGTGTATGAGTAAAATAGTGAGTGTGTAATTGGCAGTATGAATGGGTGAGGGGGTGTGTGAGCACTTGCATGAATGGGCGAGAGGGTGTATGGGAGGATGTATCAGTGAGTGAATGCATGAGTGCCTCTATGGTTGAGTGAGTGAGTGAGTGTGGCTGCATGCATGAGCAGAGGCTGTGTAAATGTTTTTATAGGGGAGTGAGAGGATGTCTGAGTGGCTGCATGAGTGAGTGATTAGGTAGGTGAGTGTTTGTAAAGGTTAGTGATTGGCTATGTGTGTAGTTCTAAGGATATTAATGTGTATGTGGCTGCATGAGTGAGTGGCTGTGTCATTTGCTGATTGAGTCATTGAGTGAGGGTGTGACTCACTGAGTGAAGTAGTGGGTATGTGAGTGTTGTGTGACAGAGTGATTGGTTGTGTGAGTGTCTGCATGACTGAGTGACAGCATGTGTGTGCCTATATGGGTGAGTAACTGTGTGTGTCAGTGGTTGTGTAATTGAGTGAGTGATTGTCTGAGTAGCTGTATAGGTGAGAGACTGGCTGTATTAGGTGCTGTGAAGGTAAGTGACTGTGTGTGTTAATACCAGTATGAATGACTGACTGGCTGGGAGAGTGACTGTATAAGTGAGTGACTGGGTGTGTGAATGACTGTGTAAGTGAGTGCCTGGGTAGATGAGTACCTGTATTAATGTATGAGTGGCTATATGAGTGAGTGAGTGTGTGAGTGGTTTTAGGAGTGAACAAGTAGGTGTATAAGCTGCTGTATGAGTGATATAGTAGGTATGTAAGTGGCAGTATGAGTGTGAATGCTTGTATGAGTGAGTGAGAGGGTACATCAGAGGATGTATAGGTGAGTAAGTGAATAGATGAGTGCTTCTATTAGTGAGTGTCTGAGTAGCTGCAAGGGTGAGTGTGTGGCCATGTGAGTGACTATATAGGAGAGTGAATGGATGTCTGAGTGCTTGTATAGGTGAGTTATTAGGTGGGTGAGTATTTTGTCATGTTCAACTGGCAACAAAGGTAATCCCATTAATGTTATGAGCAGCTAATCCTGTCGGTACTGTTACTACACATGACAAATTAGATTCTGTAGTCTTCAATAGAAAACCAGTCAGAACTTTAATTAGAAAGCTATGTCCTTTGCCAGCTTGACCACTAATGTATAGTAACATTGATTTATAAGTAGAACATTCACATTGTGTCTCCCCGAGGAGAAATCCATGCTCTATGTTACCTTTGACTTTGGTAAAAATGTCTTTCTGCTCATCATTCAGTTGTTTTAGTAACTGTTCGAATTGAAAAGTCTCCTCTCTTGCTTGCTACATTGCAGTCACTACCTCATTTATAGCTATTGCTGCTTCATTAAGAATTTGTGGTTCTCCAAGAGGTTCTTGAGCCAGTGGTCTACAACGCTGCCTGCTTTCTATAACTCCCTGGCTTATCAGCAGCATTGATTTCTTCCTGTTCAATCTCATATTTTATCATTTGCAAATAGGTTGGAAAGACTAAACACTCAATACTGTCTTTCGGCATTGAAAGAGTCTTCATAACAGTTTTTCTGTCCAAGTACATCTGATTCAGCACGCCATGGTATGAATAAGTATGAAGTAGAAAAACTCTCTTCTCTCTGGAGTTTGGCAACTAAGCTTTTGGGGGTAAATTACATTTCCTTTCTTACATCTCAGCAAGCAACCATGACATCCAAGTACTACATATCTTCCTTCTCTTATGCTTTCAGGTGCATTACTTCTATATGTGTAATATTGAAGTACTTCATACATGTTTTGCAGATATAGACTCCTTCTTTGGTAGTAAATATCAAACATATTCATATTTTCAGAATACCTCTACTTCCTGGATTGAATTCTGCAATATACTGTATTTCTGGGATAGATTTTAATACTCTATTTTGACTTCTTGCAAGTCCTAGACTTACCCACATAATTCCTCTTGACTTTAAGAACAAATTAGCCCAGCGCAACCGGTCTGAGCACTGATGGAAACCGATTTCTCTGTGGGGAAGCATTTTCAATCTGAAACTATACAATTTCCTGGTACAATTCTTTCTGCAGAAATCTCCTCCCACATCTCTTTAATTTCTGTTTTCTCTGATTTTTTATATATAAAGTGATGTAGTGAGCAAGAGCGATGGAGTTGTCTGTAACAAATTGTAGATACATATTTGCGTTCCACATCTTCTACTTCACAGGGTTATAGTCATTAATGTACTTGGAAGCCTCTGTTATTCTGAGATTGTATTTATTTTTTTGGTAAAATACATTTTAGTGTATGTCTGACTGAAGACAAAAGCTGTTTACTCTTCCTTGTGAAATGGTGGCCCTGGAAATCCAAAAAGACATCTCATGTAAAATTTTCGTTTGCATCTGTATTTTTTTAGTAGTATTTTCCACATCTATGAATTTGGAAGTATAGAACTTGCTGTCTCACTGTTCTGTGAAAGACAAGACAGACCCATCACTGTCTGTTCCAATTTTTGGTGCATCTTTTTACCCATAACAGCATCTGAATATGAGGAGCACCTCTTGTTTGATACTCTTAACACCAAAACAAATCAGTTACTTCACCCAAAGGAGGATTACTTTGGTTACAGATGAAAGACATCATGGCTTCAAACCTGTGGTTGAAATATCAGCAAACATTTGCAAGATCCACTGAGCAACGTTCTCCAGCTATCTTCACTTTGATTTCCTTTATGTTGAAGTTTGCTTCTCCCAAGAATTCAAGCAGGTGAACCCACGCATACTCAGCACGACTGAGTGCTTGAACCCAAGCATGTGCTATTAGGTTTCTTAACATGCATTTCTGCTCACTGTGACAATGATACCAATACTCGTTGGCGCCACGTTGGAGCCACATCAAAGTAATCAAGTTGTTTTCCAGGTTTTCGTCTTTTCTTTGCACTTTGTAAACAAATTCCCTTTCATGAGATTTTGCAGATTCACTCCTGTTTAGAGAATGTGATTTATTGCATAAGGCAGGCCAGACAAGTCACTCTCAAATAGTAGGTGAATATATGAGGCCTACACGGATGAAATCTAGGTTCTTGTGACTATAGTCTAGTTGATCTGTACTTGGCTTTTGGTATTTGTACAGACCAGTAATCATATCTACCACGTACTCTAGTATGAAACAGATGTGAAAAATATCGAGCTTCTAAACATTTATTCCATACATTCAAGGGAGATCTCTTTGCTTCTTTATTTATTTATTTAGGAGCTTATAAAGCGCACTAATACCCAAGGGTGTCCTGGTGCTGTAATGCTTAGCATCCCTGTAGAACGAGGGTCTAATCCCTTAACAGCCAGGTCTTCAGCCCCCTCCTGAAGGACAGAAGTTCCTCCGCTTTCCTAATATGTGCTGGAAGGCAATTCCATGCGGTGGCCGCGCCATAGGAAAACATCTTTCCTCCCCAGCTGGCCTTTTTTTTCCTGGGAACAACCACTAGATTGTTCTCCGCAGAGCGCAGTGCCCTCCTTGGCACATACCTCCTGAAACAATCCCTCAGAAACTCTGGGCCAATGCCTTTCAATGCCTTGAAAACTGTACACAGGGCCTTAAATTGAGAGCGTCTGTGTATCGGGAGCCAGTGGAGTTTCCTTATTCCTTCTCGAACTGAAACATACTTAGGAGAGCCTGTCAGCAGTCTCGCTGCCGCGTTTTGTACCATCTGCAATCTGTACAGATGTTTTTTCTTCAGATTGAGGTACAGACTATTACAGTAGTCTAGACGCGACAGGATCAAAGCTGAGACTGCTAACCGGAAACCATCCATAGGAAGAAATGTTTTTACTTTCCTCAGTATCCTGATGATGTGAAAACACGAAGAAACCACTCCACTGACCTGTCCTCCAAAGTCCAGTTTCTGGTCAATAATCACACCCAGATTCCTAGCTTTTGGGGTAGGCACTGGCTGCTTCCCTAGAGCCTCGGGCCACATAGCTGGCGACCAGATATTTGGATTATTTCCAAATATCATGACCTCAGTCTTACCAGCATTTAGTTTGAGGCAGTTTGCGGCCATCCAACTTGCGATATCTTTAAGGCAATCATGACACCTCGTTATCATATCCACTTGGGACTCTCTTTGTATTGATAGCACGATTTGCATGTCATCTGCATACGAGGTAAGTTGGAGGCCATAAGATCTAATCAAGGCTCCCAGCGGACTAACATGAATGTTAAAAAGAGTGGGGCTCAGGGAAGACCCCTGAGGAACCCCGCACAGAAGGGCAAAGGGTTTGGACACCTCGGCACCCAACTCAACAGTCTGGGTTCTATCGGCCAGAAAAGACTTCAGGAGGCTCCAGGCCGTGCCTTCCACCCCTGCCTTTGCCAACCGGTCCATCATTACTCCATGATGCACCGCGTCGAACGCCGCCGACAGATCCAACAGAATCAGGACCGCCTCACCCCCCTGATCCACAGCCACTCTAATGTCCTCCGTCGCCTTAATCAGGGCCAGTTCCGTGCTATGTCCTGCCCGAAGCCCAAACTGCGTGAGATCAAGGGCCTTAGTTCTCTCTAAGAAGAAGCTAAGTTACCTGTTTATGGCCTTCTCGAATAATTTAGCCGGCAGAGGGAGCCGCGAAATTGGTCTATAGCTATTTGGGTCACTTTTTTCAAGAGTGGGTTTTTTAATTAAAGGTAGGATAGAAGCCACTTTCCACCTCCTAGGAAAAATACCTGACTCAATAAAAGAGTTAAACAGTGGGGTAAGCGTGGAAGCAATCACTTCTGGGCAACTTTCAAGGACCGCCACCGGACACGGATCACTAGGGGCTCCCGAACGGGCAGCCAACAAAAGACCAGTAACCTCCTCCGATTGTAGCGGGCTAAAGCCCCTTAATCTATCCTGCGACCAAACTGACCCGGCTTCCGCCCTTCGTGCTGCAACTCCCACCTCTCCATAAACTTCGGCAAAGGAGGAGAAAATCCCTGCCACTTTATTCTGAAAAAAGGTGGCTAAGGCCTCACACAGATTAGCACTAGTCGCTGGGATAGGTTCAGCTGGAATCGTAAGTTTGGTTGTGGTCTTAAACAACTCTCTGGAGGATGAGCTTGCCCTCTCTATTTGCTCCGTGAAATAAGTTTGTTTTGCTTCAATTATTAGGTTTTTATAAATAGAGAGGCTCCTTTTATATCTATCTTACTTAGTTGGACAGTACCCGTTCCGCCATTGTCTCTCCAATTTCTTACAGTCCGTTTTGGCGGTCTGCAGAGAATCTGAGAACCACGGCGCCGAGGGCATAGCCCTTCTGGGCGTGAAAGATTTTACTGGCGCAAAAATATCGCAGGCCCTCTCAACCCACTTGGAGTACAAGTCAACAGCTTTGTTCACGTCCAACGGGATACAGGGGGCATTAGACTTTAGGTAATTCCCTATCTCTACCCTATCTATCTTTTTCCATGCCCGGCTCACAATCTTACCCCTTGGCTTGGAACTCGGCTGTGTCTGGGTCCCTAAGGAAAGTGTAAAAATTATAGCAGCATGATCGGACCAGGGGAGTGGCAGAATTTCTACAATATCAAGATCAGGATTGTTAGTAAAAATGCCATCCAGGGTGTGCCCTGCAGTATGCGAAGGTCCCACCACCCTTTGTTCCAGTCCTCCTGCAGCCATAAAGTCAGTGAGTTGCATACTGTCTGGGTCTGATTGATCAGCCAGATAAAAATTAAAATCACCCATGACGGTGAACGAATGGGCACAAAGTCCATCCTCTACCAAAGTGCCGAACGCCTCCAAAAACGTGCTTCTGGGCCCCGGAGGACGGTAGATCAAAAGCGCTTTAAACGTATTATGGGGAGAAAGGCGTACATTGATAGATAGAGCCTCACACGCATGGTTGGAGGCTGTGGAGAATATAGGCTCCAGGCTGTTGTGATAGATCACCGCAAGCCCACCCCCCCTTCCTGAAGGTCGGTCCAACGTGAAGCAGAGGAAATTTGCAGGTAGGGCCTTCACAATATCGGGGCCTGAGGAGTTATTTGTCCAAGCCTCAGTGATAAAAGCAAGTTTAATCTGGTGCTGTTCCATGAACAGACTACATTCCAGGCTATGCTTGACCAGAGACCTCGTGTTCACTAGCAAACATTTCCATGGTTGGGCTCTATTCCCTCGAAAATGCTGGCCCTTCCTCTCTCTACCCCCTAATCTACCCTGCCAGGCAAAGATATCTCGCAATGGGTACTGACAGCACCTACAGTCGGCATAAAGATCTTTAAGAGTCATCTCAGGACGGAGCCTAGGACATCCAGACTTCCCACGCTCTGGGTCCAAACCTCTGAGCTGGTCAGACGAGTACCTGAGAACCTCTGCTGTACCTGAACCAGGGTGACGTGCCCTGAGCCCGAACCGAGCGAGGACGGGCGCAGACGGGCTTGCCTTTGGCGAGCCTTGGGCGTGCCCGCTGCACGCGTCTGCTGCGCGGTCGCGACATACTGGGAATTTAAGTCTCCTGCCCGCTCCAGAGCCCAATCAGAGCCCCGTTCCCACCTCCCTCTTCCACCAATGAGCCGCCTCTCACTCGGCGTCACCGGGGGAATCCGGGAGAATGAGCAGCTCGCACCACAGCAACCCGGTAGGTTTGTGCAAAAATGCCTTTAGTAGCAGCGTCAGCGATGTTACACCAAAGTTAGCAGCAAGTTATGGCAAGTTAAAAATCAAATGCACAGCAGCAGTAAAATAAAGTTTAAGTTAAAAGCTGGCTAAAAATAAAGAAGGAGCTTTACCTGGCGGGTATTGAACACAACCCGAACTCCAGGGATCAGCCCACGCATTGAAACAGCTGGGAATTTAAGTCTCCTGCCCTCTCCAGCGCCCAATCAGAGCCCCGTTCCCACCTCCCTCTTCCACCAATGAGCCGCCTCTCATTGGAAAGAGATCAATAGCATTACCTATAATCTATCTACTGTAGTATTCATACAATTCTTCTGATTTTGATTGATCCATCTTTTCAATCTGACCTCTTGATGATGATGTGTCATCCTCCATATGTGTTATATCTTGAAGAAGATCTATATTTTTATAATAAATATTTCTACCAGATATAATGTCGCTTTTTTACCTTACTAACATCCACTAGCTCTCGACATATTTTTTGCTCTTGGGTCATCCTTGCCTGGAAGAATAAGTGCTTCTCTCTGCACCCCAACAGTTTCAATATTCCGCTTGAAATCTACTGGCAAGTATGCAACTCTACCTTTAAGACCTTTCTGTAACTCTGTTAGAGGTAACCTCCCTGTCGTGGCTCCATACGAACCATAGTTTGGAATGGATGTATACACTGTATTAGAATTGATTCATAAACATTTAAATTTTCGAGTTCTTGGAGGATTGGAACTAATTGTAACTTGTTGTGGACTGCTCTAGCTGGCATTTTATTATCCTCCAACTTATCGTAACAGTACTTACATATCATTTGTCATGTGGAACAATCAAAGTATAACTCTACAAATAAATAAGCTGCAAATTCTTGCTAATTATCTTCGTTCACTTCTTCATTTTTTGAAGACACAACAGCATAGTTGTGTCCTTGCTGAACTGGTACTTTTTGCATGGTTATCCCCAAACTTTTTGCCTTCCTCATCTATGTTTTTCCGACTTGTTTTTGTTGGTTTCATGACACTGGGCACTTTACCACTGTTGATCATTGCTAAAGTGCATGTGCTCTCTCTTGTAAACTTTGTAAGATTGGTTTACAACTGTTTGGCATATTTAATTTACCTATAAGTCCCTTGTACCATAGTATCCCATATAACCAGGGCCTGTACATTAAATGCTCCTGGTGGGCCTGCAGTGCTGCTTGCGCCACCCCCAGAAGTAGCTTTTCAAACCTGTTTCAGGCCACTGCAGGGACTGTGTGCATAGTTTAGTGTCGCAGTGATGTGGCATTTGTAGTGTTTGCCATATCTGAAACTCCCTTTTTGCTACATATAGGTTACCACTAAGGTAGGCCCTAGGTAACCCTATGTGCAGGGTGCAGCGTAGGTAAAAGGTAGGACATGTGCCTTTAGCCGGGTCTGGTGGCTCAGTGGACTAATGCGTCTGCTGCAGGGGCCTGTAAAGCAAGTTTAATCTGGTGCTGTTCCATGAACAGACTACATTCCAGGCTATGCTTGACCAGAGACCTCGTGTTCACTAGCAAACATTTCCATGGTTGGGCTCTATTCCCTCGAAAATGCTGGCCCTTCCTCTCTCTACCCCCTAATCTACCCTGCCAGGCAAAGATATCTCGCAATGGGTACTGACAGCACCTACAGTCGGCATAAAGATCTTTAAGAGTCATCTCAGGACGGAGCCTAGGACATCCAGACTTCCCACCCTCTGGGTCCAAACCTCTGAGCTGGTCAGACGAGTACCTGAGAACCTCTGCTGTACCTGAACCAGGGTGACGTGCCCTGAGCCCGAACCGAGCGTGGACGGGCGCAGACGGGCTTGCCTTTGGCGAGCCTTGGGCGTGCCCGCTGCACGCGTCTGCTGCGCGGTCGCGACATACTGGGAATTTAAGTCTCCTGCCCGCTCCAGAGCCCAATCAGAGCCCCGTTCCCACCTCCCTCTTCCACCAATGAGCCGCCTCTCACTCGGCGTCACCGGGGGAATCCGGGAGAATGAGCAGCTCGCACCACAGCAACCCGGTAGGTTTGTGCAAAAATGCCTTTAGTAGCAGCGTCAGCGATGTTACACCAAAGTTAGCAGCAAGTTATGGCAAGTTAAAAATCAAATGCACAGCAGCAGTAAAATAAAGTTAAAGTTAAAAGCTGGCTAAAAATAAAGAAGGAGCTTTACCTGGCGGGTATTGAACACAACCCGAACTCCAGGGATCAGCCCACGCATTGAAACAGCTGGGAATTTAAGTCTCCTGCCCTCTCCAGCGCCCAATCAGAGCCCCGTTCCCACCTCCCTCTTCCACCAATGAGCCGCCTCTCATTGGAAAGAGATCAATAGCATTACCTATAATCTATCTACTGTAGTATTCATACAATTCTTCTGATTTTGATTGATCCATCTTTTCAATCTGACCTCTTGATGATGATGTGTCATCCTCCATATGTGTTATATCTTGAAGAAGATCTATATTTTTATAATAAATATTTCTACCAGATATAATGTCGCTTTTTTACCTTACTAACATCCACTAGCTCTCGACATATTTTTTGCTCTTGGGTCATCCTTGCCTGGAAGAATAAGTGCTTCTCTCTGCACCCCAACAGTTTCAATATTCCGCTTGAAATCTACTGGCAAGTATGCAACTCTACCTTTAAGACCTTTCTGTAACTCTGTTAGAGGTAACCTCCCTGTCGTGGCTCCATACGAACCATAGTTTGGAATGGATGTATACACTGTATTAGAATTGATTCATAAACATTTAAATTTTCGAGTTCTTGGAGGATTGGAACTAATTGTAACTTGTTGTGGACTGCTCTAGCTGGCATTTTATTATCCTCCAACTTATCGTAACAGTACTTACATATCATTTGTCATGTGGAACAATCAAAGTATAACTCTACAAATAAATAAGCTGCAAATTCTTGCTAATTATCTTCGTTCACTTCTTCATTTTTTGAAGACACAACAGCATAGTTGTGTCCTTGCTGAACTGGTACTTTTTGCATGGTTATCCCCAAACTTTTTGCCTTCCTCATCTATGTTTTTCCGACTTGTTTTTGTTGGTTTCATGACACTGGGCACTTTACCACTGTTGATCATTGCTAAAGTGCATGTGCTCTCTCTTGTAAACTTTGTAAGATTGGTTTACAACTGTTTGGCATATTTAATTTACCTATAAGTCCCTTGTACCATAGTATCCCATATAACCAGGGCCTGTACATTAAATGCTCCTGGTGGGCCTGCAGTGCTGCTTGCGCCACCCCCAGAAGTAGCTTTTCAAACCTGTTTCAGGCCACTGCAGGGACTGTGTGCATAGTTTAGTGTCGCAGTGATGTGGCATTTGTAGTGTTTGCCATATCTGAAACTCCCTTTTTGATACATATAGGTTACCACTAAGGTAGGCCCTAGGTAACCCTATGTGCAGGGTGCAGCGTAGGTAAAAGGTAGGACATGTGCCTTTAGCCGGGTCTGGTGGCTCAGTGGACTAATGCGTCTGCTGCAGGGGCCTGTGATTGACCTCATGGTCACAGGTTCAAATCCCGGCGGGTCCACTCAGCCTTTCATCCATCTGAGGTCGATAAAATGAGTACCATTGAGTTGGGTAACAATAAACATCTGTTATTCAGCGCCAAGATACCCGTAGTGGTGAACGTGCGCTTTACAAATACACGAGTTATGTTATGTTACTCTGTGGCATGTCCTGACAGTAACAAATAGCCTATTTGGTTTCTCACTGCTGTGAGGCTGCCCTCTCAATGGTTTACGTTGGGGATTCCCTGATATATGTTTCAGTGGTAATTTTTTATATGCAAGGGATAGCGTGGTCATGATTGGAGTAGTAGTGTTAAATCCTGCTTACCGGTGAAAGCAGATTTGTTATTACTATTTTAGAAATGCCACTTTTAGAAGTGGGCATTTCTGTGTGCTCATGACTGTTTGTGCCCTGCCTGGTTGTGTATTCACGGTCTGGATTAGAATGACAGAAGAAGGGGATGTGCATTCACTCTAGAAAGTTGGAAGGGGGGTTGAGGTGTGTCGTGCCTTTCCTGAGTGACTCAGCACTGGGCCGAAAGACCTTGGCTGCATTTAGAGGTGAGAAGAGTTTCCCTTACACCTCAAAAGGCCAGGTCTGGATTTATAGAGGTGGGAGGAGTTGCACCTGAATAGGGCTGTGCCTGACTTTCACAATGCTGTCTCCACCTCCCTGTAGTGTGTCTAGAGGCAGGGCTTGGGATTGAATTGGGGTGTTGTGCATTTCTGAAAGTTGTTTAAAGTGCCCCTGAACTCAGACTTTTGGACTATAAGTACAGAGGCTGTGACCAAATGTTAGGGACACACTGCATGAGACTTGTAACCAGATGCTGCTGGCTCTATATGCTACCAGAGGACTGATAGACTGCCAAGAGGAACCGCCTTGGGACTTGATTGCTCAGGAGTGCTGCCCTGCTTGGCTGAAAGAAAGACTGCCATTTTTCTCTGGGACCCTTGTGTTGGCCTGCCCGTTGGCACCCTGCTGGTGTGCCCCACGGCTCTCCCGGGAATACTGCAATGCCCTAGGTCTTTTCAAACTTGAGTGCATGGCGAAGTGCTTCATCTTTGAGACTAAAATCCTTTCTGTGCTTTGCAGTGGGGGAAGACTCCCCCTGTGCAGCTGCTGGGCTGAAATTATTGTTTGAGGCCTTTATTACGTTGGAAGCTGAGAACAGTGGCGGTTACTTTGGTGTACAACCTAGCGCTGGGGAGCTTCACTGAATCACTGCAAAGAACCAGCATAGGGCGCTCCCCAGGGGTTGGGGGCAGGAGCCCAGCCCCATTGCACCAACCGCCAAAGAAGCCCCGAGGAAGGGCGGTGACTCATTGGTGGCTGCCGCAGTGTCATGGGAGTCAGACCACATTGTGGAGGGAAGCCAGAGAGAGCATTCCCTGCGAGCTGGGAGCAGGAACCTGGCGCACCACACCAGCCACACTGGACCGCTGGATTGTGCTCCACTGGAAGGAGCTGGCACCTTGCATTTCTCACCTCAGAGACCAGAAGGAGGGCTCCCAGTGTGGCAGTAGTGTTCTGCCTGGAGGAGTCGGGTGCTCCTTTCTTCTTCCCTGCCCTTCAGCATCGCTGGGGACTGGCAGCAGCTGCCTCACACACTCATGGGCCATTTCACGTCCCTGAACTTACACTCGTGGGGGAACCCAGTAAGGTCTGCTGCACTCCGTGCAGCTTAGGTGCCCTCCCCCTACACTTACGACATACCGGGAGGGGGGATTGAGGAGCTGCAACTGCCATTCCAGTCCTGGGGAACCAGGGCTGACAAACCTAGTTGATTCACGTTGGCCTCCCTGTTTAGCTTGGTCCAAAGGGGCCGTCATTTACTGGCACTCAAGTGCCCTTTGCACAAGGCAAATTACCACATTCCCTGTTGTAGGTGGGCAGGTGGCTCAGGAACCTACATGTGGGGAACAGAGTTACCGTATAACCTATATTAGGAGCTGCTCTTGGAGTTGTTGATTGTAACGCATGGCAATGTGGCTATGCTGGGAGTAATTCTGCTGTGTTGTGCATTCCCTAGCTGCTTGGTGCCCATGCCCTTATGTGAAGACTTATGTTGTGCATGCTTTGCATTTATCAGGATAACAGTCATTATTTGAGAAGTTGCATTTATGTGCTCAGTGATGGTGTTATGCATAATGTTAGCAGGATGTGTTGCAACGTGTGCACCCTATAAGTATTTTCTTGAGTGCACTATCTGTTAGGTGTATGACATCTGCCTTTTGGCAATGTAATTTTATGATCTGTGTGATGTCATAACAAGTGCCTAGTGGCACAGTGATTTATGTGATTATGGTCTAAAAATGTTTTATGTACATACAAAGGATCTTTTTATATAACCTTGTGAGTAGTCTCTTTTTGTGGTGTGCCTAATGTGTCACTGGTGTGTGTGTGTGTTGCGCAAATGCTTTACACATTGTCTCTGGGATAAGCTGACAGCTCTGTCAAGCTACTAAGGGGGTGAGCAGGTGTTATCTTGGGTCTGTAACTCCTTTACCCTGACTAGAGTGGTCGGTTCTGCCTGTTTTAGGTACATACCCTAGCTAACCAGAAACCCCATTTCTAACAGTTCTGTTCTGGTACACCTGCAGATACCATGTCCTCGTTTTCCCTACTCTCTTGTTCAGGCCCAAAGAAACAAAACTGCACATCATCACACACCTTTTCTACCTCTGCCACGGTACAAAGCACAAGAGCTATATTCATTCCTCCAAAACATAGTTCAGGAGTTTTCACATAATAACGCCTCCTAACTAAAGCTATATTTTCAAGTGGTATACAGCTAGTATTTTGAAATGATGAAAGGTACTTTGGCACACACTCTTTGATAGACAAACTAGTTAGTGTCCCTGTAAATTGGTATACTTTCTTACTTTGCATGGATCTAACCCTTGCAACATACCTATTTAAACTTCTGCAGGGAAACAGATGTATGAAGTTTCTCAATAGTTCAAAAGATTCCTGCCAAACACTACAAATACTGCTGCAGTTCCATTTATATAAAGGGGCCTGTCTCTACCTTCCTTGTATCTCTTCAGCTATAATTTCTTCTACATTTCTAGGTACCATCACCTCTTTTGGAATAGGACCACCATCCTTCATCTCATACCATTTTCCCGATTCTTCAACTCTATGCACTAATGTGTGTTTTAAGTAGCTTTCTTCCTTAAAGAAAGGCTCAGTACTAGAAGTATGTCTTCATTCACCGCTGAAAACTTTGCAAAAGTTACTTCTATTGACAAGTCTCTTCTTTTGACTTCTTTTCCTCATAGACAAAATTATTTTATCCAATGTCCTCATTTTGTTTAGAATCAAAATAAATAGCTTCCTCTTGATACAAAAGGTCTTATAAACTATAGCTTCAACATGTTCCTTCTGTCTAACTGACTCTCTTCTTCTTTTACAATTCTTCATAGTTTTGATCAGATTCCAAATTACTCTACTGTGGAATATTCTAACTCAGATTTCCTTAAAATACCTCTGTCTTCAAATTATACTTTCTGCTTCTTTCTTTTTTATAATTTTTTTACTCTTAATATCATGTACTTTTTCCACCTTTCTTAGTTGACTTTAAAATGTGTTTTTAATAACTTGATTTAGCTGTCTATCCAATTGTCCACATTCTATTTTATATTGTTCTCTTGCCAGCAGCTTTTTTCTCTTTCACCACTTTCTCCATAATTTGCCCTTTTTTTTCTCAGAGAAGATAGTATACCCAGTAGTGGCAACTTCCCGTAGGATAAATAAATATATCCTACACACACACATACATATATATATAACAGGGACATCCAGGGCCAAAAAATGCATTTAAAAAAAAAACTCTTCAGCTGGATTCGTGGTGGATTTGCAAATGCAAATCAAGCAGAAATTGTTTTTATGAATGAAGCGCGGACCCCAGCGGTTCGTTTCCTTTCAGCCCCCGGGTGGTCCCTGGGGCAATAATAAAATAAATAAAATAGATGAGGGGGCCCGCGTGGGCTCCTGCAGTCCTGAGGCCCGCCATCTCCGCGGGGTTTATCCATTGAATGCGGGGGTGACAAGGCCTACCTCAGCCCTGGGGACCACCACCTCCCCGGGGCTACATACCAAATGGGAGGGGAGCTGCGCGGCCCACCTCCTGGAGCCATAAATGGCCCTGGGGATTGCCAACCCCCAGGGGCGGCTTCAGCAATGTCCTGGGGTGCTCACCCCCGGGACATTGCAGTTTGCTCTGGGATAGCGGGAGCACTGCTTCTGCAATCCCATAGCAAACAAGCAAGTGAGAGCATTTCCAGAGGGACTTTGGGGTCCAAGAAGCCCTCCTGGTACATCCTGTAAGCCCTAACCAGTGGAATTCCTGAGCACTGGTCGGAAGCCCAGCCACCTTTCTCCACGACACTGCAAACACAACTGCTAGTTAAAAAACCTTAGAAATTCACAAAAAATACCAAAGGTTACAGTGACATTATAGTTAGGATTTAGCATTTAAAAAACCTTAGAAATTCACTGAAAAAAACGAAGGTTTCAGGGATGTTATATTTAGGGATCAACATTTAAAAAAAGCTTAGAATTTTACTTAAAAAAAACCCCCACAGTTTACAGGAATGTTATAGTAAGGCTGACATTTCACTTGTACAAAACCTGTTATAGTTAGTGCAGGCAACTATAACTCACGCGACCGCAATCCTCTGCTGATGCTAATACTGTATTTAGACACTTATTTGCCCATGTCTTCTTCCATACATTTTTAGCTATACATATATTACAAATATTTTTTTTTCATAAAGACACATATGTCATCAGCAGAAGATTGCGGTCGCGTGAGTTATAGTTGCCTGCACTAACTATAACGGGGGAATTTCATTGGTTTTTTATCAGTAAAATTTCCGCTAACTATAACATGTGTGAAACCTATGGTTTTTTCAGTGAATTTGCAAGGTTTTTTAAATGCTAATTCCTAACTATAACGTGTGTGAAACCTATGGTTTTTTCAGTGAATTTGTACAGTTTTTTAAATGCTAAGTTACTTTACGCCATTCGTGGCGTGCACGCCCACTTAACGCAGTTCGTTCCGTGCGCTTCGCGCACCGCGCGCCCACTTTACGCAGTTAGTGCCGTACACGCAAGGTGGGCACGCGGTGCGCGTAGCGCACCGTGCGCACATGGAGGACATATTATGCGCTTCCTTGTGATAGGTAATCTGTTAAATTTAATTTGTAAGTGATGACAATAATACGCCATGCATTAAAATTTTTAGCGTAAGCGCACCGTACGCGTACGGTAAGCGTAATCGGCGAAATTTTCAAAAAATAAAAATTTACCGTTTTTGGCCTTGGGGGATCTTTGAGGACTCAACTAACATGGCTATGTGCATGGGCGCTGTCTAAACAGCCCCTTTATATGTTTTTTGCCTTTGTTTACAGCCCCCCCCTCAGAGTGCGAGAGAGAAAATGGCGGCCGCCGCTTCCTGGTTTCGACCGATTCGAATGTTTACTTAGATGTAACAGCCAATCAGAATCGCGATCGCGCACGCCACCGTACGCGTACGGTAAGCTTACGGTAAGCGTACCGTAAGCTGGCTCAGATATATATATTGATTTAAAGGCTATTTTCTCAGAATCTACTGAACAGATTTACACCAAACCTACAAAAGGCACTTCCTTGACCTGAGGACTGCCTCTCTGCCAAATTTCTAGTAATTCTGTTCAGCCGTTCGGGCTGTAGCCCTGTCTAAAGGTCCTATGGAAAAATGCATGGGAAAAACGCGTTTTGGGACCCCCCTTTTATCTCAGCCCCCGCTTGACGAATCCCCCCGAGACTTTCAGGGTAGGAGCGGAGCATAGCGCCCCACCTATTTTGAGAAATTCGCGAGGATTCGTCGACCGGCGCCAAAGTTATTCAAAATAGAATGTTGCGGATTTCCTATGGAAACAGGGTCCTAACTATAACTACCTACTGGCGACCGCCAGTAGGTAATATATATATATATATATATATTCACTTAAAAAACCATAGTTTTCACACAGGTTATAGTTAGGTGGACATTTCACTCATAAAAAACCAATGAAATTCCCCCGTTATAGTTAGTTCAGATAACTATAACTCGCGCGCCCGCGATCCACTGCTCATGACGTCGCATATTACATCACTCATGACATGGTCAGTGGCATCACTCATGACATCACTGATGACATCATCCTTTGGATTTTGATGTTTAAACGGCCGGCCCGGTCGTGGGAGGAGCCCTGCCATGTTGTGATGGACCAGGCTGGAGCTACTTGGCAACCAGTTGTTGGACAGGAGGTCGTTTTTCAAGGGGTATAAGGTGCAACTTGTACTGAAAGGACGCTTTGCAGACACCCACTGGGGTTTAAATTTTGTTTCATTTTTGGCACAACGCAAAGCAGCTCACTGGAGTTTAACTCGAGGCACTACATGGACCATCAGGCTCAGCGCGAGCCGACGCCCACAGTGGCAGGTGATCGAGGAGATAAGTACTGCCTCCTACGCTGTGTGTGCTAATGAATGCCTCTGAAGAAATGCTCGCTGAGCATGAAACGCGTCAGGCAGTTTAGTTCTTTGTAAAGATTGACCTTCGACATGCTGCAGCCTTTGAAATTAAACGCAATTTTAACCTACCTGTATGTGGCTCTCCTAAATTGGCAAACTTTGGATTTTGATGTTTAAACGGCCGGCCCGGTCGTGGGAGGAGCCCTGCCATGTTGTGATGGACCAGGCTGGAGCTACTTGGCAACCAGTTGTTGGACAGGAGGTCGTTTTTCAAGGGGTATAAGGTGCAACTTGTACTGAAAGTACGCTTTGCAGACACCCACTGGGGTTTAAATTTTGTTTCATTTTTGGCACAACGCAAAGCAGCTCACTGGAGTTTAACTCGAGGCACTACACGGACCATCAGGCTCAGCGCGAGCCGACGCCCACTGTGGCAGGTGATCGAGGAGATAAGTACTGCCTCCTACGCTGTGTGTGCTAATGAATGCCTCTGAAGAAATGCTCGCTGAGCATGAAACTCGTCAGGCAGTTTAGTTCTTTGTAAAGATTGACCTTCGACATGCTGCAGCCTTTGAAATTAAACGCAATTTTAACCCACCTGTATGTGGCTCTCCTAAATTGGCAAACTTTGGATTTTAATGTTTAAACGGCCGGCCCGGTCGTGGGAGGAGCCCTGCCATGTTGTGATGGACCAGGCTGGAGCTACTTGGCAACCAGTTGTTGGACAGGAGGTCGTTTTTCAAGGGGTATAAGGTGCAACTTGTACTGAAAGGACGCTTTGCAGACACCCACTGGGGTTTAAATTTTGTTTCATTTTTGGCACAACGCAAAGCAGCTCACTGGAGTTTAACTCGAGGCACTACACGGACCATCAGGCTCAGCGCGAGCCGACGCTCACTGTGGCAGGTGATCGAGGAGATAAGTACTGCCTCCTACGCTGTGTGTGCTAATGAATGCCTCTGAAGAAATGCTCGCTGAGCATGAAACGCGTCAGGCAGTTTAGTTCTTTGTAAAGATTGACCTTCGACATGCTGCAGCCTTTGAAATTAAACGCAATTTTAACCTACCTGTATGTGGCTCTCCTAAATTGGCAAACTTTGGATTTTGATGTTTAAACGGCCGGCCCGATCGTGGGAGGAGCCCTGCCATGTTGTGATGGACCAGGCTGGAGCTACTTGGCAACCAGTTGTTGGACAGGAGGTCGTTTTTCAAGGGGTATAAGGTGCAACTTGTACTGAAAGGACGCTTTGCAGACACCCACTGGGGTTTACATTTTGTTTCATTTTTGGCACAACGCAAAGCAGCTCACTGGAGTTTAACTCGAGGCACTACACGGACCATCAGGCTCAGCGCGAGCCGATGCCCACTGTGGCAGGTGATCGAGGAGATAAGTACTGCCTCCTACGCTGTGTGTGCTAATGAATGCCTCTGAAGAAATGCTCGCTGAGCATGAAACGCGTCAGGCAGTTTAGTTCTTTGTAAAGATTGACCTTCGACATGCTGCAGCCTTTGAAATTAAACGCAATTTTAACCTACCTGTATGTGGCTCTCCTAAATTGGCAAACTTTGGATTTTGATGTTTAAACGGCCGGCCCGGTCGTGGGAGGAGACCTGCCATGTTGTGATGGACCAGGCTGGAGCTACTTGGCAACCAGTTGTTGGACAGGAGGTCGTTTTTCAAGGGTTATAAGGTGCAACTTGTACTGAAAGGACGCTTTGCAGACACCCACTGGGGTTTAAATTTTGTTTCATTTTTGGCACAACGCAAAGCAGCTCACTGGAGTTTAACTCGAGGCACTACACGGACCATCAGGCTCAGCGCGAGCCGAGGCCCACTGTGGCAGGTTATCGAGGAGATAAGTACTGCCTCCTACGCTGTGTGTGCTAATGAATGCCTCTGAAGAAATGCTCGCTGAGCATGAAACGCGTCAGGCAGTTTAGTTCTTTGTAAAGATTGACCTTCGACATGCTGCAGCCTTTGAAATTAAACGCAATTTTAACCTACCTGTATGTGGCTCTCCTAAATTGGCAAACTTTGGATTTTGATGTTTAAACGGCCGGCCCGGTCGTGGGAGGAGCCCTGCCATGTTGTGATGGACCAGGCTGGAGCTACTTGGCAACCAGTTGTTGGACAGGAGGTCGTTTTTCAAGGGGTATAAGGTGCAACTTGTACTGAAAGGACGCTTTGCAGACACCCACTGGGGTTTAAATTTTGTTTCATTTTTGGCACAACGCAAAGCAGCTCACTGGAGTTTAACTCGAGGCACTACACGGACCATCAGGCTCAGCGCGAGCCGACGCCCACTGTGGCAGGTGATCGAGGAGATAAGTACTGCCTCCTACGCTGTGTGTGCTAATGAATGCCTCTGAAGAAATGCTCGCTGAGCATGAAACGCGTCAGGCAGTTTAGTTCTTTGTAAAGATTGACCTTCGACATGCTGCAGCCTTTGAAATTAAACGCAATTTTAACCTACCTGTATGTGGCTCTCCTAAATTGGCAAACTTTGGATTTTGATGTTTAAACGGCCGGCCCGGTCGTGGGAGGAGCCCTGCCATGTTGTGATGGACCAGGCTGGAGCTACTTGGCAACCAGTTGTTGGACAGGAGGTCGTTTTTCAAGGGGTATAAGGTGCAACTTGTACTGAAAGGACGCTTTGCAGACACCCACTGGGGTTTAAATTTTGTTTCATTTTTGGCACAACGCAAAGCAGCTCACTGGAGTTTAACTCGAGGCACTACACGGACCATCAGGCTCAGCGCGAGCCGACGCCCACTGTGGCAGGTGATCGAGGAGATAAGTACTGCCTCCTACGCTGTGTGTGCTAATGAATGCCTCTGAAGAAATGCTCGCTGAGCATGAAACGCGTCAGGCAGTTTAGTTCTTTGTAAAGATTGACCTTCGACATGCTGCAGCCTTTGAAATTAAACGCAATTTTAACCTACCTGTATGTGGCTCTCCTAAATTGGCAAACTTTGGATTTTGATATATATATATATACATATATATATATATATATATATTCAGTGAAAAAACCATAGGTTTCACACATGTTATAGTTAGCTGGACATTTTACTCGTAAAAAACCAATGAAATTGCCCCGTTATAGTTAGTTCAGCTAACTATAACTCACGCGCCCGCAATGCACTGCTGATGACGTCACATATTACATCACTCATGACATGGTCAGTGACATCACTCATGACATCACTGATGACATCTCAAATGACATCACTGATGACCTCACTGATGACATCATCCAGTGAATGTGTGTTTTTCTGAAAATTAAATATGTTTTATATATGTATATCTCAAGGTCGATGGAAGAATAAATGGGTATATAAGTGTCTAAATGGATGATTTGTTTTTAAAAAATTGATTGTGTAACTGACTGATTAAGTGTATCTCTCACTTTGTGTGTAAGTGGCTGCATGGGTTGGTGAGTAGCTACATGGGTGTCTATATAGGTTAGTAGTTGTTTTTTTGAGTATCAGTCTGAGTGTCTGTATGGTTCGGTGGGGGGTATTACGTAGTGCATAGGTGCATGAATGAGTGACTCACTGTTTGTATGTGTTGAAGACAGCATGTGTGCAGGACTGTATGGGTGGATGAGTGTGTGTATGGGTGTGTTAGTGAGTGAATGACTGTCCCAATAGTGTCTTCAGGAGTAACTACATATGTTTTAAACTAGTATATGTGACTATTGGTGTATATATGTGAGTATATGTGAGAGGGACAGATTGAAAGAGTTCCTGTATGAATAAGTATGTGTTTCTATAAGTGATTGTTTAAAAGACTAAGTATGTGTAAGTTTCCGTAGAAGTAAGTGTGGTGGTGTGTGTATAACTGTATATGCAGGTGAATGTATGTTTGATTCTTTATTAGCATGAGTGACTATGTGTGTGAGTAACTCTATGGATGAGTGGCATTATGTAACAGGATGTATAGGTGTATGAGTACATATGATGAGTGAGTACATGTATGAGTGACTGTATAGGACTGTTGGTGAATGAGTGGATGTGTATGTGGATCTTAGAATTACTGAAGAGGTTGTTGTAACTGGTATTGGTATGTCCATTGTTTTGAAAATTTTAGTCTCTATTTTTGAATGTGTGTATCAAAGCTTATATTAAGGTGAGAGGAGGTCTGCCACTCTATCACAAGGATGATGTCATCAGTGAGGTCATCAGTGATGTCATTTGAGATGTCATCAGTGATGTCATGAGTGATGTCACTGACCATGTCATGAGTGATGTAATATGTGACGTCATCAGCAGTGCATTGCGGGCGCGTGAGTTATAGTTAGCTGAACTAACTATAACGGGGCAATTTCATTGGTTTTTTACGAGTAAAATGTCCAGCTAACTATAACATGTGTGAAACCTATGGTTTTTTCACTGAATTTCTAAGGTTTTTTAAATGCTAATTCCTAACTATAACGTGTGTGAAACCTATGGTTTTTTCAGTGAATTTCTAAGGTTTTTTAAATGCTAATTCCTAACTATAACGTGTGTGAAACCCATGGTTTTTTCAGTGAATTTGCAAGGTTTTTTAAATGCTAATTCCTTACTATAACGTGTGTGTAACCCATGGTTTTTTCAGTGAATTTGCAAGGTTTTTTAAATGCTAATTTTTTTTTTTATTCTTCATTTTTTTCAAACATATTTTTAATTTAATTTTCTTTCATTTTATAAAGACTATGCTTAAATTTTTAAAATCCTTAAATATTTTTTTTAATATATTTTTTAAAATAAACATGTAAAATTTATTACCAGATTTTTTTATTTTTTTTTTTTTTTTTTTTTTTAGTACGCGTACCGTAAGCTCACGGTAAGCGTACGGTTTACGCAACGTCCGTAATCTATCTACGCTGCTTGCGTATAGTTACGCAATTTGCGTAGCCGCGCGTACTGCGCGTGGGACGCGTGCGCGCTTACGCCACACGCGCACGTTACGCGGAAGTGCCGGGGAGTGACTGTTATGCGCATGCGCGGAAGCGCGTGTCTTTTTTACGCGCACGCGTACTTTTTGCCGTAAGCGTACCGTAAGCGTACCGTAAGCGTACGGTAGGTCATGTGATCATGAAACACAACTTTTGATTGGTTGAAACTACTTTCAGTTCTAGAACTCTCCTACACCACACCCATTCCCCTCATTTCTGCTTGTGATCCCTTGGGAGAAGGAGCTGGTTTGTCTTTGGGATACGATGGCAGAACAGCAGAGCTCTTCTGAGAGTGAGCCTAGCACCAGCAGCACTGTCTTGAGGCAGAGATCGAGGAAACAAAAGCCTTCTTATGTTTGGGATTATTTTACTTTTCCAGAAGGCCAGCAAAAGGTGAATGCACCCTTAGTTACTTGCTGTCTGTGTAAGCGTGTACTTTCTAGAGGTAATCCTAACAGGAAGTATTCCTTTGGGAATCACACCATGAAGAGGCACCTCCAGGATGTACACGGAAGGACACATGGTCATCTTTTTGGAGGTAACTCTTCAGAAAGACGAGCCAGTACATCCACAGCAGCTCAGCCTGGACCATCATCTGCAGGGCTGACTCCTTCTTCTGCAGGTCAGGTGAGCCCTTCATCTGTGGGGGGAGAATCTCCTTTTGCTGGCCCTCTGGAAATGAACCTTCGATTTCGGAAGGTTGATATTCATTGCACATTTTGTAAAGGTCTAATTTGTCATAGGGAGACCAGTGTTTCCCTAGTGAACAACAAAATAGATCAGCACATTTGTAGCTTTGAATGATTTTCCCATGCTTCCTTTCCTCTGTCCCTGCATGAACACAACGGTTCTTTTAAGAGCCAACCTTATCTTTCATCTTTTTTTTACATATGTTTTTTAAAACCTTTTTTTTTTTTTTTTACCGTACGCGTACGGTGCGCGTACCTTTTTTTTATTTTTTTAAAAAAACACTAAAAATCAATTATCACATTACAAGGTCCTTGAGAGACTACAATTATTATTATTGACTTACCATACTCACTCCAAAAAATATTTATTCATTTGTTTTTTTAAAAAATAGTTTTAAAAATGGTTGTAGTTTTCGAAAATTTTCTATATCGATCTGAAAAAAAAGAAAAAAGTATTAATATTTTTTTAACAATTTATAATACAGTATACATATTTACATTTTTTTCAAAAAAATATTTTTGCCTTATTTTTGCTGTTTTCAGAATATATTGCATTTCACTATAAATTGTGAAAGCAATTGCATTCATCATTTTACAGCGGGCAAAAAAAAATAACAATCTCAAAGATTGTATTAAAAAAGCCCAGAATCTCTTCTCACTTAAACTTATCATTACAGAAATGCATATTATTCTAAAAAAATATCATCTAAAAACAATACTTATTTCTTTAAAATACCGTCTGATATGTTTGTTTCAGAAGTATAATCACAATATTATATCTCAAATAACTCCAAAATACATCTGATTTCATTTCCTTTAGGCCAAATAGTATTTTTTATTTTTTTTTTGGAATAAATTTCCAAGGGAAATCCATTAAAATTCTAAAGTTTAATCTGTCCAGATCTCACCGATTCTCTGTAACATTTTGGTTCACGAAAATTTTTTGAATAATTTATTTAGTCCACAATAGAATTGCTTACTTTTCCACATGGCCAAATAGTAATTTTTTAAATCATTTTTGAAAAAATTTCCAATGGCAGTCCAATAGCATTCCAAAATTTAAAATGTGCAGAAGTTACCGATTATCTATAAATTATTGGTTTTTCAAAATTGCATTAAAAATTAAAAAAGTCCACATTACAATTGGTTATCTTTCCTTTAGGCCAAATGATAATTTTAAAAATATTTTTTCTACAAAATTGCAATGGTAATCCAGTAAAATGGTAAAATTATTTTGTCCAGATCTTGCCAAGTCTCTCTAAAATTTAGGTTTCAGGAAGATTAGATAGGAATTTGCTAAATCAAAAGGCAAACGTTGTTTGAAAATCAATTGGGAATCATTACACAGTGTCCAGCCTTTTTTACATTTTAGATAAACTGTGTAATGTCCAGAAGTAACAGTAGGTCCATCATGGAAAATTATTGCAACAGTTACAAAAGTTTTTCCTGAAATTGATAATTGCTGTCCTGTAAACTTCTTTATTAAAGTATCCAATTTTGAACCATCAGCTCTACATCGTTGCATCATTAAAATTACATACTGTCCGTATTCCCTTAAAATTAATGTTGAAAACATGTCAGAATTACACTCACCACATTTCATGCTATGATTAGCATCTTTAACTAATTTTGCAAAAGTGACTGTTTTACTCTCTGGCAATGTCAAATAAATAAACCTTTCATTATCAACAATAGAGCCACATATATTATAACAATTATCACAACTATGTTCCCATTTATAAGAGAGACCTAAAAAAATTTCAATGGGAACTCCTTCTTCTTCCACTACCTGAAGAAAATACATCAAAAATTCGTGTGCATCTTGCTGTTCATTTTGTGAAAACTGTGTTCGTCCTGAACATACATCTAAAAGTTTTCTAATGTCAGTAGCACTTTCTATTTGAGTTTTATCTTTACTCAGCTTTTGAAAAAGGAGACTCAGCTCTGAACAGAATCTTTTTCCCTGATTTACTATTATCTGCTCTTGCAAACTTTCCAGATAAAATGCAACATTCAGCACTACATTTGCGTAGCAGTTGACACCAGAGCTATTTTCAAAATGACATCCTACAACCTGTTCTTCATTTTCCTTTTTCTTTTTGCTTGCAATTACATCACTCCTCTTTTTTTTCCTCTTCTCTATATCTTCATTACAGATATTCTCATTTCTCCTTTTACGAGAAACTACACGTTTCTCCAACACAGGATACTGACCTAAATGAGGAGCATAGCTTCTTCTTAATCTATTATACTCCTTTACACAGTTTGTATCAGCACTAACTTTTGAGTCATCAAAGTCTATCATGAATAAACCTGATAATGTTTTGACTCGTGACAAAGCTACATATGCCATACCTTCTTTGAACACAGTTGAACCAATGTTCACAAATGCACAATCTACAGTCAATCCTTGAGACTTGTGGATAGTTACAGCATATGCTAGTGAAAACGGAAACTGCTTCCTACGTACATATAAGTCTTTCACAAGCATAAAACGAACTGTACAACGACAAATATCTTTAACTTCATCTATCTGATCAAATTTTATCTGTAAACATTCAATTCCTTCTTTTTTCTGATAATTAATAAAACCCACAACTCTTCCCATCGCTCCATTCACTAAGCCTTTCTCAACATCCAAATTTCTCCTTAAAAACACTCTACAGTTCATGCAAACATATAGATTTTTTTCTAATCCTGCTGTTTTGGAGATGTTCTTCTCTAGTGAGTCCAATTTATTTTTCAGTTTGCCTGTTACTGTGACAGTAATTCTTCCATCCTCAATTTTGTCCACTGCTTCCAATTTCCTGATGTCTTCCTTTTCCAATTTCAAAAGCTCCTCATTAAATATTGAGCATTCACGTAGAGTTGGCATTAAGCAGATGACACTTTTGTTTTCTGCAATATTCTTGTATATTTTCTCTGCAACTATTTCTTCCTTTGGAAATAAATTATGTAGCAGCCGACTCTGTAATGCTTTTTTCCCAACTTCTGTGAGTAGTCCAATCCTGATATCTTTCAGAATACTTCCATATTCTTCATCGTTTGCTTGCCTCATATTAGTTGTAAGTTCCTTGTACTCAAAGAAGGACCAAATATTTGTATTTCCAATGCTTCCCAATGACTTCTTCGTGTCTTCATGTGTCACAGTATTAAACACTGGTTGTCCTTTAACTGGAGTAAGTTGCAAAAGATCTCCAAAAACTATGACGTGTTTTCCTCCAAATAACACGTCATAGTCTGTCTTCAGAATTTGCTGCATTCTTAAATGCACAAAGGCAAGCATTAAGTTTGATACCATGCTCACCTCATCAATAATGAGAACTTGCATCTTCTTCAATACTCTTGAAACTTCCAAGGATGCTTCTCCAGTTAGCTTGTTGAATTGTATTTTGTTCTCATGCTCCACTGGTAACATTAGCAAACGATGTAAGGTGATTCCTTTTATGTTATATGCTGCTAACCCAGTTGGAGCAGTAACCACACAAGACAAAGTAGAATCCGTTTTTTGCTTTAGGTAGCTTCTGATGACTTTAATTAGGAAACTTTTTCCAGTGCCAGCTTGTCCGCTTACATACATCCTGATTGGATGAAATGATGTGCATGAGCACTCTTTTTTGATATGTAGAAATCCGTGATCAATTTTGTTTTTGATCTCTTCATAAATTTGTTGCTGCTCTTGATTCAGTTGTCTTTCCAAATTTTCTAAGTCTATAAATTCTTCTTGACCTTGATTCATAGCCGTTTCCACTTCATTCATGGCTATTGATGCTTCATTTTCAACGATTGGTTGTCCTAGGGGATCTTGACTGTATGTTCCTGAACTTTGGCTGTCCTGAGAACTGTCTCTAGCTATTTCTGCTGCAATTGTAGTTTCCTGTTCAATTTCTTCATTTAACATTTGCAGATAAGTTGAGAATGTACTGCATTGTATGCTGTCTTTGCAAGCATTAAAAGAATCTTCATAGCTCTGGAATTCTCCCAGTAGTTCATCCTCTGTACGCCATGGTTTAAACAACTGTAAAAGAGCCAAGTAGTAAAATTCTTTCTTGTCGGTAGTGTCGCAACTCAGCTTCCGGTGATTTATCAAACTTCCTTTGGTTTGCTTCACCAAACATCCTTCTTCACCAACAACTTTATATTTTCCACTGTTGATGTCTTCTGCAGCTTTCCGTGAATAAATGTAGTTCTGTAACACTTCATACAGACACATGTTCTCCAGATGATGACTTCTCTTGGGATAATATGTGTCCAACATGTTTGTTTTCAATATATCTGTACTTTCTGGGTCATTCTCAGCCAAATATTCAATTTCTCCAACAGATTTCAGTACCCGATTTCTCATTGCTGCAAGGCCTAAACTTGCCCAAATTATTCTTCTTGACTTCGAGTAGAGACTTGCAGAAGATAACCTATCTGAACATTCGTAGGATCCAATTTCTCGATGCGATAACATCTTCAAACTGAAACTGTACAGCTTCTTACTGACAGTCTTCTCGTGAGAAATCTCTTCCCACATTTCCTTCAATTCTGTTTTTTCTGATTTCGTAATGTAAGACGTTACATATCGAGCAACAGCAATGGAATTGTCAGCAACATACTGTATATCCATGTTAGCGTTCCACATGGATAAAATGACTGGGTTGTAGTCATTTATATTTTTTGATTCTTCTTTTCTTTTAAGGTTGTAGGTATTCTTAGGTGATTTTCTTGTGATACTATGTCTCACAGCTGACATAAAACTGTTGACTCTTCCATTTGAAAGAACAGGTCTAGGAAATCCAAATCGACATTTAGTGTAGTATTTTTCTTTGCTCTTGTATTTCCGTCGACAGTATTTTCCACACCGATGACTTTGGAAACGTAGAACTTGCTCCTTTAACTTGTTCTCTTCTGTGCTTTTAGGTATAGCACATGTTGCATATTCTTCAATGTAAGATAACACTGCTTCATCAGTATCTGTTCCAAACTTTGGGGCATCCTTGATCCACAGCAGCATATGAATATGAGGAGCACCTCTTGCCTGGTACTCTTTTCTCCAAAAGAAATCCACTACTTCTCCAAGGGGTGGATTTTTTTTATTGCAGATGAAGGATATCATAGCCTTAAATCTATGATTGAAATATCTGCAAACATTAACCGGATCCAATGAGCACAGTTCTCCTGCTGTCTTGTATTCGATGTTTTTAATGTTTGAATTGCCTCTCGTAGAAAATCCAGTAAATCATCCCAAGCGTACTCGGCACAGCTTAGGGTAAGGAACCATGTTGGTGTTCCTAAATTGCGTAACATGCATTTTAGTTCACCATGGCGTCGGTACCAATATTCATTTGTCCCACGCTGACAAGCCATCAGATTGATCAGTTGTGTTTCCAAATGATCATCTCGGTGCTCCACTTTCTCCATAAAATCCTTAGCAGACACATTTTGTAAATGTACTCCACTTTTTAAAATGTGATTTACTGCATAAGACAGTGCAGACAAGTCGCTTTCAAATAAAAGATGGAACAAATAAGGAATACTTTGTCGAAATCTGGGATCTTCAGCATATAGTCTTGTAGTTCGATACTCTGAAGCTGGAATCTGTTCTGGACGTTCATCGTATCGTCCTCCTTTTCCTTTAGGAAACAGCTGGGGAAAACATCGAGCTTCCAAGCTCTCCTCCCATACACTCACGGGATTTCCTTTTGCTTTCTTCATCTGAAAGAGATCAAAATTGTCTCCCATAACTTCTTTCGAATGGAGAGGATGTATGCTAAAATGTTCATAAATTTCTTCTTCCTTTGACTTGTCCACTTTTTCAATTTGTCCAGTTGGTGTTTCTGTGTCTCCTTGTAAATCTTCTTCTTCTTCTTCTTCTTCTATAAAAATTGATTCATACCATTTGTTATTTTTTTTCAAATACAAATTTGCTCTTTGTACTTTCCGCACATCTACCAGCTCCTGCCAAATCTTCTTATTCTTTGTAGGTACACCATTAACCAGAATAATTAATGGTTCAGTTTCCAAAGTATCCGCATCAATAGTTTCCATATTTTTTTTCAAATCCAAGGGCAAATACACCACTCTACCTTTTAAACCTCTCAGTAAATCTGAAGGAGGTAATTTACCAGTTTTGGGCTCCATACGTACTATGGTCTGGAACGGATGAACACATTGAATGAGTATAGACTCATATGTATTTAATTCAGAAAGTTCAGCAGGAATAGCATCCAATTCTAAATTATTATGTACAGCTCTGGTCGGCATTCTATTTTCCTCTAACTTGTTATAACAGTATTTACAAATACGCTGATCTTCACCCAATTCAAAACAATTTTCTAGAAATATATATGTGGCAAAATCCTTCCACTTATAATTATCTTCATTTTCACTCTTTCTGTAGAGATCAACATTCCTAGTTTGTTTTCTATAATGAGTTCTGCGGCAACAAATACAAGTAAAATTTGGTCTTTCATTAGAGACTATTGCAAATTTTGTTATGTGATCATTAAATGTGTTACTTACAGAGGGTTCTACATTGTCTTCCACTTCTGCCTCATTTACTGTGTCCTTCTCTGCACTGTTTTGTTCAGGACCAAAGTAACAAAACTGAATTTCATCAACAACCTTCTCTACATCTGATACCGTTCCTCGGAACAGAGCCCTATTCAATTCATTTAACTTTATTGCTGGACTTTTGGCAAAATACAACCGTCTCACAAACTTTCTCATTCCAGTATGATGAACAGCCAGCATCCTAAAATGATGGAAAACACTATTGCACACTTTTCTAGATAGACAAGCAAGAGAATGACCCTGCAAACCAGTATTCTCTCTCACTCTGCATGGATCCAGACTTTGAAGCACCTTAATCTTTTGTTTTACACTTTTTTTACTATATTCTCTTAGAAACTCTCGAAATCTGTCAATAGATTCCTGACGCACAGTGCAAATACTACTACAATTCCAAGTGTACACTGGGGCTTTAGGACGTCTCCCCATTGCCTCATCTGCCATCACTTGTACCTCATCTCTTGGAACCATTATCTCCTTCTCCATTATGCAACCATTTTTTACTTCGTATGAACGACCTCTGGTGTCAACTGCATGCAGCAAACTATTACTTTGAAAATAGCTCTCTTCATTAAAAAAAGGTTCACTACTTGAACTATGCATCCACTTTCCTAAAAACACTTTACAAAAGTTTGTTCTGTTCACTACTCTTTTGCTTTTGCTTTGTGATTTCAGTACATTAACCATTTTATCTAATGTACGCATCCTATTCAAAATTAATATGAATAGTTTCCTTTTTAATTCTAATGCTTTTGCTGCAATGGCTTCAATTTCTTTTTTTCTCTTGTAATATTTAGCCTTTTGCTTATATTTCTTTATATCCTTTATCAAATTGGACATAACTCTTCTCTGAAACATTTTTCTACGTATCTCTTTAAATGCTGTTTTTCTGTTTATGTTAAACTTTTCAATTGCAGAAGGTATATTTGCATTAACAAAATTCTCTATTTTTTGCTGTTCTCTATGTTTTGTTACATTTTTCCGAGAACAGATATTTTGTACATTTTTCTTTGTTTTGAATATTTTGTTTAGAAATTGTTTTTTTTGCTTACCAGAAGATTTTTTCCTTTTTCCCAACATCAGCATCTTCTACTAACTTTGGTCCTCCAGTTGTCTTCAAATATAGTTTTTTTTTTAGCGTTTTTTGAACTCGAGATTTTGTAGGCATCTTAAATTTTGTTCACTGTTCTTCAGCAATACCTGAAAAAAACTAAAAAAAAAATCTGTTATTGTATTTAAATATATTACTACATTTCTTTTCACAATAGTCACAAAACGAAATTTCTTTGCCAATTTGAATGCACACAAACTGCTCTTTTTTTTGGGCAAGTGAAAATCTCTTTTACAAACTGTCACATTATGAAACCACTTTTCAGATTTTATAAAAAGCCCATGTCCACAGTGCTACACTCCACCAAGGGCAACCAGCCTTAGTGATGCTGAATGTATTTGCATTACAGACTTAAACCAGAAAACCCCACTGGCTTGTAAATACTGTGCATGACTATACACGGCAAGGACATGGGTGTGTGCTAAGCCTCTGCTTCTTCCCCCAATAATTCGCTCCCCCTTTCCATCTAATGCAACTGTGAAATCACCAGAGCAAGACGCAATAAATCTCTGCCTATAATTCTTCTATGCACACAGAGTCATGTTTTCACATTAGTGCCAAAACGAAATTTCTTTGCCATTTTCAAAGCACACTTACTGCTCTTTTTTTTTCGGGCCAAGTGAAAATCTCTTTTTACAATTTGAAATCACTTTTACAGACTGACACATTATGAAACCACTATTTTTGATTTATTTAATTGCACGTGTCCAAGCTGTTTTTTTTTCAGACCACCACCATGTGCATTCTCTGTGACTGCCTACACTCCAGCAAGGGCAACCAGCCTTAGTGATGCTGAATGTATTTGCATTACAGACTTAAACCTGAAAACCCCACTGGCTTGTAAATACTGTGCATGACTATACACGGCAAGGACATGGGTGTGTGCTAAGCCTCTGCTTCTTCCCCCAATAATTCGCTCCCCCTTTCCATCTAATGCAACTGTGAAATCACCAGAGCAAGACGCAATAAATCTCTGCCTATAATTCTTCTATGCACACAGAGTCATGTTTTCACATTAGTGCCAAAACGAAATTTCTTTGCCAATTTCAAAGCACACTTACTGCTCTTTTTTTTTCGGGCCAAGTGAAAATCTCTTTTTACAATTTGAAATCACTTTTACAGACTGACACATTATGAAACCACTATTTTTGATTTATTTAATTGCACGTGTCCAAGCTGTTTTTTTTTCAGACCACCACCATGTGCATTCTCTGTGACTGCCTACACTCCAGCAAGGGCAACCAGCCTTAGTGATGCTGAATGTATTTGCATTACAGACTTAAACCTGAAAACCCCACTGGCTTGTAAATACTGTGCATGACTATACACGGCAAGCACATGGGTGTGTGCTAAGCCTCTGCTTCTTCCCCCAATAATTCGCTCCCCCTTTCCATCTAATGCAACTGTGAAATCACCAGAGCAAGACGCAATAAATCTCTGCCTATAATTCTTCTATGCACACAGAGTCATGTTTTCACATTAGTGCCAAAACGAAATTTCTTTGCCAATTTCAAAGCACACTTACTGCTCTTTTTTTTTCGGGCCAAGTGAAAATCTCTTTTTACAATTTGAAATCACTTTTACAGACTGACACATTATGAAACCACTATTTTTGATTTATTTAATTGCACGTGTCCAAGCTGTTTTTTTTCAGACCACCACCATGTGCATTCTCTGTGACTGCCTACACTCCAGCAAGGGCAACCAGCCTTAGTGATGCTGAATGTATTTGCATTACAGACTTAAACCTGAAAACCCCACTGGCTTGTAAATACTGTGCATGACTATACACGGCAAGGACATGGGTGTGTGCTAAGCCTCTGCTTCTTCCCCCAATAATTCGCTCCCCCTTTCCATCTAATGCAACTGTGAAATCACCAGAGCAAGACGCAATAAATCTCTGCCTATAATTCTTCTATGCACACAGAGTCATGTTTTCACATTAGTGCCAAAACGAAATTTCTTTGCCAATTTCAAAGCACACTTACTGCTCTTTTTTTTTCGGGCCAAGTGAAAATCTCTTTTTACAATTTGAAATCACTTTTACAGACTGACACATTATGAAACCACTATTTTTGATTTATTTAATTGCACGTGTCCAAGCTGTTTTTTTTTCAGACCACCACCATGTGCATTCTCTGTGACTGCCTACACTCCAGCAAGGGCAACCAGCCTTAGTGATGCTGAATGTATTTGCATTACAGACTTAAACCTGAAAACCCCACTGGCTTGTAAATACTGTGCATGACTATACACGGCAAGGACATGGGTGTGTGCTAAGCCTCTGCTTCTTCCCCCAAAAATTCGCTCCCCCTTTCCATCTAATGCAACTGTGAAATCACCAGAGCAAGACGCAATAAATCTCTGCCTATAATTCTTCTATGCACACAGAGTCATGTTTTCACATTAGTGCCAAAACGAAATTTCTTTGCCAATTTCAAAGCACACTTACTGCTCTTTTTTTTTCGGGCCAAGTGAAAATCTCTTTTTACAATTTGAAATCACTTTTACAGACTGACACATTATGAAACCACTATTTTTGATTTATTTAATTGCACGTGTCCAAGCTGTTTTTTTTTCAGACCACCACCATGTGCATTCTCTGTGACTGCCTACACTCCAGCAAGGGCAACCAGCCTTAGTGATGCTGAATGTATTTGCATTACAGACTTAAACCTGAAAACCCCACTGGCTTGTAAATACTGTGCATGACTATACACGGCAAGGACATGGGTGTGTGCTAAGCCTCTGCTTCTTCCCCCAAAAATTCGCTCCCCCTTTCCATCTAATGCAACTGTGAAATCACCAGAGCAAGACGCAATAAATCTCTGCCTATAATTCTTCTATGCACACAGAGTCATGTTTTCACATTAGTGCCAAAACGAAATTTCTTTGCCAATTTGAAAGCACACTTACTGCTCTTTTTTTTTTCGGGCCAAGTGAAAATCTCTTTTTACAATTTGAAATCACTTTTACAGACTGACACATTATGAAACCACTATTTTTGATTTATTTAATTGCACGTGTCCAAGCTGTTTTTTTTTCAGACCACCACCATGTGCATTCTCTGTGACTGCCTACACTCCAGCAAGGGCAACCAGCCTTAGTGATGCTGAATGTATTTGCATTACAGACTTAAACCTGAAAACCCCACTGGCTTGTAAATACTGTGCATGACTATACACGGCAAGGACATGGGTGTGTGCTAAGCCTCTGCTTCTTCCCCCAATAATTCGCTCCCCCTTTCCATCTAATGCAACTGTGAAATCACCAGAGCAAGACGCAATAAATCTCTGCCTATAATTCTTCTATGCACACAGAGTCATGTTTTCACATTAGTCCCAAAACGAAATTTCTTTGCCAATTTGAAAGCACACTTACTGCTCTTTTTTTTTTCGGGCCAAGTGAAAATCTCTTTTTACAATTTGAAATCACTTTTACAGACTGACACATTATGAAACCACTATTTTTGATTTATTTAATTGCACGTGTCCAAGCTGTTTTTTTTTCAGACCACCACCATGTGCATTCTCTGTGACTGCCTACACTCCACCAAGGGCAACCAGCCTTAGTGATGCTGAATGTATTTGCATTACAGACTTAAACCTGAAAACCCCACTGGCTTGTAAATACTGTGCATGACTATACACGGCAAGGACATGGGTGTGTGCTAAGCCTCTGCTTCTTCCCCCAATAATTCGCTCCCCCTTTCCATCTAATGCAACTGTGAAATCACCAGAGCAAGACGCAATAAATCTCTGCCTATAATTCTTCTATGCACACAGAGTCATGTTTTCACATTAGTGCCAAAACGAAATTTCTTTGCCAATTTGAATGCACACTTACTGCTCTTTTTTTTCGGGCCAAGTGAAAATCTCTTTTTACAATTTGAAATCACTTTTACAGACTGACACATTATGAAACCACTATTTTTGATTTATTTAATTGCACGTGTCCAAGCTGTTTTTTTTTCAGACCACCACCATGTGCATTCTCTGTGACTGCCTACACTCCACCAAGGGCAACCAGCCTTAGTGATGCTGAATGTATTTGCATTACAGACTTAAACCTGAAAACCCCACTGGCTTGTAAATACTGTGCATGACTATACACGGCAAGGACATGGGTGTGTGCTAAGCCTCTGCTTCTTCCCCCAATAATTCGCTCCCCCTTTCCATCTAATGCAACTGTGAAATCACCAGAGCAAGACGCAATAAATCTCTGCCTATAATTCTTCTATGCACACAGAGTCATGTTTTCACATTAGTCCCAAAACGAAATTTCTTTGCCAATTTGAAAGCACACTTACTGCTCTTTTTTTTTTCGGGCCAAGTGAAAATCTCTTTTTACAATTTGAAATCACTTTTACAGACTGACACATTATGAAACCACTATTTTTGATTTATTTAATTGCACGTGTCCAAGCTGTTTTTTTTTCAGACCACCACCATGTGCATTCTCTGTGACTGCCTACACTCCACCAAGGGCAACCAGCCTTAGTGATGCTGAATGTATTTGCATTACAGACTTAAACCTGAAAACCCCACTGGCTTGTAAATACTGTGCATGACTATACACGGCAAGGACATGGGTGTGTGCTAAGCCTCTGCTTCTTCCCCCAATAATTCGCTCCCCCTTTCCATCTAATGCAACTGTGAAATCACCAGAGCAAGACGCAATAAATCTCTGCCTATAATTCTTCTATGCACACAGAGTCATGTTTTCACATTAGTGCCAAAACGAAATTTCTTTGCCAATTTGAATGCACACTTACTGCTCTTTTTTTTTTCGGGCCAAGTGAAAATCTCTTTTTACAATTTGAAATCACTTTTACAGACTGACACATTATGAAACCACTATTTTTGATTTATTTAATTGCACGTGTCCAAGCTGTTTTTTTTTCAGACAACCACCATGTGCATTCTCTGTGACTGCCTACACTCCAGCAAGGGCAACCAGCCTTAGTGATGCTGAATGTATTTGCATTACAGACTTAAACCTGAAAACCCCACTGGCTTGTAAATACTGTGCATGACTATACACGGCAAGGACATGGGTGTGTGCTAAGCCTCTGCTTCTTCCCCCAATAATTCGCTCCCCCTTTCCATCTAATGCAACTGTGAAATCACCAGAGCAAGACGCAATAAATCTCTGCCTATAATTCTTCTATGCACACAGAGTCATGTTTTCACATTAGTGCCAAAACGAAATTTCTTTGCCAATTTGAATGCACACTTACTGCTCTTTTTTTTTTTTGGGGCAAGTGTAAATCACTTTTACACACTGACACATTATGAAACCACCATGTGTAACTACAACAAAAACAATTCCCATTTCTATTATTCATTTCTTAAGTTACCACATACATCCCCTCTCAAACTGTAAACTCACCTTTAAAATTAGTTAGTTGTGAAAGAAATGTGACACTCAAACAGCAGATTATCAGAGCCAGGATCTCTGTTGTGTTCACCTCTCTCCTCTCAGCAGAACCAGATAATGGCAAACTTTCCCTCTATTTTTCCACACATATACATGTAAGTTTCAAATCTCAGTGCTTCCCCCTTTTTTTCACATGTATTCACACATTTCTATTGGTTGAAAACGAACCCTTTTCCAAAAGTACCCTTCCCCCAACTTGACTTCTGCCTAGTACCCTTCCCCCAACTTGACTTCTGCCTGCTACCATAGCAACAGCTCATGGAACACTGCTGTGTTCAGTTAGGTCAGAAGTTCGACACACAATGTTTCAATTCCACAGAGCAAGAGTGCTTGACTTTTCAAACCTAACAGCAAATCCATAGTACTGTTCTTTGGTTACACATTTTTTTGTACCAATACAAAACATGCTTCTATTAATTTTCACATACAGCCTAGTTTTTATTCTGGAATGGTATGAAACAGCCAATCAGTTCTTTTTGTTTTAAAAAAATATGTATGCCTCCATTTCAAAACTGTCTTTCTTTTCATATTGCCATTCTACTGAAAGACACCTCCTGAGTGCATCCAGTTCTCCTTTGAAGATGTTCACAGTGTGGATTGTAGGGCACAGCTATGTCTTCTGGAGTGAAAAGTTTGCAGAGAAAACAGATATGGTGAGAGACCTTGCTTTGCCAAATGTAGACATTAAATGGATTGGTCAGAGAGGGTTAAAGTGGCACCAATTGATGCCATTGGTGAAATCCTTCATTCAAATCCAACACCCTGACCTCATAATAGTGCACTGTGGTGGCAATGACCTAGGCACTTTGACTGGGGTAGGTCTGGAAATGCTTATGAAGGACACCTTTGCACAACTGTTTACACTTTTCCCTAAAACTGCCTTTGTGTTTTCCAACATATGCCAAAGGCAAAAATGGAACTGGTCCAATCATTTCTGTCCACAGATTGACAAAGCAAGAAAGCACGTCAACAAATCTGTTTCTGCTTTCCTCCGTGACTATGGTATGGGTGCCATTTACCACAACAACTTGCGTTATGACATGCAAGACATTTATAGAGGAGATGGTGTGCACTTCAATGATGAAGGGAACAGAGTCTTCCTCTTGAACCTTAGACTCTGCATCGGTACTTACTTGTAGGTACCACTAAAAAAATGACTTCATAAACACAACAGCTCTTTTTAGAGCTCCCTAATTTCTAAACTCTTAAATCTGCTTTTCATTTATTTATTTTTATTTTTTTTACCGTACGCTTACCGTAAGCTTACCGTACGCGTACCCCGTGATTTTTTTTAAAATCAATAAATGTTTTTTTTGTACTTTTCTGTCCTTCTTTGACCCCCTTACAATTGTTAGGGGGTCTGTAACTCTCCTCATTGCCCCCTTTCCTTGTTTTCACTCTTTTTTTTTCAGAGTGAAATACACAAAATGGCGGCCGCCGCTTCCTGGTTTCGGCCGATTCGAATGTTTACTAAGATCTAAGAGCCAATCAGAATCGCGCTCGCGCACGCCACCGTACGCTTACCGTAAGCGTACGGTAAGCGTACCGTAAGCGGGCTCAGATATATATATTGATTTAAAGGCTATTTTCTCAGAATCTACTGAACAGATTTACACCAAACCTACAAAAGGCACTTCCTTGACCTAGGGACTACCTCTCTGCAAAATTTTGAGTAATTCTGTTCAGCCGTTCGGGCTGTAGCTCGTTCTAAAGGTCCTATGGAAAAATGCATGGGAAAAACGCGTTTTGGGACCCCCCTTTTATCTCAGCCCCCGCTTGACGGATCCCCCCGAGACTTTCAGGGTAGGAGCGGAGCGTAGCGCCCCACCTATTTTGAGAAATTCGCGAGGATTCGTCGACCGGCGCCAAAGTTATTCAAAATAGAATGTTGAGGTTTTCCTATGGAAACGTGGTCCTAACTATAACTACCTACTGGCGACCGCCAGTAGGTAATATATATATATATATATATATATATATATATGTCTATATATATATATCCAACAACAAAGTTACCCCATTTAGAAGAGCCAGCTTGCAGGTAGGTGAAATCTCCGTTTGTTATGCAGTTTGTCAGCTCAGTGGAGGGAAACAAAGTCCAAAAGCATTGATGAGCCTGACGCGTTTCATGCTTCTCGAGCATTTCTTCAGAGGCTTTTGTGAACATTTCGTGGAGCACTGGTTGATTAAATCTTGAACACCTGCCCCAGTGGGCGTTGGCTCTCCCAGAGCCTGCTGGTGTTTGTAGTTTCCTTTGTTTTGCTTCAGTGAGCTGCTCTCTTAAAAATGTAAATGTTCAAAAAATAATAAAACCACTGTGGGTCTGGAAATCGTTCCTCTGACTCTGGGCTGCATCTTTAAAAACCTGCACCACGACCTTCCTGCCCTTAACACTGCTTGCCTGGTGACTGCAGCTCGGTCCACTTCTATGTGGCAGGGCTCTTCCCCGACCGGGATCGGCCGTAAAACAAATCCAACAACAAAGTTACCCCATTTAGAAGAGCCAGCTTGCAGGTAGGTGAAATCTCCGTTTATTATGCAGTTTGTCAGCTCAGTGGAGGGAAACAAAGTCCAAAAGCATTGATGAGCCTGACACGTTTCATGCTTCTCGAGCATTTCTTCAGAGGCTTTTGTGAACATTTCGTGGAGCACTGGTTGATTAAATCTTGAACACCTGCCCCCGTGGGCGTTGGCTCTCCCAGAGCCTGCTGGTGTTTGTAGTTTCCTTCGTTTTGCTTCAGTGAGCTGCTCTCTTAAAAATGTAAATGTTCAAAAAATAATAAAACCACTGTGGGTCTGGAAATCGTTCCTCTGACTCTGGGCTGCATCTTTAAAAACCTGCACCACGACCTTCCTGCCCTTAACACTGCTTGCCAGGTGACTGCAGCTCGGTCCACTTCTATGTGGCAGGGCTCTTCCCCGACCGGGATCGGCCATAAAACAAATCCAACAACAAAGTTACCCCATTTAGAAGAGCCAGCTTGCAGGTAGGTGAAATCTCCGTTTATTATGCAGTTTGTCAGCTCAGTGGAGGGAAACAAAGTCCAAAAGCAGTGATGAGCCTGACGCGTTTCATGCTTCTCGAGCATTTCTTCAGAGGCTTTTGTGAACATTTCGTGGAGAGCTGGCATTTCTAAATGGGGTAACTTTGTTGTTGGATATATATATTCCAGGGAGCTTCTTTTACGAGTGGTTAAGAAACATTACCGGCAGACGGCAGCAGACCCCCTCCTATGCAAGAGGATTTGCTATGAAATCAGCTGATTGCGCTTGAGGTCCTCCCGAGCGGATACAACCACAGGTTTGTGGTGAGTGACGGCGGGGACCCCCGGGGCACTACACAGAGTCCAGGAAAAGGAACCAGGCGAAGCCCCTCGGGACCCGACAAAGCAACCAGTACGACGCTATCCGGATGAATGCGAGGCACGAGAAGGTGCTCTTTCAACTGCTGGTGAGGAACGCTCGGCTGAGCTGGCACCGTGCAAGGGGCATCCAGTGCTGTATTCTGCCTCTATCTCTCCAGTAAGAAATTGCGTCGGACTCTGGTTTTGAGGTTACCGGGAAGGAGGTGTGCCCGCACTGGGAGGAGAAACGTATTCGGAGAGTGTTCTTTTTGCTCCGTTCGTTGTATTGTCTCCCCAGTGCGTAAGGACAATTTGTTTCAAGTCAAAACCCCAAGGAAGGATGTCGGTTGACACGCGTGCAGCCCGTGAGCTTGCTGCTAATGAGATATTCTTTGATGCCTTGGAGAATGAGGCGATCGCACAAACAAAGGCATAAAAGGAGATTAATAAAGAGCCTAGTGGCTTAAGAGAACAACTTAAAACATTGGAAAAAATGAAAAAACAAGAAACTGCTAAGTGGTGGGAAGCCCGATCCCTTAAAAGATATCTAGACGTCGGAAGAATTCCAAGGGGGCTCCGTATCATGTTGGCCCCCAGTTATGAGACACCCAATCCTTTGATGATGGCCGAATGGGGAGAATGCAATCTGGACTCTTCTAGACGTTTAGTCCAGATTCTAGTGAAATATGCGGAAATAGATGGGGCGGCTCTGCAAATAAAAATAGACGCTCATGAAGAACATATTCAACAACAAGGGTATGATCCCCAACTACAAACCAAACTAAGGGAAGAGATGAATATCCGACTGGGGAAGGAGGAGGAGAAAATAAAGGCACGGAAGATATGGAAATTTAAAAGGGACCGTGATGACTACGCGAATGGTCAAATTTTCACTTTCTCACGGCGCTATGATTCCCTCAGAGCAGCCACAGCCAACAAAAGATATGGAAATAAGGGATCTCAAAAAGAACCGGTGGAGCTTTCCTCACCCTATAGCTCAGCAATGGAAAGTGAATCTGAAAATGAAGGGGTCCGTAATGCATCAGGAATTAAGTTGACGGTGGGGGAAGAGTTGGACGTTTTAAAACAGGGAAGAAGGGAGACATTGAGACCAAGACCGCAACACATGAAGGCACCACAAAATGCCAAAGAAGACGGGTGAGACGTCGGGCAAACAAGCAACGGCGAACCAAGGAAGCGAGGACGAGGTCGCGGACGCTCCCGAAGGTATTAGAAACAGAGACTGGTGATTTTCAGGCTCAGGAATGTAAGACAATCATCAATCTGGGGCAGATTGACCTCACGAAAGCAGAAAATTAATTACTGAGCCTGGGGCTAAGGTATTGCCCAGAAACGAATTTTCACTACACTCGTACCAGGGCAGATGTATACCTATTTATTAGGAAAGTAAAACTCAAAAAATTACATCTGCAAAAACCTGCATTGGAAATCGACAAAAGGTCTAACAACAATACCAGCCCCAGCAATCTACAGGTTTCTGATGCAGTATTATATAATGATATGTACCAACTGGCAATGGGCGATCATGTGGAAGCAGGTGAACCAATCTCAGTTTTTAATCAAAAGTAGCCTGATACTCCCTTCAAACCCAAATCCAAATTTATCCCTCTATCCTCTCACGACGGGCTGGATACATTCAGCGACCACGTGACAGTTCATTTAAAAAAACTTATGTACATGAGCAATTCAGCAAGGAAAAAGAAATATTGCAATCAAGAAAGAAAATTCAATCAATTGATTTCTAAACTACAGAAGGCAGACCTAATAATTCGCAACTCCGATAAGGGAGTAAATATTGTACTCTGGCCCACAGCAGATTATCTCAAAGAGGCCCATAGGCAACTGGATAAAGTAGGGTGTTACAGCAAAAGTACTCCTTTCAAATACAAATTTGCACAAGAGACTCTTTTCAAAAATTTATTGGCATGGAAAGGTTTGGGTCTCCTCAGCTGGGAAGAATTTAAATTTATCAAAAAAGAATATCCATCAACGCCCTATATGTACTTCATCCCCAAGGTCCATAAAAGTTTGACTTTACCTCCGGGTAGACCTATTATATCTGCCTGTGATGGCCCCTTTGAGAATCTTTCAAAATACATTGACTATTTCCTGCAAGACCATATGAAAAAGTTGGATTCATATATCCAAGATACAGCTGACTTCCTTAAAAAGATCGATAATTTCAATTGGAAAGAGGATTATCTGTTAGTTACCTTAGATGTATGTTCATTATACACTAGCATCAAACATCAAGATGGCCTGAGAGCGGCAGAGTTTTATTTGAGTACTAGGACTATTGAATATGCTGATCATACTAAAATGCTAATGAATATGCTATCCTTTTGCTTGGAGAACAACTTTTTTTTATTTAATGGTTGTTTTTATCAGCAACTACGAGGAGTAGCGATGGGCGCCAGCTTCTCCCCCAGCTATGCCTGTTTATTTATGGGCTGGTGGGAGGAGCTGGTGGTCAGGCGAAAATATCAGCATGTTTTTACTCATAATGTGATGCGGTGGTTTCGTTACATCGATGATCTTTTTATCATATGGCAAGGTTCCAAAGAAAGTGTGCTGAAATTTGAGGAGGATATCAATTATAATGATTTTAACCTTTCTTTTACATCAAATGTGAACAAAGAGACAGTGACATTTTTAGATGTACAGGTTTTGGTAAATAACAACATTTTAACTACTACCCTTTTTAGAAAACCTACGGCGGGCAATACACTCCTTCATGCAACTAGTGCGCATCCCCCACATCTTATTAGAAGCATACCCTATGGGGAGATGCTTCGTATCCGGCGCATATGCAGTGACCCTCAGGATATGGAAACAAAACAAAAAGAATGTATGATGAGGTTTTTAGATAGAGGGTATAGTTTTGAAGTAGTGGAAGCAGCCATGAAAAGATCCCAACTGAAACCAAGAGAGGAAATTTTGGAATATAGAAACAGAGACAAAAAGGAGACATTAAATACTGATAATGAACCGGTACGCCTCATATTAACATATTCCAAACAGGAAAAGGAACTGAGGAATATCATGAGAAAACATTGGCATTTTATACGTGAAGACCCAGTGATAGGGGGATATATGCCACTTAATCCCTCTATCACCTTTCGTAAAGCTAAGAGTATGGGTAATATGTTGACTGGCAACAGTCAAGATACTTTTAACAAACAAACGTGGTTGCCTACAAGAAATGTTTTTTTTAAATGCTCTACATGCAAGGCCTGCCAATTTGGCATAAATACCAAAACTTATTGCACGACATTCCCTGATACGCAACGGGAAATTAAACAACATCTCACGTGCAAAACGGACTACTGTGTCTATGTGCTGGAATGCGACTGCACTTTAAAGTATATTGGCAGCACAAAGCTGGCAGTGCATAAACGTATCCTGCAGCATATTAGAGCCATTAATAACAAGGATCAGAATTACCCCGTGGCCAGGCATTTTGAAAAGGTACACAACAGCAACCCCAAATGCCTTAAATACTTTGCCATCGAATCTGTACCTTTGAGAAAACGAGGCGGCAATAAGGAGGCAACACTCCGCCGCTTGGAAACTCAATACATCCTAGAGTTTGATTCGAAATGGCCAGGCGGCCTCAATGCCACGGAGGATCTTCATACCTTTCTTTGAACCCCAGCTAGGCAACCACACGTTTTTAGCTAGTGATATTTCCTCATCTCCCAGCTCTATTACGAAGATCACAGGCAGTATGTACCTTGGGACCTTATGTGTTAATTTTAATGATTGGTTTTAGGACATTGTAGGGTAGGCAATAATTATTTTATATACCTAGTTCCTTCTATTGATCATTTTAATTATGTCACTGGTCTCTATATCTAACTGTCTTTTTGACTTTGATGAATCTTATTGCAATACTGAATGGTTTATGAATTTTTTATCCTTTTATATATTTATATAATAGGATTTTTTTGTATCTTTCAATTTTAGTCTCCATCAATTGATCGCCTATGTGTTGTCTTTTTGTACTAGTAGCACTTGTCACTTTTATATCTTCAAGTACTGTTGCATTATGCACCTTATCTAACAGAGTTGGACCAGCACTACTAGTATTTGTCACTTTATATTATCAAGTACTGTTGCATTATGCACTTTACTTGATCTTATATTGGTGATTGCCTCATTGTGTTCCAAGTAGCACCAGTCACTTTATGTCCTTCTACTATTGTTGCATTTATGCATCATAACACATCATTTGTTTGAATTTTTAGTTGGACTATCGTGGAAAAATATTAATTTTTTTTGAAATTTTTTTACCCACATGTTGGGTTCCTTTTTTTATTATTTTAACACGGTGAGCACTTTATATAAATATCAATATGACATATTACATCAGGTGTTTTGACGCTAAGGAGGGGGAGAAAAAAGATATATGCGAAGTTTATTCTACTGATATAAATATATGCATTTAGGCTTTAAGTTTGTCAATTACAATGCAATATAATGTATGGAATTGTGAAAATTGAATTTCCATTTCAAACGCATTGTCTCTACATCGTAATTCCTGGTGTTTACATGTTTTCTATGTCTATTGAAAAAAGAAAAAAACTGTTTGTACTTGCACTTTAAATAGTGGGCTTGCATTGATGCGTGGTCAGGTGATCAAGGCCGCTGTGACGGCCAAAACGCGTCCTGATATCCTTTGTGGGGATTGCAAATAAATAAACAATTTGTTTGGCACTACAAGAGGTCTGCGCTCGTGATTCCCATCCAGGGAGCTTCTTTTACGAGTGGTTAAGAAATATATATATATATATATATATTTGCTGAAAAAAACAAACATTACAGGGATTTTATAGTTAGGCTCCGGTTTCACTTGTACAAGGCCAGTGAAATCGGAAGTTATAGTTACATAGTTACATTGGCTAACTATAACTTATGCCCCTATAATGCACTGCTTCTGAACTCACATATTATATCACTGATGACATGGTCAGTGACATCACTGATGATATCACTGATGAGATCTCATATGACATCACTGGTGACATCACTGATGATATCATCCAGTGAGTGTAAGTATTCTGTAAGAATTTATGATTGTTAAACATATATATTAAAGTACTACAAAAGTTAAAGTAGTATACTAGGTGTACTACTAACAAGTGATACTACTTCTAATATATATCAAGTGAGTGGCTGTGCAACTGTATGTATCCTTGTGCGTATGGGTGTGTGAGCAGCTTTATGGGTGTATAAGTGGATGTGTGAGTGAGATGCTCTGTGAGTGGCTGTATTGGTAAGTGAGTGGGTATGTCAGTGGTTGTATGGGTGGGTGAGTGGTGGTGTGAGTGGCTCTATGGTGGGTAAGTGGGTGACTGTATGGCTGAGTGATTGGGGGTCTCAATGGCTGTATAAGTGAGTGACTGGGTGTGTAAGTGGCTATATGAGTGATTAGATGTTTGAGGGAGTGTTGGGATAAGTGGGTTGGTGTGTGAATGGCTGTATGGGTGAGTACACAGATGTGTGAATGCTTGTATGGATGTGTGAATGGGTATGTAAGTGGTTGAGTAGGTGTGTGAGTGTGTGATGGCTTGTATGAGTATGTGAGTGGTTGTGTTGAGAGGCTGATTGGGTGAGTGACTGGGTATATGAGTGACTTTGTTTTTAAATACGTGGGTGAGTGATCAACTGTATTGGTGAGTGTGAGGTTATGTGGCTGTATGGGTGAGTAACTGGTTGTATGAGTGGCAGTATGAGTGAGTGAATGTTTGTGTGAGCCAGCTTTTGCTTTGACAGAGAAGGAGCTGCTAACATGCAGTTCCCTCCTGTCAAAGCAATTGTGCTTGCTGAAAGTGAGAACATTATGCTATGGCTAGAGGAGTGTAAAGTTCCCACCAAGCCATAGCAAACAGCTATATTCAGGGGAAGGCACACTGGGAGATAGCAGTAGCTGGCCCTCAGGGCAATCTATGGCTCCAGAAGGGGGGCCATACACTTCACTTCACTGCCCCAGGGAGGTGGTGGTCCCCGTGGCTGCAGGGATGCCCCATGGACCCCAGCACTAACTTTATTTTAACCTCAGGGAGGTGGTGGTCCCTGGGGCTGTGGGGGGTCATGCAGCCCCCTTCATTAATGTTGTTTTTTTCCTACGGGGAGGTGGCTGTCCCCGGGGCTGTGGCAGAGCCACCCAGGCCCCTGCATAAACTTCACATATTTCCCTAAAGAGGTAGCATTCTCTAGAGCACAGGTTTGCCAAACAGGCAAGCCCACATTTTAATAAAAAATAAGCCCCATGTAGATAGTGGTCCCCAGGGCATAATAAGCCCCAGGAGTGGGGAGCTCGAGCACCCCCCTTTATCTAAACAATGCCCCCTGCACCTGACCTACACAGGGGCCAATTTGAAACAAAGCACTGGAACCCGTGCTTCTATTAAAAATGAATTAATAAATAGAGGCTGCCCAGTCTCTGAGGATCCCCCCAAGAGGCCTAGGGATCAGGGGTTTTCCATCATGCCCCCTTTTCTTTCTTTGTATGCTTTTTCCTGTGACTCAGATCAACTGAGTCACAAGATGACTACCAACACTTCCTATTTGAGGTGTTGGCAGCTAATCAGATTTCAGAACGAGAGCTCTGGAGGGGTAGCGGATACTCCGCATCCCCAGTTTTATATATGAAAAACCTTTAAATAAATCCACAATTACTGAACTGATTTAAACCATTTAACAAAAAAGGGCACTTGCTGGACCTGCAGCTACCTTTCTGCTAAATTTGGTGTAATTCCGTTCAGCAGTTCGGGCTGTAGCTGTGTCTAAAAGGGGATAAAGCGTTTTGGGACACCCCCTTTTATCTCAGCCACCACTTGACGGATTACGGGAGGATTTGTCGAACGATGCCAAAGCCATTGGCCAATAAAGAAACTCTCTTCATATGGAAAGTACATCCAAACTATAACTACCTACTGGCAGTCACCATTAGTATATATATATATATATATATATATATATATTCACTGAAAAAAACATAGGTTTCAGGGGTGTTATAGTTAGCTGGACTTTTCACTTGTACAAAACCATTGAACATATTTAAACATTACTCACTAAGCCATGTATTCACTATGATACACTTAATCAGTCAGTTACACAATCAATTTTTCAAAAACAAATCATCCATTTAGACACTTATATACCCATTTATTCTTCCATCGACCTTGAGATATACATATATAAAACATATTTAATTTTCAGAAAAACACACATTCACTGGATGATGTCATCAGTGATGTCATCAGTGATGTCATTTGAGATTTCATCAGTGATGTCATGAGTGATGTCACTGACCATGTCATGAGTGATGTAATATGTGACGTCATCAGCAGTGCATTGCGGGCGCGCGAGTTATAGTTAGCTGAACTAACTATAACGGGGGAATTTCAATGGTTTTGTACAAGTGAAAAGTCCAGCTAACTATAACACCCCTGAAACCTATGGTTTCTTCAGTGAATATATATATATATATATTCTATCCAATCCTGATTCCTTCGATACAAAGCAGGCTCTGACTCCGTAGGATACCATCAAAGAGATTCTTTATTCCATATGCTGAAGCCCAGACATGTTTCGGCGGACAAGTCCGCCTTCCTCACTGTGTCTGGCATCACTCAAATAAGTTCTTTTAAAGTTTCCAACACTCGTGAAAAAAGGGTTGCCATGGCAACCACAGGATTAGTGAGAGAAATAGAAAAGTTTTTGTAAACAGTGCTTATTCTGGCCCACAATACCCAAGAAAAACAGACCACACTTGCCACTTATTGCAAGAATTAAACAATAAGACAAAAAGTAAAGTACAGATCAAATATGGTCTTATAGAGCTGAGCTTTCATATTAGAAGCAACAAACACCTTCATTGCAAGAGCCAGAGACATATAAATATCCACATTGGGGTTATTTAATTTGTTTGACCACCTCTCTTCCCTATATTCAAGATCATCCCGTTGGCTTTCAATTAGAATATCATAAATAGTCCCAATCCTGGTCGTGCATATGGCCATACGATCCAATAAAGGAATTTTATCCAGGGAATACTCAGCTCTTTTTAAGTTCAACATCGTGTTGGTCTGAATAAATTTAAATATCCCATTATCTGGGATTGAGAATTTACTCTGTAGGGTTTGAAATCTATTCCCATTCCTAGGCAATAAAAAATCACCTATCGTTAATACTCCAGAGTATTCCCATCTTCTAGATATTTTATCATACATTTCTACTGGTAGTATTGTAGAATGCCATAGCGAGGTATATTTGTTGTATTTCGGAATATTTAGATGTCTCATAGCTTTCCTCCAGATTGCCCAGGCACTGGATAATATCTTGAACTTAACTTTCTTGTAATATGAGGGTTCCAGTTGCTTTGCCAAGAGGCCATTAGCCTTATCCCCAATAACCAATTCATAAATAGAAGGTATATACTTATCCCTTACAACTTCTTCAGGTATTTTAACAAAGAATAGTACAGTCATCTGTTGAATCATGGTTGCCCATAGGTAGAATCCCAGATTGGGGATTGACAAACCCCCTCTTATAGCTGGCAGAGAGAGGTATCAGATAGATCTCCTTATCTTTCCGTAACCCCAAACGAACTTAACCATCTGGGATTCCAGGGCTTTAATAATTTTATCATCCACTAACAGTGGAATCGCACGGAACAGATATAAGACCCTGGGTAAAATGTTCATTTTAAGGAAATTCCCTCTTCCAATAATTGAGAGATGCAATCCATCTACCCTTTTAAGATCGTTCTTAATTTTTTGAAGTAGAGGATCGTAGTTTATTTTAATAATTTCCTCAATCTTGGGGGATATGCGAACTCCCAGATATACTGCACTTTCAACCCTTCTTGCATCTAGAAATTGAGTATTGTGGGTGCATAAAACCATTGTTTTATCTCGATTTAGAGAGTATCCAGAGATCCGACCAAAGAGTTGTGTAATTCGTTCTATTTCCCGGATTGCATCAGTGGGATGAGATGTTATTACTGCCACGTCATCTGCATAGGCTAAAATTTTGGTGTCGAATGAACCTACTGTAACTGGTTTAATTGTTGCTGCCATAGCAAGTTTTAGAATTAGAGGATTTATATATAGGGCAAAGAGAATCGGGGAGCATGGGCAGCCCTGCCGAGTTCCGCGAAATATATCAAAAAGGCTAGATTCCAGACCCATAGCAAGAACCCTCGCCTTAGGTGTGGAGTATATAGCCCTGATAGACTTCAAAAAGCGCGGACCGATGTTATTTTTCTCAAGAACCGCCCACAAGAACTCCCACGAGACCCGATCAAAAGCTTTTTCAGCATCCAGGAGGATCATCGACATCTGATCCCCCCCGACCCCCACGGCGTCAAACAGAGCAATAGCACGACGGGTATGATCCGTGGTACCCTTGCCCGGGATGAATCCGTGCTGCCACGGGGAGACCAGACGCTCGACGATCCCCCTGAGACGATTAGCTAAAATCTTGGAATAGAGCTTTGAGTCAGAATTTATAAGAGATATTGGACGGTACGATGAAGTTAGGTCAGAAGGCTTATCTTTCTTTAGAAAGATCACTATATTCGTTTCCATCCAAGATCTTGGAGGAAGGCCACGGGCTTGAATACCTATAAAAAGATCAAGTAATAAAGGTGTTATAATATTACCCAAAATTTTATACAGCTCTAATGGTATCTTGTCCGGGCCAGCCGCTTTACCTGACGAAAGCTCTGTAAGAGCCGTTTGTACCTCCAACAGTGTTATATCTCTTTCTAGGTCTTGTCTAGAAATGGTCCCAATTCCAGAATTAGTATCCTGCTCAGTTGCCCACCTGGCAAGTTCATCTCTGATTATAGCCGGTTCTAAAGTGTCCTCATTTTGATATAGCTTTTGATAATATTTTCTAAAGACCTCCACAATAGTCTCGGGTGTTGTATATTCTCGACCATCAGCCTTAATGTTGGTGATTAAACTAAGGGATTGTTTTTGACGAGTGCGGAGCGCCAGTTGTCTACCGACTTTCTCACCTGCCTCATAGATCTTATTTCGGTGAGATTGATAGATCTCGGCCGCTCTCTGAGATAACCTACTATTTATCTTCATTTTCAAAATCAACATCTTTCTGAGAGTTGGCCCTCCATCGCCACCTTGCATTATTATATCAGTGTGCTTCTCCTCTATGCCAGCTAGTTCCAAAAGTTGCAATTCGTAGGCCCTGGCAAGTTCCTTCCTCTGTCTGGCCACAAAGCTTATTGTTTCCCCACGAAGTGAAGCCTTGAAACAATCCCAGACCATATCTCGAGAGGCACTATAACGATTACAATCAATAAATCCCTGTGCCCATAACCTGATATATTCTATATACTCGTTGTTAACTAAGAGTTTTCTATCAAAGGACCAGCTTGAACGAGGTCTAAAAAAATTATCAATACTAACTGTGAGTACTAACGGATTGTGGTCCGAGATAGTCTTCGGTAGTTTATTTATTTGTGTCTTGTTGACAAAGTTAGTAGTCGTCCAGATGTAATCAATACGCACATATTTATTGTGCGGGTAGGAGAAATACGTATATCCCGGGTCATGATAATTTTTTGTATCCCAAACATCCGCCAAACCCAGGCTTTCTTTAAGTTGTGTGATGGCTCTATATACCTTTGGTTTGCGACCAATATATTTGGATCGATCTTGATTATGTGCTTGCCCTTTTTGCTGCAATTCCTGACGGGCTCCCAATAATGGGGCTCTTTAGCGGGGATCTTCTGTTTCTGCCGAAGGGTGCTGTGTGGGTAAGGGGCCCTAGACTGTGTAGACGAGGGGCAGGCTCAAATGATGAAGCATGACACCTAGCTTGCTGGGTGTGTGAGGGCCCTAGTTCCAACAAAAGGGTTTCCCCCCTTTCCATGACATACGACATTTCTTGCTGAAACCATTACTTTCTCTTCTCTGACCTGAGGAACTTTGTACTCTTTTTTGTCTTATTAGTCGTTTGGGTATGTACACTGGACCTCGTTAATCTTACCCACTCATCCCTCTCTTTGTTGACAAGAATTAAACAATGTAAGATGTAAATTACATCTATACCACATTCAGATATTACAAAATTTATCGGAAATTCACAAAACATTCCCAAAAAAATAAAAATAAATAAAATACAATACATTATCTGTTCAAGATAAGTTGCGGGCTACACAGGTGTTAATCCATCTAAAAAGCCTCTACCGTTACTGTCAGTGAAAAGGTGATGCTAATTGCCTAAAAGATGCCACACATGTGCGTGAGATGGATTTAAATTGCTGCACGCTAATGGATTCATATGTTTCTTTCTGCCCTAGTGGGCAGGGGTTTATTGAGGTTTCTATCAGATGATTATACCCTCTCTCAATTCGATTATATCCGTTAAGTGGGTCTGTCAATATAGTGAGTGATCTCTAGGTGTGATTGAAAAAAGGGGGAATGTCAGAACACAGGAAATGAAATTAATAAATTATAACTTACATGTATCAATACTAACGTAGAGAAACATAACTAAAGAAAAGAGTGAGTCAGATAAAAAAGAAAGGGGGAGAAAAAATATGGATTGGTTCAAGGATCTTAAAGTGTGCAGCTACCATCATTTTAATGTAGTGATCATTAATTCACAATATTGTAGATTGTTTAAATTACTACACTGGAAGAAAAATTAAAGGTGTACGCTCATTGCCTCATCAGCATTTATGCCATTTGGAATTTTGCAATCCAACAGAATTATATATTTGGATTCCAATCTCCGAAGTGCCAGTTGTCTATTCCCTCTCCTGATGTTCTTTTTCACACTATCAATAACAAAATAGGTTAAATCCTCCGCTTTACCGCCATGTAATGTATTTATGTGGCGGGCCACAGGATACGTTGGGTCATCATTGCTGATGGCCCTTAGGTGTTGCAGTATCCTGAAATGTACGGGATGAATAGTGCTTCCCACGTACATTTTATTACACATACAGTTTAGGCCATATACTGCAAAATCAGTTTTGCAGGTGTAATTCTCTCTGATCTCGAGCGGAGTTTTTCTTAGGGGAGTGGAGACTGTTTTGGTGTTTATTCCATGTTTACAGGCTTTACACCTGTGCATTTGAAAAAGCCTTTTTGAGACTTGAGCCAACTGACACCCTTATCATGCACAGGAGCACTAGATACTAGTTCCTGTTTCATGGATTTCGCTCTTCTGAAAGTTAGTTGAGGAAACTTGGCACTGGAGGGGCCTATGATGGGGTCACAGCGCCTATATAGGATTTTTCGCAGGTTGGCATGGTATGTATTATACCCTGTAATTAACGTGGGTGTCTGTTCTTCAAGATTTCTTTTGGCCCGTCTTTCCCTCAATGTTAGGTTTTCTCTAGTGGTGGCTGCACACCTCTGTTTTGCTTTCTCTAAGGTTTGTGTCTTATATCCTCTGTTGTTGAGTCTCATACACAGATTCTCTGTGGAATCTTTTAGACTGTCTTTGGTGCTGCAGTTCCGTTTCATCCGCAAACACTCAGCATAAGGGATACTTTCAATGAGATTGATGGGGTGAAAACTTTGGGCATGAAGAATGGCATTTCCAGATGTTAACTTTCCAAATGTGCTTGAATGTGCTTTGTTGTTACTAATGTACAATTCCAAGTCAAGAAAAACAATAGACTTTGTACTGGTGGTGCAAGTGAACTTAAGGTTTAAATCATTTTCATTAAGTTTGTCAACAAAATCAATTGCTTTCTGTTCTGTACCTTTCCACAGAATGAAAATATCGTCTATGTAGCGTTGATACAGTACTACATTTTCAGACATCTGTGTGTTTTATGTTTTCATGAGTACTTGCTCCTCCCACCAGCCCATATGCAAATTCGCATAGCTGGGGGCGAAGCAAGTACCCATGGCTGTACCCTGTATCTGTTTGTACAGAAGCCTGTCAAACATGAAGATGTTATTCTCTAAACACCATTCAGTCATGTGTAATAGCATAAGTGTGTGTTGAATCAAGCCTATGTTACTTGTGCTTAAGTAGTGTTTCACCGCATTCAGGCCATCTCGATGTCTGATACTTGTGTATAAACTTTGTACATCTAATGTCACAAATACAAAGTCTTCATGCCAATTACAATCAAAGATTTTCATTAAAAAGTCCCCTGTATCTTTTGTATATGCAGGTAGAGCTTGCACAAACGGTTGAAGAAAAAAGTCAATGAATTTACTAGTATTTTCAAAAAGACTACCTATGGCAGATATAATAGGCCTGCCCGGTGGACACTATGAACTTTTGGGAGCAAATAGAGTTGTGGTGTCACAGGATAATCATTTTTCATAAAGTCCAACTCATATCTTGTGATAAGACCTTCCCCTCTCCATTCATAAAGGCATCTATGGTATCTTTCTTTTACATTGATGATATTGGTAGCACTGATGCGACTGTAGCAATTTTTATCCAATAGTTGTGTCATGGCCTCCTTGTTGTACATTTCGATTGGCCAAAGCACAACATTCCCACCTTTAACCGACCACCGTACAACTATATCAGAACGTTCTTTTATTTTCTGCATGACTCTAGAGTATTTTGTTGTTTGATTATGCTTAGTATTGGTAAAATTGTTACTGCTGTCAATTGCCAATTCCTTGAGATCTTTGGTCACTTTTTCAGAAAAGATATCGATATTGTCTCTAGGCATTAGTGGATTAAAAACAGATTTAGGTCTGAATGGTGTGTGGATAGTTTCATATATATTCAAGTCTGATCTGATTGCTGCTTGGCTACTACTCATTCCATCTGTTCCACCATCAAATTCCAACTCCGTCATGTCTTTCAGAAAACATATATATATATATCACTGAAAAAACCATAGCTTTCAAGGGCGCTATAGTTAGGAATTGGCATTTAAAAAACCTTTGAAATTCACTGAAAAAACCATAGGTTTCAGGGGCGTTATAGTTAGCTTGACATTTCCCTCATTCAAAACCCTTGAAATTACCCCGTTATAGTTAGTTCAGCTAACTATAACTCACGCCCCCGCAATGCACTGCTGATGACGTCACATATTACATCACTCATGACATGGTCAGTGACATCACTGATGACATCACTGATGACATCTGAAATGACATCATTGATGACATCACTGATGACGTCATCCAGTGAGTGTGTGTTTCCATAAATTTTAAATATGTTTAATATATATATAGGGAAGAACCTATGGAAGAATGAGTGGGTGTATAAGTGTGTGAATGGATGATTTAGTAGGTGCGTGACTGACTCTATAAGTGAGTCATTAAACGTATCTTACTGCAGACTAGTGACTAAACTGTGTGAATGTCTGTGTCTGTCTGTCTGTTGGTGTATAAGCAGTTGCATGGTTTTGTGAATAGCTATATGAGTGTCTCTATGTGTTATTGATTGGTTGTCTGAGTATCTGTTTGGGTGCCTGAGTGTTTGTGTGGGTGGGGTGTGTGTGACTCTGTGCATACATGTGTGAGTGGGTGATTCGATGGGTGCATGGTTTTAAGAGTGCATCTGTGATGGACTGTATGGTTGGGTGAGTTAGTGATTGAATGTATATCTCAGTGGTACATGTGTGAGTAACTACATATGTGAAAGGCAGTATATATGTGTGTAAGAGTATATAAGTAGGTATATGTGAGAGTGTGTGATTGTGAGAGTGGCTGTATGGATGAGTGTGAGCTTGTATCAGTGATTGTATAAGAGCGTAAGAATGTGGTACTATTTTTATGAGTAAGTGAACTTGTGTGTGTATAACTGCATAGGTGAGTAAATGGGAGTGTGATTAATTATTTGCATGACTGACTAAGTGTGAGAGTACCTCTATGGATGATTGGTGGTGTGTGAGTGTCTATGTAGGTGTATAAATGCATATGATAGTCCTGTACTGAGTGACTGTAAGTATGAGTGACTGTACAGGTAAGTGAGTGGATGTGTGTGTAGATCTAAGAGTCAATGAGTGGGTATGTAGTTATTGGTATTGGAGTTTCTATGGTTTTGAGAATGGACGTCTGAAATTTTGATTGAATATATCAAAGGGTGTGAGAAGGTGCACTAATTTATCACATGGATCACGTCATCAGTGATGTCATCAGTGATGTCATTTGAGATGGCATCAGTGATGGCATCAGTGATGTCACTGACGATGTCATGAGTGATGTAATATGTGACGTCATCAGCAGTGCATTGCGGGGGCGCGAGCTATAGTTAGCTGAACTAACTATAACGGGAATTTCTAGGGTTTTGTACAAGGGAAATGTCCAGCTAACTATAACACCCCTGAAACCTATGTTTTTTTCAGTGAATATATATATATATATATATATATATATATATATATGTGAAAACAAAAGCTCCATGAAGAAGTAATTGGTCGCAAGGTATATGGAGATACCGAAACACATGGGTTGATCTGTGTTTTGTGGCTGGAAAAGGAAAATGATTTAAGAATAAATTAAGACTTTGAAAAGACTACTGCTGGAGTGAGACCAATTACTTCTTCACGGAGGTTTTGTTTTCATTGAATTGCGGTTTGGTTCAACTGCGCTGGTTACGCACCTTTCAGAGCGCCTGAGAATCCGGGAGAAGTGAACTATATATATATATATTTCCTACTGGCGGTCGCCAGCAGGTATTTATAGTTAGGACCTATTTTCCATAGGAAATCCGCAACATTCTATTCCCAATAAGTCTGGCGCCGGTTGACGAATCCTCGCAAAATGTTCCAAACTTTTGACCAGCTCCGCTCCGCTCCTACCCTGAAAGTTTCGTGGTGATTCATCAAGCTGGGGCTGAGAAAAAAGGGGGGGCCCAAAACGCGTTTTCCCCATGCAATTTCCCATAGGATCTGTTGTCGCAGCTACAGCCCGAGCCGCTGAACGGAATGACACCAAATTTGGCAAAGAGGTAGTCCTCAGTTCAGACTCGTGCCTTTTCATCCGCAAACACTCAGCATAAGGGATACTTTCAATGAGATTGATGGGGTGAAAACTTTGGGCATGAAGAATGGCATTTCCAGATGTTAACTTTCCAAATGTGCTTGAATGTGCTTTGTTGTTACTAATGTACAATTCCAAGTCAAGAAAAACAATAGACTTTGTACTGGTGGTGCAAGTGAACTTAAGGTTTAAATCATTTTCATTAAGTTTGTCAACAAAATCAATTGCTTTCTGTTCTGTACCTTTCCACAGAATGAAAATATCGTCTATGTAGCGTTGATACAGTACTACATTTTCAGACATCTGTGTGTTTTATGTTTTCATGAGTACTTGCTCCTCCCACCAGCCCATATGCAAATTCGCATAGCTGGGGGCGAAGCAAGTACCCATGGCTGTACCCTGTATCTGTTTGTACAGAAGCCTGTCAAACATGAAGATGTTATTCTCTAAACACCATTCAGTCATGTGTAATAGCATAAGTGTGTGTTGAATCAAGCCTATGTTACTTGTGCTTAAGTAGTGTTTCACCGCATTCAGGCCATCTCGATGTCTGATACTTGTATTTAAACTTTGTACATCTAATGTCACAAATACAAAGTCTTCATGCCAATTACAATCAAAGATTTTCATTAAAAAGTCCCCTGTATCTTTTGTATATGCAGGTAGAGCTTGCACAAACGGTTGAAGAAAAAAGTCAATGAATTTACTAGTATTTTCAAAAAGACTACCTATGGCAGATATAATAGGCCTGCCCGGTGGACACTATGAACTTTTGGGAGCAAATAGAGTTGTGGTGTCACAGGATAATCATTTTTCATAAAGTCCAACTCATATCTTGTGATAAGACCTTCCCCTCTCCATTCATAAAGGCATCTATGGTATCTTTCTTTTACATTGATGATATTGGTAGCACTGATGCGACTGTAGCAATTTTTATCCAATAGTTGTGTCATGGCCTCCTTGTTGTACATTTCGATTGGCCAAAGCACAACATTCCCACCTTTAACCGACCACCGTACAACTATATCAGAACGTTCTTTTATTTTCTGCATGACTCTAGAGTATTTTGTTGTTTGATTATGCTTAGTATTGGTAAAATTGTTACTGCTGTCAATTGCCAATTCCTTGAGATCTTTGGTCACTTTTTCAGAAAAGATATCGATATTGTCTCTAGGCATTAGTGGATTAAAAACAGATTTAGGTCTGAATGGTGTGTGGATAGTTTCATATATATTCAAGTCTGATCTGATTGCTGCTTGGCTACTACTCATTCCATCTGTTCCACCATCAAATTCCAACTCCGTCATGTCTTTCAGAAAACATATATATATATATCACTGAAAAAACCATAGCTTTCAAGGGCGCTATAGTTAGGAATTGGCATTTAAAAAACCTTTGAAATTCACTGAAAAAACCATAGGTTTCAGGGGCGTTATAGTTAGCTTGACATTTCCCTCATTCAAAACCCTTGAAATTCCCCCGTTATAGTTAGTTCAGCTAACTATAACTCACGCCCCCGCAATGCACTGCTGATGACGTCACATATTACATCACTCATGACATGGTCAGTGACATCACTGATGACATCACTGATGACATCTGAAATGACATCATTGATGACATCACTGATGACGTCATCCAGTGAGTGTGTGTTTCCATAAATTTTAAATATGTTTAATATATATATAGGGAAGAACCTATGGAAGAATGAGTGGGTGTATAAGTGTGTGAATGGATGATTTAGTAGGTGCGTGACTGACTCTATAAGTGAGTCATTAAACGTATCTTACTGCAGACTAGTGACTAAACTGTGGGAATGTCTGTGTCTGTCTGTCTGTTGGTGTATAAGCAGTTGCATGGTTTTGTGAATAGCTATATGAGTGTCTCTATGTGTTATTGATTGGTTGTCTGAGTATCTGTTTGGGTGCCTGAGTGTTTGTGTGGGTGGGGTGTGTGTGACTCTGTGCATACATGTGTGAGTGGGTGATTCGATGGGTGCATGGTTTTAAGAGTGCATCTGTGATGGACTGTATGGTTGGGTGAGTTAGTGATTGAATGTATATCTCAGTGGTACATGTGTGAGTAACTACATATGTGAAAGGCAGTATATATGTGTGTAAGAGTATATAAGTAGGTATATGTGAGAGTGTGTGATTGTGAGAGTGGCTGTATGGATGAGTGTGAGCTTGTATCAGTGATTGTATAAGAGCGTAAGAATGTGGTACTATTTTTATGAGTAAGTGAACTTGTGTGTGTATAACTGCATAGGTGAGTAAATGGGAGTGTGATTAATTATTTGCATGACTGACTAAGTGTGAGAGTACCTCTATGGATGATTGGTGGTGTGTGAGTGTCTATGTAGGTGTATAAATGCATATGATAGTCCTGTACTGAGTGACTGTAAGTATGAGTGACTGTACAGGTAAGTGAGTGGATGTGTGTGTAGATCTAAGAGTCAATGAGTGGGTATGTAGTTATTGGTATTGGAGTTTCTATGGTTTTGAGAATGGACGTCTGAAATTTTGATTGAATATATCAAAGGGTGTGAGAAGGTGCACTAATTTATCACATGGATCACGTCATCAGTGATGTCATCAGTGATGTCATTTGAGATGGCATCAGTGATGGCATCAGTGATGTCACTGACGATGTCATGAGTGATGTAATATGTGACGTCATCAGCAGTGCATTGCGGGGGCGCGAGCTATAGTTAGCTGAACTAACTATAACGGGAATTTCTAGGGTTTTGTACAAGGGAAATGTCCAGCTAACTATAACGCCCCTGAAACCTATGTTTTTTTCAGTGAATATATATATATATATATATATATATATATATGTGAAAACAAAAGCTCCATGAAGAAGTAATTGGTCGCAAGGTATATGGAGATACCGAAACACATGGGTTGATCTGTGTTTTGTGGCTGGAAAAGGAAAATGATTTAAGAATAAATTAAGACTTTGAAAAGACTACTGCTGGAGTGAGACCAATTACTTCTTCACGGAGGTTTTGTTTTCATTGAATTGCGGTTTGGTTCAACTGCGCTGGTTACGCACCTTTCAGAGCGCCTGAGAATCCGGGAGAAGTGAACTATATATATATATATTTCCTACTGGCGGTCGCCAGCAGGTATTTATAGTTAGGACCTATTTTCCATAGGAAATCCGCAACATTCTATTCCCAATAAGTCTGGCGCCGGTTGACGAATCCTCGCAAAATGTTCCAAACTTTTGACCAGCTCCGCTCCGCTCCTACCCTGAAAGTTTCGTGGTGATTCATCAAGCTGGGGCTGAGAAAAAAGGGGGGGCCCAAAACGCGTTTTCCCCATGCAATTTCCCATAGGATCTGTTGTCGCAGCTACAGCCCGAGCCGCTGAACGGAATGACACCAAATTTGGCAAAGAGGTAGTCCTCAGTTCAGACTCGTGCCTTTTCATCCGCAAACACTCAGCATAAGGGATACTTTCAATGAGATTGATGGGGTGAAAACTTTGGGCATGAAGAATGGCATTTCCAGATGTTAACTTTCCAAATGTGCTTGAATGTGCTTTGTTGTTACTAATGTACAATTCCAAGTCAAGAAAAACAATAGACTTTGTACTGGTGGTGCAAGTGAACTTAAGGTTTAAATCATTTTCATTGAGTTTGTCAACAAAATCAATTGCTTTCTGTTCTGTACCTTTCCACAGAATGAAAATATCGTCTATGTAGCGTTGATACAGTACTACATTTTCAGACATCTGTGTGTTTTATGTTTTCATGAGTACTTGCTCCTCCCACCAGCCCATATGCAAATTCGCATAGCTGGGGGCGAAGCAAGTACCCATGGCTGTACCCTGTATCTGTTTGTACAGAAGCCTGTCAAACATGAAGATGTTATTCTCTAAACACCATTCAGTCATGTGTAATAGCATAAGTGTGTGTTGAATCAAGCCTATGTCACTTGTGCTTAAGTAGTGTTTCACCACATTCAGGCCATCTCGATGTCTGATACTTGTGTATAAACTTTGTACATCTAATGTCACAAATACAAAGTCTTCATGCCAATTACAATCAAAGATTTTCATTAAAAAGTCCCCTGTATCTTTTGTATATGCAGGTAGAGCTTGCACAAACGGTTGAAGAAAAAAGTCAATGAATTTACTAGTATTTTCAAAAAGACTACCTGTGGCAGATATAATAGGCCTGCCCGGTGGACACTATGAACTTTTGGGAGCAAATAGAGTGGTGGTGTCACAGGATAATCATTTTTCATAGAGTCCAACTCATATCTTGTGATAAGACCTTCCCCTCTCCATTCATAAAGGCATCTATGGTATCTTTCTTTTACATTGATGATATTGGTAGCACTGATGCGACTGTAGCAATTTTTATCCAATAGTTGTGTCATGGCCTCCTTGTTGTACATTTCGATTGGCCAAAGCACAACATTCCCACCTTTAACCGACCACCGTACAACTATATCAGAACGTTCTTTTATTTTCTGCATGACTCTAGAGTATTTTGTTGTTTGATTATGCTTAGTATTGGTAAAATTGTTACTGCTGTCAATTGCCAATTCCTTGAGATCTTTGGTCACTTTTTCAGAAAAGATATCGATATTGTCTCTAGGCATTAGTGGATTAAAAACAGATTTAGGTCTGAATGGTGTGTGGATAGTTTCATATATATTCAAGTCTGATCTGATTGCTGCTTGGCTACTACTCATTCCATCTGTTCCACCATCAAATTCCAACTCCGTCATGTCTTTCAGAAAACATATATATATATATCACTGAAAAAACCATAGCTTTCAAGGGCGTTATAGTTAGGAATTGGCATTTAAAAAACCTTTGAAATTCACTGAAAAAACCATAGGTTTCAGGGGCGTTATAGTTAGCTTGACATTTCCCTCATACAAAACCCTTGAAATTCCCCCGTTATAGTTAGTTCAGCTAACTATAACTCACGCCCCCGCAATGCACTGCTGATGACGTCACATATTACATCACTCATGACATGGTCAGTGACATCACTGATGACATCACTGATGACATCTGAAATGACATCATTGATGACATCACTGATGACGTCATCCAGTGAGTGTGTGTTTCCATAAATTTTAAATATGTTTAATATATATATAGGGAAGAACCTATGGAAGAATGAGTGGGTGTATAAGTGTGTGAATGGATGATTTAGTAGGTGCGTGACTGACTCTATAAGTGAGTCATTAAACGTATCTTACTGCAGACTAGTGACTAAACTGTGGGAATGTCTGTGTCTGTCTGTCTGTTGGTGTATAAGCAGTTGCATGGTTTTGTGAATAGCTATATGAGTGTCTCTATGTGTTATTGATTGGTTGTCTGAGTATCTGTTTGGGTGCCTGAGTGTTTGTGTGGGTGGGGTGTGTGTGACTCTGTGCATACATGTGTGAGTGGGTGATTCGATGGGTGCATGGTTTTAAGAGTGCATCTGTGATGGACTGTATGGTTGGGTGAGTTAGTGATTGAATGTATATCTCAGTGGTACATGTGTGAGTAACTACATATGTGAAAGGCAGTATATATGTGTGTAAGAGTATATAAGTAGGTATATGTGAGAGTGTGTGATTGTGAGAGTGGCTGTATGGATGAGTGTGAGCTTGTATCAGTGATTGTATAAGAGCGTAAGAATGTGGTACTATTTTTATGAGTAAGTGAACTTGTGTGTGTATAACTGCATAGGTGAGTAAATGGGAGTGTGATTAATTATTTGCATGACTGACTAAGTGTGAGAGTACCTCTATGGATGATTGGTGGTGTGTGAGTGTCTATGTAGGTGTATAAATGCATATGATAGTCCTGTACTGAGTGACTGTAAGTATGAGTGACTGTACAGGTAAGTGAGTGGATGTGTGTGTAGATCTAAGAGTCAATGAGTGGGTATGTAGTTATTGGTATTGGAGTTTCTATGGTTTTGAGAATGGACGTCTGAAATTTTGATTGAATATATCAAAGGGTGTGAGAAGGTGCACTAATTTATCACATGGATCACGTCATCAGTGATGTCATCAGTGATGTCATTTGAGATGGCATCAGTGATGGCATCAGTGATGTCACTGACCATGTCATGAGTGATGTAATATGTGACATCATCAGCAGTGCATTGCGGGGGCGCGAGCTATAGTTAGCTGAACTAACTATAACGGGAATTTCTAGGGTTTTGTACAAGGGAAATGTCCAGCTAACTATAACGCCCCTGAAACCTATGTGTTTTTCAGTGAATATATATATATATATATATATATATATATATATATGTGAAAACAAAAGCTCCATGAAGAAGTAATTGGTCGCAAGGTATATGGAGATACCGAAACACATGGGTTGATCTGTGTTTTGTGGCTGGAAAAGGAAAATGATTTAAGAATAAATTAAGACTTTGAAAAGACTACTGCTGGAGTGAGACCAATTACTTCTTCACGGAGGTTTTGTTTTCATTGAATTGCGGTTTGGTTCAACTGCGCTGGTTACGCATCTTTCAGAGCGCCTGAGAATCCGGGAGAAGTGAACTATATATATATATATTACCTACTGGCGGTCGCCAGCAGGTATTTATAGTTAGGACCTATTTTCCATAGGAAATCCGCAACATTCTATTCCCAATAAGTCTGGCGCCGGTTGACGAATCCTCGCAAAATGTTCCAAACTTTTGACCAGCTCCGCTCCGCTCCTACCCTGAAAGTTTCGTGGTGATTCGTCAAGCTGGGGCTGAGAAAAAAGGGGGGTCCCAAAACGCGTTTTCCCCATGCAATTTCCCATAGGATCTGTTGTCGCAGCTACAGCCCGAACCGCTGAACGGAATGACACCAAATTTGGCAAAGAGGTAGTCCTCAGTTCAGACTCGTGCCTTTTGCATAAATGGTGTGAATCCGTTTAGTAGTTCCTGAGAAAATTAGAGTTAAAAGTACATAAATATCTATGGCCGGGGAGGATCCGCGGACCCTACCCGCACCGTAAGCGCACCATCCCCGAACCAAGCACGCACCCTCCCGATCGCGCGCTGAATGCTAATTGGCTGTCGAGTGTCTGTCTACATTCGAATCCAGGAACTGTTGGCGGCCATTTTCTGCCTCGGTAGAAGCGAGGCTGAAGAAGCAAGGGGAATAAGTGTGTAAAACATATAAAGGGGGCAGAGTGGAAATACTCTGACCCTCTAGAGGTGCTTAGTAGGGGGTCCTAAAAGGACCCCCTGGGGTCCCCTTTAAAAAAAAAAACGGTTTAATGCGTGCACACTGCGTGCATCCTATCGCGTTGGGTGCACGGATTCTCTCGCATAGGGTGCGCAGATCCACGGAATTTTTGTAAAAAAAAAGACAAGAAATCATTGGTTGTATGACTACTTTCTACACTGAAAATTAGGGTGTATATTTCTGTTTTTTAAAGGTATGATTCTTATTGGTTGACAAAAACAGATTATAAGGAACATTATATATGATAAGCAGATATGTTGAAAAGTCAAGCACACTTCCTGTCTTGTTTAGCAACATTGTGTGCTGAACTTGTGACTTGTGTGCTCAGTGCAGTGTTCCATGAGCTGTTTCTATGGTAACAGGTAGAAGGCAGATTGGGGGAAGGGTTGAAATGTATTTCAGTTGGAAAAGGTTGAAATGTTTAACCAATAGAAATGTGTGTTTGCTTTTGAGTTTATGTGTGAAGGATTGTGATTTGATATTTACATGTATATGTGTGGAAAATGAAAGGGAAACTTTTCCATTCTTTGTTTTTGCTGAGAGGTGCACAGTGCAGAGATTCTGTAAAAGAAAATATGGTGAGTGACTGATATACTTCTTAATCTACAAAACAACTTGAAAGGTGAGTTATTTAATTGTGAGGGGATGTATGTAGACTATTTTGATTTTAATCAGACTAATGTATTTCTCCTGCTAAAGTGTAGGGAGTTCTTTTTTTCTCTACAATCTGACAGTGTGTGTGCATGTAGAAACCATTCTGTGATAAGCATTTGTGTTTTTCATGTGTTTGCAGACAGATAACTGTGCTGTTTTTATATTTTGGTAGAATTAGAAACCAGTCATTGTCTATGAATTTGTGAAATGAGTTATGTTATGTTTCTATACTAAAATGTAGTACTTATCTAGATGAAGAAATGTGTTTTGGTATAGTGCAAGGGATAGTGTTGTTTGTCTAGAATCACACAGTGAGTATGTGTGCATTTGGGAACCACTGTGAGAGAAGCATTTGGTAACATCGTGTATTTGCTGACAGATAACTGTTTTAAAACCTGTCATGTTGTCAAGTTTTAGTAGCATTAGAAGCCAGTCTTTGCTTATGCATTGATAAAATAAGTCATGCTTTGAGACTAATGTGCTGTACTTTAATATGTAGATTGTGTGTAGTCTCCTTACCCCTTGCACAGTAGTGAATGAGTTTTGGTAAGCTGCTAGGGATAGTGTTGCTTGTCTAGAATCACACTGTGAGTCTGTGTGCATTTGGGAACCACTGTGAGAGAAGTATGTGGTAATATTGTGTATTTGCTGACAGATAACTGTTTTAAAACCTGTCTTGTTGTCAAGTTTTAGTAGCATTAGAAGGCAGTTTTTGCTTATGCTTTGATTAAATGAGTCAGGCTTTGACAGAAAAGTGCAGTCCTGAAATATGTAGATTGTGTGCAGTTCCCTTACCACTTGCACTGTAGTGAATGAGTTTTGGTAAAGTCCTAGGTATAGTGGTTGTTGTCTAGAATCACACTGTGAGTCTGTGTGGATTTGGGAACCACTGTGAGAGAAGCATTTGGTATTTTTTAGCAGATAACTCTTTTAAAACCTGTCATGTTGTCATGTTTTAGTAGCATTAGAAGCCAGTCTTTGCTTATGCGTTGATTAAATGAGTCATGCTTTGACACTAATGTGCTGTACTTAAATATGTAGATTGTGCAGTACCATTACCTCTTCTAGACTAGTGAATGCGTTTTGGTAAACTGCTAGGGATAGTGTTGCTTGTCTAAAATCACACTGTGAGTCTGTGTACATTTGGGTAAGGATTGTGAGAGAAGCATTTGGTAACATAGTGTATTTGATGACAGATAACTGTTTTAAAATCGGTCATGTTGTCAAGTTTTAGTAGCTTTAGAAGCTATTCTTTGCTTATGCATTGATAAAATGAGTCAGGGTTTGACACTAAAGTGCAGTACCATGTACTATTCTCTTCACTGTGCCTGAACTGAAAATTTAAAAGTTTTACCCAGGCACTAACCTAGCAGTAGTCTGATGATTTAGTCAGTTTCCAAGTACTCATGTTGTGAACCATACATTGCCACATAGATTGTTTCAAATGTCTATGCAGTATGTATGCAGTCTTCTAACATACTATACACTTGTCTTTCACATTTTCAATTCGCTAGTCAGTATCCATACACTTCCAGGAAACACCCTGTAACTCCCTTTGCAGTCCTCTAGTGACCCATTCAGCATCATGTACTAATCCATTCACTGTGCCAAAACCCAAACACTTATAAATTCACCAAGATACTATCTTTGGAGTACTCTAATCATTCAGTCAGTGCCTAAGTATTCATTCACTGAGCCAGGCCTTAGCACATGGACTGCTTCAAACCACTATCCACTATGTATGCAGTCTTCTAACCACCTAGACACTTGTCTTTCACACTTTCAATTTCCTAGTCAGTATCCATACAGTCCAGCAAACATCCTGTCACTCCCTTTGCACTCCTCTAGTGACCCATTCAGTACCAAGTACTAATCAATTCCCTGTGCGAAAAGCCTACCACTTATAAAGTCACCTAGGCACTCTCCTTGCTGTACTCTAATCATTCAGTTAGTACCCAAGTAGTCATGCAGTGAGCCAGGCCTTAGCACATGGACTGCTTTAAATGCCTATGCAGTATGGATGCAGTCCTCTAATAACCTACACAGTTGTCTTTCACACCTTCAATTCCCTAGTTAGTATTCATGCACTTCTAGCAAACACCCTGTCACTCACCCAGTGTGTCTCCTTATAGTACTGTAATCATTTAGTCAGTTAGCATGTAGTCTTTTAGTGAGGTAGGCTTTAGGGCATGTGCTGAGAGAAGTATGTGGTAATATTGTGTATTTGCTGACAGATAACTGTTTTAAAACCTGTCTTGTTGTCAAGTTTTAGTAGCATTAGAAGGCAGTTTTTGCTTATGCTTTGATTAAATGAGTCAGGCTTTGACACAAAAGTGCAGTCCTGAAATATGTAGATTGTGTGCAGTTCCCTTACCACTTGCACTGTAGTGAATGAGTTTTGGTAAACTCCTAGGGATAGTCGTGCTTGTCTAGAATCACACTGTGAGTTAGTGTGTATTTGGGAACCACTGTGAGAGAAGCATTTGGTAACATCGTGTATTTTCTGACAGATAACTTTTTTAAAACCTGTCATGTTGTCAAGTTTTAGTAGAATTAGAAGCCAGTTTTTGATTATGCTTTTATTAAATGAGTCAGGCTTTGACAGAAAAGTGCAGTCCTGAAATATGTAGATTGTGTGCAATTCCCTTATCAGTTCCACAGAAGTGAATGATTTTTGGTAAAGTCCTAGGTATAGTGGTTGTTGTCTAGAATCACTCTGTGAGTCTGTGTGGATTTTGGAACCACTGTGAGAGAAGCATTTGGTAACATCGTGTATTTTTTAGCAGGTAACTCTTTTAAAACCTGTCATGTTGTCAAGTTTTAGTAGCATTAGAAGCCAGTCTTTGCTTATGCGTTGATTAAATGAGTCATGCTTTGACACTAATGTGCTGTACTTAAATATGTAGATTGTGTGCAGTACCAATACCTCTTCTAGACTAGGGATAGTGTTGCTTGTCTAAAATCACACTGTGAGTCTGTGTACATTTGAGTAAGGATTGTGAGAGAAGCATTTGGTAACAGTGTATTTGATGACAGATATCTGTTTTAAAATCGGTCATGTTGTCAAGTTTTAGTAGCTTTAGAAGCTATTCTTTGCTTACGCATTGATAAAATGAGTCAGAGTTTGACACTAAAGTGCAGTACCATGTACTATTCTCTTCACTGTGGCAGAACTGAAAATTTAAAAGTTTTACCCAGGCACTAACCTAGCAGTAGTCTGATGATGTAGTCAGTTTCCAAGTACTCATGTTGTGAACCATACATTACCACATAGATTGTTTCAAATGTCTATGCAGTATGCATGCAGTCTTCTAACAGACTATTTACTTCTCTTACACATTTTCAATTCGCTAGTCAGTATCCATACACTCCCAGGAAACACCCTGTAACTCCCTTTGCAGACCTCTAGTGACCCATTCAGCATCATGTACTAATCCATTCACTGTGCCAAAACCCAAAGACTTATACATTCACCAAGATACTATCTTTGGAGTACTCTAATCATTCAGTCAGTGCCTAGGTATTCATGCACTGAGCCAGGCCTTAGCACATGGACTGCTTCAAACCCCTATCCACTATGTATGCAGTCTTCTAACCACCTAGACACTTGTCTTTCACACCTTCAATTCTCCAGTCAGTATCCATACACTTCCAGCAAACACCCTGTCACTCCCCTTGCACTCCTCTAGTGACCCATTCAGCATCATGTACTAATCCATTCACTGCGCCAAAACCCAAACACTTATAAATTCACCCAGGCACTCTACTTGCTGTACTCTAATCATTCAGTCAGTACCCAAGTAGTCATGGAGTGAGCTAGGCCTTAGCACATGGACTGCTTTAAATGTCTATCCAGTATGGATGCAGTACTCTAATCACCTACACAGTTGTCTTTCACACCTTCAATTCCCTAGTTAGTATTCATACACTTCTAGCAAACACCCTGTCACTCACCCAGTGTGTCTCCTTATAGTACTGTAATCATTTAGTCAGTTAGCATGCAGTCTTTTAGTGAGGTAGGCTTTAGGGCATGAACTGCTTCAAAGTAGTATGCACTATGCATGTAGTGTTTTAACCATCGTCACACTTGTGGTTCAGGGCTATAGTTTCTTAGTCAGTTTTTATATAAAATGTGTTTGTACAGTAATGGAATAGTATAAATTTGAAAGTTATTAATATACATTTATTTGTGATTCTTTTTTACAGATACAGAACAGGAGTGGTTCTCATCTGTTTGCACTCTTCTCGTGCAAGATTGTTTGGATGAAGGGTCCTTCGGTGTTTCATCATACTTGCTGGTCAGTACGAGTATTTTTTGTTAGGATCCCCTCGTTGTCAGGAAAATCCTAGCTGTAGTCTCCCTCCCTAGGCCTAGGATCAGTGTTTGGCATAAGGTTCGGAGTTACCCACGCTGGAGACGACAGTTGCCCTACCTCCGATCCTTCCTGGCGCTCCTTTTGAAGACTTTCTCTATAAGAAGAAGTGCGGAAATTCCAAGATGGCGGCTACGTCGGCGAGAGAGGTCAGCGGTCTATGCTTCCTCTCACCCTGACGTTTGTTCATAGCTTCACCGGCGCTCGAGCGCTGCTTTGCGCACGTCAACTGAATTCCCTCAGCGTTTAGCAGGCTTTCTTAGTGCTGGATAATTTTTGGTTACAGGAAATCAATAACTCCTTGACAGCCCTCAGTTTCTGTCTCGCCTACTGGTGGGCGTTTTTGGTGTGCACACCGAGGGGTTTTCTCCTCATGCCACAATTGTTATTTGACATTTTTGGGGCAAGTAGTAGACCTTCAGAAGTTTCTTCTGTAACCCGACTTTCAGCATTGTGTTTCCTGAATATTGACTCCAGTTGACATTTGCCTTCCGTGAGACTAACTCTGCAGAGCTATCATCCGAACTTCGAAGTAAGGTGTTGTTATTAGTCTCCTCACGAACCTTCTCAGCATTTAACACACAGAGACTGGCTTAATTTCTGCAATTCATTTCACGAGAATCATTATTGCTACATTGTTAAGACATTTAACCGAGAGAGTAGCAATTGTCTCAGTATTAAAGGTACCCTAGAACTAGACATAATATACATATATATATCGCATGTTCAATAGGAGAATTTGCATATGTTGAGTTTGCTTGTGCCGCCCTCTACAGGTATTAACCAAACTCCATCACCCCAAGATAGGAAGACCCCTAAAGGCTCCTGTGAGGTGTATGAAGAACAGACCAGAATCGAGGCAGCCTCTCTCTTCTCTTTCTTCCCATATTCCCCTTCCCCCCATGGTCTGCAGGCAGGCATAACTTCCTGGTCGGCAGATTGCAGGGGGATTTGGAAAATACTCTTCTGCTACTGTGGAATCAACTGGCACAAGGTTAGTCTGACACTCGTAACAGAACTCTTTTGCAAATCTTGCGCGTGACGAAGGTGGCATTGGTCTTTGTTTTCCCCTCGAGAAAAGTAGAACATTTCCACACCACTGAAGGAAAACTTTGTGGGCATGATGCATCCACCAAAAATTCATCCTTAGATTCGGTGAATATTTTAAAGCGACAACATTTACAGTTTTTGTAAGTTAAACTTATAAAATTTTGTTAGCTGTATGCATTTTATATATCTGTGATTTGTATCTTGTTTTCTTTTTGAGAATAGCATGTTGTTTTTTTTAACAATCTTTGAGATTGTTTTTTTTTTGCCCGCTGTTAAGTGATGAGTATGATTGAAATCACAATTTTTAGTGAAATTTAATATATTCTGAGAACAGCAAAAAAGGCAAAAAAATTACTTTGTGGAAATTATGCTGTGTTGTCAAAAATGTATTATTACATGTTATAATTTTTTTTCCTTTTCTTTCACAGATCCAAATTTTAAAATAAGCAATTTTTATGAATTTAGATTGGAATGAAAATGTGAAAAAAATGTGTACCATTTTTTATTCCTATTACTAAGAAGGTAAGTTTCACTAAGTCTCAATATGCAGAATGAGGAGGTCTGCAAGAAGCTACAAATTTGAAACATGTTTCTAAAAACACTCTGTTTATACCTTTGTAGTTTTGACATCTGACCATAATCAGATATCATGTGACCTGCAAAATAAGAGATTTGAGGGGTTCATAATATTTCCTATTTTAGCTATTGAAGGACCGCAATTATTTCAATCATTCTTCTCTGAACATCTTTGCAGACAAAACTCTGTGCTTACCTTTTATCATTCGCAAGGAATTTTAAAAATGGAAATATGTCAATTTTTGTAACATAGTTATTATGTAAGATACTCTTTTATATTTACAAAGAGAGGAAAAGGCACTCTGTGCACTTTTTATACTCCATGTAAATACAACCTCATCATGCAGACCACTTTGTGTTGAAAGGGTGTTCTATAAGTGCTGTTGTGCATGATTGCACTTAATACTCATAGAACAAGCCACATGTCTAGATTTATAAGAAATCATAAATCTCGATATGTGTGTGAATGGTGCACCATTCTAAAATTGGTGTAGGAAAGCACAACAAGGAGAATTGTTTTAATTTCTCCACATTTTTATATCTTCAATGCATGCTGAAATGTTCAGCATACATTGAAGGAGAAAAATGCATTTTCTCATTGTTTTTGTGCAGGAAGGTGTATCTTCCTGTAGAAAAACAAACAGCACATGACACAGATATCCTTGCACTATGGCGCAAGGGTGCCTGTGTCACCACATGGCTGCAGTTTAGGCAGCCATGCAGACAGAAGCATAGATTTGCAACATATTTATGTACATATGTTGCATCCCTGTGCTTCGGAAGTACTACAGCACACTGCAGATAAAGAGGTTACTGTGTGATGCTGCAGCACTTCCTCATAGTTCTGCACTTATACATTCACCATACGCTACTAATGCATTCATTCAGTCAATTACGTACTAGACATACATTCATCTAAACTAACACTAACAAAGAAATTTAGCTCTTTTTTTAAACCAGGAAAGTTAGTCCTTACAAGAACTTTTTTTTTTCTTCTTTCTTCTTTTTAAAATTTGTGGGGGTTTTCTGCAAAAAAAAAACCAAAAACAAAACAGGAGAACCCAAACAATGAACTTCAGGGAACAATAAAAAATAAATTTAAAAAACTAGCAAATGTGACTTTCTTGCCGGCGGCAGATCAGATCGATCAACTGCTCACCATAGCACAAAGTCTTATTGCACTTAGTGCAGAGCACTTTTAAAAATTGAAATTGAGGACGGATGTCCAAGGTTTGGGCTGATGGATGCACTCTTGATGTGCTCGGCTGCGATGAGGTGGAAGGCGCAGGAGCAGGAGTGTTTCTCAACCGTTTGCACTCTTGTCATGCAATATTGTTTGGATGAAGGCTCCTCAGGTGCTTCATCATACTTGCCGTGCCACAAAAGTATTTCTTGTTAGGATCCCCTCGTGACAGCACTCTTTTGCAAATCTTGAACGTGACCAAGGTGGCATTGGTCTTATTCTGCCCCTCGGGAAAAGGAAAAAATGTCCACACCACTGAAGAAAAACGTTCTTTGGGTGGTGCCTCCTCCAAAAATTCATCCTCAGAAGTATGAGGAGATGCAGCAATCCCGAGAGCGCTCTGTAAATCGGTGGAGTAGTTGTGTAACAAAGGCAAACTCACCCTTCATCAAAGGAAGCACCCGCCGAGTGTTCGACTGCCTGGGTGAATTTGTGAGACAGTTTGTTTTGGCATGTCAGAATCGCTGCTGCCGGAGCCCGTCAACCGTAGAGGACGTGGACTATACCAGTCCAAGGTGCCCAGCTGTGTGAGGGACACCTGCGGGAATGCCGTGGATAAAAACCAGCGGCAGGCGAGGGAGTTGGGCACAGCAATTGAGTCTGAAAAGGACTGAAGGGAGTGACTGTGGGTTCGGGGTGGCAAGACAAGATTGGCAATAGGAAACGGCCATAAATGCAACATATCAATTATGAGAAAGCATAGAATTAATGATGAAAAAATGCATTTTGGGATATTGACCCCATTCTCCTTTGCTCCTAGCATCACCATTATCAACGCAGAAGATTGTACCTTGCTGCCTCCTGATTGGCCACAGCCCAACCAATAGAAATCGAATTGGGATTTTTAAAAGACAGTATGCTGTGTTTGACTTCATAATGATTTATTGGACGGAAGAAGGCACCATGCCAAAATGCATCTGCACTAATAAATCATGTCAACAATCCCGAGAGTGCTCCGTAAATATGTGGAGTAGTTGTTGTGTTACAAAGGCAAACTCACCCTTCGTCAACGGAAGCTCCCGCCGACTGTTCGACTGCCTGGGTGAATTTGTGAAGACTTAGGTGCCGATTCCGATCCTGGAGAAACCGGGTACGAACCGTCGGACGGAGCGTTTTCTCCGTCCGACTCGAACCCAGCAAAAATAAATTACAAAAATGCAAGTACGATTCACATGGAAACACTATTTCCGTGCGAATCGAACAAAACACCGACCGACGAAAAAATAAATACAAATGTGATCCGGAGAAGCGCCGACGTGACGTCGGGACGCATTCTGGCTGCGTTTCACGAACCAGGAAGTACGATCCGCACCGACGTCACCCCGCACGGATTATATTCTCCGGCTGCCAAAAACTGCCGGGAAATCAGGACGACGCGCACAAGGAGCACCTGTACGCGACGGACAACCATGGACCCCAACCTATGCGTCATCCCGGCCCTCATAGCAGTCCACCTGCTCAACAGGAACCGACGCAGACGCCACAGAAGGTCAGAACAACACCCAGGGGCAAAGGGGGGGGCAGGGGCAGGAAACATAACCCCCACCCAAGTCCCAAATCAGACATGCCCTGGACATACCTGACCTGCAGGACCTGGTCACCTAGAGGGGGTGGGGGCGTGTCTAGCAACGCAAGCGTCCGCCACAATGGAAGTGGATGTTGACGCGAACCGGCAACACAACAATTCCGGTACGTACCGTACCCACGCTTGAAGAGCGTGGGCACAGGTCGTACCACGCCCACCCCTACGTCACCCCAACAATGGCGGTACGGCCCATACCCACGTTCCAAAGGCATGGGTGCGGGCCGTACCAGCATCGTTGGGGTGATGTAGGGGTACGCGTGGTACGACCCGTACCCACCCTCCGAAGGCCTGGGTACGGTGCGTACCCCTACGGCACCCCATTGGGGGTCCGCACCCTACCCAGGCCTCAAGAGCGTGGGTACGGGTCATACCACGCGTACCCCTACGGCACCCCAACAATGCTGGCACGCACCGTACCCATGTTCCAAAGGCATGGGTACGGCCCGTACCCAGGCCTGCAGATCGTAGGTACGGGAATGTATGGAGCGTACCCCCACCTGTGTATTAATGGAGCGTACCCACACCCCACCAGTGTATGTACGGAGCGTACCCACACCCCACCAGTGTATGTATGGAGCGTACCCCCACCCGTGTATCAATGGAGCATACCCACACCCCACCAGTGTATGTACGGAGCGTACCCACACCCCACCAGTGTATGTATGGAGCGTACCCCCACCCGTGTATCAATGGAGCGTACCCACACCCCACCAGTGTATGTACGGAGCGTACCCACACCCCACCAGTGTATGTATGGAGCGTACCCCCACCCGTGTATCAATGGAGCGTACCCACACCCCACCAGTGTATGTACGGAGCATACCCACACCCCACCAGTGTATGTATGGAGCGTACCCCCACCCGTGTATTAATGGAGCGTACCCACACCCCACCAGTGTATGTACGGAGCATACCCACACCCCACCAGTGTATGTATGGAGCATACCCCCACCCGTGTATCAATGGAGCGTACCCACACCCCACCAGTGTATGTATGAAGCGTACCCACACCCCACCAGTGTATGTACGGTGCGTACCCCCACCCGTGTATTAATGGAGCGTACCCACACCCCACCAGTGTATGTACGGAGCGTACCCCCACCCGTATATGAATTGAGTGTACCCCCACCCGTGAATGAATGGAGCGTACCAACACCCGTGTCTGTCCCGAGCATACATGCCCAGACACAGGAGGGGTGGGTGCCTATCACTCCCAGCAGTGCCCAGACACAGGAGGGGTGGGTGCAGAGTCCTCCCAGCAGTGCCCAGACATAGGAGGGGTGGGTGCCTATCACTCCCAGCAGTGCCCAGACACAGGAGGGGTGGGTGCAGAGTCCTCCCAGCAGGTGGAGACCTTGCCCAGCATGCATGGCCAAAGTTGAAGGGGTCCGTCACACACCCAGCAAATGTAGACACAGCACTGCACAAATGTCTTCACAACACCCTGCAGGGAAGATGTCAGGGTCCACAGAGGAAGGTACACACCTTGGGACAATGTCACCATGCAGTAACAGCTTACATGAGCAAAGTTTGATAGCAAATACCGTGTGATGGCACACAGATAACAGGGTCCACCCCACGACCAGCACACTACAACATATCCCAGACACCTAACACATTATCGCCACCCCAAATCATGGAGCAGCACCACCAACAGCAATGCCAGAAAAGCAGTAGTGTGCCAAGGAAAATAAAATAGCTTTATTCAGCAATGTTCTAAAATGTATTGAATGAAAAGTTCCATATGCACAAGGCCCATAGGGCAGTCCATAGTTCCAATCCAGGTGTGGGACACATTGGGATGCGTGTCCCCTAGCTTGCCTGCACAGTTCAGACTACCTTGCCATCCACAGGGGGGGGCATCATGTGGGGGGGGAAGGACCAGGCACCGCAGGGACAGGAGGGGCAAGGGTAGGTGTTGTGGGTGCAGGGACGGACGACTCCAACACAGGGGGTGGGGCAGCGCCAAAGGTGGATTCGAGCACGGCGCTGCACACTACTGCCAGGTCGCCCAGCATCTCCCCTGCACCCGAAGGAACCACAGGCCCCAAGGAGGGGGGGGTTCGGAGGGATGGGTCGCAGCGCTACTGGGGGAGGGTGTGGACAGGGGGAGGACTCAACTCCCCTGCCGGTGTCCTGCCTCCACCGCTTGCGGGGTGGTGCCACACTGGGGCTGATGGACACACTGGGCAGGACTGACCCTGTGTCCGACTCTTGGCCAGGAGAGCTGAGCGGAGTGGATTTGGAGGGTGGTGGTCGTGAGGAATGTGGACTCCCACTCTGGCTGTGTGTCTTCCGTTTCCCCCCCGACCCAGTGGGTGTGCCTACTTCACCCTGTGTGTGCGTGCCAGGAGGTGTGCGCTTTGCCTTCCCTGGTGGTGTGGTGCCTGTGTCTGATGGGGTGTGTGCATGGGGACGTCTGGGTGTGCTTTGGACAGGCATGGGAGTGGGAAGTGTCGAAGGTTCAGGGGTAGGGGGGGGATGTAGCACTGCAGGAGACCCACTGCGGCAGTCAGTGTCGAGTCTATGGACCTCAGCAAGTTGCGTTGGTCAGACTGCGCAGCTGCAATGCCCTCCATGTATGCCTCCATCTGGTTGAGCACTCGGCTGTGGCCATGGAGGACATTAAGCATCGCAGTCTGACCAACCTGCAACTGCCGCAGGATGTCCACAGACTCGGCATTGGTGGCAGCAGTGGAGACAGGGGCAGGGGGTGCGGTGCCTGGCAAGAAGGAGACATGTGGTGACCTAGCACGGCGGGAAGGGACACGAGCAAGTGGGAGGCCGGTGATCGGAATGGAGGGGGCGGGTAGTGATGGAGTGCTGCTGTCAGCTGTGGGAGCAGCCTCCGCCCCCTCGGAGATCTCAGCCTCGGACCCGTCAGCGTCATAGTCGGTGGTGGTTTGACTGGACAAGTCCTCCGCTGCACTCCCGTCGGCCGCCGTGCCACTCGATGTGCCAGCCAACTCAGCACTGCTGGCACTGGTGCTCGCTCCCTCCTCACGGTCCGTGCCAGTGGCTCCCTCGTAGTCCCCCGACGATGCTGTGGGCAAGGTGAAGAGACAGGAGAAATCAGACACCTGTATACATATGTCACATGAGTCAACTCTACATAGGTCACAGTGCATAGCCTGAAAAGCAACAAGAGTAACATCTACAATACAAGGTACATATGTATTCCCTGCAACACACAGTTTGTTGACCCACCATGCCACCATTAAAATATGGAGAGCATGACACAATAGCAAATAACTTGACATCAAATTGTACAGAGGAGCCAGGCTCTGGGGACAATCTAGCACAGCAACTGCGACACACAGCGTAGCCAAGAAAGGGATGAGCAGGAACCATGTCTATCAACTCTTGGGACATGCTGCAAAGGTAATACTGAAAACCATGGCCAACATGACTGGGTCACTGCACCTTGAGTGTTTGTCCACACAAACATCACACACTGGCCAGACCGAGCAAGGAGACTTCAGGTTTGGACATGTACGACTTGCCCGCACCAACCCCCCCCTACCTGAGACAATGTGATTGAGACAGAGGAAGTACTTACACCTCTTAGTCTGGGATGAAAACACATGGCCTGCAATAAATCCTGATCGTACACAAACTACCCCTGCTGCGCCTGTCCACATATATCACTGACAAACAACCATCATCAGATAGTTGTACCAAGACACACAGGCACTGGCCCCTGTGAGTATGCACCAGCTACATTAGGTCACCCTGTACAGTGGATACATGTAGCACAGTATACGTGAATACTAATGAGGCCAGGGTTCTATGCCACAGGGCCCCAACTATGCTGAAGACACAGAGAATGTCCACATTGTCTGATGACACACATGATACCTAGGAAAAGGTGCCCCAGGGGACTGTAGTGGCCACACTACTCCATGGCCCTGGATGGATATGACTGGAATACAAGCCACCATCCCTGCACTATGCATATCTCACACTCAAGCACATCATGTCAGAGGGCACAACATTCGACATGCAGGCAGTAAGGCAGTACACATGAAACACACACTCCCATGTCGGGACTCAGCATCAGTGCCAACTAACATGGACCCCCACAATGACAGAACTGGCCAGGGCACAGGCAACGTCCAAAAACCTGTTACACACCACCCCCACACATGATGCTGCAAGCATTGGGCACTTGGATGAACTGCCAGCCTAGATAACCTTGTGCAAGAGTGACTACACACAGACCAGGGAACACATGGCAAGGAGGGGAAGGGAGGAAGAACAGCACCGCTTTACTTTGGGGAACAGGTCATGCACTGCACATTTAAACCCTGGCAGTGTATCCATGCAACTGCGCACTTCCAAAAGCTGGTCACACACAACAAACACACATGTACCTACCCCCTTCCTGCTGCTGCTTCTCCAGTAAGCGCCTGTCCAAGTTGGGGAAGACCACCGCCAGCACACGCTTCTGGATGTGGGTCAGACGCCGGCGCCCACGGTTTTTGTGGCTCACAGGTGAGTCCCCCAGCAGGACCCGTGCGATCCTCCGCGTCCAGCACCGGATATCCTGCCAGCGTTTCCTCACCTGGGCTAGGCGCCGCTTCCGACCATCCGTCCTCCTCACGGCTTGCTTCCAGATCTCCCCCTTGGCACAAACGCCTAACTGTGAGGATGCAAAAGTGACAATACATCAATCCACCTTATCAATGATACAGAGACACACATATTACAAATTATGCATGTTTGAACTGGCCATAGTATGCAGCCAACTCATTGCACCTTTGTCTTAGTGACATCATCCTCCTGGGAATGGCCAAATGCAGTAGGTGCCATTGAAAGTACACAGACGGCATGAGGGGTGCAACACAATCAATGATGCAGGCTCACACTGTGCATCCCAAGCTACACCAGGAATCTGAACAGTACCCCTAAGCAGTCACATGCCTCAGCCCACTTACGCTACCTCAGCAGAGTACACAGACACACACAGGCACTGAACAATCACCTGGCATTGGCAACTGCCGCTACAAACCTCACTCTGCACATGTGCCACTAGACTGGGGGTGTCACAGATGTGGGGCTGTCTCAGCACGGCAGACATCCAGCACAGCTCCCTGCTCACATCAGATGGGCAGGGTATATCCATCCCACATGCAGCTGGGGTGCAACACTCCACATATGCACACACCCACATGACAGGGGACTCACACACACACACCAATGTCCAGGGGATGACCACATCATTTGGACACTCTCACCACAGGTACACTGATCAGACACACATCTGTGGGTACAGGCACCTGTAACCCTGGGGGGAGCACAGACTCACATCAGGACTGTAGAAACAACATTTCCAGGAGGATTAGGCAGTCCGAAAGCAGCATGCACCATGCAGTGATCGTCACAGTAAGCACTATGCAAGTGCGTTGTGAGCACACAAACTACAGCATGCTCTGCATGGGAGACATGAGCCCTTTCCCCCCTGGGACCCACTATGAAGAACCCTGCATGTCTGTCACACCTGGACACAATGCCAGAAGTCACAGTCACCAAAAGGGGCACAGTTTACGCTAGTGGAGTCTGCACTCACCTGCACCCCTGGTCGACCATACAGCATGGTGTACTTTGGGAGGATCACATCCGCCAACGCCATATTCTCCTCCATGGTGAATGGCTGGGCCCTCTCCACAGACCTGGACATGGTGCCAGAGGAATCACAAGCAGCAGCAGTGTTGTGGAATGAAAGGATGTGCAGGCAAGTGCTCTCTCAAGGGACCTGGCTGCCTTATATCTTCCTTGCTGGCCTGTTTCATGTACAGGAGTACAGAGTGATTGGCTCAGTCACATTTGCATCCTACGTGTCCTTCAATCACTTTAAAACTACCCCAGTGACAGGATTTGCATGGTTTCAAAATTGAGCATGATGTAATGTCAACAACCACATTGCAACAAAGTATATTGTCTCCAACCGACTTCTGCTGGCCACATGATGCAAAATTCAAACATGAAACTCGGTCTCCATGACAACCAGCATGCATTTAGGCCCCTATACTTGTCCCTCATGTGTCCCCTATGTCAATCCTATGTTAAAACACAGGTACGGTGCGTTCCACAGCCCTAGGGCACCCCAAATGCATTGCAACGGACCGTACACGCATGTGTACGGTCCCCATCACAATGGGAGTGCTCGCGTTTGCGTACGCCATGGTGATACGGTCCGTACCCGCGTGTGCAGGGTCCGTACCACCATGGGTGTGCTGGCGTATGCGTACGCCATAGTAATACGGACCGAACACACGTGTGTAGGGTCCCTATCACTATGGGAGTGCTGGCGTATGCGTACGCCATAGTAATACGGACCCTACACACGCGGGTACGGACCGTATCAACATGGCGTACGCATATGCGAGCACTCCTATAGTGATAGGGACCCTACACACGCGTGTACGGTCCGTATTACTATGGCGTACGCATACGCCAGCACTCCCATAGTGATAGGGACCCTACACACATGTGTACGGACCGTATTACCATGGCGTACGCATACGCCAGCACTCCCATAGTGATAGGGACCCTACACACGCGGGTACGGACCGTATTACTATGGCGTACGCATACGCCAGCACTCCCATAGTGATAGGGACCCTACACACGTGGGTACGGACCGTATCACCATGGCGTACGTATACGCCAGCACTCCCATAGTGATAGGGACACTACACACGCCATCAGTGCGTATGTACGGTGCGTTTCACACCTGACAGTGGTGACAGGCGGCACACAGACAGGAATAGAGCTGTCCTACTTGGCCAAGGCTGGACATCAAGGCATTGTCTGTGCAGTACTACATGTGTTGGGCACAGGTGTGTCAGGCTGTGATGTGGCACATTACTCCTGAGGTGTGAAGCAAATGACTGTATGATGAGCTGTGTACACATGTCATGTGTGATGGTGCACTATGTGCCACACATCCCCTTCACTCCTTTGACATGTGTGCATGTAGTACAGACTTGTTGAGCCATGCGTCACTGGCATGGCACAGTCACCCACACCCGCAACTGTCCCCTGATGCCAGGTACACGGAATGTTACACCTGAGAAGTGAATGCCCGCGTTGCACGCTGTGACCATGTCATGTGTGTGTCATGTTTTCCCATGGGTTTGCCGTAGGTGTTTGGTCAAATGCATTTGCAGTTGCTGCAACCAACATGTGTCTGTGTGAAGATGGGCATGGCACACTGTTCCGCACACCAGCCCACATGTGTAATCCGACGTAAGGTGTGTATGTATGCATCGACACAGAGTTCCAAAACAAGGACATATCAGCATACTCTCAATGTTTGTGTAATCAGTCTTGACATGTACCCCTTGATGGCAAGGTGTGTGGTCTGTCCTTTTCACATTACATATCACCTGTGCCTCTAGTGTTCGCCAACCTGTCTGTATGATTGACATATGTATTCTGCCCATGTGCGGATGTCTGGCACTCCGTTGATGCGTCTGCCTGTTCACTCACACTGGCCCACCGCTAGTTTAATGCCATGTCATGTTGAGCCTGAGAATCCACGTTTGTGGCTGGCTCTTGGTAGGAGTGTCACCTGCCTGGCATACGTGTCCAGGGCATGTTGAACAGACCTGACTTTGTATGTAGCATATGTGTATTGCCTGTTGAACATGTGCTCAGTACATTGACATTGGTGGTGTACTGTACTCACTCTTCGTTGTCCCTTCAAATTCACTGCAGGGCTCCGCCTCTCCTTCGACCATTTCCGGACTTGGCTGACCTGAGGGAACATGACTGTATACGCTGCTACCGCTTCCCCCAACGGTTGATTGAGGACTTGACGACACGGCTGGCACCACACCTCCAACCGCTACACAGGTATCCTACTGCACTGACACCCAAGATGAAGGTGATGGCAGCCCTACATTTCTTTGCCACGGGTACCTTTCAAAATACCATTGCTCATGTTGGGGGCATGTCCCAAACCATGTTCAGCCGTGTTCTGCATGATGTTTTAGAGGCCATGTTGGAGCACCTGGATGAGTTCATTAAATTCACAACTCCTGAGCAGTTGACAGGTGTCAAGCGTGAGTTCTATGCCCTGGGGGGGATGCCCCATGTCATTGGGTACATAGATGGAACACATGTGGCTTTGGTACCACCACAGGTGCAGGAGGTAGCATATAGGAACCGCAAGCATTACCACTCCATTAATGCCCTTGTGGTGTGTCTTGCCAACATGGTGATTTCACATGTCTGTGCTCGTTTTCCAGGATCAGCACACGATGCCTACATCATGAGGCGTAGCAGGGTGCCTGAAATGATGCTGCAGCTGCGCAACGAACGAGCATGTCTTGTTGGTGGGTATACTCTGGCAGTCCTGTAGTTAACGTCATCTTCCTATCTTACTGCTTCTCCTGACCCACTCTTGTCCATGATGTGTCCATGTAGGGGACGCTGGCTATCCCAACATGCCATGGCTGATCACGCCTCTCCGCAACCCCAGCACGGCTGGCCAGCACCGCTACAACAACGCGCATAGGTGGACCAGGCGAGTGATAGAGAGGACGTTTGGCCTCCTGAAGAGCCGATTCCGTTGCCTCCACAAGACCGGTGGCGCACTCCCATATGCACCGGTGAAGGTCTGCAAGATCTTCCTCGTGTGCTGCATGCTGCACAACATGGCAGTGGAGAAAGCTGTGCCACTCATCCTGGATCCGGATGAGCAGGACCATCCACCCGTGGAGGATGAAGGGCTTGGTCATGAGGCAAGTGATGTGGAGGAGGAGGAGGCGGTAGAGGACATCCGGAGTCGACTCATACGCAGCTTCTTTGCTTAGTGGTGAGTGTCTGAGTGTGCACGCATTTGGCCGTGTGTGGCATGTGTTGCGATGTGTGTGTCCATCTGCATGTCTGCCAAGTGAGTCAGAGGTGTGTTTGGATGTGTCACTCGAGTGATGGTGCAATGGAAGAATGTTTTTCCAGAGACATCATTGTCACCTAGCATGTTGACAACCTTATACGTGTCGAGTACATGCACATGCATGCGGATGTGCTTCTTTTGGCTGACTTCTGGTGTGTCTCTCATCCACAGGTACTTGCGCTTGCTGTCTGCTGGTGGCATTGTTGTGCTCCTGCTATTCCTCATGAACACAGCAACATGTGCTGAATCAGCGTTACATGAACGGACAAGTTTGAAAATCTCCTTAGGGTAAGGGATGCAGCACGGCTTTTTGGGTGTCGTATTTGTGTGGAATGTGTGTGCACTGCTCCTGTTCATGTTTGGATACTTTGCATACATGTAGAATCACCATGGGGCACATGCCATGGGGCTGAATTCACCTGAATTGTTGGTCAGAGTTGGTGACAGTCATCTGTAATGGGATTGTGGATTGTGACGAAGCCATCAATGTGTGTAACACTGCCCTCGGACACATACGGGTTGCACCGGGTTGACATGGTGTGTGAATTCCCCATTAGAGGCTCAATGGTGTATAGCAGCCTCTCCGTGAGCAGCAGGTGGTGTTTAGCTGTAACCCGTCACTTGTGTGCCAGTTCTATGGATTTCCAGCATCTGTGGGGCACAGGGGGGTGCCAGTGTTGGTCCCACGTGTTCATCCAGATGACCTGTGTATGTGTTGACAGAGTTGCATTAGCATTCCGACACACATGACTAATAAAGGTGTCCCTCTGCCTCCAAGGTGCCTCATCTCTGTCAATGGTGGTCTGTTGCCACTGTGCATGCGGCATGTCTGGCATAGTTCTCAGAGATGGTGCATATGAGTCTATGTGTAGAGTAGCAAGATGCAAGCTGTTTGTCAGGGATTAGAATCTGTATTGTGCATGATGTCCATGGCTGTGTAGGTATTGTGGCATGTCAGTCCCCACGACAGTCACTGTGCTGCATGTGCATCCATTGTGTGTGTGTGTGCCATGTTGAACAAGACAGTCCTTCCTTGACATACACCGTTTGCATGGTTCCTTCCTGAGATCCTTGTCTTTGTGTGCTACTTGTGGCATTGTTTTCTTGACATTGCGCATGCTGCTGCAGGCCCTGCAGCAAGGGCACCCAGTGTCCACGCAAACAAGCTGGTGTTCATCATGGATTGCTTGCTGACATGTGCTATGCTGATCAGCAGCATCTGTGCCTCATGCTGCTGCACACTCTGGATTATGCACAAGAACCCCAGTTCCATCCACCACAAGGCAAGAGAGACCATCCCCCAGGTCAACTACGACATCCGTGTCTAATCCTACCCTGCACTCTACGGACGTGTGCGTTACAACTCCCATGATACTTGTCCACATCCAGGGTGCATCTGCACAGCTCTGCTTCTACATCCGGTGACCAGGCCACATCAATGTCCAACAGAGATGGGGGAATGAATCACTGCCAGCTGCAGGATGACCTTCTCAATCCACGCACACACTCAGGATGCAGCCCACAACTACGACACAACCTTGTGGCACTGTGATCCAACACCCCATTGTGCCATCTCCATGCATCCAACCTTGGCCGGGCCACCATTCTCCACATCCACCTGACTCAAGCATGCAGGACATGGTTCTGCCACGTGTCTACACATACCTGGGAGTAGCACCCCAGGACACTCCACATGATCCCTGACCTCTGCGCATGACTGTTGCTCTTCTACATAGGTCTGTAGGCACAGTTGTGCGGGCACCCCCTCAGCTGGTTGGGCCCATCACGGGTGAGTATGGTGCTCCATGTCTGTATTGGATGGTACATTGTGACCCATGTGTGTCCTGTGCCAGACTCAGACCCCAGGGTATGGATGTTTGGAGTTACTTCTGAAATCAGGCATGGTTTGACTTTACAACACACACATGTAGTGGAATAATGCAAAATGAGGGCATCATCTTGTGATTGTGGTGAATTTTATTTGTGCTGGGGTACGTGTTTGGGGGGGTGACAAGAGGTGCTTGGCGGGAGTGTAGAATCCAAAGTTCACAGGGGGAGTTGGTTTCCTTGCCATTGAAAGTCATCAGAGTCTGTGCCACAGCCTTTGTCAACATTGGTCAGACAGTGACCAGCAAGTCCATGTGGCAGAGAATGTCATTTGCTGCTGTGCTGCTGTTGCGCCAGGAGGCCAGGTGCCAGGCCAGGTGACCTGGGAGATGGTGATGGTCCGCTGACTCTCACGGTCTTTTGCGTGGACGGCCCACCTTCCTGCGGGGACCCTCAGATGCAGGCCTTGACGATGCTAGGGACGCTCCGTCAGATGAATCCTCCTCCTCCTCCCTCCCTGTGTCTGGTGCTGGTCTACGCCTGGTGGCACAGGGAGGGTTTGCCAGGCTTTGGGCGATCTGACGGAGTGATTGGCTCACGTCCCTGTGCACCGCTAGGAGCTTAGCCAGTCTTGCCTCCATCCGTCTATGGTGTTGTAGATAACTGGCATGATGCTCGACCTGCATGTTCTTGATCTCATTGAGGGTCTCCACTACCTGGTCCATGCCTCTGGAGTCACGCCGGTATGTGTCCAGGATGTTGTGGACGTGTGACATGACCGGGTCCTCAGCTGGCTGGTCAGGCTCGCGCCTCCGCCATCCTCCACTCCCGCCACCCCTGCCCACTTGAGCCCGGCCTGCCCTTGTGGGCACATCGGGTCTCCGGGACCCCTGAGGGATGGCATTTGCGGTGTCGCCTGCCTCCTCCTGGGTGCCCGGAGAACCTTGTCCCTCCTGGACAGACTGGCTGTGTTGTTGTGTGTGGGCAGGGCTCCTGGATGTCTCCTGGGATGTGGCAGGAATGGGGGTGGTGGTTGGCACAGTTGTACCTGACGCAGGTGCTGCAGGTGGTTGGACACCAGAGGGGCCAGGTTGGTCTGGGTCATCCACGGAGTGGTGAGAGTCGTCGCTGCCGGTGGGGTCCTCTTCACGCAGAGCCTGGTCCTGTGAGTCTTCCCCCCCAGTGTTGGGGGGAGATGGACGATGTTGACCTGTGTGTGAGAGAGACAATGTTAATTGAGTTACATGCGACGTCCATGTTTAATTCATTTTGAGTTGGCACAGTTCCTCTGTGTGGTTGGATTTGGCTTGCATTCCTCTCACAGTGCACTCGTGCATGGGTATGTCCCTTGGCCACAGCTTTCGACACTTGACCTATGTGTGACACAATCTTAGTTGATGCATCTTATTTGAACGCAGTCAGCAGTGTAGTGAGCGGGCGTAGCAAGCCATGCAGAGCCACCTTACGTGTTGCACTGTACGTGGCCAAATGTTGTTTTTTCCATGCTATTTGGAATGCAGGTAGGTAACTTAAGCATTTGTGACAGGGTTCTAACAAACACAGTGGGTGGGTATACTGGGTGTAAGGTTACGTTTGTGCCTGCAGCACGGATGTACTCGTGCACAGATTGACACATGGCCCAGTGTTTATCAGAGGTTGAAGGGGGGTGCACGCACTGCCAAACCTTGTCTCCATGCACACATTCCACCTGCTGACGAGCGGACATGGCCACACCACCTAAGGGTGATTTGGTCTCCCTCTGTCTCCCTTTCTCCCTCCCTCTGTCAGTCTCCTCCCTCTGTCCGTCTCCCTCTGTCTCCCTTTCTCCCTCGCTCTGTCAGTCTCCTCCCTCTGTCCGTCTCCCTCTGTCAACCTCCTCCCTCTGTCCGTCTCCCTCTGTCAACCTCCTCCCTCTGTCCGTCTCCCTCTGTCGACCTCCTCCCTCTGTCCGTCTCCCTCTGTCAACCTCCTCCCTCTGTCCGTCTCCCTCTGTCAACCTCCTCCCTCTGTCCGTCTCCCTCTGTCTCCCTTTCTCCCTCCCTCTGTCAGTCTCCTCCCTCTGTCCGTCTCCCTCTGTCAACCTCCTCCCTCTGTCCGTCTCCCTCTGTCAACCTCCTCCCTCTGTCCGTCTCCCTCTGTCAACCTCCTCCCTCTGTCCGTCTCCCTCTGTCAACCTCCTCCCTCTGTCCGTCTCCCTCTGTCTCCCTTTCTCCCTCCCTCTGTCAGTCTCCTCCCTCTGTCCGTCTCCCTCTGTCAACCTCCTCCCTCTGTCCGTCTCTCTCTGTCTCCCTTTCTCCCTCCCTCTGTCAATCTCCTCCCTCTGTCCGTCTCCCTCTGTCTCCCTTTCTCCCTCCCTCTGTCAGTCTCCTCCCTCTGTCCGTCTCCCTCTGTCAACCTCCTCCCTCCCTCTGTCAGTCTCCTCCCTCTGTCCGTCTCCCTCTGTCTCCCTTTCTCCCTCCCTCTGTCAGTCTCCTCCCTCTGTCCGTCTCCCTCTGTCTCCCTTTCTCCCTCGCTCTGTCAGTCTCCTCCCTCTGTCCGTCTCCCTCTGTCAACCTCCTCCCTCTGTCCGTCTCCCTCTGTCAACCTCCTCCCTCTGTCCGTCTCCCTCTGTCGACCTCCTCCCTCTGTCCGTCTCCCTCTGTCAACCTCCTCCCTCTGTCCGTCTCCCTCTGTCAACCTCCTCCCTCTGTCCGTCTCCCTCTGTCTCCCTTTCTCCCTCCCTCTGTCAGTCTCCTCCCTCTGTCCGTCTCCCTCTGTCAACCTCCTCCCTCTGTCCGTCTCCCTCTGTCAACCTCCTCCCTCTGTCCGTCTCCCTCTGTCAACCTCCTCCCTCTGTCCGTCTCCCTCTGTCAACCTCCTCCCTCTGTCCGTCTCCCTCTGTCTCCCTTTCTCCCTCCCTCTGTCAGTCTCCTCCCTCTGTCCGTCTCCCTCTGTCAACCTCCTCCCTCTGTCCGTCTCTCTCTGTCTCCCTTTCTCCCTCCCTCTGTCAATCTCCTCCCTCTGTCCGTCTCCCTCTGTCTCCCTTTCTCCCTCCCTCTGTCAGTCTCCTCCCTCTGTCCGTCTCCCTCTGTCAACCTCCTCCCTCCCTCTGTCAGTCTCCTCCCTCTGTCCGTCTCCCTCTGTCTCCCTTTCTCCCTCCCTCTGTCAGTCTCCTCCCTCTGTCCGTCTCCCTCTGTTAACCTCCTCCCTCTGTCCATCTCCCTCTGTCAACCTCCTCCCTCTGTCCATCTCCCTCTGTCAACCTCCTCCCTCTGTCCGTCTCCCTCTGTATCCCTTTCTCCCTCCCTCTGTCAGTCTCCTCCCTCTGTCCGTCTCCCTCTGTCAACCTCCTCCCTCTGTCCGTCTCCCTCTGTCAACCGCCTCCCTCTGTCCGTCTCCCTCTGTCTCCCTCCTCCCTCTGTCCGTCTCTCTCTGTCTCCCTTTCTTCCTCCCTCTGTCAGCCTCCTCCCTCTGTCCGTCTCCCTCTGTCTCCCTTTCTTCCTCCCTCTGTCACCCTCCTCCCTCCCTCTGTCTGTCTCCCTCTGTCCACCTCTGTCTCCCTCCCTCTCTCTCCCCCTCTCCCTCCCTCTGTGTGTCACCCTCTGTCACCTCAGCCCAGCTTCCTGGGCACACACAGTTTGCAGGTGTTTCAGAGGCCATTGGCTTGTTCATGTGGGTTTGTTGCTTATCTCCGGGCACCCATTGGGCGGAGTGTCTGAGTCTGCGCTGCTGCTGTGGCGGTGTGTGCTGTCAGTCTTTCAGAGTGAAGCGTCTTCATTAGCTGCTGTTATGTGCAAATTGTGCCTTCATACCCATGTCATCCTGCAACGTGGCCACCATTTGCAGGCAACACAGTACTGTGTGGGGACACACTGTTTGTATGGCTGTGCCCTAGGCCATATGGGCTGAGGGCATTGTCATTGTTGTGTGCTTCACAGTTGCTCTATGTTAGTTTTGAGGGCCACCCTCCCGGCATCGGGGACATCATGTCTTGTGTTGGTGTTTTTTGTGGCCTGTGACTTGGCCTGGCCTTGCTTGGGGCATGGAGACGCTTGTGGCATGTGTGTGTTTTTGGAGTGTGGTTGTGTTCGGTGCTGGCTTTGGGGGGGTTGCGTGCATGCTTGGTATTTTGGTTGTGTATGGCGTTCCCCGCCATGTGAGGTGAGTTGTTTTTGTACTCACCAGGCTCTCGGACTCCTTCTACTCCGTCTACTCCCACCGGCGGCAGCGTGGCCATCACCTTCTCCTCCCAGGGATGGTAGTGTACGGGTCTGCGGGCCGGCCCTCCTCCAGTGATGTTGGCCTGGTTGTGGTCATCCGTCATTTTTCGGCGGACCGTCCTCCGCAGATCATACCACCTGGCTTGGCACTCATGCCTGGTCCTTCTAGTGGACCCAACAGCATTCACAGCATTGACGATCCTCTCCCACATGGCAGATTTTTCTGATATGCTGGTCCGTCTGACCAATGTTCCAAAGAGCTGTGGCTCGACTCTGATGATTTTGTCGACAAGGACCTCCAGCTCCTCCTTTGTGAACTTTGGATTCTTGTTAGTGGGCATGGTGTGGGGTGTGGGTGTGGATGTTTGTGGGGGTTTGGATGGTTGTGTGAGTGTGGTTGTGAAGGTGTGTGTATGTGAATGTGATGAGGGGGTGTTTGTGATGGTGGTTGTGTGAAGCAGTGCAAGTGTAAGGTGTATTGAGGGATGTAGTATGGTGCAGTGCGTTGTCTCAGTGGTCTGGCAGTTGTGGATCCGTTGCAAAGGATCATGATTTGTGTGTGTTGGGCCTTTTTATTGGTCCATTTGTGGGTGTGGCTGTGTTTGAACTTTGGGTGGGTGTGTTATAAGGAGTGGTTGTGTTTTGGGCCTCTGTTTATCTGTTTGGCAGTTGCAGGTCAGTGTATAGGATGTATTTGGGCTTGTTGGACATGTTTTGTGGTGTTGTGTCCATCAAATTGACTCTCCTTGTGTTGTTTTTGTTTGTCCTGGTTCAGTACGAGTGTTTTTGGCATCTGTACGGTGCGTACATGGGCCATGTTGTTGAACAGTGCTGTCCTTTGCTATGGCTTAGTACGACTCGTACATGCGCGATGTTGGGTGAGGGTGCTGGTGTAGGGACCTGGGGTAGGGTAGTACAGACACGGGCAGGGTGTTGGTCCGCACCGTCCATCGGTGGTGGTGTTTCGCACCGTACATACAGGGGGTGCTGGGTGTACGCTCCGTACATACACGGGTGGGGGTACGCTCCGTACATACACGGATGGGGTGTTGGTACGCTCCATTCATACACGGGCGGGGGTACGCTCCATACATACACAGATGGGGTGTTGGTACGCTCCATACATACACGGGTGGGGGTACGCTCTGTACATACACTGGTGGGGTGTGGGTACGCTCCATTAATACACGGGTGGGGGTACGCTCTGTACATACACTGGTGGGGTGTGGGTTCGCTCCATTCATACACGGGTGGGGGTACGCTCTGTACATACATAGGTGGGGTGTGGGTACGCTCCATACATACACTGGTGGGGGGTGGGTATGCTCCGTACATACACTGGTGGGGTGTGGGTACGCTCCATTAATACACGGGTGGGGGTACGCTCCGTACATACATGGATGGGGTGTTGGTACGCTCCATTCATACACAGGCGGGGGTACACTCCGTACATACACTGGTGGGGTGTGGGTACGCTCCATACATACACTGGTGGGGTGTGGGTACGCTCCGTACATACACTGGTGGGGTGTGGGTACGCTCCATACATACACTGGTGGGGTGTGGGTACGCTCCGTACATACACTGGTGGGGTGTGGGTACGCTCCATTCATACACGGGTGGGGGTACGCTCTGTACATACACTGGTGGGGTGTGGGTACGCTCCATTCATAAACGGGTGGGGGTACGCTCCGTACATACACTGGTGGGGTGTGGGTACGCTCCATACATACACGGGTGGGGGTACGCTCCGTACATACACTGGTGGGGTGTTGGTACGCTCCATTCATACACTGGTGGGGGTTCTGCGCGTACATCCGTGGCAGGGGGGGGGGGCATTTGGCACGTACATGCGGGGCATGGGGGGTTCGGTGCGTACATACGAGGGCTGGGGGAATGTTCTGCGCGTACATATGGGGTCTGGGGTGGGGTGTTCTGCGCGTATGCGGGCACATGTCTCCATGGTTGCTATAGGAGTTCGGTCCGGTATTTTTTCCATACGGTTGTGAAATCTAAAGGACGGGACTGATCGTACTTGCGTGGTCGGACTTCAGTTTTTCCGATTCGTACGGTAATTCGTCCGAGGATGTGTCGGACACATTTTCCGACCCGAGGACGTGTGGAGAAATTTTCCCACTGCGATTCGTATGGACTTTTTCCCATGCAAATCATACTTGGCAGTTTGTACGCTACTTGTACGGTTCGGACGGTAAATTTTTTTTTCCAGGATCGGAATCGGCCCCTGTGTATATATATATTCACTGAAAAAACCATAGGTTTCACACATGTTATAGTTAGCTGTACATTTTACTGATAAAAAACCAATGAAATTCCCCCGTTATAGTTACTGTAGGCAACTATAACTCACGCGACCGTAATCCTCTGCTGATGCTAATACTGTATTTAGACACTTATTTGCCCATGTCTTCTTCCATTAAATTTTAGCTATACATATATTACAAATATTTTTTTTTCATAAAGACACATATGTCATCAGCAGAGGATTACGGTCGCGTGAGTTATAGTTGCCTAGAGTAACTATAACGGGGGAATTTCATTGGTTTTTTATCAGTAAAATGTACAGCTAACTATAACATGTGTGAAACCTATGGTTTTTTCAGTGAATTTGCAAGGTTTTTTAAATGCTAATTCCTAACTATAACGTGTGTGAAACCTATGGTTTTTTCAGTGAATTTGTACGGTTTTTTAAATGCTAACTTACTTTACGCCATTCGTGGCGTGCGCGCCCAGTTAACGCAGTTCGTTCCATGCACGCACGGTGCGCTTCGCGCACCGCGCGCCCACTTTACGCAGTTAGTGCCATGCATGCACGGTGGTCACATTATGCGGGATGGGCCATGGGCGGGATGGGATGGGATGGGCGGGATGGGCCATGTACGCACGATGCGCTTCGCGCACCGTGCGCACATGGGGGACATATTATGCGCATCGTTGTGAAATGTTTTGTTTATTATTTGCTAATAATTTATAAGCCATGCACAAATGATGCCCTACGGGCACCATTTGCACATGGGGTGTGGAGAGTGTGGATAATTTTTTTTTTTTAATTGTAATTTTACCGTACGCGTACGGTAAGCGTAATCGGGGATTTTTCGAAAAAAAAAATATTTTTTTTTTTGGCCTTGGGGGTTGTTTGGGGGTCCGTATATCACTGCTGGGTGAATATTATCTCAATAAACGGCTCCTTTGCACATTTTTGGGCTTCGGTTATGCTGCACCACTCAGAGTGCGAGAGAGAAAATGGCGGCCGCCGCTTCCTGGTTTCGGCCGATTCGAATGTTTACTAAGATCTAAGAGCCAATCAGAATCGCGCTCGCGCACGTCACCGTACGCGTACGGTAAGCGCACCGTAAGCTGGCTCAGATATATATATTGATTTAAAGGCTATTTTCTCAGAATCTACTGAACAGATTTACACCAAACCTACAAAAGGCACTTCCTTGACCTGAGGACTACCTCTCTGCCAAATTTCAAGTAATTCTGTTCAGCCGTTCGGTCTGTAGCTGTGTCTAAAGGTCCTATGGAAAAATGCATGGGAAAAACGCGTTTTGGGACCCCCCTTTTATCTCAGCCCCCGCTTGACGAATCCCCCCGAGACTTTCAGGGTAGGAGCGGAGCGTAGCGCCCCACCTATTTTGAAAAATTCGCGAGGATTCGTCGACCGGCGCAAAAGTTATTCAAAATAGAATGTTGCGGATTTCCTATGGAAACGTGGTCCTAACTATAACTACCTACTGGCGACCGCCAGTAGGTAATATATATATAAATGTGATCAAGACAGTGTTTCACTGTCAAAATGCGTAATGCTGGGCACTTGCTATTTTGTAAGCTAATAATTTTGCAATAAATCGCACTATATACTACTAAAGCACGCTGTGGTCCGTACCTGGTTCTTGCTGTGATGAAGGCAACTCAGGATTGTGGTTGTCTTCATATATATATCTATATATATATATATATATATATATATATATTCACTGAAAAAACCATAGGTTTCACACATGTTATAGTTAGCTGGACATTTTACTGATAAAAAAACAATGAAATTCCCCCGTTATAGTTAGTGCAGGCAACTATAACTCACGCGACCGCAATCCTCTGCTGATGCTAATACTGTATTTAGACACTTATTTGCCCATGTCTTCTTCCATTAAATTTTAGCTATACATATATTACAAATATTTTTTTTTCATAAAGACACATATGTCATCAGCAGAGGATTGCGGTCGCGTGAGTTATAGTTGCCTGCACTAACTATAACGGGGGAATTTCATTGGTTTTTTATCAGTAAAATATCCAGCTAACTATAACATGTGTGAAACCTATGGTTTTTTCAGTGAATTTGCAAGGTTTTTTAAATGCTAAGTTACTTTACGCCATTCGTGGCGTGCGCGCCCACTTAACGCAGTTCGTTCCGTGTGCGCACGGTGCGCTTCGCGCACCGTGCGCGCACAGTGAGCACGCTGTGCGCTTCGCGCACCGCGCGCCCACTTTACGCAGTTAGTGCCGTGCACGCACGGTGGGCACGCGGTGCGCTACGCGCACCGCGTGCCCACGTTACTCTCGATGGGCCATGTTCGCACGATGCGCTTCGCGCACCGTGCGCACATGGAGGACATATTATGCGCTTCGTTGTGCAAGGTAATCTTTTACATTTTCATTGGAACAATATGCCATGCACAAATGGTGCAGTTAGGGCACCATTTGAACACAGGGTGGGGAGTGTATGGTTAATTTTTTTTGGGAAAATAATTTTTACCGTACGCGTACGGTAAGCGTAATCGGCGATTTTTTTTTTTTTTAAAAAAAGGACTTTTTGGCCTTGGGGGTTCTTTGGGGACACCTTCATCAAGGCTAGGTGGTTAGGAGCTGTCTAAACAGCCCCTTTACATGTTTTTTGCCTTTGTTTTTCCTCACCCCCTCAGAGTGCGAGAGAGAAAATGGCGGCCGCCGCTTCCTGGTTTCGGCCGATTCGAATGTTTACTAAGATCTAAGAGCCAATCAGAATCGCGCTCGCGCACGTCACCGTACGCGTACGGTAAGCGCACCGTAAGCTGGCTCAGATATATATATTGATTTAAAGGCTATTTTCTCAGAATCTACTGAACAGATTTACACCAAACCTACAAAAGGCACTTCCTTGACCTGAGGACTACCTCTCTGCCAAATTTCAAGTAATTCTGTTCAGCCGTTCGGTCTGTAGCTGTGTCTAAAGGTCCTATGGAAAAATGCATGGGAAAAACGCGTTTTGGGACCCCCCTTTTATCTCAGCCGCCGCTTGACGAATCCCCCCGAGACTTTCAGGGTAGGAGCGGAGCGTAGCGCCCCACCTATTTTGAAAAATTCGCGAGGATTCGTCGACCGGCGCCAAAGTTATTCCAAATAGAATGTTGCGGATTTCCTATGGAAACAGGGTCCTAACTATAACTACCTATTGGCGACCGCCAGTAGGTAATATATATATTACTAGCACTGCCACGTGATCCAAGCGGGTCCGTTGCGGTACATTGTAGCCGCTTACATGGAGCAGCGGGTGCTGGAATGATTTGCAAGGGTGATTTCACGAACTACTGTTTCCTTGGGGACAACGTTTGAAATAAGGCAGTTGACGGCACACAGCCCACTTGGGAGGTATGGTTTGGAACTACTAGCCCCATGATGCAACGCACGTACTCACCTGTGCTCAATCTTAAATTTGAAATAAAATGAAGGGGATGAACTGTTGTTCCGTTGTTGGCCGTCATTTGCTGTTATACTGCCCATGAAGAAGGGTGTTTACCCGAAACGCGTCGGCAGTGGTGTAGGAGCTGAGGAGGTGTTTGTGAGAGCTGCCTTTGCTTCTAACAGCGTGTACCCCTCTGTGTGTGCTGGTCCAATCGAGGGGCAACTCTTTTTCTTCAAATATATATATATATATATATATTTCTATGTATATATATATATATATATATATATTCACTTAAAAAACCATAGGTTTCACACATGTTATAGTTAGCTGGGCATTTCCCTCGTAAAAAAACAATAAAATTCCCCTGTTATAGTTAGTGCAGGCAACTATAACTCACGCGACCGCAATCCTCTGCTGATGACGTCAGATATTACATCACTGTATTTAGACACTTATTTATCCATGTCTTCTTCCATTCATCTTCAGCTATACATATATTACATTTTTTTTTTTTCAGAAAGACACATATGTCATCAGTGATGTAATATCTGACGTCATCAGCAGAGGATTTTACAACAGGACAGAGAGATATGATTCACATTCAAGTGAACAGCAATTTAGCCTAAATGGACTGACAGTTCCTCATCTTTGTTCAATCCTAAGGGATGCACTGTACCGTATTTGATAATCATTTTGGACTCCAGTTGTCTCAAATCTCTTATTCTGTTTCCTCCTTTTTCAGATTTTGGAATCCTATCTAGGGCACAGAACTGTAAAACACTGTTGTTTTTATTGTGCAGTTCTTTAAAATGCCTGGCAATTGGATATTGCCTATCCTCATTAATGATGGCCCTAGTATGCTCCAAAACACGCTTTTTTACTTGGTGAATAGTGCTCCCAAAATACACTAATGAGCAGGGACAGCTAAGTGCATAAACACAATAGTCAGATTTGCACGTAAGATGTTTTTTGATGACATAGGGTTTGTGGTCTTTAGATAATGTGAATTCTTTCCGGTTGACACTGTTTTTACAGGCTTTACATGAGAAAACCTTGAATGGCTCTTAGATCTTTCTCGTGTTAAAGTGTACTGCTGCACAGTATGTCTTTCAACGCTGTACAGTTTCTGAACGTTATTTTAGGTTGACTTCTAACATGTTTTTTAAAAATTGGGTCAATAGTTAAAACATGCCAGTATTTCTTTAAGCATTTCCTGACTTGCCATGACTGATTGCTGTACGCCGTTATAAATCTTATAGGCTCTTCTTCATTTAGTTTAACGGGTTTCGATTTTAATAAATCTCCTCTCATGACTGACTTTATCTTAGTACAGGCTTGTTTGATAATTTTGTTTGAATACCGTCTTTCCTGAAATCTGTCTTTCATAGTTGACATTTCTAGTTCGAAGGCTTGTTCTGAACTGCAATTTCCTTTTGCTCACAAGAGCTCATCGTACAGTATGCTGCGGATAAGGTTTTTTGGATGACAGCTTTTTGCATGCAGCAAGCTATTTCCAGCTGTTGCCTTGCGGAACAGCCTGCTCTCCAATTTTCCATCCTGTACCTTCACTACCACATCTAGAAATTCAATTGTCTCTTTATGAATCGTACTGGTGAATTTTGAATTGCATTGATTGTCAACAATTTGACAACAAACTGCAAAGCTTCTTCTTCTGTCCCCCTCCAGATACAGAAGACGTCATCTAAATACCTGGCCCAGAGGACGACGTTGTGGGTAAAGATTGTGATGTTACTAGCCACCTGCTCCTCCCACCAGCCCAGGTAAAGACCCGCATAGCTGGGGCGAAGCAGTTTCCCATCGCTGACCCCGGGTTTGGTAGTAGATGACGTGATCAAACAGGAAATAATTGTTTGATAGACATGTTTGCATCATACTTAACAGCATTTCAGTGTGCAAAAAATAGTTTAAATCATGTTTATTAGCCTTGATGCCCAATTCATGCGGTATGCACATATACAAGCTATTAACATCTAGTGTCATTAGCCACATATCTTCTTCCCAGCCCACATTTTCAATTAATCTTAAGAAGTCTCGGGTATCTTGTAAATAAGAAGGAAGTCTTTGAACAAATGGGCGTAAAAAGTAATCAATATACTTTGAAGTGTTTTCCTAAGTACTTCTAATGGAAGACACGATAGGTCGCCCAGGTGGCATGAGGCTATCTTTATGTAACTTGGGCAATAAACATAATGCCGCAAGTTTAGGGTGTTCACATTTTAGGTATTTATACTCATCTTCTGATAGCAATTTGTCATGTTTCCATTGAAGCAATTGGGACTGATACTCCTCATTTCTTTTATCGTAACTGGATCTGTTGCTGATGGTATAGCTGTCAGTATCCCCAAATTGTCTCCTGCCTTCATTCAGCTACATTTGTATGGGCCAAATCACAACATTCCCACCCTTATCAGATTTTTTGATAACGATATTCCTATTACTTTGCAGTTCTTCAACTGCTTTACTTTGTTTAAGGGTGAGATTGTCGTGTTTTAGTTTACCGGATTTTCCGAGTTTTTTAAACTCCAGGGTTACCCCTTTCTCAAAAACTTCTATGGCCTCATTATGTATCTGGGGCAAAAATCTTGATTCAGGTTTAAAATTGCTATCGCTTGTACAATCAAAAACTATCATTTCTTCAGTTAAGCATTCTACAGGATTTATATCATAGTAATCGCCTCTCTCTAGCACCTTCATAGTTTGTAGAAGGTCTATATCCCCAATTGTTAAATTAGTAGAGCTAGAAGTTACTGGTGGTGTAATGTTCTTCTTATGTTGAATTTTTTTTTTTAATTTTAACATTCTAACAAAATGAAATAAATCAATTCTCCCTTACATGTAATTAAAATTACTAGTGGGGCAAAACGTGAGGCCTAACGCTAAAACATCAATTTGATCAAGCTTTAACTGAATGTTAGATAGATTTATCACAGTATAAGTGCCCTTCATTTTTTGGCCCTCTTTCCCCTTGTCGTCATTCCCACGAAGGCGTCTAGTACTTCTTGCTACTTTGCGCCTCTTCTGCTTCCTCCTCTGGCGCCTCAATCTCGATTTGGCGTTTCTTGTGGACCTGGGCTTGCTAAACCTTGTCGGCCCTGTGCCATCAAGGAGAACTCCTTTAAAATATTGGATTTTACTCCCCCGTCGTCTTGTGACTTGAATGTGGATTTTTCCAGCTCCACAGATCTTGTGCTTGTTTCTGGAGAGACAATGTCGGCACTTGCCTCTACCACTATCGTGGCTGATTCTCCGGGCTGGACCTGTTCTGGGGTTCCCAATATCTTCTGGTTCAGTTCTCTTAGATAGTCAAATTTACGACCAAACGTAAAAATTTGGCCCAGTTCATTGTCGAGTTGGTCTCGGTGGAATTTACTTTGCTTTTTCATTTTTATTTCTTATTCTGCCTTTTCAAGTCTTGATGTTAATTTTTTCATCTCCGACTCAAAATCACTTTCCGAATACTGTGTTTTTAATTGGGTAGTTATTTGGTCGATTTCAATGGCTAACCTTGATGTGTCTTTCAGTGCATACTTAATTAGCAGCTTAAGCATCATGATTGAACACTGGTGATTGCTTGAGACCCACTCTTTTAATCAATTTGGGGTCCGGGTCATTGAACGTTAGGGTTAGGGAAATACGCAAACCACGAGGTACACAACAGCGGGTGCTCTGTGTTGGGTTGGAACCTGGCCCAAAATTCCATTTTATCACAAATGACGTGGCACTCCATAGGTAAGTAATGCTTATTTACTTGTCACACAGGTCCTGTGTGACAAGTAAATAAGCATTACCTACCACTGGAGTGCTGCGTCAACTGTACAAAAAAAATAAAAAATAAAAAAAAAATATATATATATATATATATATATATATTCCTTTTTCACACTTTGCCAAAAGCTTTAGGACGCACTCCCCATCGGTTGTATAAGGCAACAACGAAGTCTGCACATCCGAGGATATAGTAACAATGCCTTACGCGTTTCAGACTTAGAGTGTCCTTTCTCACAGGCTGAGCGACATCAAAAATGAAGGTTAAGACTGCTGCTCGATATCACAAGTACCTTTAATAGCCTATGGGTGGGGCCTCGTTTGCATCACAAAATTGCATTATGGGAACAGCAGTTCGAAAAAATTGCCTTGTAGTTCAGAAACAAGCAATGTCCACTCAAATATATATTTCTCAATTCCGCCATAAATGGGCTATCCCAGGAGGGCAGTCAACATTGTCAATACATGAGCCATCCCGATGGACCGACCTTAGGTCCCGACTTCCAGGGCTCCGCGGACCGCTTTTCATGCGGCGGTGCAGTCCTCACGGCAGGCATGCCGTGTATTTATTCCTTTTTCACACTTTGCCAAAAGCTTTAGGACGCACTCCCCATCGGTTGTATAAGGCAACAACGAAGTCTGCACATCCGAGGATATAGTAACAATGCCTTACGCGTTTCAGACTTAGAGTGTCCTTTCTCACAGGCTGAGCGACATCAAAAATGAAGGTTAAGACTGCTGCTCGATATCACAAGTACCTTTAATAGCCTATGGGTGAGGCCTCGTTTGCATCACAAAATTGCATTATGGGATCAGCAGTTCGAAAAAATTGCCTTGTAGTTCATAAACAAGCAATGTCCACTCAAATATATATTTCTCAATTCCGCCATAAATGGGCTATCCCAGGAGGGCAGTCAACATTGTCAATACATGAGCCATCCCGATGGACCGACCTTAGGTCCCGACTTCCAGGGCTCCGCGGACCGCTTTTCATGCGGCGGTGCAGTCCTCACGGCAGGCATGCAGTGTATTTATTCCTTTTTCACACTTTGCCAAAAGCTTTAGGACGCACTCCCCATCGGTTGTATAAGGCAACAACGAAGTCTGCACATCCGAGGATATAGTAACAATGCCTTACGCGTTTCAGACTTAGAGTGTCCTTTCTCACAGGCTGAGCGACATCAAAAATGAAGGTTAAGACTGCTGCTCGATATCACAAGTACCTTTAATAGCCTATGGGTGGAGCCTCGTTTGCATCACAAAATTGCATTATGGGATCAGCAGTTCGAAAAAATTGCCTTGTAGTTCATACACAAGCAATGTCCACTCAAATATATATTTCTCAATTCCGCCATAAATGGGCTATCCCAGGAGGGCAGTCAACATTGTCAATACATGAGCCATCCCGATGGACCGACCTTAGGTCCCGACTTCCAGGGCTCCGCGGACCGCTTTTCATGCGGCGGTGCAGTCCTCACGGCAGGCATGCCGTGTATTTATTCCTTTTTCACACTTTGCCAAAAGCTTTAGGACGCACTCCCCATCGGTTGTATAAGGCAACAACGAAGTCTGCACATCCGAGGATATAGTAACAATGCCTTACGCGTTTCAGACTTAGAGTGTCCTTTCTCACAGGCTGAGCGACATCAAAAATTAAGGTTAAGACTGCTGCTCGATATCACAAGTACCTTTAATAGCCTATGGGTGGGGCCTCGTTTGCATCACAAAATTGCATTATGGGATCAGCAGTTCGAAAAAATTGCCTTGTAGTTCATAAACAAGCAATGTCCACTCAAATATATATTTCTCAATTCCGCCATAAATGGGCTATCCCAGGAGGGCAGTCAACATTGTCAATACATGAGCCATCCCGATGGACCGACCTTAGGTCCCGACTTCCAGGGCTCCGCGGACCGCTTTTCATGCGGCGGTGCAGTCCTCATGGCAGGCATGCAGTGTATTTATTCCTTTTTCACACTTTGCCAAAAGCTTTAGGACGCACTCCCCATCGGTTGTATAAGGCAACAACGAAGTCTGCACATCCGAGGATATAGTAACAATGCCTTACGCGTTTCAGACTTAGAGTGTCCTTTCTCACAGGCTGAGCGACATCAAAAATGAAGGTTAAGACTGCTGCTCGATATCACAAGTACCTTTAATAGCCTATGGGTGGGACCTCGTTTGCATCACAAAATTGCATTATGGGATCAGCAGTTCGAAAAAATTGCCTTGTAGTTCATAAACAAGCAATGTCCACTCAAATATATATTTCTCAATTCCGCCATAAATGGGCTATCCCAGGAGGGCAGTCAACATTGTCAATACATGAGCCATCCGGATGGACCGACCTTAGGTCCCGACTTCCAGGGCTCCGCGGACCGCTTTTCATGCGGCGGTGCAGTCCTCACGGCAGGCATGCCGTGTATTTATTCCTTTTTCACACTTTGCCAAAAGCTTTAGGACGCACTCCCCATCGGTTGTATAAGGCAACAACGAAGTCTGCACATCCGTGGATATAGTAACAATGCCTTACGCGTTTCAGACTTAGATTGTCCTTTCTCACAGGCTGAGCGACATCAAAAATGAAGGTTAAGACTGCTGCTCGATATCACAAGTACCTTTAATAGCCTATGGGTGGGGCCTCATTTGCATCACAAAATTGCATTATGGGATCAGCAGTTCGAAAAAATTGCCTTGTAGTTCATAAACAAGCAATGTCCACTCAAATATCGCCAGTAGATAGTTATAGTTAGGACCGAGTTTCCATAGGAAATCTGAAAATTCTATATTGAATAACTTTGGCGCCGGTTGACGGATCCTCGCGAAATTTTCAAAACTAATGGGGCGCTCTGCTCAGCTCCTACCCTGAAAGTCTCGGGGTGATTCATCAAGCAGGGGCTGAGAAAAAAGGGGGTCCCAAAACGCGTTTTCCCCATGCATTTTCCCATAGGACCTTTAGTCAAAGGTACAGCCCGAACGGCTGAACAGAATTACTTGAAATTTGGCAAAGAGGTAGTCCTCAGGTCAGGCATGTGCCTTTTGCATATATGGTGTCAATCTGTTCAGTAGTTCCTGAGAAAATTGCAGTTAAAAGTACATAAATATCTATAGGCGCGCACCGTGCGCGCACCATGCGCGAGCGTAATTCTGTTTGGTGGTTACATGTCAGTCAACGTTCGAATCGGTCGAAATCAGGAAGTGTCGGCCGCCATTTTGTGTGTTTTGTGTCTGACTGTGAAAAAGAAAGGTGAAGAACGTGAAAAGGGGGCAGGGTAGAGAGTTCCTGACCCCCTAGTCTTTGTCAGGGGGTCCCTGAAGGACCCCGAAGGGTGAAAAAAACTTTTTTTTTTTTTCAAAAAATCGCGGGGTGCGCGCACGGTGAAAAACCTTAAAAAAAAATATATATAAAAAATATAATAAAACATACATAACTTAGCATTTAAAAAACCTTACAAATTCACTTAAAAAAACATAGGTTTCACACACGTTATAGTTAGGAATTAGCATTTAAAAAACCTTGCAAATTCACTTAAAAAACCATAGGTTTCACACATGTTATAGTTAGCTGGACATTTCACTCGTAAAAAACCACTGAAATTCCCCCGTTATAGTTAGTTCAGATAACTATAACTCGCGCGACCGCCACTCTATCACAAGGATGATGTCATCAGTGATGTCATGAGTGATGCCACTGACCATGTCATGAGTGATGTAATATGTGACGTCATCAGCAGTGGATTGCGGGCGCGCGAGTTATAGTTATCTGAACTAACTATAACGGGGGAATTTCATTGGTTTTTTACGAGTGAAATGTCCAGCTAACTATAACATGTGTGAAACCTATGGTTTTTTAAGTGAATATATATATATATATATATATATATATATATATATATATGTGTGAAGAAGCCCTCCTGTCTCTCAACAGCAAGGTAAGAGTCGCACTCAGGTTGCAGGTAGTGAAAAAATGTTTATTGACCGACGCGTTTCAACCTCACGGTCTTTGTCAAAGTCACTTCTAAGGCAGGAAGTGGATACTAATATATACGTTTACAAACAGGTTTGACCCAGCAAATTTCAAAAATAATATATATATATATATATATATATATACAGATACATATATATATGTATATATATATATATATAGTCTTCACATAGAAATATATATTTGGTGGTATAATTTACCTGTGAGCTCTCTCTACTAATTGATAAACAGCAACAATTTGTCAATTAGTAGAGAGGGTTCGCTGGCGAATTATACCTCTAATTAATAAGACAAGATGTTTATACTGTGGGAGGAATTTATACTGATTTCGCTAAGGAGAATGCATAATAGGATAATTGCCAAGATTTTGGGCTCAGGATAGCAAGGTATCATGAGCCTTCGAACATAATGACCAAAGTTACTTCATCACGGGTTGATTTACAAGCAAAAGCAGTTGCTCCAGAATCAAGGGGAAGCTGTGATAGCTTTAGGAATGCTGAAAGTTATGAAGTTCTTTGAATGAAACCTTCTATGGATTTTTTATGGTATTGTATAATAATGTTATTTATATGCCTTCCGTACCAGTTTTGTGGTCTAAATGTTTGGTTGGTTCAATTTGAGTATTTATAAAGCACCTCATACCCCTATAGAGATCATCAACCTTTTAGATTTGAATTCGGTTCATGGGTATCCTTCCAACTGCACCGTGGAAAAGGTGCTGTTTGTAGTTTGGCTTATACGAGCCATTTTGAGTGAAGTGAGGGAGGTTTGAAACATTGTGGTGGTACTACAGTTTGGCTAATGTCACTGTGCATTAGCATACAATTTAGCATTTTGTTAAAATAAATAAATGTGTGCATGCTCTACTCAGCTTTAGGGTGGACAGACATCCCACCCTTTAAACGCAGTTACCCAAACCTACCAAAGGAGTGCTAAATGGAGATCGCCCATTAGGGGAATCGGTCCTACCACTTAAAGGCACTGTTAACCCACCAAGCAAGTGTTATATTATGTGCTCCAATAGATGATAGAGGTCCAACCATTTAGAAGGTTCTGTTAACCCGCCTGCTGAGTACTGTAAGAGGTTCACCCAGGAGCGGCAGAAGGTCAGCTCACTAAACGCACTGTTAAACCAGAAAGCGAGCACTATATAAAGTACACTATATTAATCCCAAACAGAAGTCTCATTTATGGTTTAACTAACATTTTGCTACTCTCAATTGCTGACTTGTGGAGCAGCGGAAATAGAGTTTAGTTATCATGAATCTGTAGGGCCTCCTACATTGCCACTCTAAAAGAATACAGCACTAGTATTCATCGGCTAATTCCAGCTTCTACTTTTCAGATATTCGTAATGCTCCTAATCATTCTAGGAACTTTTTTAGTCATTAACAAGTTATCTTTGATCAATCAATGTCTTTTGAAGAGACAACTTCTTTTTCAGACCTTTTAGCATCACAGTGTATACAAATATTTCTGCAGTCAGGTCATAACTGAAACAGAATAGCCTTTTAGAAGTCATTCACAACTTTTCTTTTTATTGGATCAGCCAAGAATTCTTCCCTATTTTCTATTGTCTTCTATCAGTGAGTCTGATGTCAATAGTCTGAGTCAGTCCTCATAATCCTTAGGCTCAACTTTAGACTTCTGCGACCCAGCTATCAGGAGATGCTTAGCTAGACAGTTCTTTTTAATACGTCTTTCAAATAAGCCAGAGCATTGTATTTTTGGAAAAAGCCATGATAAGCCACAGCCCATCCAAAGACCTTGGAAGTTATTGGCTATTCCCTTGTTACCCTACCTTGCTAAAACTTGTGAGAGATTGGCTTTCAAGTACCTTCAAATGTATTTTGAAACCAATGATGTGTTTACTCATCTTCAGGTTGGTTTCCTTCAGGAGTGAAGTGCAGCATTGTCCATTACTTCCATCCTGAAGGATTTGCACATACAGGCTGATAAAGGAGGGATCAGTGTGTTAAGCCTACGTGACCTCTCACAGCATTTGTCAACACTGACCACAGTAATCTTCTCACCAGATTCAAAATGGCTGGTCTAAATCATTTAGCCATAGATTTTTTTGACTCTTTTCTATCAGGTCATGTTCAAACTACCTTTTTCAGACCCATCAATCCAGGGTGATTCCAATGCTCTGGGATGTTGTCCCCTTTGTTATTTAATGTCTACTTGAACCCTTTAGCATATGCCTTACATAAGAGAGGGTTTCATTTTTATCATTTTTATGCTGACAACACCCAGATCTTATTCAAAATGTTCCCAATTCAATTCAGGGATTAAAACCAATATTAAGGTACTCTTCTTTAAGCTCTCTGATAGTGCATAACTTGTTCAAATGAAATCCCTCAAAATCTGAGATTCCTACCACTACAATCGCCTCTGAGAAATGGAGCTTTGTTAAGTGGCCATTCCAATCTGCTACTAACCTTTTCCAGTTAATCAGGTACATAACCTGGGGTTCATAACTGATACAATTATGTTTTTGAATCCGTAAGTCTCTAAAGTTTTCTCTACTTGCTACCGGTTTCTAAAAACTTTAAATAAATTCTCCCATTAGTTCAATCTTGTTTGGAATATGCAAATTGCACCAACCTGATTCTCCCAAAGATACTTTTAAAGCATGTGCAATTAAAAGAAAATATGATAGCATGTCTCATAACCGACTTTTACTGAAAGGCCATATAAGTCACATCTTATTTCATTTTTACTAGCAGCTGATGTCCCAAAGAATCCTATTATTGACTAGTGTCAAATATCATGGGTATTTCTCTACTAGTCTACCAAATCTTAGAACTCTTTTTGTGGATGGAATCGATGTCAATCTGAAAGTGAGGCTGAAAAAGGAGTATCTTTTTGTTGAGAAAAGAATGAAAAGCCTAGGTGGCCCCTCCATCTATTGTGTTGATCCCAATATTAACTGAGTCTTGAGACAGAAGATCTGTTCACAAAGAAAACACCAAATCACTCTATATGTGTATATCAATAAAAGAGTCCTAAGAACAAAGTCTAGTGTCTTTGGAATTTCTAAAGGAAGAATAATTCTGCCTCCAAACCTTTCCTACACAGCTCTGTACACAAATACTTAGGGCCTGATTACGACTTTGCCGGTGCAGACCTGGATCTGCCCTGCTGCCACACCGCCACAGCTGTGGGCAGACCGCCCTCCAGATTAGAAGTTTCCTCCTGTCAGGTGGGCTTTGTTTTTGATGTTCCCACGATGGTGCCCTGAAAATGGGCACAGCAATGGAAACTCAAAAAACAGTTCCTGCACGACATGGGCTGTAAAGTCCATGCCGTACAGGAAGCTTATGCATGCACACAGGTGGGCACATGTTATGCACCCATGTTTGCATCCACAGAGCGTGAGGCAACAGAAGGACCTGTAGGACCCCGTTTGTTTCCTCTCCACCATAGTTTTCATGGCGGTAGCAGAGAGGAAGCTTGTAATATGGCTGCGGCAGTCCCGCCAAGCATAGTGCTGCTTCCTGACTGCCACAACGCTGCCAAGGAATGGCAGTTCTCTGGCAGCTGTGGCGGGCTGTGGCGGTCCCACCGCCTGACTTATAATAGGGCAATCAGGGCTCCCCTTCAATCTGGCAGTCCGTGGATCTCCAGAGTCGTTATCAGGATTGTATAGCAAAATGCACATCAGATATGTGATCTTTCAATAAAAGTTCAGTCTGTGTATCAAATTTGACCTGTAATCCTCACCTGCAGTGGTTAATTGTTTTTTACCACAGGATTTTAGCTGTATCAGCTTTGGAAACATTGATGGCTTGATTAGATTTACTACATTTCAACTTGCAATGTTAGAGTATCTTGGTAGTTGATAAATTAAATAAATGGTACGGCAGGTGACGAGGGCTATACAGTTTTGTGGATTTCTCCCGCAGAAGTCAGATAAAGTTGCATTCAACAGACTTATTTTTACTCTTTAAATAATGAACGTTGCAAATCTGTGAATTAACAAAATATTTGTAGAATGTTAATAAGAACTTATATTGGACAAACTGATAGACGATTTATGTAGTGGTCCATCATGATGAGTTCATGATTATGCAATAAATAGAAGAAAAACGTTTTGGGAAAAAGTAACTTGACAAGGGACACAAAAGAAAATTGAAAATAAAAGATCTTATCTCAAGAGAATAGGTCAACAATTGTTTCAACAGTCTTAATCAGAGTTCTTCAAATGACTCCTAATTAGATGGTATGATGGATTCTTGTGTGTGATTAAAGGTCAAACAATCTATTTGGGACTAAATTACAAGATGCTTGAAGGAAGAAATAATGGACAAATCTGACATTAGTAAAAACTCTCAATGTCTTTTATCATCAGAAAATCCATTTGAAACTAGATTCTTAAAGGATGGGAGAAAATATGCCATTAAAAGTGATATACCTAGGCACTTCTAAGTTTGAGAAATATGGATCTAATGAAATTGTATCTCCAGAGCGATAAAGAATTTGCATCTGTGAGTTTATAAAAATAAAAAAAGACATGTTCACATTTTTCTACCTTTTATAAGTGTATATATTAGAAAAAAAGTTTGTCTGGTACACGGCCAAATTCACAAAATAATTTTGTGTTGTGGAGTGAGGTGCGTGTGCCACCTAATTTAAAAGTATACAGACAAACCATGCAACAATTGGTGCAACGTATTATGGCTAGATGTTTAGTAGACACAAATCAGGTGCATCTCGCAAAATGATGGCCTGAGTATGCTCTTTCCTTGGACTCACTTCTCCTACACCAGTGAGGGGATGCAGGCATATTTCCTCTGTATTCACTGTGACCTCCCATATCTGGCTTGACTGACAGTATAAATCATTTAATGTCTATACCCATTTTGGTTGTGCAAATAAAATCAGTGATATTTCCCTGTGGTCAGATGGCCATGATTCGTCCCACTGGAAACCAATGCTTATTAGAAATGTGGGTGCACCCCAGCTACCTGAGAATGCAAGGATGGTGGTGCCTCACACAACATTTTACATCACTTGTGCTGCCAGCTCAGACATCTTCAGACATGCAGGTTTGTTTTGTGAATTTTAAACTATGCATAGGAAAAGTCCATATGTGCATTCTCCAGGGCACTATACACATCATACATATGCCTAGATGTTTTGTAAATCTAACATACTTTTTATAATGTGTCATGAATGCAAATACAGTTAAAGGGTCCGATTCACTTTATTGGTCTTAAACATTTTCAGGTCTGCAGTTTTCACTCTACAAATGTGTCAGGAAGGGCAGGACTGGGAACCCTAAGCAGGGTTAGCAATTTTCTAGGACCAGCCCCTGGGGAAACACTGCCTGCCCCTGGGAGGCTGGAAATGCTTGCTTCCTGTTTTTGTTACTCTGGACTGATATTGCAGCACCTCTGCAAAACCAGCCCCAGATACAAAACGGTCCTACACCTCCGCAAAACCGGCCCCCACCCTTCCATCCTCCTGGGGAAATGCCTGATTCCCGGTACGGCCAGTCCAGCCATGGTGTCAGCTCAGTTTATGAACAGAAAAATTGAGATTCACGATCAGTCCCTGGAGGCACTGGGTGGTTTTCATTTGTCCTTGTTCCAGATGCATATTAGGCCAATAGGTGCAACCGGTAATCTATCATTCCTTGACCTACATGAACTATATGGCATGGTGATTAGGGCTTGCTTATTTTAGCAGGCTTGTATGCCCACACCAACCTCATCCATGGGAGCAATATTGACTGTAAGGCTTGCTAGAATCTTTACAATTCACTGCAAATATTTCCATATCTAACCCTACATTAAAGGTGGGAATGTAACACTAAACTCCACAACACACTCATCAAAAGAGTGGTGGGGAACGAGTATGTAATGCAGACATAAGAAATATCCCTCCACTTCTGCACTGTGCCTTCCTCTGGGACAACCTTCCACTTAGACAGTGATTTCTTTGTGGAAGAAGATGTGCCCCATCCACAGATTCCCATGCATGTATTTAGGGAGAGTATGGAGAGGTCAACAACTGAAGATTTGTTCTGAAATATAAAATCGAACACTTTGATGCGAAGGGAGTGTTTTTCCCTAAGCGTGATTCTTTTTCCTGCTGGGGTCCACCATATTGGCAGACATGCCTTCAACAAAACAATGCCAGCAATCTTATGGTGGATGGGTTATCAGTTAAAGATTTCTGATATGCAAGACAGATGAGGGTTTCTCATTAGAAACAAGGTTGTTCTCACATTGCTAAATGAAGCTGGAGAAAAAAGGAATGGCAGAGTGATACATCCCATAGCTTACAGTGGATTTTCCTAGATATAAGACCAAAAACTTTCCGTTGAGGTGCGAATTCTTCTCCCAGGTTACATCTCTCCAGGTTCGACTAATGGATCTAATACAATGTGGGGCTGATACTTCCTTTAAAGTGTAAATGTGTAACAAAAGTTTAAACCTCATTACATAAGCATTCTATGTGTACCGATATAGTGTAGCTTGCTCTCTGACCTTGAAGAGATTGTTTATGCAACCTTGATTGCCCAGGGGTCCCACCTGACAATGTTATTCACTGGCATTTCATATTTAAAAAGCAATGACCCATGGATGTCAATTTACCCAAATGCCTGGGGTAGCGGAAGTGACATTGCACGCCCTTTGACCTACACTTTCACTCACACACACATAATTAGACATGCACACAAATTCACACATATACTCTCTCTCACACATAAACATACTCTCACCCACAAGCACGCACACAACAAACATTAAAAAGCATTTTTTACTTACCTCAGCTGCCATGGAAGGGCATTTTTCAGCTTATTGCACTCCATTTTTATTACACTATTAGTGAATAATATATTTCATTTATTCAATATTAGTGAAATAACAAATCGACAGAAAATAAAGAGAGTGGAGCCCCAGCTGACCCTGTGTTCCTGGCACTGAATTTGCCACTTCTGAAGCCAGGGGTAACTAAGGCAGTGTTAGGGGTAGCAAAGGACAAGGCAGAGGTCGCAGCTGCGACCCCTGGTGACCTCTCGATGACGTCCATGCTATGACCTCTGTTAGAACAGTGCAGATAATGATTTGCCTTGAAAGGTTCACAGTTTAATTTTACAGAAGAAACCAAAAGACCTTTTATGTACAATGAATGTATGACTCCCATTGAAATGGTCTTGCACTGAACGTTGCATGTGATCATGCATATGAGGGATCTACTTTGTTTTTGGGCCTGCTCTGATGTATGCAGATGGACAGACAGGCCTCTAATGAATCACCTGAATGACTGTCCCTCATGAAGTGTTGGACATTCCGGCTCTTTACTGCACATAGAATGTCATAGTAATGTTGTAACATGTTCCCACTAGTGAGTGAATTTAATCCTAGAAAGTGTGCCTAATGAGAGGCTCCTGCCCCTTTAAAAAACGTAACTAACTATGAATATGCACATAGCCTGCCAGTGCAGGCAGGGCCATACTTAGATTTATTTATATTATTTATATGATTTATAAATAGTAGACTGTTGCCCTAAAAAACAGACATCCTGGCACTAGCAGCGGAAATTACAGGCACAAAAAGCATGAGCTGATCAGGGTCACTGAAATAGTCAAGTCTTAAGGTTTATGTCTTTCAAAGTCTGGTAGATGGTGAAAGGAAGCTTCCAGCTGTAGACTACTAAATAATAAATGTCCCCCAAATGAGAGGGATGTTTTGTTGTGTTATCCGCCATTTATACCGTGCACGGATACTCAGAAGTGTCCAGGCGCTAAAGCCAATTTAAAGGAGACAGGGAGGCGTAGAGCGAGGCTGGTTGATTAGTTAAAAAGCAAGGTTTTTAACTGCTTTTTAAACAGCCTAAGATCATGGATGTTCCGAAGCTCGAAGGGCAGGGCATTCCAGGCCTTGTCCGCCTTGATAGAGAGGGAGCTACCTCCTGTTCTAACGAGGCGGTACTGAGGAATAGCAGAGGGCATTGCCCAGTGGAGCGGAGATGTCTGTGAGGCACATAGAAATCATAGCGTCTCCTGAGATACATGGGCCCTGATTTGTATAGGTCACTGTGAGCAATAGTGAGAGCCTTAAACAGAACGCGCTGGCCCACCGGAAGACAATGCAGATCCTGGAGAAGTTGCTTAGTGCTAGACCTACCAGGGATGCCCAGTAGTGCTCTAGCGGCCGCATTCTGGATGGTCTGTAACTTTTTTAGCTGTTAGCCAGGAAGACCACTGTATAGGTTATTGGCGGAATCTAAACGCGAGAGAATGAGAGCGCTGGTCACCATTTCTTTTGCAAATTTAGGCAGCAGTGGCAGAAATTTCTTAAGTAGTTTCAGTGAGCCGAAGCACACTCCGGCAAATTTATTAATCTGCGGTAGGAATCTGAGGTCCTCACTGAACCAGACCCCCAAATTTTTTACTGGGCTCCCCATTTACTTAGGCATGGGGTAACCCTCGGACCAAAGGACATCCCTAAAATGCGGGGGAAGGACCCATAGAGGAGTACCTCAGACTTGTCCTCATTACATTTGAGTTGGGCCTGTGCTAACCATTTAAAAACTTCAGCAAGACCGTTTTAGCTAAATCAGGGGATAAATCGTTTTTCTTCCACGTGAAGAGAAGCTGGGTTTCATCAGCATAAGCTATGATCTTAGCACCCATCTCTTCCGCCAGATAGATTAGCGGCATCACATAAACGTTAAAAATAAGGGGGCTCAGGGTTGAGCCCTGGGGGATGCCCGTGGTCACGCTTCTCGGTGTAGAAGAGAATGGAGGAAGCCACACTTGCTGCGTTCTATTTGCCAAGAAGGATTCAATCCAATCCCACACCAAGCCAGAGATTCCGATATTGGACAGACGGGCTAGGAGTTGGCGATGTGGTACCGTGTCAAATGCGGCACAGAGGTCCAATTAAACCAGAGCCGCTCTGCCGCCGGAATCTGGGCACTGGGGGGCAGATTTACAAGCCCCATACGCCACATTTGTGCTGCCGTTGCGTCACTTTTGTGACGCAGTGGCGGCGCAAAGCCAGCGCCATGCTGCGGGGTATTTACAACGTGACACATCTAGGGAGATGCGTCACGTTGTAAAGCCCTGCGCCACATGTGGGCGTTCCAGCACAGGGTGGGTGTTCCGGCACAGGCTGAGTGAAATCTACAAGATTTCACTCAGTCACTTTTACGGCCATGCTGCGTCAAAACCCTGCGCCAGCTTGAAGCAGGCGTAAGGATCGACGCAGCATGTTAGGCATAGGGGCACCCCGAGCCTTGCTGAAGCTGCGTCGCGTCACGCATGTGTCTATTCTTGCCCCATGGTGTGTCGCATTTTAGATGTGTCGCATCCATGGTGGCGCAAGAGGTGTCTGCCGTGACGCAAAATAACTGCCGCATCCCTGCTGATATGCAGGGATGCGCCAGTTATTTTAAATCTGACCCCCTGTCTCAACAAACTCAGAGAGCTGTTTGTGGGCTGCCTTCTCACACACCTTCACCACAGTCGGGAGAAGTGAGATCGGTCAGTAGCTAGCCAGAGTGGCGGGGTTTAATGAAGGTTTTTTTAGCAGGGGGGGGAGTTTTGCCCGTTTCCACTCAGATGGAACTGTGGCGGTTTGAAGCGACAGATTAATGATATTGTTCATTTCAGGATTGACTACCTCTGCCACTGCTGCCAACTGCCTGGCTAGGCAGGGATCGGCTGGGGAACCTGATTTAAGAGATTTAAGAATGGCCAAAGTGTCTGACAGAGGAATAGGAGTAAACGCTGTCAGGAGAGTGCAGGCTAGATCTGAATCTGAGGCCACCCAAAGCGGGTGTTCCGCCTGCACATGGAGAGCAGACCCAAAGCTATCCTGGATTGTTTGGATTTTATCTATGAAAAAACCAAATAACTGCTCGCACCAGAAATTAGAGGCGGGGGTGACCATACCTTCTGCGCATGGCTTCAGGAAACTCTGGACAATTGCGAAGATTTCCTTAGAGTTATTTTTAGATTGAGCAATGCATAAAAATGGCCTTTGGCCTTCTTGATGGCGGCATAGTAGCTGTTCCGAGACTTTCTAAGTGCTATTTTGGCCAACGGGCAATAAGCTTGTCTCCAGCTGCGTTCAATCTTTTTGCTTGATTTTTTTAGTTCTTTACGTTTGTTGGAAAACCAGGGTTTGGACGGGGTGTTTTTAGCTCTCTTATAGAGCAGAGGGGTGGAAAAATGTTTTACTGCTCGTGAAATCCAATTATTGAAACCCCCTAAAGCTTCCAACAAAACTCCAGAAACAACAGGACGTGTATCTATCAAAACTCTGCAAAGAGCAGCAGGCTCAATGCGTGGAGGAGGTCTGTCCTCGGATGACCCCATAGCCAGGTAGGAGGGCTTAACGGTCCAAGAAAATTGGATTAAAACATTATTGGACCAGGGAACAGGGAGAGGTTCCTTTACAACTATGGGAAAGTTGGAGCAGACTATATCTAGGGTATGCCCCCCTCTGTGTGATGGGGAATTAATTCATTGAGTCAAATGGGCAAGATCCAAAGAATCATTCAGTTCTCTTGTATCAAATGCCTCCACACAATCCAGATGGATGTTGAGGTCCCCTAAAAGTAGATAATTAGAATACTGCAGGGCTCTTGGCACAATGGCTTCATTTAAGGCTTTTAAGAAGGTGCTAAAGGGACCGGGAGGGCGATATATCAACGTGGCCCCAATAAAAAGTGCGTGGAGATGGTGAAGGAGAAGTCCACAGCTTCCCCCTCCATAATGTCATGTGACTCTGCCTGCGTAAAAATCCAGGTTTCCTTAAATACTACCGCAACCCCTCCTCCTCTGCCTGTTTTACGGTCAACCCTGGCGATTTTATACCCCGCAGGGATGGCCTTGGCGATAACTGGAGTTGAGAACTCGTTGAGCCATGTCTCTGATATAAAAATCAAATCTAACAGACTGTCAGCCAGCAGCTCAAAGATATCAGGAGCATGTTTTACCATGGACTGTGCATTAATTAGGGCAGCTTGAATACACCGGGAGTTCTGTGGGGCAATAGGGCCGTGATTGGAGGGAGTAATAGAACCCAAGGAATGATTAAAACGGTAGTTGCAAACCTGACAAGTACTGGAAATGTTGTTCAAGACCATCCATTCTTGGCCACACTTACTCATGTATGCACCAGTCGACACAATTTCAGGGACAGGTGAACGTTAGGAAATTCTGGTGGAAAACGGGCAGCATGGCTGGCGCTGGCCGCTTCCGGGATGCTGACGGGAGCAGATAGGTTTTGGCGCACCAGCGGCGCGTCCGCGCAGCGTGCATGATTTATGCAGAAATCCCCCCCGAAAACTAGAGCGCGCCCTGAGCAAGATGGCGGGCTAGGTTGTCCCATTAGGATTCCAGGAGTTGCGTGGTGCTTGGATGATGGTAAGCGATCGTTTTTATTTCAAATTAAAAAGACATAACATTTCCATTTCAGTAGCAGCATCAGTTTTAAAAGCACAATGGCGGCACAATACGGAAAAAAAATTCGAATTCGATAGCAGCATCAATACTAAAAGCACATTAGCAACAAAATCCGACTTGAATCAAAGGTCTCACACACTCGGAACCAGAAGAAGCGGCAAACTAACACCACCTCTCTCCTAAGGCGCCGCAGGGATGGCAACTACAGACAAATTAGAGGAGTGAAGAATACGAGCGTGTAGGTGGAATTCAAGTTTTTTTCTTGACGTAAGATGGATCAAGATTTTTAAGAGAAATAAAGGCCAGACGTAGTACCCTCAAACTGACTCATTTTTAGGTTGGAAGCGAGAGAAGGTTTTTAGAGCTGTTCTAAAACATATGCATTCCTGGGAAGGACCTTGGAAGGTTTAAGAGGCTAAAGCAGTTGACTGCAACTTGAGTCACCTGTTGAGCCATAGACAGTTCTTTTTCGATTATAAACCTAAATTCATCACCAAGGTAACAGGCTTCTGTGCAAGTCCTAGACTGGAAGACCACAAAGAGAATATCCAGGAATGGAAAGGTTTATCAAACATAAGTATTTCAGTCTTGTCTGGGTTCAGTTTTAGACAATTCCCCATCCTCTAGGGCTCTACTGTGGACTTGCAGTAACACAAGTCATTTTATCTAAAAATTATTATATATTGAAACAATAATTGGTGTATAGTCTTCGTGGCAAGTGATATCGAAGACAAAGGAGCAAACCATTTTGACCACGTTGGGATAAATACATTAAACAGAGTAGGATTCAGTGATGAGCCCACTGGTACTCCAAAGTTGGAAGATTGCTATACAGAGTTATAAAGAATAAGGTGAAGAGACTGAGGTTTCGGTGTCAAAAAAGAAGAAAGTAATTTGAAAGCCTGTATTGAAATACTAAGGTCAATAAAACATGTTAAGAGAATAGTGCGAGACACGGTATTGAACCCTGCAGAAAGATTGAGTAGACCCAAGTTGGCGGAGCCACCTCAGTCCAAAATCATTCTAAGATCATCTGTAGCAGTAAGAAAAGTAGTTTTGGTACTGCATTCAAGGCAAAATCAGGTTGAGAGCTGTTTAGACCATTGTCTACTTCCTAAAAAACCTTTTTTTCACATTCGCATTGTGAATAGGTTATACTGTATGTTGGGAGTCAGTAAAATTTCAAGGGCCCTCTTCACAAAAGTAAACTGAGACGAAAGTCTTACTTTACGTCTTTCGGTATTCACAAAGGGCATTTACAAGTAGTACAGCTAGACTTTTGTCTTAGTTTTGCTCTCAGTTAAACTGAAGACCAAACTTTAGTTTAAATGAGACAAAAGTCTAACTTTACTACTTCTAAATACCCTTTGTCAATACCGAAAGACGTAAAGTTATACTCGGTCTGAGTTTACCACTGTGAATCGGGCCCGCAATGTTTTGCAATTGGTTTTAGGTCACAGAACATTGACACATACCATAACGGATCACTATTTGGAAGGCATGTTCTCAACACGCCCCTTACAAATAGTGATTTGTCAACTTTATTTTTGCTGTTTCAAACTGTGAATTAGGTGTTTGCGACCACAAAAATGCTTTGTACATCTGGTTTTCCTACATCTTAGATGCCAAGTGAAAGAAACAGGGGGGCAGGATCTAAAGAAGATCCAGACGTGAATAGGTAAATAAGAACCAGTTTCAACATCTGTCAAAGACATGAATGCAGTCAAGAAGGCATCTATAAAGCTAAACGAGCTAGGCGATTATTGCATGCTAACTAATGTATATATGTTGCCCTAGAGTGGGGGTTATTAAAATGCCAGAAAATGCAGTAACGGGATTAACTTAAGGGTTAAAAATCATACATTCCCTTTTTGCAGATAAATGCGAGTAGTTAATGAGACGTGTGAGGATAATTGCTTGATTGCAACCTTGTCTACCCTGGTGGTCAAGAAGTAAAAAAGAGTAGCTCGCCGAAAGTGCTACAGTAATATTATAGAGCAGAGGAACTAGTTGCCATGTTTCAGTTTGAAACAACATATCAGGTAGCTGGGATAACATACAATAAAATAATGCACGACTTGCGCCCCAGCATTTGGTGGATACCTACGGAGTGCACTTTTAGACACCCAGCCATGTCTGTTGCTTCATTCCCATTGCTAAGGACAAGGAATTCCCACGACACATTCACAGATCAGTAGGTGAAGTCATACCTTTGCTGCCTCCAATGCAGGCACATTTGTGTGCCTACAAAGAAGATTGCAAATTGTTTTTTCAGGTGGTGCTTGGACTTTGTGTATGTTTGGCAGGGCAGTGCTGTCCCACAGACGTTTTAAGGCATGAACAAAGTGGGCTCTGGCCCCTTAAAGAGCCAGCCCTGCTCTGCAGAGAGCCTTGCCCTAATGACCTTGAATGATTCTTAAACAGATTGTTTGAAATACTGTTTCCCTTTATTTTATCTTTAATGTGAGTGATGTATGAGATTCTATTACAGACATTTTGCAGAGAAATGTTGTATTTATGTATCATGTAACATCCATAAAAAGTTTGTTTTAGATCAAAACAGGACCTCACATATGCAAAATGGAAGGGTGCCGCAGCGATTTTTTGCAGAAATATTAGTGAGCTGCTGCTGCATTAAAATATTGGAAACACATGTCACTATCCCCAAATATTAGATGTAACAACTTTAGATTTTGAATGAGAGTGTGTCTGTGCAGTCAGTGAGTGACCTGGCCAAAGTAGGCATGAAAGTCCTAAAATTGGATTATAAATTGGAATCTATTCCAAACAGGGGCCTCCAAAATACGTTTGGCCCAGGGCCCCGACAAGGGAAGCTGTGACAGGGACGGCGCTGCATCCTCCCCTGTAGAATTTCGGCTTGTGTAGCGGAATAAACTGGACCAGGTTGGACAGAAGAGCATCTGTTTAAGAAGAGAAAAGAGTACCATCGTTGCGGTGAGGCGAAATAGTTGGGGCCGGATCACCGTGTTTGATGGTTGAGTTGAAATGCGGAAATAGAAGTGAGTCCACCGGTGGGTCCAAAGTAGAAAGGAGGCAGGGTAAGCTTCTTACGGAGTGAAGAAAATAAAAATGGTGTGGAAGACAATGATTTAAAATGCTGGGTCTACAGCTGGGGGATAAGCGTATAAAAGACTCTCTGCCGGGGTGTGCGTGAAGCTGTGCAGTGCATTTTAAAGAAGAATTTCATGGTACGCAGTGTGGAGGTTGCGAAGAAATGTACCCCAGTCAGTCACGTTGAATCAGACTGTGAGGAGAGACGGCGAGTGTGGCAAGATTGGGGTAGACCGCATTACCGATTGCGGCAGAATACTGAAGACGGTGCTTACATGCTGCGGGTGCCGATGTGAGGAGAATGTGCCTTTGAACTGCTGGAGGGTGCCGACGTGAGGAGAAAGTGAGCGAGGACGAAAGCTCACGCGTGGCAGCAGCAACAGAGGGGGAAGTTCCTGTGAGGAATTCAATGCGGAGCACACAATGGACGGTAAAGGATTAAATAAACACGCAAGAAGGTTACTCACCTCTCGTGAAGCGGCGCTGGTGTGTTTATTTCCTGGATTTGCGAGGCAGTGACTCAACATGAGGAGACTCTAGTCAGCGCTTCAGGAGACGTCTCCCTCTTACACCGGCTAATCGTAGGGAAGCACAAAACCAGTTCCTGGAGAGGCGGAGTTTCAGGGAAAACTATCTCAGTCATAGAAATAGGACTGAAAGAATGTTATAAACAGTATTTGGAAGACATATCCTGTGGTAGAGAAGAGGGCATTCTATTTCATTCGTGGTGTAGCCCAAATAGCTGGAGGGACATATTAAGAAAAAACATTAGGACCTCTGTTGCCCAGATATTTTTATAGGGCTGAACTATCCCCCAAGGGACTTTTGAGGTACCATTCATAGGAGATTGTTGTAATATTTAGACAAAGGAAGGTGCATCTGGAGGTAAAGTTGAATTTAGAGTAACACACCTAGAATATAATGGCAGTTGCAGGGATGAGTCAACCACTCCCATTTTTGAATGAGTTAGGGGAGCCACATATACCTTGGAGGAGATGGGTAGGAATTTTAAAGTCCTATTTAATTGCCATGGGGGTGGGAACTTTTCAAACATAAGAAAGCAGCATATTTTATTACACAATCTGGGAATACAAGGCAGGAAGGTGTATGAGGATGTTACAGGGAGATTGGTAGAGGATGATCCCTTGGAGGAGGATGAAGGAGCGGATGTATATGAGTATACTTTGAGGAAATTGGAGGAGCATTTCAAGGTGAAACTTAATGTGGTCTTGGAGAGACACAAATTTTTCAAACGAAGTCAGAAGAAAGAGGGAAAAGTCTCCTCCTATGTAGCGGTGTTGAGAGGCATGTCAGCCACATGTGAGTTCGGTGCGCTCACTGATTCCCTCATAAGGGACCAATTGGTGAGGTGCACGAATGATGGGAAAGTGCAAGAGGAACTACTCACAAGAAACCCAGATCTAGAGGAGGCCATTAGTATTGCTAAAGGGCTGGAACACACGGCACAGTGCATGAAAGAAATGAAAATAGGGGAGGCAGGAAAGGAAAAGTCAGAGCATAAGGAGGGAATGGTCACTGAGGCGATGTGTGTGGTGGATCAAAAACATAGAGAGGTAGTAAACAAGAAGATGAGTAGTTTACAATGCTTCAGATGTGATAGCCATAACCATTTAGCAAACAACTGGAAGTGTCCCACCAGGAATATTGTATGTAGGAAATGCAACAAAAAGGGACATTTTTCAAAAGTATGTAATGTGTTTATGCCTAAAGTACATATGGTCGATCTCAATGATGCTGGAGAAGAAACAGATAAGAATTATATTTTCCAGATTGAGGGGGAGAGCACGGAAAACAATACAGTATATCCTACGTGTGATATTAGACTGGATGATGTATGTGTTAAAGTCTATGCAGATTCTTGTTCTCCCTTCACACTAGTTGAAAAGAAAGTATTTGATGAGAAATTCGCAAAACATGATATCAAATTAGAAACAGCAGACATTTCTCCTTAGGGGTACAACAAGGTCCCAATACTCCTAGAGGGCATGGTGAGGATGAGGATATCTTTCAAGGATAGGCACACGGTGGGGAAGGTATACATTACCAAGGAGGGGTCGAGCTTGTTGGGCTGGAAACATCAGAAGGAGCTTGGCATTAATCTGGATCCCAACAACAGTGAACAGGTCTTACTCATGGAACCCCCTGGGGATGGTGCCGGACTCATTAAGAGTTACCCTGAAGTTTTCAATGAGGAGTTGGGGTTGCTCAAAAACTACATGCACAAAATTGTACTTAAAGATGGGGCAACGCCAGTAGTTCACAGGACGAGATCGGTCCCCTTATTATTGAGAGAACCATTAAGGTTGGAGTTGGAGAAATTGGTGAGACAAGGGGTTATACAGGAAATTGAGAGCTCAGCATGGTTGGAGCCTATTGTCATCACGACAAAGGATGGTGGTAAGAGCATTAGGCTCTGTGTGGACTTGAGAGCCCTTAATGGTAACATAGTTGTGGACAGGCACCCGTTGCCAAGAATTCATGAAATGCTGAGCACTTTGCAAGGAGCGAAAGTGTTTAGTGTTTTGGATCTATCATCCGCCTATTATCGAGTAAGACTACACCAAGAATCACAACCTTTAACGGCGTTTACTACTCCATTTGGCAATTACAAATTCCTAAGAATGCCATTTGGACTAGCCTCGGCAGCTTCCGCTTTCCAAAGAGCCATGCAGCATGTGCTCAAGGATTGCCAAAAGTCCATGTGCTTCCAAGATGACATACTGATTTATGGTACAAGCGAAGGGGAGCATAAGGTGAATGCAGAAAGGGTCTTAGAAAGATTGAAAGAGGTAGGATTCACCACGAAGGAAAGTAAATGGGTGGGTGTCACATCGGTAGAGTACTTGGGACACATAATATCGGAAGAAGGAATCAAACCCAAATATAGTCTAGTGGAAGTAGTGAGGAGGGCGCCTACACCTACGAGCAAGGAGGAAGTGCTTTCATTTCTGGGCCTGGCTGAGTATATGGCGAAGTTCATCAAGAATTTTGCAATGATGGCCCAACCCTTAAGAGAATTGTTAAAGAAAAAATGTGAGTTCACTTGGGGTACAGAACAGGAAGAGGCGATGAAAAACATAAAAGAAGCCATTGCTACGGCCCCTTACATTGGCAATTTTGATGTTAAGAAGGACACCATAAGTAAGGGGCTCATAAGTAGGCGGATACAACATGGAGTAAGATTTGTGGCCTTATATGGACATGTTCAATGCAGGATCAATACATGGGTGGAGTTAACAGTTCCTGAGACCCGCGAAAACACATTCGAGCAAAGCCTAATTAGTAACAGATGTGGTCAGTCTTGAACATACACCAAACGTACAAAGGAGCTATTTATAGACTGTTGCTAGGCAGATCTCGAGAGTGACCAATGAAGAGGTAAGACTCTTCTCGTGCAGAGCACGTGGCTTCGTGGCCATACAAGATGGCGGACGGCTAAACAAAATGGGGTCTTGAACACTAGTCAATATAAAACAGAAAACGTAATTCAGACATGAAGAGCACATGTCTTCAGTGAATGCTTAATCATATCGCTGTTTCATTTACAACAGACGACCCTTTCAGCATTTGCTGAAGACATTCGGTTTACTAGGATAATCAAGATAATCATCATTTATATCGATTCTCATAATCTCAGTTATTTCTTTGTTTATGCTCTTTCGATAGGTGGCATCGGCAACAGCTTTCTTATTGGGGATACAGAATGAAACACATAGAGAACATATCATAGGACCACATTGAATACACATACAACATGTGAACAAAATTGCTACAATAATACATAAACCAGTAAGGACTTTCCATCCCCATGTAGTAATTAAGATCCAAAACCATCCAGAAAAGGTCCAAGTACCATTGTCTGTATGAATGTCAGCAGCAATTTTATGCAATTTAGTAATAGCTTGATAAACTGATCGTGTGTGATCAGGGATAAACACACAACAACTACTTCCTAAAATTCTACATGCTCCACCCCTATCTGCTAACATAACATCTAATACCATACGATTCTGTAATGTAACAATTCTAGTAATCTGCAACTCTTCCGTAATGTTCCCAAGAGCAGCAGCAGTTTGATTTGTCAGAGCCTCTACAACCCTAGTTAATCGTCGAATCTTCCTACTATTCAGGGCAGCTCCAACAAAGAAAAACAGCCCTAGATTAAAATCAATATACTGTTGCAAACTGGTATCCGTCTGGTCAACGTCATCAACAGATAGTGTGCGTTTATACCTATTTACGGTTACGTTGTTCAATAACTTCTAGTCTTTATGATAAGACACAGGTGCTAAGAATACAGGGGGTAATAAAAAGGCCACATAGCATACCCCGGACCATCCGGCAGGCAAACGATAGTAACCTTTATTACCACACACAAAATAGGTATTGTGGGAGGCCAGAAAGGTACTGTTATTTAATCCATCTATGTTTAGTACAACAATGCAATCACTGACACCAACAGGAATATGACCAACACTTTGGATACACATGTCCGCTTGGGCTTGTGCCACTGAAATTACAAATTTCTCGTTTCCATTAGTGTCTCTAGTATTCGTAAAGATGTAGGGAATTGATTCATTGTCTGGTCGATATTCTTCCCATTCCCATATTGTTCCATTGGCTTGTGGGTAGCCTTCTTTATCCTGATGACACTCTTTGTTAAGTCTGAAGAGTAATTGTCCCACGGTAGGTTTTCGTGTGGCAAAGTGCAAGGTGTACCATGCTCTACAGGAGCCGTTATGTGAGAAAGGGAGAGGTATAAATGGTGTTCCCCCTTTCTTCTGATGCGCTGGCATCATACCACATATCCAACAATTTGTAGCATTTGTAGCGACATGGGTATGATGCAGCATCTGGATGAAAGTGTTATTCAGATAGGACTGGCGATGCTTCAATTCTTGATATGGAAGGGTGTAGAAGTATTGCTCCTCCGGCACTGGAGTAGACACAACAAGCAACTCACGGGCAGGAATTACATCCTCAACAAACCACGTGGTTATGGCAGCAATCGCCATAGCAACAATGAACCCTATTGCACAAAAATTTTTCTTCTTCTCCATTTTCAAACAAGTGTCCATATCTTCCTGAAACCAAAAAAATTGTCAGAACTCTTCCCCCTAGGCAGCGGTTGATTTCTTCACCATCGGGCCAAGACGGGTGTCACTACACTAATGCAGGGCTGATCCCCCCCTTGCCTCATTGGCTCTCCGTTTCACTAACCCAGGGGCTGCTCTGACAACGTATTTTGATACTTAGGAATTCACTTCCTTCGTCTGAGGTGATATCTTCTTACTCCAGGGGTCCGGGAAGAGCTCCTCAGTATCGTCCGGGTCCACAGCACGGCCTTTCTTCGCAGTCAGGATATCTCGATGGTCGGTCAATACAGCAGGCTCCACCAATCCGGATGGCACTCTATGACAATGTATGGAGTGGATCCAATTTTTATGGTTGGAGACCCGGACAGCCATTCTCGTTGCAAGCAAGACCTACTCAGGACCGCACCACCTCGGTTCTAGGCTGCTCGTCCTTTCAAACGACTTTACCAAGACGAAATCTCCGGGCCGGAGATCGTGGCCTTCACCTGTGGACCGGTCAGGGAGCGCTTCTCGAACCTGCTGATGAATAGAGACCAACTTATCGGTTAACTGTGCCAGATAATCACTCATCATTACACAAGGTACATCATACACTGACTTTGGTTTCGGCGGGCCCCAAATATTCATCGAACGTCCAAACACGATCTCATATGGTGTGAGACCGGTTCGAGAATGCGGTACTGACCTAATTGACAATAATGCCAAAGGTAAAGCATCCGGCCAAGTCAGAGAAGTGGAAGCTTGTATTTTCGCTATTTTAAGCTTCAGAGTGCCGTTATACTTCTCAACCAATCCCGCAGACTGAGGGTGAAACACTGCGTGGAATTTTTGTGTAATTCCCAATCCTTTCAGGATATACTTGATAACGTCCGCTATAAAATGAGGTCCGTTATCACTCCACAACAATCTACAAACACCATACCGAGGGAAGAACTCCTTCAATAACACCTTAGCTGTAGTAATTGCAGTATTGTCTTTCGTAGGGTATGCCTCAATCCATTTGCTGAAGGCGCAAACCACTACTAGAACATACTTCAGATTATTACAGCGTTCAAGCTGAATATAATCCATTTGCAAAACTTCAAAAGGTGCAGTAGGTGTTGCAAATCCTCCTGCTGGAGTCCGTGTCCCTTTTCCTGGATTGTACTTTAGGCAAATCAGTCTGCACCACTCTCTTTGCCGTGCTAGCAAATCTCTGGATGCTCCCAAACTTGTGTGAGCAATTTTACAATTGCGGAAGCTCCAACATGAGCTAGCCCATGTGCCATCTGAACCATAGGTTGTACAAAAGCTATGGGTAACTTCCATTTATCCATCTGCTTATTTCTCCAACAACCTTCATCGTCCAATTCTCCATCAGTAGACCATTGCTCCCGTTCTTTATCGGAAGCTGTCCTCTGTATCTCTAACACTTCTCTCCTAGCATCATGCCATCTTTCTGCCTGCGACTTCACAACAGACATTGCAGTGGAGTCAGGCTGCATCGCAGTGCCTCGTGCTACTCGATCTGCCAAAGCATTCCCTTCTTCCACTTTATCTATCACCTTTTTATGTGCATTGCATTTAACTATGGCAATCTTCTTTGGATATGTCAATGCGGTCAAGAGGTTGTGAACTAACTCTCCGTTCATTATCTGTGCTCCATGTGACGTTAGAAACCCTCTCTCCTTCCAAAGTAAGCCAAAGTTGTGTGCTACCCCGAAGGCATAGCGGCTCTCTGTATAAACATTCACATGCAATCCTGCACTAAGCTCACATGCTCGTGTTAATGCTATCAGTTCCGCTGCTTGAACTGATTTCTGCGGTATGCGTGCTGTCTCCACTACTGTTTGTAGCGTGGTGATTGCATACGCCGCTGAAGTCATACCATCTGGTAGCTTCAGGCACGACCCATCCACCCACAATTCCCCATCTACATCTGCAAAGGGCGTATCCTGGAGATCAATGTGACCCTTTGTCTGTTCCTCAGTTACAAAGATGCAATCATGTGTTTCTTTCGCCTCAGGCTGAGTCTCCGGAAATGGCAACAATGTGGCTGGGTTTAATGTTGCGCATCTCTTTAATGTGATATGAGGAGCCAACAACGTCAGCTCATATCCTGTTAGACGAGCACTAGTTAAGTGCTGCGTCTTTGTCTGATTCAACAGGGTGCCAACAGCATGGGGGACCAGCACCAATAGCTTATGAGATAACACAATTCCTTCGCTTTGGCGTATTGACACAGCTGTCGCCACAACCGAGCGAAAACAACCAGGCAACGCTCGGACAACAGGGTCAAGTACTGCCGAGAAATATGCACAAGGGCGCTGCTTGTCGCCGTGCATCTGTACTAACACTGATAACGCACATCCATCTCTTTCATGTACATACAATGTAAAGGGCTTCGTATAATCAGGGGTGCCTAACACTGGTGCTGAACAAAGGGCTTGTCGTAATTGTTGAAAAGCACTCCCACACTCGTCTGACCAGGGAAGGGGAGTTGGAGTGTCTTTCGTCAAGAGTGCCAACAGTGGTTTAACTATGTGTGAAAAACCCAGTATCCATTGCCTACAAAAGGAAGTGAGTCCTAAAAATGCATGCACGTCCTTCTGTGTAGAAGGTACTGGTGTGTCCAAAATTGCTTGAATGCGATCTAATGTGAGTGCACGCCCCTCCTTAGACAAAAGGGGACCTAAGTAGGTTACCTTTGGTCTACAGAATTGTAATTTTTTCTTCGATAGTTTGTGATTGTGCAATGCCAAAAAGGAGAGCAAAGATAACGTGCACTTCTCACATTGCTCAGGAGTATCGGCCGCCAACAAGATGTCATCAACATATTGTATGAGGGCCACCCCTTCAGGTAAAACAAAGGAATCCAACTGTCGTTTCAATGCTTGACTGTAAATGCTAGGACTTTCTGTGTAGCCTTGAGGAACTCTACAAAATCGATATGAACGATTATTCAAAGTGAAGCCGAAAAGGTATCGGCTATCAGGATGAATAGGGATCGAAAAGAAAGCATTTTTCAAATCAATAACAGAGAACATGGTTGCCGTTGGCGGGACCAAGGTAAGCAATCTCGTGATGTCAGAAACCACTGGGTATTGAGGTATCACTATCTTATTCACCTCCCTCAAATCAATAATAAAACGATAAATCCTAGTATCAGTGTCTTTTTTCAAAATCGGAAGGATAGGACTATTGCAGACATTGTATGGAACTTCCTCCACTACCTCCACCTTAATGAGATCCTGCACTATCTGCGTGAGTGCCTCCTCCCCCTCCTGCGAAATACGATATTGAGGTAGGCGTGGTAACACAGCTCCCTCCTTTACCCTAATGTGCACCGGGGGGATAACCATCTGTCCCACATCAGTATCCGAAGTGGCCCACAGAGTGCGGGGTAGAGAAGCCAATGCGGTATCCTCTGCAACCACACACATCCTTCCTGTCCTCGGATAGTTATCGTTTAGAATCACACGCACTCCTTCAGGGGAGCAACGGATTGTGGCTCGGAAATGTTTGAGCATATCCAGACCCACAATGTTATCAGACGTGTTCGGGGAAAGCAAAAACGGACAAGGGGTAGAAAACTTATTAACATGAAATGCAAGGGGTTGTGATAATGGGCTAAGTGAAGGTGTGCCATCGAACCCTATCGATGTAACCGTTAAGCCAGACAGGGGAGCCCTCGGAACCAATTGTTTGGATAAAGCGCTACGAGTAGCTCCTGTATCAACCAGAAACCTATCAGTAGTACCCAAGACATGTGCCGTAACATAAGGACCCCTCTGATCTACTGGCACTTCAACTGATTCCTCCCCCATCCTACGCAATCCTATGCATGTTGTGAATCGGGATACCCAGGGCGCTCATAATCGGACATTTGATACTGGTTTCGTCGATCAAACACATTAGGCTCATCACGTGGCCATATATTAGAATCAAATCGAGCACGATCATTTGGATGTCCTCTAGGGCCCGAAAAACCTCCTCTACCTCTCATCGGCCCCTGGCCACGCCCCTGGCGCTGTGCATGTAATACCGGACAATCCCTGGCCCAATGACCCAACTGTTTGCAATACGCACATTGATCCTTAGTTACATCTGGGCGACCAAAAGGGGGACCATAAAATCCTCTTCCACCTCTCTCAGCACCCCGGCGAGGCGGACCATACACTTGCGCTAACATCACCTTTGTTTTTAAATCTTTTGACTTTTTCTCTTCGTTACCCTTCGCTTCTTGCTCCTGACGCTCATAATACTGAGCCATCGTCAGGAGGGATGCCAGAGACGATGTGGTCCAAGAGCTTTCACTCGCTTTTAATCGAGCTGCATCTCCTGGTAACAAATTCGACACATATTTATCAACAAAGAGATGTCTACCCGTATCATCCTAAGGGACTGACCGCTAAAATCATGAAATGTTTCCTCAAATCGCGTAAAGAAATCAGAAACGGATTCATCAACCTTCTGTTTGCAGGAGGCTAACATGTTCCAATCAATCTTTTTAGGGGGGATAATCCTTTTCAACTTAGTCAAAATAGCAGCTGGGAGGTCTAAAATAAGCTGAGGTGGCTTTTGCGCGGGTTTTCTTTCTCTATCCTCATCTTCTATATCAGACCATTTCGCCTTAAAGGTTGCTGGATCATCTACTTTCCGTACGGACCTCCACATATCCGGTGGTAAAATAAGGCCAAAAAACAAATCTATATCCGCTAACGTCATAGTACAAGAATTTAAAGCCCCTCAACTTCCTCATAAAAGGCGGCAGGATTCTTTCGGGGATCAGGTAGTGCTTTCTTCAATGCCATAACATCAGCCCTATGCCAAGGAGTATAGACCCAATTATACACAAAATATCCTCTAGCATCGGGGGAAGACATATCCGAACTAGTTCCCGCTCCCTTCGGAGTAACGTAGAGAGGCGCTGCCTCTCGCATCGGTTTAGCATGCACTAGTTCAATCTTATCTGAATGAACGATAGACAACTTCTTTCCGCCTGCATTTGAATTCGATCGCTCCTCCTCCTCTTTCTTTTGGCGCGCTTTCTCTTTGAGTTCAAACATCTCATCCCGTAACGCAAACAGCCGTCAAACCGCATCGGGTACCTTAGAGGGAGAAAGGACACCGTTACGTAATGCTTTAGAATTTAAAACTATATCATCAGGCTCAAAAACATCGGAATATTTCCGAAAAGCAGTAACCACTTCATTAGAAAAAACTTCAGCAAAGTATAACTTTTCCCTATCCTGCCATTCTTCCAAAGACGGCAATAATTCAGCGAGAGATAGTTTATCTTTAAGCGCACGAAAAGAAACTTTCCGAAGCTCACCCATGCGATCAGTTGATAACATAGACCGCGTGTCTACCTTCTCCTTGAGCATTCCAGAATCCTTAACTCCCGGAGCGGACGGGCCAACATAAGGTGGCGGAGAACGATCTAATAGAGAAAAATCATCTTCAAGATTAGTAAGGACAGGATAAAGAGGCTGCCGAACAGCATATTGACCCGATACTTGCAACCTGTGCTCTTTCTCCTGTTTTTCCGCCAGATCCTTTTCCTCACGCTGTTTCGCTTCCTGTGCTTTCACATGGTCCTTTTTCCGCTGTTCTTTGTCACTCAGCGCTTTTTCACGTTTCTCGCGCTCACGCACTTCTTTCACCCACAATCGTATACATTCAAACATGTCTTGTCTCGCACGCCACTTACATATACACTGCTCCACATACTCAATCTTACTCAAAGCAGGCATGTTCAAGAATAGTGCAAAATATGCAATATTATCAAAAAGTGGCACTTAAACGTTGCGCCGTTCAAATTCAAACGACCCCGGAGAAATATCTCCACATTACCTGCCTATATGTGTTGCAACGCATATATTTTCACATTATTCATTTCAAAATATGACCGGTCATCACAAATCAAATCAAATAGCCACGACAAGCGTATCCTAAAACTGCCTTTCCAACCCAGGCTTCAAAAGCTCGCAGCAAGTACCGTACAACGGTTCTTACCAATCAAGAGCGGCCAGGTTCCAACTGCCAAGTTCCAAATTTGCCCAAACGGCTATTGCACGGCAAATCCGACAGAAGGGACCTCAGTCGAGGACCGGCACCACCCAGATGGTCAGCTCGGAAGGGAAGCAAGAAAGCCTCGGGATGCCAGGACTAAAGACGCCGCTGGCAGTGATCACGTCCCCGGCAAGGTTCCACTCCTTCGTCACGACCAGTCCTTCGAGTATCCGAGTCGCCGATGAGCCCCACGTGACGGGTGCCAATTGATGAATACAGGCCCCAGCTAGGCCCGCAAGTACAGAGGGTTCGCCCTTCTGTATACGAAGTACTAGAAGGAAGTTGGCACGGAAACTGCAAATACAAATACAAAGTTTATTAACCTTCAAAGGTGGACCTACAATCTACACAACACTCTTCAGTATTGCACAGAGTAGCACAAAGGACTTGTGCACATGGTCCCCTTTTATACACAATAGGGGGGCTCATGAGTAGGCGGATACAACATGGAGTAAGATTTGTGGCCTTATATGGACATGTTCAATGCAGGATCAATACATGGGTGGAGTTAACAGTTCCTGAGACCCGCAAAAACACATTTGAGCAAAGCCTAATTAGTAACAGATGTGGTCAGTCTTGAACATACACCAAACGTACAAAGGAGCTATTTATAGACTGTTGCTAGGCAGATCTCGAGAGTGACCAATGAAGAGGTAAGACTCTTCTCGTGCAGAGCGCGTGGCTTAGTGGCCATACAAGATGGCGAACGGCTAAACAAAATGGGGTCTTGAACACTAGTCAATATAAAACAGAAAACGTAATTCAGACATGAAGAGCACATGTCTTCAGTGAATGCTTAATCATATCGCTGTTTCATTTACAACAAAGGGATAGGGGCAATGTTATCACAAAGGACGGAGGATGGTGTCAAAGTGGTGGCGTTTGCTTCTAGAACTTTGACAGCAGCAGACTCCAATTATTCTACTATTGAAAAAGAGACATTGGCGATGTATTGGGCTATCAAACACTTCAATTTTTATGTGTGGGGTGTGCCTTTCGAAGTGTACACAGACCACAAACCTTTAGTAGGGTTGTTTGGGAAAAAAAACTTGGAGAACCTGACGCCAAGGATTGCTAAATGGATCCTTGGCTTACAAGGCTTTAACTACAAAGTAGGATTTGTCCCAGGTCAACAAAACAAGTGGCAGATTTTCTATCTAGATCACCTCTTGAAAAGTTTTTAGAAACGGAAAGCGATAGGGAGAGGGTGATGGAAATAAAGATTCCAGCTGTAACGAGAGAAGTATGGGACTTGCACTCGGACCAGGATACCATCCTGGGCGAGGTGAAAAGGCTAGTTACCAAAGGGTGGCCCAACAAGTGCAGGGATCTGTCAGAAGACATTCAACCCTTTTGGAATGTAAGGAATGATTTGTCAATTGATGGGAGATTACTACTGATGTCAGGAAAAATTGTACCCCCAGAGAGTTTAAGGTGAAAAATTATTGAACTGACTCATGAGGGACATATGGGCAGGAGCATGTGTAAGGCACGCTTGGGAGCGGTTTACTGGTTCCCAGGAATGGATCAGCAAATGGAGGACATAGTGAAAGACTGTTACTCATGTAGTATCAGTGACAAAACAAGAAGTATAAGACATGCCCCACTCATTCCAGTGGAAATCCCCATGGTCCCATGGGACAAACTGGGGTTCGACATCACTGGGCCCATTCGTGCCAAAGGACCACAAGATTGGTACCTCTTGGTCCTCATTGATTATTATTCGAACTGGATATCTTGTAAATTTGTGAACACCATCAACACAAAGACACTTATAGAGTTCATGAGTGAGGTTTTCTCTAAAGAAGGAATTCCCTCCACCTTGGTCACAGATAATAGGGTACAGTTTGTATCGGAGGAGATGAGAGAGTTTCTTAAAGACATGTCCATATCACATGTGCGTACCCCCCTTTATTGTCCTAAAGCCAACGGGAAGGTGGATAGAGCCAATAGGATGTTGAAAGAGTGCATACAACTGGCGAACAAATCAGGGATGTCTATTGAGCCTGCTATTAGAGACATGCTTTGGGCGTACCACACCACACCAAGTCTCTCTACAGGACATACCCCCTTTGAACTGCTGAGGGGAAGGAGGGCAGGTTCAAAGTTGTCCCTGAATTGGTTGTGCCCAAAGGAGATGGTAGTGGTCAACAAGGAGGTATTCAGGGAAAAAACGGATACCCGACAGAAAAAGTACCAGGAGTGGTATGACAGGAAATGGGGTGTGAAGGAGAAATCCCTCAGTCCAGGGCAAAGGGTGTACATCAGGAAACCAGAGATCCTTAGTGGCAAAGGGGGAAAGTACTACTCTCAGGGAAGAATTAAGGATGTCAAGAGAAATGTGGTAATCCTGGAAGATGGGAAAAAATGGAGTATGGACAGGGTGGCGTTGGATGTGAGGGAAAGGACCAACGGAGAGGACAACGGGGGACAAGGAAAAGAAGCTGGGTTGGAGACGGCTCAACTCAGGAGAGGGGGCCGGCAAAAGAACGCTCCGAGCTGGCACAAGGATTTTAGTATGGGAGGCTCAGGTTGAATCAGAGGTTCCCACCCCGGGGCTTCAGCTGTGCTAGGGACACTTAGGGAGACCTTATTGTTTTCTTTCCCTCCACCTCATGTTGGGGTCCTTACCCCATTCGTCTTTTAGGGGGGAAAGATGTGTTGTAATCTCCCCACTTAGTATGTGCCATGCACCCCTCCCCCGTGATCGCAAATGGTACAGTCTTAGAACCTTTAGATGAAGTCTACCTTAGAATGTTGATAAGGCTGACTTCATACTAGAGATGCTGTTACGACTGACAAGCTGAGGATGCAGTTTAATAGTTAACTAATAAAGAAGTTGAATCTCCTAACCAGCGTTGCGCTTTACTACAATGTCCCTGTGCTGTCCAAGTCTGCACTGTCATTGACATTCAACTTGTGTGTGCTCATACTCGTACCTTTCATGTGGCCTTATTCTATAATGACACCAGGTATGTTTGACTTCAGCTTTCCATGTGCACTGCATTATCTGCTTAATCTCTAACTCCATTGCAGCTCTGATTTGTCTCTGTGGATAGAGCATGACCCTTCTAGGCGGTTTATATCAGTAGACTGCAGTCCTGCCATACATCATTTTCAAACTTGGCCTTTCGCATTTTCAGCAAGCCCAACCAAACATTGGCTGCTATTTTTTGTTTCAGAAGCCTTGAAAAGAATAGGATGTGTATCTTTCATATAGATAACTATAGATGCTAGTCGAGGCTGAATATACAGAAACTCTAATGACAATTCCAGGAAAGCCATGTGTACCATAGTTAAATAGGGAAGTATATTAAAGTGCCCTAGAGGCACTGATTTGTTTCAGCATACTGAAATCATTATTCCTCAGTAGGCCAGATAAAAGATAGGCAGTGTTCTCTAATTGTGTCTAGTTTGAATTGCCCGACTACATATGCACCTTAGATTTTTTCCTTAACTTTGGGCCTCATATATGAGACCCTACCGGCACTTTTGCACCGCTGGAACGTCACTTTGTTGACGTTCCGGTGGCAAAATCTTACACTGGCATATTTAGAAGGCCACGTAAAGCCACGTTGCACTGCTCCCTTCATGTATTGTACCAGTCACAGGTACACATACACCCATCACATGCATATATCCTGCACACACTGCACAACACTACATCCTTCAGGTACTGTGCCACTCTATAGGGACATATGCACCTAGCACAACCGGTTACTATGCAAGCACTGCTCAGTACTGTATTATCCCTCTATTTTACCCTTCCCAGGCATACATATACCATGTACAGATACACCACTTCTGTGCTTCTCAGTACTTCACACCAAACCGAAGTAGACCAAGGGTGAGTTAAGTGATTGGTAGGCCTCACTCCAGTAACACAGGTTAATAGGGACCTGTTCACTCTTACTGGTCTCTACACAGTAAGCTGCCACCACCGTGCTCATGCTGTTTAACTCCTGGTTAAGGTGCTAGCCTCCACCACAGTGAGGAAAGCACTTTGAGCACCCCTCCCGGTCCGTGAGACAGGCCTATGTAATATGGCACACTCATGATCCGTGGTTGCCAATGACAACAAAATTCACGTTAGGGATCCAGACATCAGAACAGTTGAGCACTCAGGGCAAGGGTGCACATCTATTACCATGTGGAGGACTTTTACCTCCACAACATAGGTATTGTACTAGTTCGTTCCTGGTGCCCGCATTTGTTTACAACTTTCTGAACATTATTGTGATTTGTGATATGTGATGTATTACATGAATTTAAGTTCCTTTTAATATCTCTTTGTTTTGAAATAGCCTAATTTAGTGCAAACTAATCCGTAAAGACTGTATTCCAAGTAAGGATGTACCATTTACATTAGATATTTCAAGTTAAAAATGTTGATAATTCTTGAGGAAAGGGGTTCTTTTCCCTATGCTTGTTTATGTTTATAATGTATCTTTTTTTTTTTTAAACGCTTGTGCACTGTATGGCGAAATGCGTCGAGTGAATCCTATGTCTCACATTGTAATACCACTAAAGAAAATTCATTACAAGCCCAGGAATGTGCGCTCCTCTTTCTATCAGAATGAGGTCTGTTATTAGATTGTTTAAGGGGTCTCACACCCATTGTAGCACCGTTACCAACAGGCCTTGGAGGTGGGTGAGGAGAGGTTTGAGTGGATATCTATCTATCTATCTATCTATCTATCTATCTATCTATCTATCTATCTATCTATCTATCTATCTATCTATCTATCTATCTATCTATCTATCTATCTATCTATCTATCTATCTATCTATCTATCTATCTATCTATCTATCTATCTATCTATCTATCTATCTATCTATCTATCCATCTATCCATCCAGCCATCCATCCATCCATCCATCCATTGATCTAGCTAGCTAGCTAGCTATCTGCCTATCGATCGATCGATCTATCTATCGATCGATCGATCGATCTATCTATCTATCTATCTATCTATCTATCTATCTATCTATCTATCTATCTATCTATCTATCTATCTATCTATCTATCTATCTATCTATCTGTCTATTTAGCTAGCTAGCTAGCTATCTGCCTACCTATCCATCGATCTACTGGTGTATAATGTAGCTATATATGTACATATAGTACAAAGGAAGTCTTTTTAAAATATTTTAAGGAAACATTTAGGCTAATACAGTGCCAAAAACAATAACTGCTATGCCGTGAAAAGTAGTCTCATAACGAGTTTGCAGGGTTTGGTGTCGGGGCGAACATGTAGCTGACACACGAGTCGTGTCTGACCTACCTCTAGAAACGCCTGGGCCTATGGAAACGCATTTGCTCAACATCCATAAGTACAATTGAATGAAGTTATATTTAATGCACGCCGTGCATATGCTACCATTCCGAATGATGATTCAGAGCACGTTCTACATGGACTGAGTCTCTGGAAATCCCTTCTCAATGTGACAGCACACGGCTGCCTTTCCAACGCTTTCTATAACTCTCTCCCTTGCAATAAAAATAATGCCCTTATGTGTGCCCCTTACTTACATTAGCACTGCCTTTCGAGTGGATAATCACTGCTGCAGACCCCGGCGGGGCTCTGTCGTGCTTTTCCACCACCACACGACATGGCAACAATGTCCCTCCCTAAAAGAAAAGTGAAAACAAATGCCTGCCTGCACGGTAAAGCAGGGGTGCGCTTCCAGGTGCAGGGATAACCCTCTGTTTGCGAATCCTTCATGCACTGTATCAGAACTAAGCCATGCTGGGCTCAGATGGTCTTAAATGCTCCTCGTGCGCCCTGAGAACCGGCTGATCTATCCGCCGCTTCAATCCTTGTAACAACCAAAGCAGCGGCGAGCCTGCCAAGGATGAGCGCTTCTGGTGATAACCTTTCATTAGGAAACATCTAGAGACTTTCAAATGAGCCGCTTCTGCATTAGATTTTTGCATGCATTATCCGGCGAATGGAAAGTGGCTTAAGTATTGGCTTTAGCCTTTTAGATTCCAATGAATATTTTGTTAATGTGCCTCTTGTTTAATTACTTGCGCCAGATGCTGATAAGACAAGCGCTGAATTCCAAAGCTGTTTACTTGCAGCAAATCTTTCTCCTTGGTCACTTGCCGGCAGCTTGTTTGTCCTTGCAAAACAAAATATAGTTTTGATCACATGGTCCGCTGAGTTATTTTTATGTAGTCATTCCCATTAAATTACTCCATTATCTGTAGCTCATATAGCTTACATTTAATCAATACTCTCATGGCAGAAACCATCTGCCCAGTCCTCCAAGTTAACACCGGTGAATGCATTATAGGATGCCCGGCATCAAGCAGTAAAGCTCTGAAATGTACATTAAAGAGCAGTTATTTGGATGCAATATTTTACAAAATGATCTTGAGGTGGAGGTTTGTGCATGAGGGTGCCCTGTCCCTCGATAGAATAAATAACCAGGAACATAAAATGGGTTAAAGAGCAGGGGGCATATCAACAACAACCGGCGATAATTATCGCTAAGCGCACTTAGCGCTAGGATAATTATCGCCGGCTTGCGTGGATTTTTATCGCTGAGATAGCGTGCTATTAGCAACGCTTATCTCAATAGCGATTAAAATCCTCACGCTAAGTGGCTAACGTGAGATTATCGCTGGAAACCCAGCGATAATCACTCGTTACCTTGTTGATAGGGACAGACAAACTTAGCCATGATATCCTCCTTCCATAGGATATCATGGCTAAGTCAGAAAATACCAGACGTAAAAAAGCAGCGTTAACCGAGGTTAGCGCTGCTTTTTTTGTCTCTAACAGGGTTAGCGATATTCTTGATAATAGGAGAAATGTCGCTTAGCGACATTTCTCCTATTATTTTACTCTGGAACGCCTCCTTTGCATCTCATTAGAGATGCAAGGGGAAGCATAGAGTAAAAGGGTGCTAACATGTCAATTCACATGTTAGCACCCTGTTGTTGATAGGGTGCTAGTTTTATCTCTGCTTTTTTGGCTTTTAAAGCCAAAAAAGCAGAGATAAAGCCCTTGTTGATATGCCCCATGGAACGCTAATTAGACAACAAAAACTATTGATATTTTTATTTCTAGGGGCTCTCACTTACCTAACCATGCAGTGTCCCTCGTGCTACACATGTGCTTGCAGCTCTAGGTACACAACTGGATGTATTCAATAATTCAATCACAGTATGGTATTCTAATTAGCCAGTGGCTAAAAATAATGTATTTGTTTATCTGTTCTTTAGATTTCGGTTTGATCTTAGCAGATTTTCAGATCAAACGAAAATTGCAAGCTCTTTGCCTTGCCTCTTTCCTTTTATTAATAAGCAGTGGAGGCTCCACCGCTAGAACGGAGGAGCTTCGCCCCACTGCAAGCAGTGTAAAAAGGAGAACGAAAATGATAACTAATGTTATTATCATTTTCGTTTTGCTTCCTGCTTGGGTGTGGGGTGGGGCGGGGCGGGGCGGGTGGGGATGGGCTTACCAGTGCAGGGGGCTGGGTAAGGAGTGTTAAGCACACTCCCTAAGGGTTCATGCACTTTACATCTCCACAACCTGGTGTGGAGCATGGCCAGCCTCCAAGCCCCTGTCTGAGCTCCGAATCACAGTGCTCTGACCAATCACAAAGCTGCTGTAAGGCAGCATTGTGATTGGACAGGGGATTCAGGAAGGCTGCGTGCTTCCTGTTGCTGCGCCAGAAGGCGACAAAGGAAAGGTGGTGGCCTCCGGTAAGTAAATCTTTTTTATATCCCCCCTCCCTACCCCCGCTCCCCACCACCTGCGCTCAGTAGCAGCTACTAATGTGTATCAAATAATAGGTATACCTCTGCCAGAGCTAAGGGAGAATAACTTATCAGCATTAAAAGCAGACCCCTTTCTAAACGAATGTATCGAAACAAAACATTTGTTAAATTATCTCAGAATATACTCCCGTTCACCCCTAGACCAATGGTTCCTGTTCTGGGGGTCCGCGATGCCTACTCAGTGGGTTGGCAACTGTTTAGAAAATCAAATATTAGCAAATAAATAAAGAATACATAAGCAAACAAAATTGAAAATGGAAAAATTTAAAGCAACTTATAAATGTGTTGGAATTTAGAATCGGAGCTTAAAAATTGGGTGAGCGTCTGACGTGGGTCCATTGCTTACTTTGGGACTGGATTCAAGCTAGCCTGGCGGATGAGGGCTGTTAGCCCGAAACAGGTCCCAGGATGCTTGTTTCCGGTCCAGGGAAGACATGGCTTGGCAGTTCGGCTGGACTGTTCCCATGAGGCACAGGGTCAAGACTGATTTGCATATAGCTGTCTGAACTTGGGTGGCGAAGTGAGCTAAAGAATGATGATGGATTTAACCCAAATCTGTGACTTGGCGTGAGTGTCTGAAAAGTATCCACGCTCCATCCATCATCTCCTTGTGTTTGCTTTGTTCGCCCTAAGTTGGCAGGGTATGCCCAGACCTGTGTCCCTTGCTTACTTTGCCACTGGATTCAAGCTAACCTGGCTGATTGGGGCTGTTAGCCCCAAACCAGCCTCAGGATGCTTGTTTCCGGTCCAGGGAAGACATGGTTTGGCAGTTCGGGCTGGACTATTTCCATGAAGCACAGGGTCAAGACTGATTTGCATGTAGCTATGTCTGAATTCTGTTGGCGAAGTGAGCTACAGAACGATGATGGATTGAATCCAGATCTGTGAATGGGGGTGAGTGTCTGAAAAGTTTCAGCGCTCCGTCCATCATCTCCTTGTGTCTGCCTTACTTTGCACCCAGGAGACGATCAAAGGGTGTTACGAATCGGTTTCCCAACGCAACAACCCTGGAATCTGATGCTTCCCCAGATTTACAAAGACATGTAAACCTGGGGAATTGCAAAATCCTTAAGTCTACCGAGGTAAGGCATAGCAAGGAGAAATATCTTAATTCAAATCCTTTTAGGATTGTTCCTGAGTTGGAAGGTACCCCTTCCTGCACAAAAACAATCCTGGTGCAATGGAGGCACCATTGCACCATAATGCAAGGGTGGCTACTTTTAAGCGGAGCAGACACAACAAATATATGTGGAAAAGGTTTATTCAGTATTAATGGAGCAACCCCTGAGTATGTCCTCATCAGCAGCAACCGTCCCACCAACTGAAGTCCAGCTACCAGGACACAGGAAGACTGGCAACCATCACTAGGCTACAGAGCACAGTTGCCAAGCAAGGTTGTGAAGATACAACAGCTACGTTGGTGCCAGGTTGCTGAAACAGCCCCAGCGCAGGGAGAAAGGACAGGAATGCACCATTTTACATAAATGCAGTGAATTCCTGCCCTTTCACTTTGGTGTAGCGCAGGAAGGTACCTTGCTGTGCTGCCTTATGACGAAATCCCATAAATTAGGTGAACGGTATCTGAATTTTAGAGGCAGTTTGTTGTGAAAAAGTGACAGTTAATCCATAAGTTCCTGGTGAGACTGACTAGCCAGAAATGTTAACTATGGGAAGCCCATTCAGTTCACATCACAGTTGCTTGAAAGGTGGGCCAAGAGTATTCAATCCTCTGCCATATCAAATGACACTGAAATTTCAAGTAGAATCAGAGCACATCTGCACATGATCCAATAAATGTGAGTAAATGGTATTGATGAATGTCCCATTCATCTATATGATTAAAAGCCAGTTTACCTGGAGGTTGGTATTTCAAACAGACTCTAATATTTTGGCTTACCAGAGGAGACTGGCTAGCAGATGGATGTTGACTAGAAATCTGGATCCAAATTAGGCTTCTTCAGAGTGGTATAATTAAAGCTCATTGAATTGCCATAAAATTTCACCAAGTTAAGAGGAAGCATAAAAAATGTGTGTAATTAAAGGAGAAAGAGCGAGTTCACAGATCCTAATAATCTTAGCATTGCAGATTTTGTATAAAGGGTTTTTTGGCATTAAGGTGTTGGATATAGGAACATTTGCAACGTTTGTTGCTGCCATGATTTTATTTCAAGGGGGTGAAAGCTGTGAATAATTGGAAACAGTTGTATTTATTCTGTGGGTATCTATTTTATCACACAATTGGCTACTTAGATCTCCACATAACAGATTAGATACTCTCACAGGGAAAGTTGGGGGTGACATGGTTGCCATGTCCTTTTATCCCTTAATTTATTTGACTAAAATGCCATTCCTCATATTAGAATTTTAAATGCACACTCTGTAAGGAGCATGTCTGTAATCCTTATAGAGAAATTGACAAGCTGTGAAATTAAAAAGGGTATCCACTTTATTCCAACACATTCCCAGTGCTCTCTATTTATATTTCAGGTAGTATACATCATTTGGTTATTATTTATTTGACTGTATTAGTCTTGCATATAGAGAGGAGGGTACATCATAAAAGTAGGCACTTGTGTTCTTTTGCATCAAATTTAGGTTTTCTTTAGTGGCATGATAATCAGTGAGACTGAGGAACAGTAAGGCTTGGAGAAGAGAATCAGTGGTGATACTCTTGAGGCTTTGGAATTATTGTATTATATAGCCAGGGCCACTATAATTCTATAATTCTGCAGCTGTGGTGTTTTCACATATATCTGTATTTGTCACATTTGAGACAAAATCTAATCATCATCTGCATAATATGCAGATTTTGACCAAATAAACTTTGTTTCTAAGTCAAATGGCTCAAAAGTTACTACAAACTTTGCACCATGTGTTCCCGCACAGTGGAATGTCCTTCTCAAAAGTAGACTGGTCACCTTTCAGTTGCGTATTGCTGTATTTGGTCATTACATTCATGCTAAAGAGGTGAGATCTTGCCCAGTGTTACCATGAGTAAAAATTATAAAATAATTAATAATACTATCATACATTTGGCTCCATTAGGCTGCATAATTTGCCTTTTCTTGGATGCATAAGTTAATCAAGCCTGCTGCATAATTTAGTGCTTCCCTGCCGCATAATTCCAGTGGCCTTGTGCATAATATGTCATGGTATTAACATTTGTATATTACTTTCCTGTTCCTTATGAGGCCCACATCTCATCCAGGAGCAATTCTGGTGGTTATGCATGGTTGATAGAATGGTGTTTATTTAGAGTAGTCTGTGAGGATAGAATTTTTGTGCCATTTATGAATCTTGAATTCAGTTTCCAAATGTATAGCAATAAACCTGTTACTGCAATGAAGCATTGTATGTAACTGAGAGACATGTGAGGTGTAGAGTTCCATTTGCATAACGTTTCCAAGATTAGATTATCTAATTTACCACCTTCTGGCAAGAGCACACATTGATAGAAGGACATATTTGAGTCCCTTAAGAAGCACAGAAGGATTGACCAATGAACACATAATAATCTACTCCGGACAATAGAGGTTGGTACCCATAAATAACTTTAGACAGCATTACTGTTGTCTATGGAACCTACCAATAATTGGAGATGGCACAACCCTAGAAAAACACTGGACGGCAAATTAGTAGATCTATGGAGTTCACTCAAATGGAGCGAGAGGACACCCACGAATAACCATAGAAACCACATAAATGTGTCTATGAGGTACACAATGAAGCAAAGATGGCTCAACTCCAAAATACCCATATACAGCTCAGTGGTGACCTATGTGGGTCAACTCTGAAGCACAGGTTGCACAGCCAAGAATAACCACAGATACCATAGTAAATAGAGTTATTGTATCCACCCAGAATCGAAAATGTCAGAGGTGAAGAAAAATCATATTTATTTATTTAGGAGTTTTATATAGTGCTAGCCAGACCCAAAGGAATCAGAGCGCTTCACAACTTAGGTGGAAGGGAGATCACAAAAGAAATAACAGTAGTATACATGTTGACTTGTTGCAAGTTGAATTTCTCGGATGAGCATAAACATTGCATAGCAGGAGATCCTCAGAAAAAAAAAGTGGTATACATGTAGACTTGTGGCGAGTCAAACGACTCAGACCGAAATACGCATTGCATAACAGGAGAACACGGAGTCTTAGGGTGATATATACCTAGATTTGAGAGGAGACCATTCAGGGAGGGGGGCATATGAACGAGTCAGAAGGGGAGTGAGGTAGAAATCTTAATATTAAGGTGTCTGCGTGCTTCTATAGACAAGAGTCTGCATTCAGGCGGTAGCTATCCATTTGGAAGGGCGCGGTTGAGGAAGTGGTCTTTGAGCTGCCTTTTCAGTTTTACAAAGGAGTGGTTAGTCCTGATATGGACAGGGATGGGGTTCCAGATTTTCGGTGCATTTCCAGAGAAGGATCGAGATGAGGTTTTTTGTTTGCGAGTTTTCAGGGGGATGAGGAGTAGAGTGTTTGTGCTCCTGAGGTTCCTTGTCTGGCTGGCTTTCTTGAGTGTGGCAGCCAGGTAGGTGGGTTTTCCAGTGTGTAGAGCTCTGTGTGTGAGACAGGCAGTTTTGAAATTGGCCCGCATTTCGATTGGGAGCCATTTCAGTTCTCTGAGTGCTGGTGAAATGTGTTCACATTTCTTCACTCTGGTGACCATTCTGGCTACTGCATTGAGTTGATTTAAGGGGAGCGAATCGGAATTCTTGATGTCTAGTTTTGGGTCCAGAGTGATCCCTAGTTATTTTACAGAGTCAGTCAGGGTGAGATTGCAGTTGAGCGCATCCATGGCTTTTAGCCATTCTGTGACATAGTAGTATGTTTAGTGGCTCCATCCAGGGTGCACACTTCACCAATAACCACAGGCACCACAGTAATGGGTCAGTATAGCCCACCAAGCATAAGAGATGGTTAACCCCAAGCATAACTGCAGCAATGTGGGTTATAGATTAATAAGCTCACATATAGATAATAGGGCCCTAGACCCAGGAATGGATGCAAACCAGGGAACTGATGAGAAAACAGTAGTTCTCAGGACGTATGGGGTAGTTAGATTTAAATTGTTGAGAGGTGAAGCATGAGGCATATTGGGATTTGGTCCTAAGCCCTTTTAATGCCCTAGCAGGTTCAAATAGTAAAGATGCCAGGTGAAGATGCCCTAAACATCTCTTTCATTAATATGTTGGACCTCAGTTCACAAACAGTAACTAAATATTGAAAAGCGGTATTACAATTTCAACCACCATGTGACTAACCATCAATTACAGGTTCCGTACACTAGTGTTCATAAAGTCTCTGGATCTTTTCTAGCCAGCACCCCACCTCACCTCCATTGAGTGTCAGACAGATTCCTGGTTTAGAACCCATTAATTATTTTAGAAAAAAAATTATTTGTGATAAATCCTTTCCATAAATCGAGGCTTCTTCACTCCACCTATTCACTAATCCTGACATATAGACAGATGTCACCCATCCTCTTCTAATGAAAGTCGATTTTTTGCTGTCAAGGGTTCTGGACAGTATCTAACACGGGAAAATTAGGAATATCTAGAATACAGCCTCACCTTACACCTCCCATACTGGATACCACTAAGACAATTATTAAGAGAGGAGCTGAAGGGCTCTCAGTCATCAAGAGACCCAGAAAGTAAGGAGAAACACATGAGGGGTTGAGCGAGGGCTAAACACCGTAAGGAAAACAGGCATAGTCTAAAAAGATGAGAACATGGTCCGTGTTCGGAAGAGGAGTGTGGGAAGATAAACCCCAGGCACAACCGAGGAGAGGAACCTCCCCACTAAAGAGAGGTATTATACTGCCAAGGACCCTGAACATTGATTCAAGGGTAATTCACCTACCCAGAAACTGGCTGTTCAGAGAAGGACCTGGACAATTTCTTTACAAATATACAATGACTGACTTTTTGTTATTTTATAACAATACAAATAATGATAATTTTATACAGCTCTCAATATCTAACATCAGCCATTTCTAGGAACTCTAAATAGCAAATGTTACTATTCTACAGTTTATGGTACCAAATATACCCATCCTCCAAAGGTTGAAAACTAACACTGTCTTGAAAGGATTGTAACTTGTTACCTCCTGAATGGAGTATTTGTCAGTGGTGAGAGTTAAGTTCCTTTAACCAACCTTTGCCCTTATGGATAAGGCCTTATCCCATTATCATATTAAGGTGCCCCTGGAACCCATAGAACCATTATTTAATATTGCTGTTCCCAGGGTCTAATTCCAGTTCTTCATGTCCTGCCCAAAGATCATCCTGCTTACCTTTAGGAATTCTATCCAAGAGTGTAGACTATGCATTTTTTGTATTTATTATGAGCAATAAGTGTGGAATAATATAAAACCATCCAGTGGTCCTCTGAGAGTTCAAGGGAGGGACCCACTGGTGGTCACCTGCAAAAAGTAGTATATATAAATACATATTTACAGTAAAACAGCTAAACAGATACACTCATAGTTACTAGCTGAGGACCACTGGATAGTTTTGTATTATTGCACACATATTACACACATTTGTAGTGTAGCATAAGCACTATCAATATAGGTGCTGAAGAGTGCTGCAACACCTCATCTGAGGGTTGCAGGCAGAAACATGTTGACCTACCTTTGTGACACATCCCAACAGGTTTTATTCTTCCAGCCTTGTCTTGCTTTTCAATCCTGACCCGGAAATTCATGAATAAAGGTGTTTGCGTGCTCTGGAGCCAGTTTTAATGTATCACATTTGTGGACGCTGTGCTGACCTTACCCCAACCAAGCTCATTAGAGGGTATTTACTATACCTCTAAAACATCCGTTGTGCTCGACCTCACAGTAAGGGGATGTAGCCCGCACCATGACTAGGCTTCCTGGTGTGAGGAGGTTCCTGATGATGAAGCATGCCACCTATGGTGTGTGATGGAAATCATCATTTAAAAGGAATACTCTATTCCTGCTAGGTTACTCTGTTATTCAAGAGTTGTTTTGTTTAGACCCAGGTGTTCTATTGTGCTGTGTACATGTGGTAAAGAACACTTCAGATCAAAACAATGGATAGACAACAATGTCTGAGGCAATGTAAAACACGGTTGTTGTTATGTGATACAGCTTGCTTGCTGCTTCAATATACTTTGGGGCAATACACTTTTTAAGCATCCTCTAGATAATGAAGTCCAAGGTAAAAGGTAAACCCCTCTTTGTTAGAGACTTTTTGAGCCTGAAAGTGCTATAGGCCAATACACCAACTCCTGCATGTTACACCTCGTTTCAGTAAGAAGGCAGGAAGAACAGTTGAAATCAAGATCCTTCAGAAAACATTCAGAAAACATTTCTTATCTCATCATGTAAAGGGGCTGCTACAGTATTTCAGTATCCTGACCAATGCCTAAATGGAGCCAGTTGTTGCCAATGGAGGCCACTAGCACTTATTGTCAGGGACCCACAAATTATTTTTCTGCATTCAATGATCCTCTCCCTTCTAACTGCCTAGCTGCTGCCTCTCAGGCTATCATCCCTTCCTGGACCTCAATAATAAACACCTCCCTCCTACAAGGCTCAATTCCTGATTCTCTCAAGGCTGGCCAAGTTGTCCCCATCCTTAAAAAACCCACGCTGGACCCTGCTTCCGCTGAAAACTATAGACCTATAGCCAACATCTCACTCCTAGCCAAAGCTCTGGAAAAATGTGTGCAACAGCAGCTGAGCCTTTACATCACCAACTTCCACCTTCTAGATGACTTCCAATCTGGGTTCAGACCTGGGACACAGCACGGAAACCACCCTCCTCCACATCGTGGATGACGCCCTCCAAGCCCTTGACCAAGGCAAAGCCTGTCTCCTAATCCTCCTAGACCTATCTTCTGCCTTTGATACGGTTAACCAAATTCTCCTTGAACGCCTTAAACTCAGGATAGGTTTGGATGGCACCATCCTTGAAGGGTTTAGATCCTTCCTCCAAAATCGCTTACAGAGAGTCCTCATCAAAGGTTATCTATCCGCTCCCTCTCCAGTTAGAGTCCGCCAAAGATCAACCCTCTCCCCTACCCTCTTCAATCTTTACCTTGAACCACTCACTGAGGTGCTACGTGCTGCCAATATCTCCTACCTTATGTACTCCAATGATACACAGATCTACATCAAAATCTCTTCCCCTGAGGACATTTTCTTCCTGAATGAGGCCCTGAGGCTGACAGTCCATTGGCTCACCGCCAACCAGCTTAAACTTAACACAAATACAACTGAATTTCTTCTAATCTCCCCACCCAAAACCAATCCAGACATCCAGGAATGGATCAAGACCATCACAGCACTAAACTGCCCTCCTACCATTGTTGAACATGCGTGGCCATATAAACTCGATGGCCAAAATGGCCAGATTCCACCTGAGTTACCTAAGAAACCTAAAACCCTTCCTCGATGCTTCCGACCTTAGAACGGCAATCCAGGCACTAGTCATTTCCAGACTAGAATATGGATGCTCTACTCTTGCAGGGCTACCCAAGAACTGTCTGCCCCCATTTAAAGCCTGCCTCAAAGCCGCCGCCAGACTCCTAACTGGCTCAAAGAAATTCAACCACATCTCTCCCCACCTCAAAGTTCTGAACTGGCTTCCCCTAGAGGCCAGAATCAAACTTAAACTGGCCTGCATTACTCACAAAGCTCTTTACTCCAATTCCCCTGCATTTCTTGCCCAAAAATGTGTGATACTCGGAGGAGCCAGAAACTCCAGATCTGCCAAAAACCTTTTTCTTCAACCAGCTCCCAAGGCGAATGGCGTTTTGTGTATGCGTTTGTGGTTGAATGGAGTCCTATGGATGTGAGTAGCCTGTTCGAAGCTGCGGTGGCTTGCCTTGAGCTCTCCAGAACTTTTCTTTCCTAAATAAATGCCAGCGTGATTACATACGAGTAGGAGTTGTTACCGGTTCGGTTTCTTCTTCCATCCCCTGCAGCGCATGGCGTGCGGCGTATGGCGGGTTCGGCCCACGGATTCCTACGGAGCCTGGAGAAATTGCATGACGTTGTAGAGGAGGTGCCTGTGAGTCGAGGTACCGCGGAGCAGCTGCCAGGATCGTCTTCCGAGGGGGAGGACGGGGCAGAGGCAGTCAGGCTGCTGCAAGGTCTGAGAGGGAGAGAAGATCGGTCGAGCAATTTGCTGCTGTAAAGACACAGGTACATACCTCTCGTTTACGTGAAAAACCCCAGCAACGTCATTTTGAGGCATTAGAGGTCTCGCCCGCTGTGCAGGTGGGATTAGATAGTGACGGTTTAAGGGCAGTGCATACCAGTAATCAGTTACTTGATCAAGATTTTGGGAGTGACACAGCTTTAGTTACTGGTGGGGGAGAGGAAGGAGGCATCTCCAGGTATGTGCTAAGGAGCGCGGGGAGTGCGGGGAGAGTGGCACAGGATCTGGGTTGTAACCAAGGAGGCTCATCCGCATCACATACTGAGGAGGTGAGGAGGGTGAGTGAGCCGAAGCGTAGAGTAAGATTAAGGTGACCCCCTCTCTCAGATCATATTTGAAGGTGGTCCCTAAGACTCTGGTCCTGAAAGCTACACCCTCAATAAAGCTAACTAGTCCAGTGTCTGCCCTGATGGGTGAACAGCTTCATCACAACTGTGGGTCTGGTACTGGGAGCTTGGGAGAGGGTCCAGATATAGACCTGGTGGATTGGTCGCACCATTTGTCCCCTAATCGTTTTCAGGTTTTGGCTCCAGTTATGGGCAATGCTCCCCAGGTTCAGGCTCAGGATGGGGTTTTTTCTAAGCCTAGGTGCTCTGTTTCTGTTTCTGACCTTGTAGCTGCTGCAGCAGCAGGTATTGTTGTGACGGAAGCGGGGATCATGTTAGCGCAGGGGTGTGAACAGTCTGAGCATTTGAGTGAGCCAGGGTTGGAGCCAGACCCAGTGCCACTGCAGGAGGGTAGTGATTCCCCTATAATTGTTATGCTTAGAAATCTCAGTTTGGAGATGCAGAAGAGATTTGAGAAGTCAGAGTCTAATCAGGAGAGTATTAGAGTGGCCTGTGGCTTATTAGAAAAGAAGATTGACGATTTGAGCTCCTGTACGATTGCACTAGAGATGGAGGTTAGAGATCTTAAGGCTGATGTCCTGGTCAACCGCAAGGATTTAGATCAAATTAAGAGCAAGAAAAGGGAATATGACGAAAGGGTAGAAAGATTGGAGAACATGCAAAAGGAGGAATAATTTGAAAATCCTAAAACTTCCTGAGGGGAGAGAAGGTGAGGATATTAGGAAGTTTGTAGCACATTTATTGAAGACTGAGTTACAGTTGGAGGAGACTGAGGAGGAAATCTCCAAAGATATTCAGAGAGTGCATCGGGATCCTTTCAGGCTGAATCCGAATTGTGCTAAACCCAGGAGAATTCTGATAAATTTTATGTTGTTTGCTTTGAAAGAAAAGATTCTAGCAATCGCTCCTAAGAAGAAAACTCTGGAAGCAGGTGGCGTTAAAGTTGAAATTAGGTCAGACTTCTCTACAGTTACGGCTAACAGACAGTGTGAGCTTGGTAAAAGAATTTAACCACTTAGGAAATTGGGGGCATCGGTTCAATAAAAATGTCCTGCACTGTTAAAAGTGATGTGGAATAATAAGATGCACTCTTTCCGTTTTGTAGAAGATGTAGATACATTTTTGGAACAGTTTCAATCGGTAGCCTTTAAATTGGGAGTTTTGGGACTTTTGTGGGATATTTTGGACGTTCTTGGTGATAGGTTAAGACTCTATTCACTCTATTCACTGTGGTTCTATATTTTTTCAATGCGCCGTCCATTAAGGGGCGCTGATATGGCTGGGTGGGGTGGGTTGTAGGTTTTTGGTGGGTTTGGGAGGGAATGGTTAGGAAAATCCTCATTTGCACTTTTGCTGTTATTGGTAGGAAGGGTGTGAGTGCACTTTTTGGGAGGGATGAGTGGGGGTAGTTTAAACAAATTGAGGATTTTATCGTGGAATGTGAATGGGTTGCGTGTAAAGAGAAGAAGGGAACTGATTATGCAATATTTGAAAGACTCTCCAGCACAAATTGTTATATTACAGGAGACTCATTTGACTGCTGAGGAGAGCAAATTACTGTTTTCATCTCAACGCTGGCTGGCCCATGCAGTATATACTCCACAGACAGCAGTACCTAAAGGAGTGGTAGTCTTAGTTAAACAAGGTTTGAATATCTCAGTGGTGGGTAATGCGACAAACGTTGGAGGGAGATGGGTGATTGTTAAGTTAAAGGTTTGTCGACAAATGTATGTTTTAGTGGGTTATTATGGTCCGAACCAGGATGATGTGGGTCCTTTAGATGATTTGGCAAGGGAATTGTTGAATTTTCCTGGCCAGATTATAATGGCTGGTGATTTTAACACAGTGCTAGATCACAAACTAGATAGATCACAAAACAGTAGAGCAGCGGTAAATCCTAAAATGAATTAGACTGTTGATATCTCAGTTGGGGTTGTGGGATATTTGGAGAAGAAGGTCTGGTCATTCGTTAGGATTTATGTTCTATAATAAAAAATACAATCATAAATCTCGGATTGACTATTTTTTGGTAGATCATAGTTTGGTTGATTTAGTGTAGCTGGTTGAGCATATTGGTGTACATCTCTCTGATCACTCAGCCATTTTGCTTAGGTTGACACTGGGTGATGGCTCCTCGGCCTCCGTCTGGAGGTTGGATCGAACGATACTCTGAGTTGGAGGTAATGGAGAATCTGAAACAGGAGTCAAAAGAATTTTTTGAGAGCAATCAGGGCTCGGCAAAGACTGAGATTGTCTGGGAGACGTACAAGGCGTTCCTGCGCGGAAGGTTGGGAGCTTTGGCAGCTAGGAAAAGAAGAGTATACTATAAGAGCGTCTCAGACATCGAAGAGAAGATTCATAAGCAAGAGGCAGGTTTAGTTAATCTAGCTAATTTGGAGGTCAGAGACAAGGTGTTACAAGAGTTAATGAATTTAAAAGCAGATTTAGCAGGAATTCTTAGAACTAGAGTTAAAGAGAAGTGGGATGCTAGCCAGCTTGCTCATTTTGAGTATGGTGAGGGTTGTAGAAAGCTTTTAGCTTGGAAGATAAAGAGTGAGCAAGTGCGTAATCTGATTAAAGAAGTGAAATGCAATGTGACGGGATTAATATCTAGAGATAATAAAGGTGCAGCTATCTATGACTATTTTGAGAAGGTTTATCAGGAAGATCTGGTGGTGGATGACCAGGAAATTTTAAGATGGGTGGAACTTTTAGTCCCTTTATCGGAGGAGTTTAAGGTTGTTCTCAACCAAGAGATTACGGAGGGAGAGGTTGAGGGGGTTATGAGACAGGGAAAGCGAGGCAAGGCTCCTGGTCCGGATGGTCTTCCGGCAGAAACTTATAAAGCCATGTCTCCAGTTTTAGTTCCTATTTTGACACAGCTGTTTAATGTTTTTTTTAGAGGTGACACTTCTCTCCCCCCTTCATGGAACGAGGCAAATATGACACTTATTCTTAAACCAGGTAAATCTCCTAGGAATGTTGAATAGTATAGACCCATCTTTCTCTTAAATACTGATTATAAGTTCTTTGCTAAAATTATGGCAGCAAGACTGAATACGGTGATTTCACATTTAGTCCATGAGGACCAAAAAGGTTTTATTAGAGGGAGACAGTTAAAGGAGCTGACCTTTTCCCTTATTGGTTCCATAGATTTAGCCTCTTCGTATGATCTTCCCTTGGCGGTTATCGCATTAGATGCCGCCAAGACTTTCGATCGAGTCAATTGGGTGTATTTGCATTCTTTAGTCAAACATCTAAATTTGGGTGAAAATGTTTGTAAAATTCTGTTAGCCATTTATCGGGCCCCTACAGCAAGAGTGCTTGTGAATGGGTCATTGACACAGCCAGTAAGGATTAGGCGAGGCACTAGGCAGGGGGGTCTGTTGTCTCCGCTTTTGTTTGACTTATATATAGAGCCTCTTGCCTGTATGATAAGACTTTCTTTGAGGATTGTGCTCTTTGAGGTGGGAGCTTGGTCGAAGAAGATCGGGCTCTATGCAGATGATAAAATAATTTACACTTCTAAATTACAACAAACCATGACTCATCTGTTGGATATTACAAAAAAATGTGGGGCTGTCTCGGGCTATGATGTTAATAAGGAAAAACGGAAGTAATGGCTTGGAATATGAACACCGAGGGAATTGAATGTAAAAAAGATATGAGGTACCTTGGATTAAGGATTACTCATAACCTACTGGATCTTACTAAGGTCAATTTCTTTAGGTTTAAAAAGGAAATAAGTGCCTATCTAAGGGGTTGGTCGCATTTACCGCTGACCTTGTTTGGCCGTGTTAACTTGGTCAAAATGATGATCCTGCCAAAGTTAACATTTTTGTTTGAAACAGTGCCCTTGTCTTTTAAGAAGGAGTGGTTCTTAAAACTTCAAAGTGAAATTGCAACTTTTCTTTGGGCATCTAAAGGGTCGCGTCTTTCCGGGAAGAAGCTAAGGAGACGGTTGTTTAAGGGTGTTTTGGCGGTCCCAGATTTTCAACTCTATTCATGGGAATTTTCGAGGATGCTGCTGAATACCCCGACAAACACGGCAATTGGCAGAATGTGTGAAGCCATGCTCAAGAAGCAGGACTATAAGGAGAATGGATTCATGTATAAATTTGCTGATCTGAATTTTTTTTAAAAGATCAGGTTGAAGGTTTTAAGAGACATCGCGGAGACTTGGTATAGAATTAGGAGGGTGGTTAAGATTCCATATTATAGCCAGAAGGCCTCAATCTGGGATGCTCCAGGATCTCCACCGTGGTCTAAGGATTTGCTGGCTTGTCCTTTAAGGGAGAAGGGTCTTCAGAGATGGGAGCAGTTATTCCCGGATGGATCATTAATCACATGGGGTCAGTGTGAAGAGGAGTGGGGTTCTAGCTTCTCTAGATTCAAGTATTTACAGATCCAGAGCTGGTCGGTGGGAATGTGTGATCAAATTGGTTCCTATAATGAATTGGAGGACAAGCTGTTTTCGACGCATGCTTTTAAGAAGGAAATTTCGTTGTGGTACTGGTTGCTGCTTGAAATGGAGGATGGCCAGTTTATGCTTCCAGAGACCTTGTGGGGAGACTGCTTGCCGGAGTTTGCTATGGAAGATCAATGGCAAGTAACATTGTCTATGCTATATAAAATTGTAAAACCTGCATTTTTAAGGAGGAATCACTTTTTTACGGTGCACAGGGCATACTGGACCACTCGAAGACTCTCCAAATTCAGTTCAGGAGGTGTGGTTGGGTGTCCCAAGTGCAAAAGCCCGAGCGAAGACGACTTACATATGTTTCTGCGGTGTCTGAAGATCCAGGCTTTCTGGGAGGCCGTGAGTTCTTTTTTGGCAAGTATCCTGGGGGCCCAGATTCAGGTAAGCCCAGAGTTGGTAATATCAGGAACAGCTGATTTGCAAGGTAAGGGCATAGACAATAATGCCAAGCTTATTTTCCATGCTGTGCTTTTGGCCCGTAGAGAGATATGCAAACAATGGGTTTCTCCGGTGCCTCCAACAGAGCATGACTGGTTGTGTTCTATGAGACTCATTGCAAAAATGGACATTTTGGATCAGGCAAAGAAGATATATAAATTTTGGATCCCTTTTTTGGCTCGTTTGGGGAAAGTGTACGGTGTAGGGTGTTTTGTTTTGTAAGCTGCAATGATTAAGACTGAGCCCTCCTCGGCTGGTGAAGGTTTTTTCTTCTGGGTGACTAGGAGGGTTTGGGGAAAGGGGAGCCTTTGGTCTTAGACCTCGGCTTGTCCCACCTCCTCTCCATCTACTCTCCTACCTCTTTTTGTCTCCTTCTTAAACTATTTCCAGTGAAATGAGGTTGAAAAGCCCAGGGTGGTTTCGTTAGAGGTTTGGGCAGCAAATAGGCAAATGAGGACAAAAAAACCACAAAAAAAACCAGCACGCTTCTGGGAGAAAAAAAACTACAATCAGGCCTCTTTTGAGTCCGCTCCAAGAATTTGGAACTCTCTCCCACCCGCCATTAGAAGACTTCCGTCCTTGGCACACTTTAAAAAGGAGACCAAAACCTTCTTAATGGACAAATACCTCATCTAACGACTACATTACAATCACCTCAGTGACATGTTCCACCCTCCACCTCGGCACTATCCATGGCTTCTACAGATGATACCTATTCCTGCACTCCTGGGCATCCCACCCAAGAGTTGAGACTGCTTGCCTTCTTTTATAATGTATCTACCTGTTTTAATTTTGATCCCATATGTAGCTGGGACCTTAGACTGCGTGCTTTTTTCTTGTATAATGTATCCACCTATTTTAACCAATTGGTCCCTCCCTTCCTAACGCTTTGTATATCACCCATAATCCTGTAAAGCGCTCTGATACCCTCACGGGTCTGGTTCGCACTCTATACAACTATAAAATAAATATATAAAATAAAATAAATACCAAGAGAGGAAGAAACACAAATCGGGAAGACGAAGGAAAAGAAAGACAGACAAATTATCACAAAGGGAGAAAGCACGAACTTGCAAGCATGAGGTAAAGGGGCAGGGAGTGTCTAGTAGTATTTTGGGCATGAGGTGAGTTTTAGAATACCAGCCTTGTTATTAGATGCACCGATGTTTAATTGCACTGCCTGCAGACTTCTGAGCAAAGCTTTTTGCACCGGTATTCTTTCTTTTCCAAACTAAGCTCTGCCCCTGACAATTTGCAATTTCATGCTACATCTGTGATAAATCAATGCACTTTTACTAAAATGGCATTACAGATACATAACCACTCCATACATGCTTCTTGCTTCTTCTTGAAACAACTGAGAGATAATCCAGAACAGCCAGATCATAACAATGTCTCAAGAGGTCTCACGGAGAAGTAACAACAAAAACCAACAAAATCAAGATCCTTTTGATCGTGCACTCTCTGAGATAGGAGTTTGCACAGAGTCTGGTACTAACATCTAGAATCCCTGGATAATGCAAGATGAGCAAGAGGGCTCTTCTGCGTGATGAGCAGGGCCGGACTGGCCTAAGCGGGCACCGGACAATCCCCCGGTGCGCCGCACGGGTGGGGGCCGGTTTTGGGCCCTGGGGGCCGTATTTTGTTCCAGGGCCGTTTTTCCAGCATAGCTGCAAAATCGGCCCTGTAAACAAAATCGGCCGAAAACCCGACCCGGGCAAAGAGCTCGGCGGCACCCCCAAGCCCAGGGGGAGGCCGTAGAGCACTTTGCCAGGGCCGGTTTTAGTTCCCAGTCCAGCCCTGGTGGTGAGAATTAATGGAAGAGGAGGGCATCTGGAATCCCAAAGTGTGCTGCTACTTCCAATAGAGGTGGATATTCAGGTTGAGAAGTAAATGTGAGATACACTCCCCCTACCTCAATCCAAAAGCCCTGCAACATGACTTTACCTCAGACATTGGCGATTTCGGCAATCGAAGACATTAGAGATTTAGGCAATTGAAAACTGATTGGGAATTTAAAATCAAATTACAGTGCAGCCATTGATTGTGACTTTAAGATTATTGACTTTGGACCTTTTTTTTCCAGTTCTTTTTACAATTTTATTTCACTTAGCCACTAAATTATGCTAATAACCGTAATTGATGTGTGATCCCTCAAGTATTTTGTACTGCCTCGTTTCTGCTTCTACTTTCAGAAATAACAGCGATCAATCATACTATATGCAATTTTGAAATAAATATTTTTTTATTTAGTCGGAAGCATGAGTCTGTATAACTCTTGAACAGCAATTATTCACTTATTTTTAAAAGTCCTATAACAGTTTTCAGAATATGCGTCCTCGAAAGTAATGGGTGATGTTTGGTTTTTGAAGAGTTGACGGTGTTTAATGTTTTCAAAATATGTTACTGAAGGTATGCTTGCAACAAAGAATTAAAATGTCCAAACAAATGTACTACACGCTCTTTAATGTTTAAAGACTTTGAGAAAATATTCTGAAACTATTCAACTATTGTGAATGTATGAATATTAATAGAAAAGCAAGACGTAGAATATTCAAAGAAAGAACATGCAGTAGCCACATAAATGAAAGAAGCGCAGAATAGATGATACATTCATCTCTGTTTTTGAAAATGGCTTATGTTTAGAAGAATAGAATACACAATGGAGTGACATTTATAAGTGTGTTCTTTCAATCTGCAACAATCACATAAATATACATTGTATATGGTCTTTTCTAGCAAAAGGGATGCCCTTCTACTGGAAAATGTTTGCAATCATCAATGTTTAGTGTTTTAATCACTTGTGCCCAGGATGTTGTCCCAGTTCTCTGTTAGAATTCAAAATGGTCCAGCCATCTGAGACACATTTTGGAAATACCCATCATATAATTGATGTAGTTGCTATTGCGAATTTAATTATTTACAAAATTCTTTATTAAAAATAGAATGTGCAGAATTTACGTTTTAAAATGAAATATGTTTAACGCAAGATTGGTATTAGACAACTATACTCAAAACCTGTAGGCCTATAACTTAGTAATGAGGCCTGGATTGAGATTCTTAAGTTGCCATGTGTAAAAATGCCATCTTGTAACGTGAAGGCCCATTTATACACAAATGCTTATTTTTCACTTTAACCTATGGTTGTGTAAGTTGTTTTTCTTCTTTTGCCGCAGACAGTTTCAGAAGCTACTGTTATTAGTTAATTAACAGACATTTGTTGTATTAGGGGACTGATAGTGATGTTCATATCTCAAAAGATGTAGACAACAGAGAGGATGGTACATGGGACGAGTGCTGAAACAAGAAAGCATGTGCTGCAACATTCAAGGACATGATTAAAAGATGATTGTACTCTGGTGAGAAGATGGTTAGTAGACCTGTTCCCAGGAGAGTGCCGAAATCTTATTGTTCAAGAAGAAGAAGAAAGAATATTAATGTTGCAACATATAAAATGTGTGTTTGTATTAGTGTATGTTCCTAGATGAGTACCACAATGTCAATACGACTTCTTTCCGCAATGCATTTTAGATGTATTCCCTATATTTGACCCTCTGAGAGGAGACTCTGTACTGATATTCTTGGACATCTCTTTATGAAGAGTCTTTGTTACTCAATCAGCTGATGTTATTTGAGCTGAGAATGCTTTCCAGCTTATTCTGCTAAAGCTTTATGCTTATGGTGGATTCTCTCTTCAGAACTCTTCATGGATATCATAACTGGCACCAAAAAGCATTCTTGCATTTATCTTAACTCAGTTTAGAATAGGGAAATTTCTTTTTCGAACTTGTTTGTTACAGTTATTGTATTGATTCTTTATTTTGATGTACTGAACTGACTTGCCTCAATACTAAAATCGATTTATTAATTATGTTAACTTTTAATGATGGATCTTGGAAAATAATACTTTAATGAAAGAATGAATAACAAAAAGATTTCAAATAAAACTCTGTAACTTAACTTAACTCTCTTTATTGACTAAAGTAATGGAAATGTATAACGATTTATGTTGCGATTTAACTTTTACGTCACAGCTGACAACAAAAAGTCATCAACCTGTACATGCAGGGTTCTTAGTGATGAGCAAGTGACGAGCGGAACCCCTTGCTCCAGCAAGGTAAAGGCCATCAAGCAGACCTGCACCGTTGGATGTTAACATATACTTTGAAATAGTGTGGTCTTTGTTGAAATTTAGTGACTGCTCGGACTACTGGCTTTTGCCCACATCTTAGCTTCATTTTGATGATGCATGGGCCAGACTGGCCTTTTACTCCATTATGCATTTCATTGTTGGGCTAGAGCCATTGCAGCCTGTTCAACTGCTGGTGCCTTTGGCACTGTTTCAAGATTTTCAAGGTTTATTGGAGCATGCGGAGGATGATTCTTGGGCAAGAGGAAGGAGGGATGAGAGCAGGGCTGGAATTAACATTTTTGAGAGGGCTGGTTTTGTTTCCCTAGTCCAGCCCTGATCAGTGGTGTAACGCAAAATGATGGGGTTCTCAGAATGTGATGAGGGACCCCTGAGTCTCCCATATCTCACAGAGACTCATCGGCCTTGGGCTTAATGGGGGCACCCTGAACATTTGCCCCCCCCACACCTCAAGGGCTGCAAGAGCTTGTGCTATATCCCTGGCCCTGATGCAAAGCAAACATTGCATGTCACCTGGAAATTGCCCAACCAAACAATCTGTTAAGAAATAATATTGTAGAAATGTGCAGTATTTTCCTAAGAGTGCACGTATAGGATATTCCACTACATTTCATGAAAGGATTTTCATCCTTGCATATTATCTGGTACTATATATAATTTATTTTATATTAGTGTAGATAGTTTTCCTTGAGCAGAATATATTTGACATGTCGAGCCACAGAAAACTGATGCATGCAAAGAGTACATGGCAGAATGCATTTGTCACATGATATTTTCGCTCTAAAGTTTAATATGTATATTTATCTTATATAAGTTTTATATAGCGCAACTAGATACTAAATTGTATTTAAGTGCACTTCAAAAAATTGAATAAATATAAACCTGAATGTGGGATATGCAATTTGACACTAAATTGTATTTAAGTGCACTTCAAAAAATTGAATAAATATAAACCTGAATGTGTGATATGCAATTTATTAAAGACATAGTTTAATAAATGTGCCCCCTGATGGCAGCCCTGTTGAAGGGGCATTCACTCACTACACCCGCCTGCAGGGAAACTCTCTCCCCAGTTGAAAGTGCAGGCGGGTTGCAGCCTGCACAGTGAAAGACAGAGCGGCTGCTTGAAAGCTGCTCCTTTTTAGGTCTGGACTAGGCAGCACCTGCGCTGTCTCGTTGAGAGATGGTGTATACCCTATAGTGGGGGAAGCTTTGCCCACTTTCCAGCATTCTCTAATCTTCATTTAAAATGTGTCCTCGAAAGTAATGGGTGAGGTTTGGTTTTGAAGAGTTGACGGTGTTTAATGTTTTCAAAATATGTTACTGAAGGTATGCTTGCAACAAAGAATTAAAATGTCCAAACAAATGTATTACACGCTCTTTAATGTTTAAAGACTTTGAGAAAATATTCTGAAACTTCAACTATTGTGAATGTATGAATATTAATAGAAAAGCAAGACGTAGACTATTCAAAGAAAGAACATGCAGTAGCCACATAAATGAAAGAAGCGCAGAATAGATGATACATTCATCTCTGTTTTTTAAAATGGCTTATGTTTAGAAGAATAGAATACACAATGGAGTGACATTTATAAGTGTGTTCTTTCAATCTGCAACAATCACATAAATATACATTGTATATGGTCTTTTCGAGCAAAAGGGATGCCTAACTACTGGAAAATGTTTGCAATCATCAATGTTTAGTGTTTTAATCACTTGTGCACAGGATGTTGTCCCAGTTCTCTGTTAGAATACAAAACGGTCCAGCCATCTGAGACACATTTTGGAAATACCCATCATATAAATGATGTAGTTGCTATTGCGAATTTAATTATTTACAAAATTCTTTATTAAAAATAGAATGTGCAGAATTTACGTTTTAAAATGAAATATGTTTAACGCAAGATTGGTATTAGACAACTATACTCAAAACCTGTAGGCCTATAACTTAGTAATGAGGCCTGGATTGAGATTCTTAAGTTGCCATGTGTAAAAATGCCATCTTTTAACGTGAAGGCCCATTTATACACAAATGCTTATTTTTCACTTTAACCTATGGTTGTGTAAGTTGTTTTTCTTCTTTTGCCGCAGACAGTTTCAGAAGCTACTGTTATTAGTTAATTAACAGACATTTGTTGTATTAGGGGACTGATAGTGATGTTCATATCTCAAAAGATGTAGACAACAGAAAGGATGGTACATGGGACGAGTGCTGAAACAAGAAAGCATGTGCTGCAACATTCAAGGACATGATTAAAAGATGATTGTACTCTGATGGGAAGATGGTTAGTAGACCTGTTCCCAGGAGAGTGCCGAAATCTTATTGTTCAAGAAGAAGAAGAAAGAATATTAATGTTGCAACATATAAAATGTGTGTTTGTATTAGTGTGTGTTCCTAGATGAGTACCACAATGTCAATACGACTTCTTTCCGCAATGCAATTTAGATGTATTCCCTATATTTGACCCTCTGAGAGGAGACTCTGTACTGATATTCTTGGACATCTCTTTATGAAGAGTCTTTGTTACTCAATCAGCTGATGTTATTTGAGCTGAGAATGCTTTCCAGCTTATTCTGCTAAAGCTTTATGCTTATGGTGGATTCTCTCTTCAGAACTCTTCATGGATATCATAACTGGCACCAAAAAGCATTCTTGCATTTATCTTAACTCAGTTTAGAATAGGGAAATTTATTTTTCCAACTTGTTTGTTACAGTTATTGTATTGATTCTTTATTTTGATGTACTGAACTGACTTGCCTCAATACTAAAATCGATTTATTAATTATGTTAACTTTTAATGATGGATCTTGGAAAATAATACTTTAATGAAAGAATGAATAACAAAAAGATTTCAAATAAAACTCTGTAACTTAACTTAACTCTCTTTATTGACTAAAGTAATGAAAATGTATAACGATTTATGTTGCGATTTAACTTTTACGTCACAGCTGACAACAAAAATTCATCAACCTGTGCATGCAGGGTTCTTAGTGATGAGCAAGTGAAGAGCGGAACCCCGTGCTCCAGCAAGGTAAAGGCCATCAAGCAGACTTGCACCGTTGGATGTTAACATATACTTTGAAATAGTGTGGTCTTTGTTTAAATTTAGTGACTGCTCGGACTACTGGCTTTTGCCCACATCTTAGCTTCATTTTGATGATGCATGGGCCAGACTGAACTTTTACTCCATTATGCATTTCATTGTTGGGCTAGAGCCATTGCAGCCTGTTCAACTGCTGGTGCCTTTGGCACTGTTTCAAGATTTTTAAGGTTTATTGGAGCATGCAGAGGATGATTCTTGAGCAAGAGGAAGGAGGGATGAGAGCAGGGCTGGAATTAACATTTTTGAGAGGGCTGTTTTTGTTTCCCTTGTCCAGCCCTGATCAGTGGTGTAACGCAAAATGATGGGGTTCTCAGAATGTGATGAGGGACCCCTGAGTCTCCCATATCTCACAGAGACTCATCGGCCTTGGGCTTAATGGGGGCACCCTGAACATTTGCCCCCCCTCCACACCTCAAGGGCTGCAAGAGCTTGTGCTATATCCCTGGCCCTGATGCAAAGCAAACATTGCATGTCACCTGGAAATTGCCCAACCAAACAATCTGTTAAGAAATATTATTGTAGAAATGTGCAGTATTTTCCTAAGAGTGCACGTATAGGATATTCCACTACATTTCATGAAAGGATTTTCATCCTTGCATATTATCTGGTACTATATATAATTTATTTTATATTAGTGTAGATAGTTTTCCTTGAGCAGAATATATTTGACATGTCGAGCCACAGAAAACTGATGCATGCAAAGAGTACATGGCAGAATGCATTGGTCACATGATATTTTCGCTCTAAAGTTTAATATGTATATTTATCTTATATAAGTTTTATATAGCGCAACTAGATACTAAATTGTATTTAAGTGCACTTCAAAAAATTGAATAAATATAAACCTGAATGTGGGATATGCAATTTGACACTAAATTGTATTTAAGTGCACTTCAAAAAATTGAATAAATATAAACCTGAATGTGTGATATGCAATTTATTAAAGACATAGTTTAATAAATGTGCCCCCTGATGGCAGCCCTGTTGAAGGGGCATTCAATCACTACACCCGCCTGCAGGGAAACTCTCTCCCCAGTTGAAAGTGCAGGCGGGTTGCAGCCTGCACAGTGAAAGACAGAGCGGCTGCTTGAAAGCTGCTCCTTTTTAGGTCTGGACTAGGCAGCACCTGCGCTGTCTCGTTGAGAGATGGTGTATACCCTATAGTGGGGGAAGCTTTGCCCACTTTCCAGCATTCTCTAATCTTCATTTAAAATGTGTCCTCGAAAGTAATGGGTGAGGTTTGGTTTTGAAGAGTTGACGGTGTTTAATGTTTTCAAAATATGTTACTGAAGGTATGCTTGCAACAAAGAATTAAAATGTCCAAACAAATGTATTACACGCTCTTTAATGTTTAAAGACTTTGAGAAAATATTCTGAAACTTCAACTATTGTGAATGTATGAATATTAATAGAAAAGCAAGACGTAGACTATTCAAAGAAAGAACATGCAGTAGCCACATAAATGAAAGAAGCGCAGAATAGATGATACATTCATCTCTGTTTTTTAAAATGGCTTATGTTTAGAAGAATAGAATACACAATGGAGTGACATTTATAAGTGTGTTCTTTCAATCTGCAACAATCACATAAATATACATTGTATATGGTCTTTTCGAGCAAAAGGGATGCCTAACTACTGGAAAATGTTTGCAATCATCAATGTTTAGTGTTTTAATCACTTGTGCACAGGATGTTGTCCCAGTTCTCTGTTAGAATACAAAACGGTCCAGCCATCTGAGACACATTTTGGAAATACCCATCATATAAATGATGTAGTTGCTATTGCGAATTTAATTATTTACAAAATTCTTTATTAAAAATAGAATGTGCAGAATTTACGTTTTAAAATGAAATATGTTTAACGCAAGATTGGTATTAGACAACTATACTCAAAACCTGTAGGCCTATAACTTAGTAATGAGGCCTGGATTGAGATTCTTAAGTTGCCATGTGTAAAAATGCCATCTTTTAACGTGAAGGCCCATTTATACACAAATGCTTATTTTTCACTTTAACCTATGGTTGTGTAAGTTGTTTTTCTTCTTTTGCCGCAGTCAGTTTCAGAAGCTACTGTTATTAGTTAATTAACAGACATTTGTTGTATTAGGGGACTGATAGTGATGTTCATATCTCAAAAGATGTAGACAACAGAGAGGATGGTACATGGGACGAGTGCTGAAACAAGAAAGCATGTGCTGCAACATTCAAGGACATGATTAAAAGATGATTGTACTCTGATGAGAAGATGGTTAGTAGACCTGTTCCCAGGAGAGTGCCGAAATCTTATTGTTCAAGAAGAAGAAGAAAGAATATTAATGTTGCAACATATAAAATGTGTGTTTGTATTAGTGTGTGTTCCTAGATGAGTACCACAATGTCAATACGACTTCTTTCCGCAATGCAATTTAGATGTATTCCCTATATTTGACCCTCTGAGAGGAGACTCTGTACTGATATTCTTGGACATCTCTTTATGAAGAGTCTTTGTTACTCAATCAGCTGATGTTATTTGAGCTGAGAATGCTTTCCAGCTTATTCTGCTAAAGCTTTATGCTTATGGTGGATTCTCTCTTCAGAACTCTTCATGGATATCATAACTGGCACCAAAAAGCATTCTTGCATTTATCTTAACTCAGTTTAGAATAGGGAAATTTATTTTTCGAACTTGTTTGTTACAGTTATTGTATTGATTCTTTATTTTGATGTACTGAACTGACTTGCCTCAATACTAAAATCGATTTATTAATTATGTTAACTTTTAATGATGGATCTTGGAAAATAATACTTTAATGAAAGAATGAATAACAAAAAGATTTCAAATAAAACTCTGTAACTTAACTTAACTCTCTTTATTGACTAAAGTAATGAAAATGTATAACGATTTATGTTGCGATTTAACTTTTACGTCACAGCTGACAACAAAAATTCATCAACCTGTGCATGCAGGGTTCTTAGTGATGAGCAAGTGAAGAGCGGAACCCCGTGCTCCAGCAAGGTAAAGGCCATCAAGCAGACTTGCACCGTTGGATGTTAACATATACTTTGAAATAGTGTGGTCTTTGTTTAAATTTAGTGACTGCTCGGACTACTGGCTTTTGCCCACATCTTAGCTTCATTTTGATGATGCATGGGCCAGACTGAACTTTTACTCCATTATGCATTTCATTGTTGGGCTAGAGCCATTGCAGCCTGTTCAACTGCTGGTGCCTTTGGCACTGTTTCAAGATTTTTAAGGTTTATTGGAGCATGCAGAGGATGATTCTTGAGCAAGAGGAAGGAGGGATGAGAGCAGGGCTGGAATTAACATTTTTGAGAGGGCTGTTTTTGTTTCCCTTGTCCAGCCCTGATCAGTGGTGTAACGCAAAATGATGGGGTTCTCAGAATGTGATGAGGGACCCCTGAGTCTCCCATATCTCACAGAGACTCATCGGCCTTGGGCTTAATGGGGGCACCCTGCACATTTGCCCCCCCTCCACACCTCAAGGGCTGCAAGAGCTTGTGCGATATCCCTGGCCCTGATGCAAAGCAAACATTGCATGTCACCTGGAAATTGCCCAACCAAACAATCTGTTAAGAAATATTATTGTAGAAATGTGCAGTATTTTCCTAAGAGTGCACGTATAGGATATTCCACTACATTTCATGAAAGGATTTTCATCCTTGCATATTATCTGGTACTATATATAATTTATTTTATATTAGTGTAGATAGTTTTCCTTGAGCAGAATATATTTGACATGTAGAGCCACAGAAAACTGATGCATGCAAAGAGTACATGGCAGAATGTATTGGTCACATGATATTTTCGCTCTAAAGTTTAATATGTATATTTATCTTATATAAGTTTTATATAGCGCAACTAGATACTAAATTGTATTTAAGTGCACTTCAAAAAATTGAATAAATATAAACCTGAATGTGTGATATGCAATTTATTAAAGACATAGTTTAATAAATGTGCCCCCTGATGGCAGCCCTGTTGAAGGGTCATTCACTCACTACACCCGCCTGCAGGGAATCTCTCTCCCCAGTTGAAAGTGCAGGCGGGTTGCAGCCTGCACAGTGAAAGACAGAGCGGCTGCTTGAAAGCTGCTCCTTTTTAGGTCTGGACTAGGCAGCACCTGCGCTGTCTCGTTGAGAGATGGTGTATACCCTATAGTGGGGGAAGCTTCGCCCACTTTCCAGCATTCTCTAATCTTCATTTAAAATGTGTCCTCGAAAGTAATGGGTGATGTTTGGTTTTGAAGAGTTGACGGTGTTTAATGTTTTCAAAATATGTTACTGAAGGTATGCTTGCAACAAAGAATTAAAATGTCCAAACAAATGTATTACACGCTCTTTAATGTTTAAAGACTTTAAGAAAATATTCTGAAACTATTCAACTATTGTGAATGTATGAATATTAATAGAAAAGCAAGACGTAGAATATTCAAAGAAAGAACATGCAGTCGCCACATAAATGAAAGAAGCCCAGAATAGATGATACATTCATCTCTGTTTTTGAAAATTCTCTGTTTTTGAAAATGGCTTATGTTTAGAAGAATAGAATACACAATGGAGTGACATTTATAAGTGTGTTCTTTCAATCTGCAACAATCACATAAATATACATTGTATATGGTCTTTTCGAGCAAAAGGGATGCCTAACTACTGGAAAATGTTTGCAATCATCAATGTTTAGTGTTTTAATCACTTGTGCACAGGATGTTGTCCTAGTTCTCTGTTAGAATACAAAACGGTCCAGCCATCTGAGACACATTTTGGAAATACCCATCATATAAATGATGTAGTTGCTATTGCGAATTTAATTATTTACAAAATTCTTTATTAAAAATAGAATGTGCAGAATTTACGTTTTAAAATGAAATATGTTTAACGCAAGATTGGTATTAGACAACTATACTCAAAACCTGTAGGCCTATAACTTAGTAATGAGGCCTGGATTGAGATTCTTAAGTTGCCATGTGTAAAAATGCCATCTTTTAACGTGAAGGCCCATTTATACACAAATGCTTATTTTTCACTTTAACCTATGGTTGTGTACGTTGTTTTTCTTCTTTTGCCGCAGACAGTTTCAGAAGCTACTGTTATTAGTTAATTAACAGACATTTGTTGTATTAGGGGGCTGATAGTGATGTTCATATCTCAAAAGATGTAGACAACAGAGAGGATGGTACATGGGACGAGTGCTGAAACAAGAAAGCATGTGCTGCAACATTCAAGGACATGATTAAAAGATGATTGTACTCTGGTGAGAAGATGGTTAGTAGACCTGTTTCCAGGAGAGTGCCGAAATCTTATTGTTCAAGAAGAAGAAGAAAGAATATTAATGTTGCAACATATAAAATGTGTGTTTGTATTAGTGTGTGTTCCTAGATGAGTACCACAATGTCAATACGACTTCTTTCCGCAATGCAATTTAGATGTATTCCCTATATTTGACCCTCTGAGAGGAGACTCTGTACTGATATTCTTGGACATCTCTTTATGAAGAGTCTTTGTTACTCAATCAGCTGATGTTATTTGAGCTGAGAATGCTTTCCAGCTTATTCTGCTAAAGCTTTATGCTTATGGTGGATTCTCTCTTCAGAACTCTTCATGGGTATCATAACTGGCACCAAAAAGCATTCTTGCATTTATCTTAACTCAGTTTAGAATAGGGAAATTTATTTTTCGAACCTGTTTGTTACAGTTATTGTATTGATTCTTTATTTTGATGTACTGAACTGACTTGCCTCAATACTAAAATCGATTTAATAATTATGTTAACTTTTAATGATGGATCTTGGAAAATAATACTTTAATGAAAGAATGAATAACAAAAAGATTTCAAATAAAACTCTGTAACTTAACTTAACTCTCTTTATTGACTAAAGTAATGAAAATGTATAACGATTTATGTTGCGATTTAACTTTTACGTCACAGCTGACAACAAAAGTTCATCAACCTGTGCATGCAGGGTTCTTAGTGATGAGCAAGTGACGAGCGGAACCCCGTGCTCCAGCAAGGTAAAGGCCATCAAGCAGACCTGCACCGTTGGATTTTAACATATACTTTGAAATAGTGTGGTCTTTTATTGAAATTTAGTGACTGCTCGGACTACTGGCTTTTGCCCACATCTTAGCTTCATTTTGATGATGCATGGGCCAGACTGGACTTTTACTCCATTATGCATTTCATTGTGGGGCTAGAGCCATTGCAGCCTGTTCAACTGCTGGTGCCTTTGGCACTGTTTCAAGATTTTTAAGGTTTATTGGAGCATGCAGAGGATGATTCTTGAGCAAGAGGAAGGAGGGATGAGAGCAGGGCTGGAATTAACATTTTTGAGAGGGCTGTTTTTGTTTCCCTTGTCCAGCCCTGATCAGTGGTGTAACGCAAAATGATGGGGTTCTCAGAATGTGATGAGGGACCCCTGAGTCTCCCATATCTCACAGTGACTCATCGGCCTTGGGCTTAATGGGGGCACCCTGAACATTTGCCCCTCCTCCACACCTCAAGGGCTGCAAGAGCTTGTGCTATATCCCTGGCGCTGATGCAAAGCAAACATTGCATGTCACCTGGAAATTGCCCAACCAAACAATCTGTTAAGAAATAATATTGTAGAAATGTGCAGTATTTTCCTAAGAGTGCATGTACAGGATATTCCACTACATTCCATGAAAGGATTTTCATCCTTGCATATTATCTGGTACTATATATAATTTATTTTATATTAGTGTAGATAGTATTCCTTGAGCAGAATATATTTGCCATGTAGAGCCACAGAAAACTGATGCATGCAAAGAGTACATGGCACAATGTATTGGTCACATGATATTTTCGCTCTAAACTTTAACATGTATATTTATCTTATATACGTTTTATATAGCGCAACTAGATACTAAATTGTATTTAAGTGCACTTCAAAAAATTGAATAAATATAAACCTGAATGTGTGATATGCAATTTGACACTAAATTGTATTTAAGTGCACTTCAAAAAATTGAATAAATATAAACCTGAATGTGTGATATGCAATTTATTAAAGACATAGTTTAATAAATGTGCCCCCTGATGGCAGGCCTGTGGAAGGGGCATTCACTCACTACACCTGCCTGCAGGGAATCTCTCTCCCCTGTTGAAAGTGCAGGCGGGTTGCAGCCTGCACAGTGAAACACGGAGCGGCTGCTTGAAAGCTGCTCCTTTTTAGGTCTCGACTAGGCAGCACATGCGCTGTCTCGTTGAGAGATGGTGTATACACTATAGTGGGGGAAGCTTCGCCCACTTTCCAGCATTATTTTTGATTGGCTTAAATCACACCTTCTGCATTCCGATTGGTGCTTTGCTTGTTAATCCTGCCTCCTGGCGGGCATGTCGTGATTTTTATCCTTACGGGGCTTTCGGCCCCTTTACTAGAAAAATTTGTTTTGTTCCCCTGCCTCTCCCTGTTCCCTCCCGTAGTCTGTAACTTCTTACACCACAACCACCCTCCCATTCGTTCCTTCTTTTACCCCCCACACTTCCGTGTAAAATGCAATAGGGCATTTTTTGTTTGCCCTGTAATTGGTGGGTGGTTTTGCACTCTTTGTCTGGCATGTGCTCGATGCCTTTCATCGTGCGCATGCTAGACAAAGGGAGGCAGAGACAGCACAAGCAGCGAAGCAGGATGAGGTGAAGCGCGGTCAGGTTCCACTCCCTTCCCTTTTATTTACTTTATTTATATCTTACAGTTCATTTACACTTGTTTTCATCTAGTTTCCGTGATTTCTTCCTTCCATCGCCTTTCAACCCTCTGCCTTGTGCCCTACAGTTTTCGCCTTAGGACTTCCGATGTTTCTGCTCTCTGTCACCCTCTCTCTGCTTGCCTCGTCGCCTCGACCGTGCAGGGCTGGTATACTTTTTCAGGCAATCATTCCCTCTTTCCTTCTAGGTATGTTCATCGTCCTAGCATCCTCCCCCCACCTCCGCCATCATTTTCCGAAGCCAGGAATTTAACACCCTTAGTGCAAATAACTAAAACAAGCCTGCTTGTGATATAACAACAGATAGTCAAACCGCCTGTTACAGGTGGTCTCTGAAAGGCTTTTTGGGAGGACGAGAAGTGGCAAGGGGCGGTTTGCTGAGGTGGGGTGTCCGCAGTGATTGCAGCAACTAGATTTAATCGGACAGACGTGCATTATCCCCCTCCCCTCGGGCTGCATGGAGGGCTGGTGGAGGGACTGAAAGTGGCTTTGACGTCAGGCAGGTCCTATAAAAGGCCAGCAGCCGAGGCTCCCTGGCAGCCAAGGCTGTGTGCACTCAGAGAATGCCCATGATGACCGCTGCAAACCCAACGGGGTCTACCCCCAAGAGCTTCCGCAGGGCTGTGTCAGAGCTGGACTCCAGGCAGGCAGAAGCCATGATGGTAAGTTGCGCGCTGGGGGCAGTAACACCTTCTGCAACTCCTAAAGAATAACCTTTTTTTTAAATATAGTGCTTAGCAACTTGGTCGTGGGACTTCGTAGCACTTTAAAAAGCTAACTCAGAGGTGCTCATTTATTGACTTCAAAATTAAGGCGTGGAACAAAAGAATCTCATGTTGTACTCAAATCTTTGCTGCTGGGCACTAGCCCACTGAGCTATATTAGTAGATGTCTAGCCTGAGCTTTGAGGCAGTGTAGGCACTGCGAGCGTCTTAATTATTGCTGGTTTTTCATGGGATTGCACTTTCACTGAACATGGCCGCTAAATCGACTAAATGCACCCGCATCCGTAATCCGTGTTTTACTCCGAGGGTACAGGTTTGAATTCTGGCATGTCCTAGCCTTTCAGTAAAACAGGTACCACTGAATTGGATAACAACGAACGGCTGGTATATTGTACCAAGAGGCTCCTTTGGGGTGAACATGTTTTTTTTTTACAACTACACAGGCTCAGTTAAATGCGCTTTCTTTGAGATGCAGTCAGCCCTGTTGATAATTAATCATATGCCGTCTCTCGGTAGGTGCTTGACCCACTGAGCTACTGCGCTTCAAGAAATGTATTGTACCCGGTCAGCTGTACTTCCCAGCAGGCAACAGTGAGTGTTGCACAGCAGCAGCACCGCCCTCCCTGATGGTCAGCGCTGCCACTTCAGACTGTGGCACCTCAGACAAGCAGCACAGCTGCTACTTTGCCCTCCCTGACACCCAGCGCTGCCCCTTCAGTTTTTGGTACACCAGATGAGCAGCACAGCAGCACCACTGTTACAATGCCTTAGGCTAAAACAACTCAAGGCCGCGTGAGACCCCAGCCGGGCGGCACAGAAGCCAGTGGCAGAGTTAGGGCCCTGTGGACACCGAAGCGAGCATGGGAAATGGCCCCCAGCTTGTGCCTTGGTGCCACTGCACCTGCTGCACCCCTGACAGCAGCAACACTAGCCCCCTGGCCATTGTGATCCAGCCGAGTTGTGGTGGTAGCAGCCCCGGCCCATTCAAGCGGCGGCTCTGTTTACCCTTCAGCTTTGCAGTGCTGTACAGAAAGGAATGCAAAGCGCTGAGCACAGAAGCCTAAGCGCTGCCTTTTGAGTCACTCGAAGCTCAAGAGGAATTGGGACGGGTTGGTTCCCTGTGTGTTAAAGAACTGTAGATGTTTCGGCGCCCAGGCTAATGTGCTGCACAGCTAAATACATATAAGTTCCCAAAGGCGAGACCGATTGCATTGCAAATGCTTGTTTCACTTGAATGTGCTTCCCCCAGGGCAGCACCAGTTCACAGTTGCCGTGGGGTTAGCGCATTCAATGTAATGAGGCGCACTTTCCCGTTAACTCCCGGGGCACCTGCTTTAAGGTGCACCATGGCTCAAACATTGAAAGTGCCCCTATGTGTAATAGGACCCTGGTGTCCATTCAGATATTTACTTCTGCTGTTAGAGTAGCTAAAACCACTTGTGAATTACCAAAAAAACATAACAAAGTTATACATTTGCAAAATTTCATACACTTCGGCATGAACACATCCCGCCACCTCGGAGTTTCAGCTCTTGACAAGGGAAGAATTATCATTCTTTCTAAATGGCTAGCTAAAGTAGGGCAAAAGTGATGTGTAGGAATATGAGGGTTTGGAGTGAGTGTAGATTATAGCATCATCAATAGATAATAACTTAAGATATATAATTATAAAAACAATTACATACTATTAAACAATTTTATATGGACTAAAGTGTTGTTCTCTTTTGACGAATCTGAACATACTTGTAAGACATTGGGTTATTGGTTGAGGAAGGATGAAGCCCCATTCAGCACTCAGGCACAACCACAGTCCCTGTCAGGGTGAACCTCAAACCTTTGCTTAATGCTCTGGTAGAATGGCCCAAGAGCAATCAAGCTTAATTTAGAGGAAATTGTAAAGTATTTATGCAAAACACAAACAGAAATAAAATGAAATCACAACACATGAAAAATCCCCAAAATTTTTGAAAAATAGAGTACATTTTAACAGATAAAATGCTACCAGAACAACAAAAATCAAACCAGTAGAACCAGAGTTATTGAACGAAACGTTAAATAGTGCCAGGAAACAGAAAGAGCCACTTGCGTTTTCTGATCGGACTAGATCGGGGGAAAGTCATAAGTTCAGCCTGACCGTGATGGAGTGCTGGTTGGGTAAATGGACCAGGTTAGCCCTGCTGAAGAGTTAACTTATCAAGTCTGGTACAATGAGTCCCGTTTGCATTGGAGGAGGATGCGATGAGGAGGCTTTTGTCGCAGGAGCATTGTGTTGGTTGAATATCATTACTGATTGTTGCCAGCACGAAGTGTAGAACTCGCATTATAGGTTGTTGCAGATGGTCGCGGTCACGAGGAGCCTAAACTTTAGAATTTGTACCCCTTTCTTTAAGGGGAACTCTCACTGATGCCAACTAAAGATCCAGGATCTAGGGAGCACCTCTTGGTGATTAGGACTGACTCCAGCAGAGGCCAGCAGCAGGGCTCAGGCAGATTTGAGGCAGGTCCTGCTGGGCAGTTGCAGGAAGGTCTCTGAAAGCGTGTTATGTCCCTGTAGATCACACCGGAGGTCAGCCAACTGACCCTTGGACTCACTGTGGGTAGCCTGCGATCAAGGCTAGCAAGTCCAAACTTCCTTCATCAGACAGCAAGGCAGTCCTTAACGCACAAGGGCAGTCCTTCTTCTGAATCTTCCACAGGTCCAGGAGTGTTCTGATTTGTGGTCTGAGATTGCCAGCATTAATCTCAAGTGCCAACGTTTGTGTGGAGATATTCCCTAGCCTACCCCCAAAACTGGTTCTGGTCAGTTCTTCCCCTACCCCTGGTCCAGGCTCCAAACTGTCTAGGCTGATAATAGGCTGGGCAGGCATAGTGCCGGGTTCCTTTGTGTGTTGTAGCCAAAGCCCTTAATGTGTAAGTGAGGCTGTGTACAGCCCTTCCCAGCCAGCCTATCCACTCATATGCCCCCTTTGTCTCAGTATCTGGAAACAATACACAGACCCTAACAGCAGAATCATTCACAGTCATATGACTCAGGACACTGGCGGAAGGGCAAAGCTGGTTGGGAAAACCAAATGCCCACTTTCTAATAGGGACGTTTTCAGAATTTAACTTAAAATCCAACTTCACCTTTAACGAGGATTTTAAATTACAATTAATTTGAGCGTAAATAGCATATCTCAATTTGCTCCCAATCTAAAATTAGCATGTATTAAATGTAACAAGGTAAATCGGTGTTAGTCAATGGGAGACATAGATCTTACACAGTGAAAAAACAACTTTAATAGTTTTTCAATACCAGGACATGTAAAACGTAAGTACACATGTTCTAATTTTAAAGTACAATGTTTCTTGCACTATGAGCCTTTAGGTGCTACCTTGGAGGAGACTAGAAGTATTAAAAAGTAAGGTTTAGGCCTGTCAAAAGTTTTATTTTGCAAGGCCAAAATGGCAATTTGAAACTGCACTGCAGGCTGCAGTGGCTGGCCTGAGAATTATTTTTAAAAGCTACTTTAGTGGGTGGCACAAGGAGAGCTGCTGCTCACCATTAGCATTCAATTTACAGGGCCTATGTACATGCAGTACCATTTACGAGGGACTTACAAGTAAATTGAATGTGCCAATCATGTTTAGTCCAGTTTAACCATGTTTGAAGGAGAGAACACCAGCACTATAGCACTGGTTAGCAGGTGTAAAGTGCACAGAGCCTTAATGCCAACACAAATGAACAAAAACAGGGAGTGAAGGGAAACATCTTGATAGAATATAACCCCAAACATGACAGCTCTGACATGCATCCCCCAGCTAAAAGCAGTTAGACCTATCCATCCTCTAAAGAGTTATCATCGCTAAGGTGGAGGAACCTGAAAAGACCATCAGCATTGGCGGGGTCAGTCTCGTGGTGATGTTCCACCATGAAGTCCATTTCCTGTAAGGAGATTGACCACCTCAATAGGTTTGGATTCTCACTCTCATTGGCATTGGCTATAATGTTCTGTGGTCTGTCTGCACCTGGAAGTGAGACCCAAACAAGTATGTTCTCACATTCTTCAATGTGCAGACCACTTCAAAGGCTTCTCTTTCAATGTCACTCAACTTTTTTTCCCTGGGAGGAAGCCTCCTTCTGATGAAGGGTACAGGTTTTTCTAATCCCTCATCATTCAGTTGTGAGAGCACAGCCTTAATGCAATGCTCTGATGGGTCTGTTTGGGCAATCCGGTTTTTGAAGAAGTCAGGTGCCCTGAGTATTGGTGCTGCGCACATGGTCTCTTTAAGGTGTCAAAAGTTTTCTCAACCTGAAAGTGAGTCCCAAACAAGTATTGTCTCAATCCCTTCAATGCTCAGACCACTTCAAAGAGTTTCCTTTCAATTGCACTCTACCTCTGTTACCCAGGCAGTAGCCTCCAACTGGTGAAAGCTGCAGGTTAGACTAATTTCTCATCATTCAGCTGTGAGAGCACAACCCCAAAGCCATGTTCAGATGTCTCTGTTTGGACAATTAAATCTTTGAAGAATTCAGGTACCTTGAGCACTGATGCTGTGAACATGTCCTCCTTCAAGGTGTGAAAATTGGTCTGGCATGCTTCTATCCAGATCACCTTCTTTGGCTGCTTCTTGAACGTCAGATCTGCCAAGGGTGAAACAATGGTTCCATATCCTTTCATAAATCTCCTGTAGTAAGTGGTGATGCCTAAGAAGGTCTTGGGGTAATTTCCAAGCCAGGATGGTCTGCATCATGTTCTGAAGGGGCTCTACCTTGCCCTCACCAACCTGGTGACCCAAGTACCCCACACAACCCTGCCCTATCAAGCACCAACTGGCCTTGATATTCACACCTGCCTTATGCAGAGCCTGAAGCTTTGCCTGGTGGTGCAGGTGGTCACCGCAAATAGAAACTTAAGTCTTCAATGTCATCCAGATAGGAATCACTGAAGCCATTAAGTCCTGCTAGGATCTAGTTGACCAACCTCTTTAAGCCAAAGGGCCTCACTCTAAACTGGAAGTGGCCCTCTGGGGTGGAGAATGCAGATCTCACCTTAGCCTCCTCAGTTAAGGCAATCTGCCAGTACACTGACATTAAGTCAGATGTACTAAGGAACTGGACAGCTCCTAAAAAGGTTGTTGAGCTCGGCAGCTCAGGGATGGGGTGAACGTCAGTCCCAGTGACTAAATTGAGCTCCTTGTAGTCCACACAGCACCAGAGTTCTAGTGATGTGCCTGGTAGGTGACCTTGGGTACCAGAACCACCACACTGATCCAAGGGCTTTTTGGAGTGCACAATCACCCTAACTCTAGCAGTTTGGATACCACAACTTTAATACTGGCTTTAACACTGTCAGGCAACCTGTAAACTTAATTTCTGACAAGCATGTTCTCCCCAGTGTCAATATTATGGGTGCACCAAGTGGTGGGCACTGGGGTAGGTGGGAAAGTGAGATAAACTGCCCAAGCAAGTAGTGACATCCCTCTGTTGCTCAGGGGTCAGGGTAGGGGAGAGAACAAATATTTCCACTGACCTATCCTGCCTCTGGAAAGAAAGGAGGCTCAGTCTCCTCTTCCACCCCATTATCTGTCACCAGGAGCATGGTTACTTAGGACCTCTAAAGGAAGGGCTTGAAGCTGTTTACATGCAGGACCCTTGAAAGGATCCTGGATGTCTTGTGGTCTACCAAGTAGGTGAACCTCACCCTGCTCTTTGGCCTCCGAGGGCCTGATCCACCAGTCCTTAAAGTCCTGAGCTGCACAGACTCCATAATCCATACCTTTTGGCCAGGTTGGTACTCCACCAGAATGGACTTCTGTTCATACCAGTCCTTATTTCCTAGCTACTGTCCAGGGTCTCAGTAACTTTCTTCCAGATGCATGTCACTTGAGACCTGAGTGCACTAAATGTATGGGAAGGGGGAGCAGGGAGCCTTTAGCTTTGCCTCTGACTTGCCACTAGCCTGGTTTTGACTTGCCTCAGATTTCCTGCCAGGGTTATGTCATGAACCTGGCCCAGTAGGAAGCTCCTGTAGTACTGGGGGACTACTAACACATGGGCTGCTCCAGGCTCAGGAACCATAGACTCACTATATAAGATGTCCTTTACCCAATCGATCAGGTAATCACCAGAGGTGTCACCAGCTCCTTCAGCATGCAGGTCGGCCAGCTCGAGAAGGTCCCCCAGGGCAGCAATATCCTCCCCTGTAGGTTCTAGGGCATCACCCTGAGGCTCCGCCTTCTTCCAGGCAGTGGGAGTCCCAGGAGTGGGTTTCCCGCACCTCTTGCCCTTCTTCATTTGGCAAGTACCTGGGACATTTTTCCAGGCTCCAGGTCCTTTTGACTTAACTTTCAGGCTGCCATGGACCCCGAGGTCAGGCCCGCTACCCAGGCAACCAAAGCATCTCCAAGTGAGACCAGAGCTCCAACTCTTTTCAGATGGTTTGCTCCCTGTCATTACCAAACAGACAATCCACATACATGGCTGGACCCACAGCTGCCCTTAAGGAACCTGAGCCTGCCCACTCCCATACAAAGGGATCCAGAGCCACAGGATACTGGCTCTTGTGGTTGTCAGCTACCTCAACTTGGTGGACTACATTGGGAATTACCTGCTCCGAGGACACCAGAAGACACCTGACAATAGACATGCCAGCTCCTATGTCTCTCAGTGCCTCCTCCTTCTGCCCATTGATTATGGCCCACTGCCTAGATGTTTGAGTATTTCTAGGCATGTGAGTCTTTCATACCATCTCTCTGACACTGAGGGAGACTATGGTTATCTCTTCACTCCCCCCAACTGGAACAACCCTATCCTCAAGCATTACACTGGCCATTCCTGGTGGCTGCCCACCAGTGGAGGCTGCCGCCTTTTGGGACAGTGGGGGTACCACTTGACATGGCCATACCTTTAACACTCTTAGCATGTAAGGTTAAATGTCCTGAGGATTTCTTCTCAGGCTAAGCTTTCTTTTGGGCAGATTGGGAGTGGGAATCATTCCCTGAAGACAGTTTTAGGGTCCCTTTGAGAACTCATTGTTTTTCTTCTGGTGGGCATCCCGTCCACCCTTTTAGTGATTTCCACTCAAATACCTAATTGTGGGCCTTGATGCTGAGCTAGAGGTCTGCCTCCTTGGCAAACTCCTTAGCACTAGTAAGCATGTTATCTATTAGATATGGCCATAACTGTGGAAAACAATGACTGAACATGTGCTCTCTTAAAATCAGGTTGTACAGCTCCTCATAAGTATTTACCGCACTACCCTTCACCATTCTGTTATAACAGATAGGCCAGTCCGAATCTGGCTCGCTCAGAAGTGACCAATCTATACATATGTTAAGGAGGACTCTTCTGGTTTTTCTCTGCTAACAGAGTGATGCAGTTGGTGATATACTACGGACCAGTGACATATACCTAATTGATAACAAGTGCAATACATCCTGTATGCTTGTATGAACAGAATGGTGTAGTTGGTGGTATATTAAAGACCAGCGTCACTTATCATATTGGACACAGTGAAGATATCTATACAATATTCTGGGTCTGAATGTCCAACTGGAATTGAGGATTGATTATGGAGGACTTCTGAATTGAATAGCCTAAATGAAGTCATAGTGTAACCCCAAACGACGAAACCTCTGTTGGCTAAAGTTCAAAGTAGGTCAAAAAGAAGAGGTCAAAGCACGAAATAAAATCTACAAATCAAGAAAATATGTATTTTTTGTTTTTCAAACTGTAAACTGTACACACATTTGATACAAATTGCATATGCCTCATTGTTAGAAATGGGAGGCTCTAGTTGGCAGAAGTAGGTACCTTTGTCCAAAAAGGGACCCTTGCTTCTAGTCAGGGTAAGGGGGATACACTCCTAAAGTAACCCCTGCTCACCCCCTTGGTAGCTTGGCACGAGCACACAGGCTTATCTCAGAGGCAGTGTTTAAAGCATTTGTGAACACATAAAGTAGCACAGTGAAAACACTACAAATGGACACCACACCAATTTAGAAAAATAAGTAATCTTTATCTAAACCAAAACAAGACCAAATGACAAAAATCCACAATACAGTATCCAAAATATCCTTAAAAATAGGTTATTGACGTATATAAAGGTCCTAGCAACAAATAACTCCACTTGGAGTTATAACACCGTTGTGACCGGTGAAAATCCCAAAGTACAGCGCCGACTGCAAGGTGCGCGGCGTCGGGCCCACAAAGAACAGTACCTTGGAAAACGATGAAAATAAAGACAGCTCACGGCGTCGGTGAGGTGATGTTTTGTTGGTGCTGTGAGGCGTTGGTTCCTTATGACCCCAGGGGAGGTGAAGCCTCTGTTCGTTACTGCAGTGCAGGGGAGGCGATGTCATGATGGCACCAAAGCCTCTGTTCCTTACGATGGCGGGATGTCGATGGATTCGGGAAGTCACCCACGTCGAGGATCGACTCCGCGATGATGAAGTCGGCTTCGGAGTCGATGCAGTACAGCAGCAGGCGTCGGGCCCATGTCGCAAGTCGGAGCAGTGCTCACGGCTTCGGGCAGGTTACTGCATCGCTCGCCGGCGTCGATGTGGCACGGCAGCTGGTGTAGGGCCTACATCGCAAGTCGGAGCAGCGCTCACAGCTTCGATGCAGGTTACGATGCCGCTTGCCGGTGTCGGGGTTGCAATTTCCTCCAGTAGCAGCTAAAACAGCAGTTCTAGATGCAGAAAGACAGAAGGGGTGAAATCTTTGTGTTCCTGAGACTTCAGAATAGGAGGCAAGCTCAGTTTCAAGCCTTTGGAGATCTTTTCTTCAAGCAGGTGACAAAGCAAGCAGCAAACAGCCACTGCAGGCCAACCCCAGACAGCAAACAGCACAGGGGCAGTATTCCTCCTTAGCTTCTCAGGCTCTTCTCCTTGGCAAAGGTTTCCTCGTGATTTCCCAGAAGTTATCTAAAAGTTTGGGGTCTGGGCCCCTCTTTTTATACACTAAAATCCTTTATTCTCTGAAGGCAGAGAGTGTCTATACCCAGCCAAAACCAGTTCTGTCTTCACTGGGACAGCTTCCTGGCAGGAGGTGGAGACAGCATTGTTATATGCAGACCAGGCCCATTCAGGTGAAAAGGAAATCTCCTCCCCCTACTCCAAATTAAACCCAGTTCTATTCAGCCCTGCCCTGACTCATCACGATTCTGAAGCCACTGTCCTCCTCCAGCCCCTGTCATCCAAAAGCCAGACATGCAATACAAAAACCTAGCAGAGGCACACTGGATGGTTAGGCAAGAAAATACCCACTTTCTAAAAGTGGTATTTTCAAACACAGAATGCAAAAATCACCCTCACCAAAAGACACACTTTAACATTCTGTGTTCAGGCGTACTAAACATTTCTTTTCTATCTTGTTCTCAGGGTCAGTTATTTTTACAAGACATTATAAACAAACTTCCCATTCTGTCCTATGGTAACAGATAGCCTTGCAATAGTGAAAAATGAAATTGGGAGTGTTTCACTATCAGGACAGGCCACACACATCAGGGCATGTCCTACCTTTTCCATACAATGCGCCTTGCCCACAGCTGTACCTTGGGCCTACCTTAGGGGTGACTAACATGCAGAAAAAGAAAAGGAAGGTTTAGGGACTGCCAAGTGTGTGCACTTGCCAAGTCAACATGGCAGCCCCAGACTGCACACAGGCTCTGCAATAGCAGGCCTGAGACACATTTTACAAGCTGCTTCTGTAGGTGGCACAATCAGTGCTGCAAGCCCACCAGCAGCATTTGATTTTCAGTCCCTGGGCACACATGGTGCACTGTACAAGGGTCTGACAAGTACATCAAATAGCCAATCATGGAATCACTAATCCATAACAACAATTTACAAAGGGAGCACTTGCACTTTGGCACTGAACAGCAGTGGCAAAGTGCCCAAAGCATCTAGACCAGCAAAAAAACAGGCGGCAACAGCAAACAAATGGAAGGGAGACCCACGCCAATGCTCCCAGGTCTAACACTCACCGTGATTATTAAACTCAGAGAGGGACTGATACACCTGTACTAAAGTACTGATACTTCTAGTCAGCTATCCAGACTAGTAGTCCTTTAAACATGTGTTGCAACCGTGTATGCAGTTTTACTGCCAGGCTGAGTTGGCATTTAACACTCCTTGCCAGGTTTAAAATGTCTTCTACTACATACAAGTTACCCCTAAGTTAGGCCATAGGTCAGGGTGCTATGTGCTTTACAGGTAGGATATATACTTTTAAGTTTCAGTGAGTTACATGCACATTTAAAGTTTCATACGTGCAGTTATACATCAAGTCTCCCACCAATTCTGTGATTCACATACATATTTATAAAAGGATAAAGCCACTGACACATCCAGTCAGATAACGGCAGAGACCCTTAGACATTCATTCACACACTTACACAGCACTTATGTATCCAGCAGTGACAGAGCCATTTGCACACACAGTTAGATACCCCAGCACTAACTAACACAGACAGTAAGCTATCCATACAGCCACTTGCATACAGATTTACAGATCCATAGTGTGATGAAGAGAGACACTCTTATACTGATAGTTACTTACACATACACTCACACACCCATACAGGGACTGATACACTTTCTTAAATATGCACTCACATGCTGACACAACCAAGTCACCCATGGAGACAAGTAACCCTTCAGACATGCCTCCGGCCTGTTAATGTACATCCTGTATCTGCAGTTTTACTGGCAAGTTGAATTGCCATTTGACACTCCTTGCTAGGTTTAAACGTTCTTCCACTACATACAAGTTACCCCTAAGGTAGAGTATATGTAGGCCATAGGACAGGATGCTATGTCAACAGGTAAGAAATGTAATTTTAAGTTTCAGTGTTTTACACATGCACTCACTGATCCATTTGCGCAGTTATTTATTGAGTCTCCCACCCATACTGTGGCTCAAATAACTATTTACCAAAGGATAGAGCCAGTAACACACCCAGTCAGACAGCAACCGAGGCACTAAGACAGTCACTCACACACTCACAAAGCACTTATGTATCCAGCAGTAACAGAGCCAATTGCACACACATTCCACTTTAGTCACTAATACTGCAAGTAAGCAATCCATACAGCCAGTTACATATACATACACAGACCCATAGAGATTCGAGGCAAGCCAGTGACACACCTACATAGTAACTTACACATCAAGTGACACACCTAGAGAGGGAATAAAATACTTATGTTGGTATGTACTCAAGTAGTGACACTCTAAGTCACCAATATAGAAAAGTAGCCCTTGAACCCCTTCGCTGCTAGGCCTTTCACCCCCCCTGTGCTAAGCCTTTTTTGGGCTATTTGGGATAGTGCTCGCTTAGGCCCCTGTAACTTTTTGACCACATAAGGTATCCACGCCAAATTTGCGTCCTTTTCTTCCAATATGATGGGGATTCTAAAGGTACCCAGGGTTTGTGGATTCCCCTAGTGGGGTCCCAGAAATTAGCCAAAATACAGCAAATATTTTGGAAAAATGGGAAAAACGGCCTGCAAATGAAAGCGTCTGGATTTTTCTCTGCAAATGGTATCAAAAAAGGGTTTGTGGGGCTGAAATCACCATTTTCACAGCTTTTAGGGAATTACAGACTTTTGTCAGAAAACCAACATTTTTTACACAGTTTTGGCATTTTTCAGGGACATAGCCTATTTTTGCTATTTTTTGTGCTTTCAACCTCCTTCCAGTTAATGGTAGAAATTGGTTTGCGTTCTCGGGGAGAAATATCTCGCGAACACGCATTTTGAGAACGCGAACAAGAAAAAATTTCGCGAAGTCGCGGAAAGCAGAATTTTGGGCAAAACGTAGTGAAGCAACATCAACATTGCTAATCAAAAAATGCTTTGGGCCCTTGCCTGTCACGGGTACTGGGCCTCCCACACAAGTGAGGCACCATTTTTACCGGGAGACCTGGGGGTACGCTGGGTGGTGGGAAATTTGTGTGAGCCCGGTGATGCCATAACTTTCCCACACAAAAATGTGTGAAAAATGTGATTTTTTTCAGCTGAAATTGAGGTTTGCAGGTGATTCTGGGTAAGGAAGCATTGGGGGATCCATGCAAGCCATACCTCCCTGGAAGCCCCCTGTTGTCTCGTTTTCAGAAATGTATGGGTTTGGTAGATTTCCCTAGATGTCCGCTGAGCACTGGGCCAAAAACCCAAGTGACCCCCCTTGCAAAACCAGGTGGTTTTGAGATAGGCAATTTTGATGTCGCCTCACTACGTTTTGGGCCCTTGCCTGTGTCGGGTACTTGGGCTTCCCACACAAGTGAGGCACCATTATTACCGGGAGACTCGGGGGAATGCTGGGTGGTGGGAAATTTGAGTGAACCCGGTGATGCCACAACTGTCCCACACAAAAATGTGTGAAAAAAGTGATTCTTTCAGCTAAAATTTAGGTTTGCAGGGGATTCTGGGTATGGAAACATTGGGGGATCCACGCAAACCTTACCTCCCTGGAAGACCCCCTACTTTTAAAAAATGTGTGGGTTTGGTAGGTTTCCCTAGATGGCCGCCAAGCACGGGGCCAAAAACACAGTTGACCCCCCTGCAAAACCAGATCGTTTTGACATAATTAGTTGTTTGTTTCTACAGCATTCCAAGAAAAATGTAACAGACATTTTGAGGTTTGCAGGACATTGTGGATAAAATAACGTTTTGGAATTCAAAAGAGAGACATCACCATGAACTCCCATGGGTTTACGACAATATCTACAGTTGGTGGGTTATTCTTACATGGAACGTACACCTTGGCAGAGAAACTAAAAAGACAAAGATTCCTGCACAGCCATCTATTCCTCAAACACACACACATACTGGTTGGATTTCGCACGAGGGCGAGTGATGGTTCAGTATATTACATTTTATTAACAAGAGATTTCAAAAAAATGAAATGCACTGTCAATAATTAAATGGACAAAAACTGAACCAATGACTTGCAGCTCGTGAGCTGTAAAGCCACGGCAAGGCACCGACCGCTTTACAGGCCATTCACACACCTTTCATACGTGATACACACAAGACCATTCACACCACCAGGCTCAAAAACAACACATTACAACATTCACAAAAAGGGACAAGGTACACCCTGCTTCAGAAAGACAAAAATTACTGCACAGCTATCTAATCCTCAAGCACACACACCTACTGGTTGGATTTGGCACGAGGGTGAGTGATGGTTCAGTATATACAATTGTATAAGCAAGTGATTTCACAAAAATGAAATGCACTGTTAGTAATTGAAAGGGAGAGAAACTGAACCATTGACTCACAGCTCGTGAGCTGTAAAGCCAAGACAAGGCACCAACCTCTTTACAGGCCATTCATACACCTTTCCTACGTGTGACACATACAAAACCATTCACTCCGCCAGCCGCGGGCCCATCACAATACAACACTCACACCAGCAGACAGCACCATCACTTTCACACACCCACATTCCTGACACAGCAACCACACAAGCTGATGGATTGCGTGGAGTGGCACTCAGCTAGCGGTGTGTGTAGTGACCAGCAGCAAGTCACTACTCACACACCGGCAGCCCGAGCGCCGGTCCACGCACACCGCTAGCCGAGCACCAGTCCACGCACACCGCTAGCCCAACACCAGTCAAGCACACCACCAGACAATCGCCAATCCACGCACACCGCCAGCCAATCGCCAATCCATGCACACCACCAGCCAAGCGCCAGTCCACACACACCACCAGTCAAGTGCCAGTCCAGGCACACCACCAGCCAAGCACCAGTCCACACACATCGCCAGCCAAGCACCATTCCACACACACTGCCAGCTAAGCGCCAGTCCACGCACGCTGCCAGCCAATCGCCAATCCACGCACACCGCCAGCCAAGCGCCAGTCCACGCACACCACCAGCCAAGCGCCAGTCCACACACACCACCAGTCAAGTGCCAGTCCAGGCACACCACCAGCCAAGCACCAGTCCACACACACCGCCAGCCAAGCACCAGTCCTCACACACTGCCAGCCAAGTGCCAGGTCACACACACTGCCAGCCAAACACCAGTCCACGTACACTGCCAGCCAAGCGCAAATCCACGTACACCGCCAGCCAAGCGCAAATCCACGCACACCACCAGCCAAGCGCCAGCCTACACACACCACCATCACATTTAGGATTTTTTTTAAATAAAAACACAAACAAAATGAAAATAGATACAAATCTACTAACACAAAATCTGAAATTAAATACATTGCACTAATGCCAACCTTGAAGCAGAATCACATTTTTTAAAGAATACAGACCAGGCTGTTCACTTTACCACTCATGTATGCTCCCAAAAATTATTTTGCCTGTGGTACGCTCTAAAACAAGCAGGGACACACAGCCCAGGGTTAGCAGGACACTCGGGGAAGAACATACGAGTCTCCTTCCGCGTACCTCTTTGCCAACAGACTCTACATCTCCTATTGGGAAAGTCTTTTGAGGATGTGGGAGGAATGAAATCAGGAAAGTGGCGATCTTTCAATCGAGCCACATCCTCCACGACTCCAACTCTAGGAACACTTGCATTTCCACAACAAGGCTGCCTATCACAGATTGCTGAAACTGAACAAAAGTCAACTTTGATGCAGGAGAACACTCCTTTAACACAACAAAAGCATTGAAAGTTGCTAAATTAAAGCGATGGATGGCCAACTTCTTATACCAAACATAAGCCTTACGAATAGCAGTGTAAGGTTCCAACCTTCTACTCTATCAATACCACCCATGTGCTTATTGTAGTCTAAAATGTACACAGGTTGGAGCACTTCAGAAATCTGACCCCAAACAGCCACAGGTGAAGTACTCTCATCATGGATGGTAGTCAGCATGTACACATACCTCCTGTCCACAAATTTCACAGCTAGTAGTTCATCACTATGCAAGGAACTGCTCTGTCCCCTCTGAAGGTTTCTGCAAACAAGCTCTTTTGGATAACCTTTAGGGTTAGAGCGGATTGTGCCACAAGCAAAAGTGTCCACTTTGAATAATTCCTTAAACAATTGCACAGCAGTGTAGAAGTTATCAAGGTACAAATGGTGGCCTCTGTTAAACAGTCCTCAAGCAAGATCCCACACAATTTTCTCAGAAACTCCAAAAGTGGACAGACAACCAGGGAGTCAATAGTGGAATCCCTACCAGTGTACACACGGAAATTAAAACATATCCTGTCCTACTCTCAGACAACATATACAGCTTAATTCCATAGCGTGCCCTCTTGCTAGGGATGTACTGCCTAAAAACCAAACGGCCCTTGAACAAGACCTAAGACTCATCAATAGATATTTCTTGCCCTGGAGTATAGATCTCTGAAAATCGATCTACAAAGTGATCAAGAACAGGCCAAATCTTAAAAAGACGGTCACAGTCAGGGTGATCTCGTGGCAAAGCCAAAGAATTATCAACAAAATGCAGCATCCGTAGCAAAAGCAAATACCGATCAGAAGTCATAACTGCAGGAAATATGGCCGTTGCCATCAAGGGACTGGTAGACCAATATGAAGCCATGGACGGCTTCCTTATCAAACCCATCAATAAAGTCAAACCCAAAAACTTCTTCATCTCTTCCAAATTTGTGGGAGTCCACTGGGTAGCTCTAGAGTGGGGCCTAAGTTTGTCACTGTTGTCCCTCAAAAACTGTTCAGCATACAAATTAGTCTGCTCAACAATCTCACCCAAAAATACATCATCCATAAACAACTGAAAAAACTGTATAGGCAAAAAATGTTCACAATCCACTCTACTCCCTGCATCACCACTAAAGGCAAGCAACACCGGCTGCACCATGTTTGGATCAACCCAGACTCCAGCACTTCCACTAAGAAGCCTAGCAGCCTCAGGCTGCAATCCAGATGCCTCTTGCACCATCTGCACAGCAGTATCCTCCTCTAAAACAGGCCCTTCATCTGCACTGAGAGTAGCTTCATCTGCACTGAGAGTACCTTCATCATCCGGTGATTCCATGTGGAGAGAAAACTCACTGCCTAAATCTTCCCCTCCCTCCTCTCCCTCAGACGCACTGTCAGTCTCATAATCCTGCTCAGAGGAAGATTCAAGAAGCATACCAACCATCTGCTGAGCAGTCATTCTACGGCTTGCCATACTGCCTACTAATAAAAGTAACTTGTCAAAGAAGTCAACAACAACAAACACTTTGTAAAATAAGTAAGAAACAAAATTCACCTTTATCAGAAATACCTATATACTCCAAAACGATACCACTCACTTGCCTGAAGCAGATAAATTCACCACCACCTACTCTGCACAGACACAGTATGGATCAACAATATCCCATTAAAAAAGAAAGAGAAAAGAAAATTACTGATAAGACAATGCAAAACACATCGCAAAGAATTCCATGCACTAAACACTGACTAAATAATCTGCCATTATGACACCACTTACAAAAAAATTAATTCATATATGACACAAATACTTATTTGGAGTATATACAACAAAAAAAAAATTCTTACCAAAAAAATGCAACTACGCAAAACTGCAGAACACCACTGTCGAAATCGCGAACAGGAATCAAAAGCTTTACACTAGAATAAAAAGGAGAAAAAAACATTACTATCACATATGCAAATAATGCACTAGTCCACACACAATCCACCAGCAAAGCTAAGGGGTAGGTGAGCCTTAGAGTATAAATAAAATATTCACCCCAAATAAAAGTTGAGTAACCCTTGCCCTTGAGGCCACTCCCAAACACAAAAATAAAAAAAAAACGCAGGTGGATAGTGGTTTCTGCCCCCGTTGAGGACAGATGGACCTAAAAATATACTGCTATTCTACCACCCAAAGAGGGCAGAAATGACCACAATCATCCTCCCATAAAAGGGAGCGACGCTTGTCCAAGGGGCCGCTCAACAACATAAAAAAAAAACCTGGGTAGCCTAGTGGCCCTACAAATAAACAAATCAGCCGATCTGCCCCTCAGGGTGGCAGAAACGGCCAAATTAATACTCACAAAATGGGAGCAACCCTTGCCCGAGGGGCCACGCCACACAAAATAATCCCTGGTGGTCTAGTGGGACCAATTTAAAGAAACATGGCCATCTGGCCCCCTGCGGGGCAGACACAGCCACAAAGATTGACCCCAAAGGAGAGTGACACTTGCCCAAGGAGTCAATCTCCACAAATAACTCCCTGGTGGCCTAATGGGCCCTACATTAAACAAGCATTTGCAATGCAATCGGTCTCGCCTTTTGGACCTTATATGTACTTAGCTATGCAGCACATTAGCCTGCACCCTGAAACATCTGCTGTTCTTTGACATGGAGGGAAAGCAAGCACCAAACAGCGTGACACGCCAAGTATTGGAACACACGGGGAGAAATATTGCCTTTCAGCGGGAAATGGTATAGTCCAAAGCTCTGTTTTTAATAAAAAATCTGGGCCTTCGGTGGTCATATTACTGAAAATACAAGATTTAAAAAAAATATTATTGTCTATGGGTGCTCGTGGAAGACAATTTCTATGGGCTGAAAACTAGAGAATCCTGAAGTGATTCTGGTATTTTACTGACCTCTGCTGGTCGTTTTCTATCAGGAAAGTTATATAGAGTCATTTGATCAGAAAAAAAAGTCCCTAAGCAGAAGCAGACAAGTTCTAGGGCTGATCTCCAAAGCCCACAAACCATGTAAACATATAAGTATATACTAAAGTATATACAAAAGGTCTCGAATGCTCAAACTAAAAATGGCATAATCTGTACCCCCATGGGGGCAGACTGCCAAAATCATAAGCCCCCAAAGGGGAGTGACACTCCCTGGTGGTCCAATGGGCATTATTTTAATACAGAAAATCTGCCCCCAGGGGGGCAGACAAAGCCTGAATACATTGCCCCCAAAAAGGGGAGCGACCCTTGCCTAAGGGGCTGCTTCCCCAAACAAAACAAACAAACTAGTTAAAAAAAATGGCTCCCAAAGGGGAGTGACCCTTGTCCAAGGGGCCACTCCCCACTACATTGCTGTAAAATGGCCAGTGGGCCGATTTTATAAAAAAAAACATCTGCACCCCCAGGGGGGGCAGAAAAAGCAAGAATATATTGCCACCAAAAGGGGGAGCAACCCTTGCCTAAGGGGCCGCTCCCCAAAAGCAGGAAAGTCATGGCCCTTTAAAAAAAAAAAATCCCTGGCGCTAGTGGCCATTGCTTTCCCCCGATGCCTCTTCGTTTAAATCCCCCCTCCCCAGCCCCAAAACGTACCTCTTTGTTCACTGACGCGCAGGAAGCAAATGGCTTCCTGCGTGTCAGTAAACAAAGGGAACCCTCAATGACATCAGCGCGCCTCGAGCACTGACGTCATTGATGACGCGGAGGGGGGTGGAGGGAGGCAGGGGAATGTCTTCCCCTGCCTTCCCTGTAACAAACCCGCTGATCGACCACCCACGGGGGGAGCGCCAGCGCTTCCCCCGTGGGTGGGTGTCATGACGAGCTGGGCTCGTCATGAGCACACGGCGACTGAATGCCATGACGAGCCCAGCTCGTCATGAGCACATAAGGGGTTAAACATGTCTCGGGCCTGCTACTGCAAAGCCTGTGTGTGCAGTTTTACTGCCAGGTCATGCAGGCATTTAAAGTCATTTGCCAAAGCTTAACTCTGTTTTTGTATATATACGTCACCACTAAGATAGGCTGTAGGTAGACATACACTGACACATCCAGACACACACTTATGCACACACTGACATACCTAAGAACACACTCATGCATACAGTTACTCGCCCAGTGACACATACATACACTGACACACTCAGGCACACTTTCACGCATACACTAATAGAGGCAGGCACACACTAATACATACACTAACACACCCATGCACAAACTGACACATATACTGATACACCCAGGCACAAACAAATATATACACTGACACAGGCATGTTCTGATGCACACACTAATACACCAAGCGACACACTGACCCAATTACTAAGAAACCCAGGCACACACTAATTTATATACTGACACACCCAGGTAGACAGTGATGCAGATGCTGAAACAGCCAGATACGGTCTGATATATACAGTAGTACACCAAGACACACACTGAGGTATACACATACACACCAAAGCAGACAGTGATGGATGCAGTGGCACACCCGGGGATACACTCATGCATACACTAACACACCTAATGGCACACTTATGCAAGCCCTGGCACACCCAGTCACACACTGATTCATACACAAACACACCCAGGCACATACTTATGCATACACTGACACACCCAGGAACTTACTGATGCGTATGCCAACACACCCAGGCATACACTGATACATACAGTGACACACACAAGAACACTCTCATGCGTACAGTAAGACAGCCAGGCACACACTGATGGATATGCTGACACAGCCAGGGAGAGAGTGATTTAACCATGAAAAGTAACAGACTTGGGGTGACTATAACATTGTAACATAACTGTTTATTTTGATACTTAAATTCTTAAAATATGTATTTTAATAGTACATGATGAAAAGCTAAATGTTTTTTCTTTCTAGAATCTACTTGTACTTAAAAAGAGAGTTATAATGAAGAAAAAAACTGAAAGAAGAAACAAACAGAGTAAAGGGTACTACCTCCTTACAACAGAGAAAGAAAAGGAACACAATGTGGACAATATTGTTACAGAGAAAAGAGTTGCTGGTAAGGAAACAAAAGCGCTTCTTAAAATAATATGTGGAAAAATGCTAAATGAGTAAAACCATCAAAATAAAAATTAAGGTTTCAAATCAGCTAACAAAGGCGAAAAAATAAGTGACAATAAAAGTAATAAATCGTATAAGAAAGCAAATAGTTTAACAAGAAGACAGAGGCAATTTATAGAAATAAGAGTCATAATTTTTCGTGGTAGGGTAATTCAGATTATGGTATGAGGCAAAATAAAATGAGAAGAGAATCAGTCAAACAAAAGCAACATATTGAGGCAGTAGTTGATGATGCATGTTCTCTGACAACAAGCTATTTATTTTGACTCTGAACAGAATGAGAACACTAGCGAAAACAGTGTTGTGTCTGAAGGGAAAAAGCCCCAAAAAAAGACTTGTAAATAGAAGTAATTTTTGTAAAATTTCCAGAGGAGGATGAAAGCATATGTCCAGTAATGAGCCTTTCTTTCTTTAATGAAGAAAACTACTTCCAAGAGAACACATTAGTACATGGAGTTAAAACAACTGTTCGACGTTATGAAGTGAAAAATGGTACTCTCATTGAACAAGAGGGGATGGCTCCTAGGAATATAAAGGAAGTGATAGCTGAACCTACAAGGGTGTTGTACCTACAAGGAAGGAATAGACAGACCCCTCTATACAAATGGAACTGTGGCACTATTTGCAGTGTTTGGCAGGAATCAATTGACATATTAAGAAATGTTGTATATATGTTTTCAGGTAGAAGTGTCAAACTAAAAATAGAAATTTTGCAAGGATTCGATCCATGCAAAGAGAGTGACCATACTAATTTGAAAAGACATTCACTGGCATGTCTATCGAAGAAAGTGTGCACAACCACCTTTTATCACTTCAGATTGTTAACTGTTCATCAATCTAAAATGCTAAATTTAGTAAGGAGACTTTCCTTTGTAAAAACACCTACCTTTTGTATAGGAGAAATGACTAGTGTTCTATTGCATGGGACAGTGGCAGGGGTAGAAAACGTTTGTGAAGATGTTCAGTTTCTTTTCTTTGGTCCTGAACAGGAATCTAGGAAAAATGAGGATTGGGTATGTGCAGGTGTAGAGGAACAAGACACAAGTATTAGTATTGATAACTTTGCACAAGAGATTACACAGTTTACCATATTATTTTCAGAGAAACCAAACTGTGGGCCTGATTCACAGAACTAACTTAAGACAAGATCCTAAACTTACTAACATTTTGGTATTCACAGAAGGCACTTACTCATTTTGGTATTCACAGAAGGCACGTACTCATTTCGGTATTCACAGAAGTTAGGAGTCCTAACTTTAGGACTCCTAAATGCTTTCTGTGAATACCGAAAGTCTTAAAATTAGGATTTTTCGCAGTTTAGTAGTAGTATAGTTAGGACTCCTAACTTTAGGACTCCTAAATGCCTTCTCTGAATACCGAAAGTCTTAAAATTAGGATTTTTCTCAATTTAGTAGTAGTAAACTTAGGACTCCTAACTTTAGGACTCCTAAATGCCTTCTGTGAATACCGAAAGTCTTAAAATTAGGATTTTTCTCAGTTTAGTAGTAGTAAAGTTAGGAGTCCTAACTGTAGGACTCCTAAACTGGGAAAAATCCTAATTTTAAGACTTTCGGTATTCACAGAAGGCATTTAGGAGTCCTAAAGTTAGGACTCCTAACTTCTGTGAATACCGAAATGAGTAAGGGCCTTCTGTGAATACCAAAATGAGTAAGTGCCTTCTGTGAATATGAAAGTGGTAGTAAGTTTAGGATTTTGTCTTAAGTTAGTTCTGTGAATCGGGCCTAGGTTTGTATTTGTTGTTTGCACACTCACTACAAAAGCCGAACTCACAATGTTGTCCTGTTCTCAAAAACTGAACAAGAGAACACAGTTAAGCAGCAAGAATGTGCTGTATATTTATTTGTAGAGGAAAGCTTTCATTTGTCAACACAGAAAACTATTTGTAAGTATTGCTATAATAAGTTAGAGGATAACAAAATGCCAGCCAGGGCAATCCATGACAAGTTAGAATTAGTATGAATTCCAGAGCAACTTTGATAATTAAATGTTTATGAATCATTTTCATACAATATATACACTCATTCCAGGCAATAGTTTGCATGGAACCAAAGACCAGAAGCTGCTACCAAATGAACTACAGAAAGGTCTTAAAGGAAGAGCTGTCTACTTAACTTTAGATTTGAAATAGAATATAGAAACTGCAGGATTGGAGAGAGAGATATTGATGAACCATATTTCATTCTAGTAAATGGTGTCCCTACCAAGAACAAACAAATCTGGCAGAAGTTAGTGGATGTTAATAAAGTAAAAAAGCAACATTGTGCCTGGTTGAAAAAAATATTTCTCACAAAAATGTTGATGTTGTTCGAGATGCAACTTTTACGGAGGATGAAACATTACCATGAAGTGGACAGATTGAACAAGTGGGTTGATCAAAATCAGAAAAAAATTATGAACACAATAGAATCCTTCCACTGCATTTTAAATATGTTAAAGGTGATGCTATTGATCTCTTTCAAATGAAACAAGCAAAAGGAGCTCCCATGAGTATGTGGAGCAGCTGGCTGGGATGATGATTGCCCCAAGCAAATGACAACAGCTGAATACAGGTCAACCAGATTATATTTAGGGGATCCTAGACTTTGCCAGTATATTCAATATATAATCAATCTTCTATTTGAGAGGGTATTGTCTGGACTATCATATCCTGTAAACCACATACTGTAGACAGGAGTTTACCTACAACATCTCTCTGAAAAGGAATTTGCTGAAAAAATTCATGGGAAGGATGAGAACTTGGAATACAACTTGATTAATTTGATGACATGCCAATGCGGCACCAATGAGTATTGGTATCATCGCCATGGAGAAATTAAATGTATGTTGAGAATGCTAGAGACACTTGGTTACTGACACTGAGTAGTGCAAAGTATGTGTGGGATGACTTGCTTGCATTTTTTAGAGAAGCGAACTAGGACATCAAGGCCATCAATGTACAAGAATGCAGGAGAACTGTGTTCTTTGGATCATGCTAATGGCTGTAGATGTTTTAACCACAGGTTTCTAGCCATGCTGTCTTTCATCTGCAACAAAAGATATCCTCCTCTTGGTGAAGTTACTGATTTCTTTGGTATAAAGAGTACCAAGCAAGTAGTGCTCCTCATATTCACATGCTGTTATGCATAAAAGATGCACTGAAGTTTGAAATAAACAGTGATTACTCTTTCATAGAACAGTCAGTATGTGACATGCGCCATCCAGAAAGAAAATAATGCATGGATGTCTCCACGAGAAGAATGAATGTAATGCTCATTATTTAAGCTAGTACTATTATATGCTAGTAGTTGAACTGGCACTGGAAAAAGCTTTTTAATTGAGGTTCTCACTTCTTACCTACAGAGGACTATGGAATCAAATCTGTCCTGTGTAGTGACAGAACCAACTGGAATAGCTGCACACAACATTAAAGGAAGTACTTTACATCAACTACTTAGGCTACTTGTTGAACATGACAATAAACTGGAATACCAAATTGTATCCAATGGAGTTTGTCATGAAGTCACACAAGTACTGACAAAACTGAAACTTTTCATCATTGATGAGGTGATCATGGTTGTTAGACCTGGTACCATTGGTGTGGGTCTCCCTTCTATTTTTTGCTGTTGCCTTCTGTGTTTTTGCTGGTCTAGATGCTTTGGGCGTATGCCACTGCTGTTCAGTGCCAACGTGCAAGTATTCCCTTTGTAAATTATTGTTAGTGATTAATGATTTCATGATTGGCTATTTGATTTACTTGTCAGACCCTAGTACAGTGCACCATGTGTGCCCAGGGCCTGTAAATCAAATGCTGCTGGTGGGCTTGCAGCACTGATTGTGCCACCCACAGAAGCAGCTTGTAAAATGTGGCTCAGGCCTGCCACTGCAGAGCCTGTGGGCAGTCTGGGACTGCCATGTGGACTTGGCAAGTGCACACACTTGGCAGTCCCCAAACCTTCTCTTTTCTGCATTTTAGTTACACTTAAGGTAGGTCCAAGGTACCCCTGTGGTTAAGGTGCATTGTATGTGAAAGGTAGGATGTGCCCTGATGGGTGTGGCATGTCCTGATAGTGAAATACTGCCAATCCCTATCACTATTGCAAGGCTATCTGTTCCCAAAGGACAGAATGCGGGGTTAGTTTACAATATCTTATAAACATTACTGACCCTAGGAATAAGAGAGGAAAATGAAGTTTAGTATGCCTGAACTCAGAATGTTAAGATGCATCTTTTGGTGAGGGTGATTTATACATTCCGTGTTTGAAAATACCACTTTTAGATAGTGGGTATTTTCTTGCCTAACCATCCAGTGTGCCTCTGCTAGGTTTGTGTATTGCATGTCTGGATTTTGGGATAACAGGTACTCGAGGAGGGCAGTGGCTCCAAAAGTCTGATGTGTCAGGGCTGGGCTGAATAGACTTGGATTGCATTTGGAGAAGAGGGAGGAGATATCCTTTTCACCTGAATGGGCCTGGTCTGCCTTCAACAAGGCTGTCTCCAACTCCTGCCAGGAAGCTGCACCAGTGAAGACAGAACTGGTTTTGGCCAGGTACAGACACTCTCTGCCTTCAGAGAACAAAGGATTTTGTGTTATAAATATTGGGGCCCAGACCCCAGAACTTTAGATCACTTCTGGGAAATCAAGAGGAACCTTTGCCAAGGAGAAGATCTGGATAAGCTGAGGAGGAATACTGCCCATGTGCTGTTTGCTGTCTGGGGTTGGCCTGTTGTGGCTGCTTGCTGCCAAGGAAAGGAGAAAAAGGACTTTGCTGTTTGCTTTGTCACCTGCTTGAAGAAAAGATCTCCAAGGGCTTGAAACTGAGCTTGCCTCCTGTTGTGAAGTCTCAGGAACACAACAACTTCACCCCTTCTGTCTCTCTGCATCTGGAACTGCTGTTTTAGCTGCTACAGAAGAAAATTGCAACACCGACGCCGGCATGCGATGCTGTAACCTGCACTGAAGCCTTGAGCGCTGCTCCGTCTTGCGATATAGGCCCGACGCCATCCGCCGTGCCACATTGACGCCTGCCAGCAACGCCGTAACCTGCCCGAAGCCGTGAGCGCTGCTCCGACTTTTGGACGTGAGCCCAACGCCTGCTGCTGTGCCGCATCGACTCCGATGCCGACTTCATCATCGCGGAGCCAATCCTAAACATTGATGACTCCCGCAATCCATCAACATCGTACCATCGTAAGGAACAGGGGCTTCAGCGCCATCGTGACATCCCCTCCCAGACGCAGTAAGGAACTGTTGTCTTGCCTCCCCTGCACAGTAGTTAAGAATAGAGGCTTCAACTCCTCAAGGGTCGTAAGGAACTGATGCTGCATGGAGCCAATGAAACATCGCTTCTCCAACGCCGTGAATCATCTTTGTCTTCATTTTTTTTCCCGGGTACTGTTCTTTGTGGGCCCGATGCTGCGGACCTCGCGGTTGGTGCCGTACTTTGGGGTTTCCACTGGTCACGACATTGTAATAACTCAAAGTGTAGTTATTTGTTGCTACAGGCTATCTTTGAGTGAATAACCTATTTTTAAGGATATTTTTGATAATGTAATGTGGATTTTTGTCGTTTGGTATTGTTTTGGTTTAGATAAAGAATATTTATTTTACTAAACTGGTGTGGTGTCCATTTGTCGTATTTTCACTGTATTATTGTACGTGTTCACAAATGCTTAAACACTGCCTTTGAGATAAGCCTGTCTGTGGGTGCCAAGCTACCAAGGGGGTGAGCAGAGGTCATTTTAGAAGTGTGTCCCCCTTACCCTGACTAGAAGCAAGGGCCCCTGTTTGGACAAAGGTACCAACTAGAGACCTCCACTTCTAACATTGGTGGTCAGCATTGAGGATCCTGGACTTGCATTTGTGATTTACATTCAGTGATTGGTGTACACTACTAGTGACTGCACACCATTACGCATTCGCATACATTTTTTAAGAGTTCTTTTGGGAATTGTTTGCATCTTGAGAACTGCTGACTTTCACCATGAGTAAAAATGCATCCATTGCATCTGTGGATATTGAATTTGAAGAGGAGAGGTTTTATACCTACACTGTGCCAAAACTTAAAACCATCTGCAAAAGATTTAAAATCTGAGTGAGAGGCCTCACCAGAAGGAGGAGTTTCAAAAGACGCTTAGAGCCTGGTTGGAAGCAAGGAATGCCAGTGGGCAGACCGAGGATCCACTGGTGGAGGGGGAGAATTTAGAAGGGCTGCAAGATGGGCTAGTGGGCCTAACTGGAGGGGAGTGCCTCCCAAGGAAGGCAGAAGTGTGTCTTCAAGGGGTCTGTCTCCGGAAGAGTTGGAGGACAGGGAGAAAAGCAGAATGCATGAGATGGAGCTTGCTAAGGTCAAACTGGGGTGCCAGGGTGACTTAGAGAATAAGAGGTTGGAGTTAGAGAGCAAGAAATTGGCCATGGAAGAAAAGAAGATGCTTTTAGAGCATGAACGAGTGTTGAGGGAGCTAGAGATCACTCCCTCTGGTGGCAGCACACCATCAGTTCCTGTTGAAGGAAAAGCATATATTTCCAAGGATGTCATTAAGGATTTCATGAAGCATGAGGACATTGGTCAGGGGTTCAAAGCCTATGAAGTAGCGATGAAGTCCCACCGGGTCCCTGTAAGAGACTGGGGAGCGGGGTTTAGGGCTGATTTCTGGGTGAAGGAAGGTACACCTTACTAGCGTTGCCCACTGAGGATCAGATGTCCTATGCCCCATGAAGGAAGCCTTAGTAGCCAGGTATGGGTTGACCCTAGAGCTTTATAGGCAGAAATTTAGAAATTGCAAGAAGCTGGAGTCTACCACCTGGGTGGAGTATGTGTCTTTTTTTTGCAGAGCATTGGATGGTTGGGTGAAGGTTAGCAAGGTAAATGATTTTCAGGCGCTCTATGATTTGGTTGCATGGGAGCACTTGTCCAGTAGTTGTTTTCCAGAGCTACGCCAGCACCTGATTGACAATAAGCTGACTGACCCCAGGAAGCTTGCTGTGGAGGCGGACCACTGGGTCAGTACCAGGGTCCACAAAGGTTTTGTGGGAGACTCTGCCAAAGGTGGGCAGGGCCCCCAGCAGAAGAGTGGGGGGGACGAGGGTAAACAAAAGGTGTTCCAAAAAGGGCCCCACAGTAATCCTCAAGGGAACCATGGTAAGGGTTCCCAGCCTCCAGCGGGAAAGAAAACATGGGCCCACCAGGTAGGGCTGTGCAGAAGGGTCCCAAGACCTGTTTTAGCTGTGGTCAGGTAGGTCAAATCCAAGAAAGTCCCAAGTGTCCCAGCACAGTGACCACTACACCCAATCGTGCACTGCCCTGGAAAATGGCTAGTGTAGCCTTGGGGAAGGAGATGGGTGCCCAAGGTGGGTGGGGTCCCACAGAGTTGTCCCTGGTCTCTTTAGGGGACAGTGAGATGGTCCCTTGGACTCAGCTTCCCGATAACACTAAAAAGTACAGGCAGTGGGTGACCATCAATGGCCATAGTGTGGAGGCTCTGAGAGACACCAGAGCCAGTGTGACAGCTGTCAGTTGTCAACTGGTGTCTGAAGAGCAGGTGGTTCCCAACACATTCTACCCGGTAGTTGCCGCTGACAACTCAGAGTCCCTCTGGAAAGTGGCACAAGTTCCCTTTGAGTGGGGGGGTCTCAGGTACCTTGACTGTAGCTGTGAAGCCCGCCATGCCTGTTGACAGTCTGCTAGGCAATGATTTGGAGAGCTCCACTTTGGCAAGGGTGGAGCGGAGGTCTCATTTGGAGGTGTTGGGTCTGCCTGAGTGGGCATGCATGACCACTGGGTCAATGGCAGCTGGTAAGGTCATTCAAGAGGACCTGGAGCCTGAAAGAGTAGCCCAGGTGCCTGCCTTAAAGAGAAGGGGCAGGGGGCGTGGGAAACCAGCCCCGAAGTTCCCACGGTCCAGGAGGAGGCAAACCTTGAAGGGGATGTCCTGAAGCCTACAGGGAAACAAGTGGCTGAACTGGGGGACCTGCCTGAGCTGACCCATTGGCATTCAGAGAACAAAGGATTTTGTGGTATAAATATTAATATAAATATTGGGACCCAGACCCCAGAACTTTAGATCACTTCCAGGAAATCAAGAGGAACCTTTGATAAGGAGAAGAGCCATATAACCTGAGGAGGAATACTGCCCCTGTGCTGTTTGCTGTCTGGGGTTGGCCTGCAGTGGCTGCTTGCTGCCAAGGAAAGGAGAAAAAGGACTTTGTCACCTGCTTGAAGACAAAAGATCTATAAGGGCTTGAAACTGAGCTTGCCTCCTGTTCTGAAGTCTCAGGAACACAAAGACTTCACCCCTTCTGTCGCTTTGCATCTGGAACACCGACACTGGCATGCAACACCGTAACCTGCACCGAAGCTGTGAGTGCTCCTCCGACTTGCAACATAGGCCCCGACGCCGGCTGCCGTGCCACATCGACACCAGCGTGCGACGCCGTAACCTGCCCGAAGCAGTGAACGCTGCTCTGACTTGTGAAGTGGGCCCGACGCCTGCAGCTGTGCTGCATCGACTCCGAAGCCGAGTTCATCATCGAGGAGCCGATCCTCGATGTGTGTGGCTCCCCAAATACATCGACATCGCGCCATCGAAAGTAACAGAGGCTTCGGTCACCAACACCATCAGTTCACATCCCAGCTTCTGATCAGCCTCCCTCTGAAGACAACTTAGAACAGCAGTTGGAGGCCAAGGCACAGCCTCAGGCATCACCTCAGATGCCTAGTAAGGGTTGTCCAGAACCACCAGGCCAGCCAGCTAAGAATCAGAAACAGGATGGAAAATCTCAACAGGATGAGTCCAAATCACTAACCGAAGGAGCCTATACGCAACAGATCGAAATAAAGACCATGCTGAGATAAGACAAATGAAGAAATCACAAGAGAATGAGATAGCTGCCTTACACCAGTGTCTCGGAAAAATTGAAGAAGCAGTGGCTTGTTTTCCGGCAAGAATGCAAGAAGCCGAATCTAGGATTGCCCTGATAGGGTATCAAATGAACTCCATGCACCTGAGAGTAAATGAGGCTGCGAAAGATAAAATAGCTCTCAAGAACAAACTTGAGGAACTGGAGAACTGTTCTTGCCGCTCAAATCGTCGGATAGTTGGAGTACCCGAGGGAATTGAGGGAACTAATACTTTCCAATGGGTTGAATCGTTTATTAAACAAAAGGTCTTGCCTGAATTTACTGGAGACTTAACGATAACAAGGGCACATCACGTTCCCTCACACTCCCTACCCAACCCTAAGTTTCCATGCACTATTTCCATGCACTAACTTCACAGACTACCGCATTAAAGAGAAAATTCTGGCTAAGGCAATGCAGCAGAGACAGTTTTGTATCAATGAGGGGTCAAAATGCAGGATTTTAGCGGATATGTCTGTGGTAGCAGCACGCAGGCGCAAAGAGTTCGTGAATCTATTATCTCTCTTTAAAGCCCAAGGCATGCATGCTTCAATCGCCCAGTAATCTAAGCTTTGAGTTCTGGTGAGAGGGAAATTCCATATGTTTTCAAGTATAGAAGAAGCTCAGGGATTGTTCAAAGAGATCTCTTCTTCAAAATGAATATTTGCTCAATGTGATGTTTAGGGTCTCCTGTGTCGTGCGGGGGGTGGGTCACCCAGGATGCAGCTCCAGGGCACACCACAGTGTAGAAGGGGGTGAGATGTGGTTAGTGGGGATTAACACATTTCTTGGGGGGATGCACGGGGTGTCGGTGGCAGGGGGTGGTTTATGGCAGTGAAAAGAGCAGTAGTAAAAGGGACATAGGCGAGGGGAATAGGGTTTGAACCCAAATGGGACTACCTGAAACATAAATATGGCTAGAAGATGTCGTATTATGTCAGTAAATGTTAATTGTATGTTAAATAGACAAAAATATGGAGGGCTTATAAGATGGTTGGCTTCTTTTTCGTCTCAAGTCCTCTTTCTTTCAAGAAACCCACCTAAAAACAAATTCACCAAAGCTCTTTAACCCTGGGGTTTTCTCTAATTCTTATTTTGCCTCAGCCGGGGTGGCAATGAGAGGTGTAGCCATTTATTTTTGTAGAAGCATGGTCTGGGAATTTGTCCAAGTCCAGAGAGATCCTCAGGGAAGATGGTTATGGGTTATGGTTAAGATAAACGGGAATATGTTGAATTTCATCAACTACTATGGCCCAATTATGGATGATCCCTCAGATTATTCTGGGAGGGGATTTCAACTACATCCAAGATCTTAGAGAGGATACCTCTAATAAAAACAAGAAACAACTGAAGCCAAGACTAAAAAAGTCTTTGAGGCCTTAATACAAGATTTTCAGCTGATCGATCCATGGCGAAAAGCCAATTGGGGGACTCTTGATTATATCTGTTTTCTCACCAATTTCAGACAGCATCGCGTATAGATTTGTTTTAATATCTCGATCCCTGAACCTCGTAGAGGCACAAATTGTGGCTAATTCTTTCTCGTACCACTCCTTTGTTAGGCTGGACCTAGAAATTGAGGATGGGAGGAGGGCTAGATCCAGGTGGCAGATGGACCGCCTCCCCCTCCAGGATCTTCAATGGGTAGAAAGACTAAGAGAGTGAATACTTGACTATTCAGTATGGGGTGCATTTAAGGCGGCTGTTCGTGGTCAAATGATTGCCTTTTCAGCTGCACAATGGAAATCTCGACGCATTAAAAAAATAGCCGAACTCCAGCAAGCAGTCGAAAGTGTTTTAAATCAGAGAAATTCCCCTTCACGGGGTCAGCTTGACAAGGCTAAGAAGGCGCTAAGGGATTTTTTCTTAGTATAAGAAATCAATAGCTCACGGACCTTTCAACAACGTGTTTATGAGGAAAGCCAAATGGTTGACAAACTACTAGCCGGGTCTACTAAGGTTAGACAGGAAGTGGCCCCAATCACAGAGGTCATCGATTCTAAGACCAGATTAGTAGTGACAGATAGGGAGGGGATTGCTTGAGTGTTTGCGGAACATTATCAACAGCTTTACACTACTATATATGAGGTTAGCCAGAATGTGATACAAAATTACTTTGAAGGGGGTAGAACTCTCAAGGCTATCTAATACCCTTGTAGACCAGGTTCAAGCACCGAGATTTCGGTAGTCCTAAATTCAATTGCAGGAGCGAAAGCTTGCGGGGACGATGGGCTGCCCACAGAATTCTATAAAGCATTTGCTAAGGAATTTCCTTTTTGACAAAACTTTTTAACTATGTAAAGGCTGGAGGTGCTGTTCCCTCAGTTTTTAAGAAGGCCAATTATTGTCAGCTTTGTGACGAAGGGTAAGAACCCTAAGGACATTAACTCCTACAGACCTATCAGTCTTCTCAATGCTGATTATAAGATTTTAATGAAAACTTGGGCGCAGTGCTTCAGGTAAATATACCTATAAAAATCAACATTAGCTACTTCAAAGAGCTTGAATCTATGTTCAGAGAGGTTGTTTGGAGCGAGAAAGCTCCCAGGGTTAAACTCTCGGTGCTACAACTTGATATCAATCAGGGTGGGTTAGCATTACCGCAAATCCTTACATACTACAAATCCGCTATTTTAGATTTAACAGCTGGTCTGTGGTCTTCAAATGATTTATCAGATAACTTTTTTCTGGATAAAATGGTACAAGAATCTGGCTCACAGATCCCGACATTTCTTAAAACCTCAAAACTCCCCAAGAGAACCAGATACAAAACTCTTCCGGAATACTCCTTTTGACTGCAGTTCTTTTTTAAGCAAATTGGTTTTTCCGGGTTTCACTATTTGAAACTAGGCGAATTTAAAAGCTTGGGTCTGCAAATTCAGTCTAGTCATCTCAGTAATTGGAAGGATAGTGGTCTAGAAGAACTGGGGAGCTTTTTAATTCAGAATAGAGTAATTACCTGGCAAGAGGTTCAGGATAAATGCAGTGACCGGAATAAGCCTGTTTTTTTCGAATACCTACAAATTGTACATTTTTAAATAGATACACTCTTTCGTCCAGTTGTGCCCCGACTAAATTGGTGACTGATTTATTTGGAGTAACAGTTAGCTGGGGTGGGCAACTGGTACCGTCTTTTGGGTACCCAAAATGAGTCTCCATTGGTCGAGAAATTCCTAGAGAGAGTAACCCGGGAAACTCAATGTATTTTTTCTAGCCAGGAAGGGCAGGCCTTATCTCTGCTAGGGAGTAAGGCTTTAAGAGCTGTCAATTTTAAAAGAATGGCCTTTTTGTCCCGGTGGATGGCATACTTCACTCCCAAAGCCCTTAACAAGAAATATCCAGAAGTGGAGAATAGGTGTTTTCGCTGCCAGGCAGAAGGGGAAGGGGCATGGTAACATATATTTTTCACTTGTCCAAGGCTAGGTGTTTTCTAGGGCAGGATTTTTCTGACCATCAGCCGGGCAAATCAGAAGCAGATAGATCCAGTGGCGGAGGATGCCCTCTTTAGTATTACGAGATCTGGGACAAATTTGACAAAAGCGGAGGAGACTTTTCTAGCTATTTCCTCCCTTGTTGCTGGCTCCTTAATTCTTCAAAATAGGAGTTTGATGGAAGCACCTTCATAAGCAGGATGGCTAAATAAGATGAAGCGAACCAGGACTTTTGAAGAAGCATATACAAAGCGGGTGGGGCCTACAAAAAAGTTCACTGCGACTTAGAAATACTAAGTCAATCTTGAAAATGATGACGGTATAGAAGCCTGGTCAACTGTAGCACTGTAGCAATTCAGCACTTTAGAAATCTAGAATTTTTTTATTTGTAAACTGCGGGGATATTATTTCAAGTGTATGTGGGAAACGTGCTTTTTGCCAGACTACGGTAGCAATTTGTTCTTTATGCATGTATTCTTCACTCCTTTGCACTGGTTCAATCGTATGACTGGTATATGCTGATCAACTGTTGTTTTTTAAATTTTCTTTGTTGAAACTCTGTGATTTTGTCATACGTCGGGTGTTAGTTGCTTCTCTGCACTTATTTGCATCTTCAATGTACGGTTTTATCTTGGATTTGTATGTCTTGATCAAAGGCGGTGTTTAAACTCCCTGAACATTTTATTATTGTAATGTCCTTGATGCTCTGCTCAATACATTTTTTTTAAATAAAAAGATGTAGGTGAGTCACCCCTTCTGCAGGCCTTTAGCCCTAAGGCAGGGTGCACTATATTCCCCTACCATTTGGTAAGTGAACAGGGAAGCCATGAAGAGTACATGGGCTGGATACTTCCTAGCTCCATGATGGCTTGACTGATTTCTGAGATGTCTGGTACTAAACATTGTGTCTTAAAAAATCCTCACTGATTCAAGGGGGTCCCCTGAAACTTAACCAAAAATGTGTGGGGTCTCTGGCCAGTTTTCACCAGCCTGCCACCACCAGACATGTTTCTGATCTCTTGGGGCGAGACTCAGCACTCTCAGAGGACAGAAACAATACCTGCTTGGGGTGGGGGTGTTTTACACTCCCTCCAGGCCAGGATTGCCTTCCTGGGCTGGAAGCTTGAAAGACAAAGCTGCCTTTAAAATCCAACCCAGGAACCTGCAGATAGTGGGGGAGACAAAGTCTCCTTTTCTGCTCCACTTTTGGTGGGAGGAAATTCCTGAAAATAACTTAGATGAGGGGGGAGGGTCCACCTTCACCCTGCACCACCCCTAGGGCATGGCAGGCAAGATAAACCCTGTCCTGAAATTTCACCATCTTGAGATGGTGAGAAATCCTCCATTCAGGGCTAGGGTAGTGCCTCTTCCCACAGAAAGTGGTCTCTAAAGAGTGTAGACACCCTAAAGGTAGATAGCCCATTGGTTATTACCTGTCTCTCCTTGTAAGGCCCCTAAATTCAGTATTTAGGTGGCTCTCTGAGACCTAAACCTCAGATTTATCTGACCAAAAAAAAGACAAGGACAAAAAAAGACCTGTTTTGCAAGAACACAATCCATTCTGTAGAAAGAAAAGGCGCCAAACCCTGCCAGCTGAAGAGGAAGAGTCCACTCAGGACTTTCAAAGCACCAGAAGCAAACACCCATCGGGGGACTTTGAGGCATCTAGGACCCACTTCCTGAAGGGCCCAGCCGCCCTGAGATCACCTCTCCAAGTGCCATGCTCCTGACTGCAAGGACCCTAAAGACGCACAATGACCGACTGACCTGTTTGCTCTGCACTGGCCCCACTGGCCCCAGCACAGACCAACGAGCTCTGCTCCCCTGGTCCCCAAGCCCTTGCAACCTCCTCCCTCTCAGGAGACCCACCGGACTTATCTGTAAGTCCACCTGTGCAGTGCATATTCAAATTGCCCCTTTGCTCACCAGTTTCCAAAATTCCCATTGATTCCTATGGTGTGTAATTGTGCACAAAAGTGATATATTTTCCAAACTTTGAAAAATCATAACTCTGAAAGTACTTCCCTTAGAATTGTGTTCTTGGTCTTAAATAATACATAAAAATCGACTTTATGTGTACAAATTGGTCTTGCGTTTATTCTTGTGTGTGTCCCATTTATTGGATATGTGTGTGACAACAAATGCTTAGCACTACCCTCTGATAAGCCTAACTGCTTGCCCACACTACCACAACAATATAATTTGAATCATCTGCTTTTACCTCTGTGTACCATTTAGGGATTAGCTGGACTCTCTTCACAGTGTACTTCTTGTTAGTACACTATATAGAGAGCCAGCTTTCTACAACTCAGAGCAGTCAGCAAGATGCTCAGAAATGTATAATGGTGCTCCTTGGAGTTATAGAACAAGAAGAAATATTTATAGATTACTTTGGATTAAGCTACACATGGAACCATGAGTGTGAAGATTGCTCTTTTACGTCTACCACTAAAATTAATTCAGAGAGTTTTCTGTACTTAACACTTCCAGATTCTAAAACTGTATCTTCTGACAGATTGATCAAAAAGAGTGACCAAAATAATGACCTGCTCAAATATTAAATTAGATGTTATGTCTACAATGCATAAATGAAGAAGTAGAAAATACCTCATACTAATGCTACAATAACAGGTGTATTTGTAAAGCGCACATTCACCTGGAGGTATCTTGGCGCTGAATAACAGATGTTTATTGTTACCCAACTCAATGGTAACCATTTTAGTAACCTCAGATGGATGAAAGGCTAAGTGAACCAGCCAGGGTTTGAACCTGTGAACATGAGGTTGAACACAAGCCGCTGCAATGGATTCATTAATCCACTGAGCCACCAGACCCACCCAACAATGCTGCAGAGCAGATGGATCTAAATTGGAAAGAGAATTTACAAACTTCAAAGCTGGACAAATAATAATTTCTGGAAGAAAGTGTACTACTTTGACTATAATCTTTCATAAAGGAGTTAATGTAACATCTGGACACTAAACTATATGGATGGAATGCAATTACAGCAACCTTATTAAACAAATACTGCCTTTCAAACTACCAAATTCTTGCCTTTTTTTATTCAACCAAAGTTCTAAGGAGGACTTCTGTTTAAAAAGTGGTATGCAGTATTTGTTCTACGTGGATAGTCAGTGTTTAAGACATAATTTGGCCTACCAGTGGTGATGTTTTCAAACGTGTGCTTTATATCTACTAGTAGCATTGTACCTCTTCTAATATTAATTGAATTATTTTTAAGATATGTTTGTTGTCGTTACTTTAGGATCTACAGGTAAAACAATTGTTTGAAAAATTGTAGTGAGAGCAATGCATAATGTGACTTATTTGTAGTGATATTCTGTGCAGTTCTGTTTTTTTCTACAATCGTTGAGATTGTTTTTCCTCACTGTTTAATGATGAATCTTTATACAGTACATAATTTATGATGTACAAGTATGAATGGTGAGAACTCTAAGAAAGGGAAAATGAAATGATTTACAATAATGTGAAATATTATTATAGCATAAGCAATGTGTGCTGTTTTGTTGCTGGAATTTTCTTAATGTAATACTGTTGGAAATTGACCTTTTTGCAGGCTTAGCCCCACATTTTTTGCTTATTCCTCCTTATTTGTTCCTGACCTGTGGTTGTTGGCATTAGGACTCTGGGCACTTTACCACTGCTGATCAGTGCTAAAGTGCATATGCTCTCTGTGTAAATTGTTATTGTGATTGGTTATCCATAATTGGCATATTTGTTTTACCAGTGGGTCCCTAGTAAAGTGCACTGAGTGTGCCAGGGCTGGTAATTCAAATGCTACTAGTGGGCTTGCAGCACTGACTGTGAAACCCACATGAGTAGCCTTAACTCCTTGGCCACGGCGCTAATTCTACCACGGTGCTGGGGGGGTGCAGGGTGAGCGCGGCGCCGCCATGCTCGTGACGGAACCACGCCATCATGAGTCATGGGCGAGCTGTGCTCATTTCGGCATGGTTCCATCACGACTCCACCCACTCATTAATTCGCCCGCACAGGCGGGGAATCAGTGCCGCATGGGCGGAGTGGCCACAGCATGACGGAACCACGACATCATGAGCACACGCCGCCCGTGGCTCATGACGGCGTGGTTCCGTCATGCGCATGGAAGGGTTTAAAATGATGGCTCAGGCCTGCCACTGCGGTGCCTGTGCGCAGTTTGTTTACTGCCATGTTGACCTGGCCAGTGTACCCACTTGCCAGGCCTGACACTTCCCTTTTCTTACACATTGAACACCCCTATGGTAGGCGCAAGGTACCACCCCGGGCAGGGTGCAGTGTATGTGAAAGGTAGGACATGACTAGTGTGTGTAACATGTCCTGATAGTGAAATACTGCCAATGTCGTTTTTCACTATTGAAAGGTTAACTTGCCCATAGGACAGAATGGGGAATGCTGTGTAACATGTTTACCTGCATATCTTCCCATAGGAGTGAGATGGAAAATTGAAGTCTGGTATCCCTGAACTCAGAATTTAGTAACACATCTTTTAGGAAGGACGGTTTTTAAATTCTGTGTTTAAAAATAGCACTTTTAGAAAGTGGCTATTTTCTTGTTTAACCGTTCTGTGTGCCTCTGCTTGTGTGTGGATTGACAGTCTGGTTTAAGAGTGACAGGGGCTGGGGTGGCTTCAGGAATCTGGGTGAGTCAGCACTAGGTTGAATAGGCCAATCTGCATTTGGAGTGGTGGGAGGAGTAGCACCTGGGCCTGAATAGGGCTGTGCCTGCCTTCCACAATGCTGGCTCCAAATCCTGTAGTGTGTCTGATGACCCTGGCACACACTAACAAAGGGAGAAGTTGTGCACTGGTAGAGTGCACCCAGAACTGGTTTGGACCCGGTCCAGGACCCCTCACACATAGAGAACAAAGACTTTTGGGGTATAAATATGAGAGGTGAAACCCCTGTAAGTCAGACTACTTTGTGATCAAGAGGAAACCCTGCCAAAGTAGATCAGCTGAAGAGACTGAGGAGAAGTACTGCCCTTTGTGTAAGTCAGGGGTTGGCCTGCACGTTGCTGTTTCTACTGAGAGGACTAAGGGGCTTTGCTGTGTGCTGTGTCCCCTGCTTGAAGAAGGACTTTGATGTGCTGTGTCCATCTGAAGAAAAGTCTCCAAGGACCTGAGAAGAGCTGACCTCCTGTTTCTGAAGTCCCAGGCACAAAAGGACTTCACCCCAAGCTTCCCTTAACTTCCTTGCTGGAAGTTCCAATCTGCCAGGCGGGCCTGTAACTGTGTGTGAGGCCTTTTTGCTGTTGGGAGCTGGAAGCGCGACGCAACGAGAGAGAAGCAAGACGCTGCTGCAGCAGCTGCTGTCGCATCATCGAAGAAGTGTGTCACTGCTGCCGCTGTTCGCCGTCGCTTCACCGGAGAAGCGTGCCACCGCCACAGAGGGTGCCGTAGCATCACGGGAGAAGCATGTTGCAGAGCTGTTGCATCGCTGAGGAAGTAACCGCCGCTGATCGCCGCCGCAACACCAGAGAAGCATGTCGCCATCACCGAGGGTGTCATCACATCACCAGAGAAGCGTGTCGCAGGACCTGTCGCGGCTCAGAAACCACCGAGTTCGCCGCACAGCCATCAGGCATGCATGCATCGCCTCCACATTGTCACATCGCAGCAAAGATGCCATTTTGTCGCATCGCACCAGATCATCGCAACGCATCAAGGCACCATCTTGTCGCATCGTAACCGGAGCGCAGGAAGAATCAACGCTTCACCTTCACTGCGACCCTTTAGTTTGTTTTGTGTTACGCATCCCTGGCACTTTGAGACTAAAGTGTTGCATTTATCATCTACAAGTTTATTTTTGCAACAACCCTTTTTAAAGACATTCTACTGAGTTTCTGTATGTTGGAGTTTTGTCGTTTTGGTCTTGCTTAGTTTAGAAAAAGTAAATCTATTTTGTTAAACTGGTGTGGTGTCCATTTGTGGTGTTTTCACTGTGTTACTGTGAGTGTTGGAACAAATACTTTACACATTACCTTTGGGATAAGCCTGTCTGCTCATGCCAAGCTAACAAGTGGGTGAGCAGGGGTTATCTAAAGTGTGTATCCCCCTTACCCTGACTAGAAGCAAGGGTCCCTATTTGGTCAAAGGTACCTACCTTCTATTAAATACTAGTTCTATTAAATACTAACTCATATTTATGTTCTTTTTTCTTTTCCAACAGATGAACAATACTATCTATTGGAGTAAACTAATTTCCTGATTATGTCTTTCTGTGCAGTTAAAAAAACTAACATTCTCATGGGTTATACCAAGGGAGACTTTCATACAGACACTGAGACATTCAGACAAACACTGATTTAGCTACTCATATACCCAGTCAGTCACCCATACAGCTACTCACACACCCACTCATTCACATATACAGTCACTAAAACACTGACTCACTTATCAATACAACTGCTATCACATACACTCACTTACGCAGATACTCACACACACCCTCACTTACTCATTCAGATAGTAAAACACACACTCACACACCTATACAGTGACTGACTTAAGCACTCACTCACCCATGCAACCACTCACAGACCTACTCATTCATCCATACATCCCTAATACACCCAGTCACTCTCCCATGTAGCCACTCACACAGTCACTCAGTCACCCATACAGGCACTCACACAGTCACTCAGTCATCCATATAGCCACTCACACAGTCACTCATACAACAACTCATACAGTCACTCACTCACTCACACAGCCACTCATATACCAGCTCACTCCTCCATACAGCTACTCATCCACCTACTCACTCACCCATACAGCTACTCATATACCAGCTCACTCCTCCATACAGCTACTCATCCACCGACTCACTCACCCATACAGACACTCACACACCCATTCATATACCCATATAGCACTCATGCACCCAGTCACTCACCTATAAAGCCACTCAAGCTCCCTCTTACTTGCTCATACAGATACTCACACATACTCTTACTCACCCAAACAGCATTTCATACTCACTCACACACCCATACAGGCACTCATGCACCCCCTCATCATAGTACAGAGTCTTAGAATAATGTATGTCCAAGAATAGGTATTACTAGTGTGCTCTATAGCCTTGCAGTGCAGCTCTACTACCAGTAACTTTATGAGTAGCCACTTTACAGGTAGCAACAATCTATTAGTAACTAATTTAAAAAGAATAGTAGTTACTTCTCACACAGTTGCTACTTGTAAAGTTACTGGTGGAAAGGTTAATAGTCCTAAGCTTACACTGCAAAAGTAAAGTAACACCGTAAGTGTAACTTTACCTTTGTAAATCAGGGCCTCTGTGTTTTCTTTCAGTCTAGTTGCCTGTGATGGGCATTTCTACTGAATAATCCTATAGTTGAAGTTCGCCTAATAAGCATGATTCGGAATAGTGGGATCTCTGTTTTAATGTCTTTTCTATTAGCACTAGCTCACTACCTCCAGCATTAAGGAGGTCCTTTGAGAAACCCTGCAATAAGGTCTGGGAAGACTAAGAGAGGTAGCATACATCACTTTGGGACTGATTACGATGCTGGTGGTCTGACCGACAACAGCCATTGCAGTGGTCGGGAGAGCGACCGACATGCATGTGGTGGTCCAACCACCGTATTATAATCGGACCTCCGGGTTGGTGGTCCAAAGTTTACGGTACCATGGTGGACGATTGCCGAGGTCATAAAATAGGGCAGCAGCACATGCCACCACTATGTAGCAGCTCCTGCGTGTCTGTTCCAAGGAAGGGGGGCACAACATGTGCATCCAGGCACACTTTTTCAGGGGCTCCTGTGGCCGGGGGCCCTGTTTGGTACCCCTTCATCCTCTTTCTGAATACCATTTCATGGCAGGGTTCCCTCGATGAAAAGGTTGTCTAAAATGGACATTGTAATACCGAAGGCAGTGTCTTCCTCTGCACTGCAGCCATTTCCTGATGCTCATCCAACTGCCGCACTGTCGGGATCCAGGATCCTGGCGGTGGTGCCGTTGTGGCATCGGGCTGATGCCGGTCAGACTGCCATCATCCAAATACGGCAGTCGAGCTAAAGGGCTGCTGGTGATCGGACCACCACCAAAAGGATGTCAGGCCCATAGCATATTCAGGCAGGAAGTTAAGAACTAAGTACTAAAGTTTTCTCAGGCAGGAGAGAAGGTGATTTTTGTGTATGTTGTCGGCAGACCCAATTAGTGGTCAATAGTTTCAGAGGAAAGCACAAGGGCAGTGACAAGTATATATCTCTGGTAGGTGACTGGATGCTGCAAAGCCTCATCAAGCAATAATGTCCAATATACAGTGGCTTTTATTTTTTCCCAATAAAATAGCAGGGTATACTGGATTGCAGGATGCGGTAACTAACCTACTGAAGAATAAATACATCGCAAGCGACTTCAGGTAGGGAAAGTCTATGGGTGAAAACTAGATGTAGAGTATAATATGTGAAAATGTCAGAGGACAGCTTCTTGTCTCACTCTTGTCACTAAATCACAATGCTACACTAACTAGTAATGCAAAGACAGATACTAAAGATAAATAAAGGCTAATTTATTTACACATAGGAAGCCCACCCTCTCCACCCACAACAGGACCACTCCTTCCCCAAGCAAACCCCCAAAATGTCCAAAAGATAAAAATGTCCCTTTCCCGAACGCCCCTTCCCATCCTAGCCTTCTGCAACAGTCTCTTCCACCCAAAGAACAAGACAGTTTATAATAGTAGGTCCCTGAGTGCATTGGAGTCCTGCCTCACCCTGGCAATCTCTTGGACCAGGTTCCTAGGGTGAAACTAAACAGACACTTTATGTGTGTTTGTATATGAATTAGCTGCCATTAATGAGAAAGGCGTATTTATGTTGCAGAAATACTTGACTACATGTGCAACATTAATGGAGCCATGATGGTGGGTCTGATAATCTGCAGCATGTTTTTGCGGCAACTGTAATGGCATTCTATTAACTTATTATCATTAATAACAATGGCCCTGATTTTCTCCTACTCACTCTTCAATTCTACCCTGAGCCCAAACTTAGAGGCTGATAAAGGCTGGCAGATGGGATATTCCGTCACATATGTGGTGGATATACCATCTGCCATATTACAGTAGCCACTGCATAGAATATAAATGATGTACTGTAGTACCTCAAGCAGGATATTTTATTTGTCATGTTTGTAACAGTATCCCATACTCCGAACTTTAAATCAGGCTCTTAGTCCCACAGTACACCGCCACCACAATTTTTTTTTCAACAAATACTTTCACTTGGCAGTAGGTAAAGTTAGTCTATGGTAAGGTAACTTATAGGGATTAGACTAGGTTGAGATTTAGCTATGGAATGGTTGGGTCGTCACTGATCATGTACTACTCTTTTGCTTAGTCACATTGGTTAATGGAAGAAAAAAAATTGGAATGTTAAATCCTGAATGGAAGTCATGAAATAAAATAAGTCACTTGGGCAGAAAAATGAGGCACATGCAGAGCTGGAATTTACATTGTTGGGTAGGCTGGGACAGAAATAATGATGCAGTGATTTAATAGGTGATTAAATGGGTACTGGGAAACACACCTTGTCTTCAGTTTGTGTGCATTGCATATTTTGCACTGTCCTGTTAAATGAAGCAGATGGACATTTCACTGCCTCCACTGTGGCGCTAAATTCAACTGTGCTGTTGTCATAGGGGGCAAAATTCTGTTGGCACTGTGGTGAAGGGCAAGACAAATACAGTATTGTCACTAAGAAAGCCAGGTGACTTACCACTTGTCCCTGACAACACTGGGACTGCTCCCCCTCCCCCAGGAGGGTCTCCTTGTCTCAGCCTCAGGCTGACTGGCACTGGAGGAAATGCTGGTGACTGTGCACCTAGGAAAAAACATAATGCACTCATTTTAGATTCCAGATTAACGACCTAATTAGTTTGCACAAGGTACAAAAGCAATACCTCACTAAAGTTAGGTTAGCTATCTTCTATAGAAAGTATCACTTTGGAAGGTTTGGTTGACAACATTTTAAAAACCCGGTAGTCAACCAAAAACCATTTTCCTCTAATGGAGGTAAAAGATTACAAATGAATAAGAATGAAACGCAATGAGGGGGTGGAAGGGAATGCAAAGGACAAATGGTGTTGGGTGGTATCTCTTTCCTGCCATGCTGCACTGTCATGAAAACTCCTAGTAAATGACAGCATTGGGTATACTAGTATATGGACACTCTGTTTCTGCCCTTAATATTTTTGACTGTTTTCCCTTAAAAGCCTTCTCAACAGACATGTTTTGCAAATACTTATGTATGAGATTCTCTCTACGTTCCCAAAAATATGTTCTTTTAACAGTATTTCTCAAAACATGTAAAAGAGGGGCAAGAGAAATCTTACTAAAAAAGGGAGAAGAAGAAAGCTACAGAGAGTTGAAAGTCCGGTGCGGAAACACGAAATATAGAAAACACAGGGAAATGCAGGGATAATAAACATGACTAATGATTAGGTTGGGGAGTTGGAAAAATAATAAGTACAGAAGGTCCAAGGCACTGGTGGTGGGAGTGGTGGTGGTGGCTGCTGTGGTGCTGGTGATGGCAGTGGCAGCCACTGGACCTAGTCCTGAGATGCACTCTTCCCCTTGGATCCTTATGAAAGGAATAAAGATAAAAAGAACAATGATTAGTGGTTGTTATGCCTGGCATTTCTTGGCGTGATTACCCCTGACTTTTTGCCTCTACTGCCTCTATTTTCGATGCTGTGATGGATTTCGTTTGGCCAACTTAGATGCTTTGGGCACTTTGCCACTGCTGATCAGTGTCAAAGTGCAAGTGCTCCCTGTGTAAAGTGTAATGGTAATTGGTTGTCCATGATTGGTATGTTTGCCTTACTAGTAAAGTCCCTAGTAAAGTGCAATATGTGTGCCAGGGCTGGTAATGTAAATGCTACTAGTGGGCCTGCAGCACCAATTGTGCCACCCACACAAGTAGCCTTAAAGAGAGAACTTAGGCCTGCTACTGCAGTGCCTGTGCGCAGTTTGTTAAATTGCAATGTTGTTCTGACAAGTGCACCCACTTGCCAGACCTTATTCATCTCTTTCTATGCACATCAGACACCCCTATGGTAGGTCCAATGTACCCCCGTGGGCAGGTTGCAGTGTGTGTGAAAAGTAGGACATGTACTACGGTGTGTACCATGTCCTAGCAGTGAAATACTCTCCATTTCGTTTTTCACTGTTGAAAGTTCATCTTGCCCATAGGATAGAATGGGGAAGGCTGTTTAATATGTTTCCAGCCTATCTTCCCAAAGGCTTAAGATGGAGAGGTGAAGTTTAGTAGGCCTGAACTCAGAATTCAAGAACACATCTTTTTGTGAAGGTGTTGTGTGTTTAGAAACCACTCTTTTAAAAGTGGCTGGGTTTTTGTGTTTTAACATTTCTGTGTGTCTCTGCCAGCTGTTGATTGACTGTCTGGATTTGAATGTGCTAGTCTCTGGAGAATGTTTTGACCCAGGAGAGGAGGTGAGACAGCAACAGGCTGACCTGCATCTGGATTGTAGGGGGAGGAGTAGCCCCTGGAGGTAAAGAGGCCTGGGCTGCAGCCATAAACCAATGGCTACGTCCCCTGCTGAGTAATTAAGGACCCAGACCTCCAATATCAAAGGCCTGAGGTGTCACTGGCAGGGAGACACCCAGAACTGGTTTAGACAGGGATCAGTGCCCCCCTGAACACAAAGACTTCAAAGACATTTAGGGGTATAACTATGAGAGCTGAAACCCCTGGACTTTGGAATAGAATTGGATTGTTCAAGACTGAACAAGTCTGAAACTACTTCGTGGTCAAGAGGAACCTCTGACAAGGAAGTAACAACTGAAGAGAGTGAAGGAAAGGACTGCCTCTTGCTGTGTGTTCTGGGATTTGCCTGCAGTTTGCTGCTTGAATTAAGGAGAGGCTAAAGGGACTTTGCTGTGTGCTGTGTCACCCTGCTTGAAAGGACTTTACTGTGCTGTGTTTCCAGAAGTGTCTCAGCGACGCGGTGTGCGTGTGCTTTGTGCAGCCTGAGACCCTCGTAAGGAGTGCCCTCTGATTGTGGGTACCTGGAGTCCAAGCGAGTCTCAGCGACGCTGTGTGTTTTTGCTTTTTGCAGCCTGAGCCCTTCGTGAGGAATGTCCTGTGATCGTGTGCACCCGGAGTCCAAGTGAGTCTCACGACTCTGTGTGAATGTGCCTCGTGCAGCCTGAGACCTTCGTAGGGATTGCCCTGTGACCGTGCACACCGGAAGTTCAAGAGTGTCTCAGCAACACTGTGTGCATGTGCTTTTCGCAGCCTGAGACCCTCTGAAGATTTGCCCTGTGATCGTGGGCACCGGAAGTTCAAGAGTGTCTCAGCAACGCTGTGTGCATGTATTTTTTGCAGCCTGAGACCCTCTGAAGATTTGCCCTATGATCGTGGGCATCAGAAGTTCAAGTGTGTCTCAGCGACGCTGTGAGCATGAGCTTTTTGCAGCCTGAGACCCTCAGAAGATTTGCCCTGTGAGCGTGGGCACCAGAAGTTCAAGTGTGTTTCAGCGACATTGTGTGCATGCGCTTTTTACAGCCTGAGGCCCGTGGAAGACTTGCCCTGTGATCGGGGGGCGCCAGGAGACGAAGTGAGTCTCAACTATACTGTGTGCGTGTGCTTCATGCAGTCTGAGACCTTCGTGAGGATTGCCCTGTGACCGTGCACACCTGAGGCTCAAGGGAGTCTCAGCGACGCTGTGTGCGTGTGATTCGTGCAGCCTGAGACCTTTGACCTTTGTGAGGATTGCCCTGTTACCGTGCACACCCGAGGCTCAAGGGAGTCTCAGCAACTCTGTGTGCGCGTGCCCTGTTGCAGACTGAGATCTTCGTTATCGTCATCGGCCTGGAATCAACCAAGTCGCATCGGAGGCCCAAGCTGCGAGAGGCGAAGAGGAGAGCAAAGTCACACCCCCCAGGTAACTTGTGTCGGTGCCTGGGGCGCGGTGCGGGCTCGGATAGAGATGCTCTCGGCCTCTCCCCTTCTGGTAGCGCGAGCCTCCGTCCCAGCTCGTATCGCGGTCCGTACGTGCCAAGAAGTGGCAGTACCGGGGCCGGAGTGGGGAGCTGTCCTTTGGTTTACACCAGATCCGTGTTGGGGACATATGTTGGCGGAAGCTGACCGCGAGTCAGCAGGAGTGGCAGAGAGACTATCTAAAGCACAGTGATTGGTGGTGGAGTGCCTTGCACATTGCATTGTTTCTACATTACGAACTACCTGATTATTACATTGCGCATTGCATTGTGTTTTCATAACAAACTGCCTGATTGTTACATTGCGCATTGCATTGTGTTTGCATAATGTACTGCCTGATTGTTTCATTACGCATCACATTAGTTTGCATCACGAACTGCCTGATTGTTGCATTACACATTTACATTAGTTTGCTTTACGAACTGCCTGATTGTTGCATTACGCATTGCATTATTCTGGTACAACGATCGGCTGGATTGTTGCATAACGAAGTGCATTATTGTTACATTGCAAAGTGCCTGATTCTTGCATTATGAACTGCATAGCATTGCATTAGGATTGCATTGGATCATCTAGAAATGCTCATTAATACAGTCAGAACCTACAAGGCCTTGCTGGCCTAATAACCAGCATATGTTGGAGCCTTATCGTGTGGTCTCATTGTATATCTTTTTATATAAACTTATACTTGTTTTTATATGAAACCTGTGTGGAGTACATTTGTGGTGTCATCATTGGGTCACTGGGAGTGTGGTTGCAAATACTTTACACAATTGCCTTGAAGATAAGCCTGGCTGCTCATGCGAAGCTACCGAGGGGGTGAGCGGGGATTATCTGAGAAGGTGTCCTTCCTTTCCCTGATGTGGAAGCGAGGGTCCCTACTTGGCCTAAGGTACCTACCTCAGCCAACTAGGGATCCTGGTTCTAACAGTGGTACTCCCTACAAAAAACATTTTGCAAGGCACAGCATTGCAGTTTCTAAATCATATAGCCTATTTCCAGTCTACCTTCCAACCCTAAGATTATATTTTGAACTAGTTGTTCATTCCAATGAATTATCTTTGCTTTTTTACCCCCTTTAGCTATTAATGGTCCAAGTTGGTATCTCTTTGTTTTCTTCACCTCAGAGAGATTGGGACTGATTGAGCTGCATAAAGCAATAGAGAAGATCGCTAACACCCGTGATATACTACTATTTTATTGGTGACATCCTTTAAGTCAGTCCAAAAGAGCACCTCTCTCAAAGTGGAACAGAATCCTGGCAATATCATTCACTTGATGCCCACTCCACTCCTATGGTTCTACACCCTCCCTGTGAGGCTGGCAACATGCACCTTTACTTTGGATACCAGCATTCAGATTTTTCAAGGGTTGTGTTGCCCTTGCGCCTTGCAAAGTGGCACAACAGCTACACAAACCATTAAGTGATATTTACCAAGCCATGCAAAGCCACCTTATGTGGCCCTGCAGGCTTGGTAAATCTGGAGTAACGTAACAAAGCAGGGCAAGTTTCTGCCTTGTTTTACTCTGCACCGGGAAGGTGTTACATGTGTGGAGAGAGGGTGGTCCAATGCATTCACTTTGTATTTTGGCTCGTTCACAGAGTTTCCTTCACTGGTATGTGTGAAATGCTATGCATTCCCAGTAGAGGTGCAACAAGGAGAAATATGTTTGTTTCTCCTTGTATTTTCCTCTTATTAACTGTGATACATTCTACTAAAACTACTACTGTTCGAAATTGTTATTCTTAAGAAAGGAAAAATTACTTTCTATAGAAATGTCAAAATGGATGGTGCATCTGCGTTCTTCTTGAAATGTCCTTCTTGGGGGCAGAGCTGAACCGGTCCGGTAAGCAAAAGTGTTATGGAACTTTTGATCAGAAGAAGAGATGGCCAGTGGAAGGCAAAAAAGTAAATGCTAATTTTGTTGAGTCAAGGTAAGATTCATGGTGGATGAGGAACAAGAGGGCAGAGCAAAGGCTGCTACAGTTCTGTGCAACAAAGAAGTGAGACCAATCTCAAATCAACAATCCCAAACAAATAGCTGCATGTACCTCGCTGATCCCATAAGTTCATTAGCTAACACACTTGAGTCTGACCAATTCTCTTTATTCTCCTACTGTGCTGTTTCAGTGCCAGTGCAATCTTTTGGTATGAAGTGTTTTTCCATTGTAATCATGGTCAATCTCTCCACATTTTGAGGTGAGAGACTGCTCCATCTGACTGTGACAACTGTGCCAGCTGCTCTGAATACACGCTCAGAAGACTCAATGGCTGCCGGACAACCCTCTAGAACATGGATTAACTGTGGCCTTTGTAATATCATCTTTGATCTACCTAAAATGTGTCTTAGCCTACTTCAGTCTTACTTCCTCACAGAGTAGCAGTCTCACAGTATTAATGATTAGCCTTACAAAACTCACAAACTAGCAGATAAATACTCCCAACCACATGTTTACACTCATTTCAGCATACTACAGACAGTACCCTCACACCCCTAATACAGTAGCACTCTCACTATATCAGCGGCACTATTTTGCCCTCAAACACTAGTAGCCTTTCACTCATGATACTACTTACATACTCTATCAGAGTATCAGTTGCATACAACCTAAAACACATTCACACTCACCTCTACCTGGCACTGACAAACTACTGACAACACTTTCTCACCCTTTACATACCAGCTGTCACACACTACCAGAAGCACACATGTCTCACAGACCAGCAGTCACACACTACTGAGAGCACTCACACCCCTTATAGTAACAGACACACTATAGGCAGCAGTCATTCACCCCTCGCAGACTAATCGTCACACAAACAACACTCACACCTGTCGTGAAGAATAACAGTCTCACACCAACAGAAACACTCTAAAACTGCTCAGAGTAGCAGTTTCACCATACTGACAACAATCGCCTTCCTCACAGACTAACATCAGCACATATTAACAGCACTCTACACCACTGAGAGAAGCAGCCACAGTGCACACAGTACTGAAAACATTCACAGTCTATGAGTCAGTTACACCACACTCATACCCTTCATGGAGTGGGACATTCAAACTACCAGAAAAAAACATTTACATTTATTTTCCAGCCTTCCCTGCCAAACACCACAAAAGGAATATCATGTTCCTCACAGATAAGCAGCCAAACACTTTTAACAGCACTTTTAGTCTCTCACAGGTTCGATGGTATGCACAGCCACTCTCTGCATAGCACTGACAACCAAAAAAGTCTAACTGTTAATACTACAAACACCAATATCTTACCCTTCATTAAGTCTAAGTATCAAACTGTCAGAAAACCTCTTTCACTTATTTCAGCCTAGCAGCCACACACCACTCCTACCTCTCTCACAGATAAGCAGTCAATCACTATTGACAGCACTTTCAGTCCTTCTTAGATAAGATGTTTCACATCGGGATGCACTCTAGCAGTTTAGCACTCACACACTGCTGACACTTCTATAAGTAGCAGTCACACACTGCAGACACACTACAGACAGCACTTTCACATCCCTCACTGGTTACCAATCTTACACTACCAAAAACGAACTCACACCCCTCACAGATTAGCAGCAAACCCAATATGTATGGCTTATAACTGAAAGTGCATCTTCCTTGATTGTTGATTTTTTGTTTGTATTACAGTTTATATGTGAGTGGGTAAATGAAACAGCATGTCAATGTGCAAATAAGTAGTTGCATGTGCCTAAGGATGAGTGAATGATTGCATAGATGTTGAGTGCTTTCTTGTGTGGACAGATCAGTGAGTAGTTATGTGGACATATACACTTTCAGTTACAAGCTAGCCCTGGTGGATCTACCAATGTTTGCTTTAAAATCGGAGGGGGCATAGTGTTGTAGAGTTGGAGGTAGCGGTGGGTGAGCCATTTATGTCTTGAGCCAGGCTTAAGCAGGAGGCCTGGTACTGGCTCAGTTCGGGACATTCTTGGACCCTCAAGCCCAAACGAGCTGAGCTTTAATGTGCCTTCTACCTACACCATCATGCACCAAGAATTAAAAACAAGGCATAAGGTTTTGATGTTAAGAAGGAGAGAAAGAGTTAGCCATCTAATGTGTAAATTGCTTAATGTGAAATCAGTTAACCTGGACCAATCATGGCTTCTCCTCTTGACCAAATTGTGTGATTCTAGGCAAATAGTTTAATTATTTCAGAGCCTCCTTTTTATTCATTATCACATATGAAAGCACCTTCTAATAAGTGAGTGTAGGACGTGGGTTGAATACAAAATTTCTGATGTATTAAGGTGAATTGCTTCTACTGGTTAATAAATACATTTTTAACAATTTTAAAGAAAACATCATATTTTCACATGATGTTTGTTGCATGATTTAGATGCCAACTATGTTCAGGGTACAACTTGTTTGCAGGCTTTGAGTACCCAGCCATATATTGGCTTTACTCCTCCAGTTAATTTGTTGGCTCTCCCAGCCCAATTTAATGGTCAAACCTCCTGGGATATTGTGATGGTGACTTGATAATTGCATAACAGGCATGAGAGAATGCTGCAGAGTTTGATGAACACCTGTATACTTCTCTATGCACATCTTGTAATTTGAATTTAAACACATTTTCAAATGCTAATACCTTCGGAAGTCAGGTTTTCAAGAGATTTCTTTTATAATTTAGGTAAAATCTACAGTCCTTTATTCCTATGCTAGTCCCATTCATGTCAATCTTGTAGACATACACTGTAGGATTAAGCTAATCTTATTATTGCAACTCATCTGTTGAAAATGAGAAAGAAGCATGGGGGTACAATTAATAAATATATTTATCGTCATCTTTTAATTTTATTTAATTTATTCTAACATATCAAGGTGGACGTATTCACGCTTTATCTCATTCTGGCAGACTGATGCCACTGAGCCACAGCTGGGTAGATGCTGCAGTTCAGTTGACAGTACTCCCGACTCCAACTAGAGTAGCAACATAAAAAAAAGAGGTTAGGTTCTTATCACAGCAATTTCCATCAATACCAACTAAATGTTACTATTAATTCAACTTCATTTTGAAATCTACCCGCGTTGGCCCCCCCTGCAGTATTGTAGGAGAACTCTGGAACAAATGATAAAATTCACTTCAATGGCATTTACCAAAATAAATGACTCAGCACTACTGCTTTACACCTGTTATAATAATATATGAATCAATCCAAGAGATATTAACACAGTTGTTTTACATAATGCACAGACTTCATTGTAATCATCATAAAATAGGAGTTCTTAATTCATGACCTTCATTTTTTAATAAAAATTGCTTCTTTTATTAGATAGTAGCGAATGTGTTTCATCCCAGAAGGACTTTTTCAGGGCTAAAAGACACATCAAAAATAAAAAATTTAAAACGATATACACAATAACTCTACATAGTACAAAAACAAACCCCCCCCCCAAAAAAAACAAATATTTTTTATACAGTAGACCATGACAAGTATCTCCACATTTTACATGGGTTACTGTGTATAATGCAATTTAATTACATCTTCCTATTCATTAACTTCCTTTAGTCTATCATGAGACAACTGATCATGAAAATTTATCTTTGCAAATTACTATACATTTATCCACCTTGATATTGTCCTACTATTGTTCATCTTCAATTATATGCCATGTTGTATCATAACCAGCAAGGAGGGTCTTAATTAGTCTACATTACTGTTCAGCAATCCTGATTATACCTTGAAATCGGGTTTCAGTATAGATCTCAATTATGCGGAATCATGCACGTTTTGCTACTTATGTAAAACTATTTAAATATACCATTATTTTTACATCTCCAACAGAAAGTGAAAAGCACTAATGCCATCATCAATATTGGGGTGCAACCAATTTGATATTGAGCCTTATGTTACAGATCCTAGTCATGTCCTAGTCATGTGTCAATGGCAACTTAGACCATATAAAACTAAGTCAACCCACATCCAGCATTCCTCTATACCTTATGTTTCACTGATGGTCCAAAAAACATAGACTGTCTCACATTGATGATTTTACAGTCACAGGAACCAAAGACACACTAAATGTGGACATTATATTAACCCGGGGTATGTGTGAACATGATTTAAGCACTGCAATATATCTTGCATTTGAAAACTCCAAAGTATCCTGCCTGAATGGTGATAATCCCATATGAAGCATAAGTAGCGAAACCCCAGTGGTGTTCCCGTCACTTTACATGAGTACACATGGAATCATGACCACCATATGGATACCAGAAATATTCATCCTGGTGTTCTGAGTGCGTAAGAACTAAAAGAATAGTGCAAATTTGAGAAGTCAATAATACTGAACAAACAAATAATCAAGACACAAAGTTGGACCCGCTCCTACAATACTTATCAATGAGTATGGTAGCTCATGCCAAATGTCCTGTGGCAGTTTTGGAGTTTTCAAATTGTGTTCATGTGTGATGCCTGACACGGATTATCACCATTTCAGGTGTTCATATGTGAATCTGGATATGGGCATATCGCCATTCATGTGAGATATTTTGCAGCACCTAAATCATGGTAACACATAGCACAGGTTAATACTATGTCCACATTTAGTGTGTCTTTGCTTGCTGTGACTGTGAAAACATCAATGCGAGACAGCCTATGTTCTTTTGACCATCATTGAAATGTAAGGAATAATGTAGTGCTGCATGTGGGTTGGCTTAGTTATATGGTCTAAGTTGCCACTGTCACATGCTTCCATGATTAGGATCTGTCACCTACGGCTCAATATCAAATTGGTTGTACCACAATATTGATGATGGCATTAGTGCTTTTCATTTTCTGTTTGAGATATAAAAATCATTGAGTATTTAAATTGTTTTACATATGTAACAAAGCTTGCAAGATTCTGTGAGATTTACGCTGAATCAGTACCTCTTATTGAGTTTGAGCATCACAGAGTACACGTTCATTTTTAAGTCTGAAATGTTGGTCTTGTGTACTGTTTAGGTTCACTAAGATTCCATCTAATATAAGGTGGAAGACCCTTAATAGGAAGTCCACTGGAATTTGACATACAGTACTGTACTTGAGGTTTTGCAACTTTGGATTTCAAGGTGTATCACACAGATTTGACCTTCGATATACGGAAATCTTTCTTAATTAAGGTACATTATTTTCTTATTTTGTGGAAGGGTCTCCAGCTGATGCTAGAGACCCAATTTAACTACTTGGTTTGGTTTATCTTTAAAAAGAACACTGATTTCATATGTGTTACAGGACCTAAGGGAATATTGTTCCATTTGAAGACTAATTCACACACTGGGCTTGAGGAAGAAAGGAGATGATGCTCTAAAAACTTCAAGGCTAAATTCTCTTGGTAATAAAACCATGCCACCCTTTCTCTATGTCACCAAGAATCACAATTTTAAGGTATATTCAGGTGTGCTGAACAGTAATGTAGTCGAATTAAGATGCTCCTTGCTGGTTATGATAAAACATGGCATATAATAGCATATGAACAATAGTAGGACAAAATCAGGGTGGATAAGTGTGTAGTAATTTATACTGAGAAATGCTCATGATCATTAGCCGCATGATAAACTCAAAGCAGTTGATTTAATGAATAGAAAGATGTAATTAAGTTGCATTATGCACAGTGAATCAAGTAAAATGTGGAGATACCTATCATTTGTTTACAACATTGTACTGTTATAAAATGATGATCTACTGCATTTACAATATTTTTTGGGGGGTGTTGTACTATGTATAGTTATTGTGTATATTATTTTTAAATCTGTATCTTGTAGCCCTGAAGTAGTCCTTCTGAGACAAAACATGTTGGCTATAAACAAATAAATGAAAACGTTTTTTATATAAAAATGAAGATCATGAATAAAGAAATCCTATTTCAAGAATGAATACAATGGAGTCTGTGCATTATATAAAACAACTGTTTGAATGTTGGTTGGAATAATTAATATAGTGTTACAACAGTGAAAAGCAGTGGAACTGAGTCATTCATTTTGGTAACTTTTTATGGAGTTTCTCCTGAGTGGAAGATTAAGAGGACTTTTTTTCCTGAATCGCGCACTACTTTAATTTAACAAAACCTTTACCCATTATACTGTTAGGTGTGATGCACTTCTGCCTCAGCCTCTATGCATAAATCACTTCTAGAGCATCTCTGCTTGAGAAGTAAGGATTGTCAATGGAAAACAAATGCTAAAGATCTGTGACTGTAAAACAGTGACTAAAGACTACAGCAAAAAATATGATCCAACATTATGGAGCCACTACAATCATAAAGGAAGAAAATCAATGCCACTTTTACCGCCAGGTTACCGCTGAACCCTACCTTGTTCCCCAGACCCTGATGTAATATCATCAATGTATTCAGATTTCTGAGTCTTGCCAGGTCTTCCCAGGTCTTCATCTAACAACGACCCTTTAGTGAACTCTATATTGATTGAATGAAACATTTGTTTTTACGTCACAGTAAGTGAATTGAGAGCTGCAGACCAGGGGCATAACATAGGCCCCCGCAGCCTCCGCGATGCAGGGGGCCCCGAGCTGCAGGGGGCCCCCACAGCACAATACTCTGGCCCAAGAGCTCGGATTAGATCCGGAGTGGGGGCCCCTCCGTGTACGTGGCAGGGGGGCCCCCTCAAATTTCGTTACGCCACTTGCTGCAGACATCAGTGGGGAATTGAAGTGGTCTGCCCTCAGTGGGGGGGGGATTGCATCAGTAGCAGAGCCGGGTTGGGAGGGGTGCATGGATGTAGTGATGGAGCGGGTAAAATGTTTTCTTTTGATATACCCAATCCATTTATATAAGTTTATATTAAAACGAATAATAATTAATTCTAATAACTAATTGAATGACGTGATGGTACTAAACCAACCTTATTAACCAAGAGAATATACGTGGGAATGCATTTGCATGGCTAAAATAATAAGTGAACTAAGTTTGTATGCATATTAAAACGATAAGTGTTGCTTAGGCAGTGTTAATGTGATTTTCGCTTAAATAAACCAGCATTAACGGCTTTAAATGTTGCATATGGCTAGATAAATGCATACACATAAGGGTATTAGCAAGGGAATAACACTGTTTTAATCATTTCCATGCATTAATTACGATTTTGTGTTCCTTTGCTTAAAGTTGACTATTCTGGCCTACCTAAAGATGGCCGCCGACTGAAACCTAACTAAAGTACATGACTTCATCATTTGAACAATGAAGAAAGGCACCTGCACTGACTTTGTTCGTGTCCTTTCCATGACCTGTCAGACCATGCCCATGAAGACTACCCTGGGCGAGATGCCAATGTCCCTGAACGTGAAGCAATTGTTGCCAATGGGAAAAGTGAACTACTGAAAGCCACCTATTTCCAACAGACTGATACATTTTTGACCTGGGAACAGCCTTTTCCATACGCCTAATGTAGATCTTCATCTACATGAGAAAATTTGAAAATGTTTCCTAATGTATTGAGATGTATTCGAATTCAGCCAATCAATTGCCTGGGAATAAAGAAAATGTTACTGTTATATGTAAATTTTAGTATAAATATTAGTAGTATAGAGAGGGAAGGTACCCCGTACTACATCACTGCTACCCTGAGATGCTAAGCTATGCGACACTCCATGCTGCTCTTCGCTAGAGATCCTTATGCTGACGGAAGAGGACGGGACTTTAGGACTCTGATGAACTTTCCGAGGAGCAGTTCTGACTTAGAAAACGACAATTAGCCAGAATAGGTAAATATGACAAAAGATAATATTGCATCAGTAGGATTTAACCTGCATTTTAATTAGATAAAGAAAATCATTATTTGAAGAACTGTGTCGAGTGATTATTCCTTTGAAATGTGTATTGATTAATTTAAGAGTTTAGCGCGTCATCAAATCCAATATCAACTAAATGATCTAATCGACCTCCGGATGGAGGAACTGTTAGGGTAAGTCAGTAGATGTGATTTCCTCTATCCGGGTGAACAGCTGTGGTTCGGGATTTGATATCCCTCTGTAGGCACGGATAGTTTGAGAGAATGAATGTTGGTGTTATGGGCCCCACCAGCGTGTGATGTGTGTATGTGCGTGTGACTGAGAAATCATTCCGTCCGTGGAAGCAGGGGGAGATTTTGTGTTCTGAACTGCACCAGTATTTCTGGTAGCTAGAGATGGTTTTTATTGTTTTGGTTTGATGATTTTGGCATGTATATAGCTTATCGATTATTGATTGGTATTGATAAATGTACTAATACTATATGTTGAAGTCGTATTGAGTTTTATGTTGTCTGTACGGCTTCTGGGAGGTAGGAAGTCGGGAATTGATGACAGTTCCGTAGTAGAGCAGAGGTAAGTGCTGCTCTCGGGAAAGACGGGATTGTGGTTGCCCGTAGGTACACGGGAGAAATGTGTGACAGTTGAAGTTGCACGACGCATTGTCTGGGTTCGATTCGGCAGCATCGCTGTGTGTTGCCATTAGTGATATTCTCTGTGTGAAAAGTGTGAATAATAGCAAAGGGATACCTGTGAAATTTTGGTCTTAGGTACCAGGAAACCAATTGGCATACCGATAACGCTTATCACTGAAAAGGTAGCAGGTATTCTCTGAGCTTGTTAGAAGGACAAAGTAGAGGTAAGCGCTGCTTTGTTAACGTATGTTATAATTCTGTAGTAGGACAGACTGTTCGCTGTTCTGGGAAAAGACAGGATTCTGTGTGAATGAACTTCATTTTCTTGAGTGAAAGTGCGTGAATGAAATAGCATTCGGATTAATTGCGGAACTCTGGATTTATTTCTCAGGAGCATTGCGTTTCCAACTATCAGCCTCATGCATCAAGCCAAAATCCAGTCGGTAAAATACCGATTCGCTAATAGCTCCCGGTAGCGAGGTAAAAATACCCACTTCAAATGCATGAACCCAAAACCTGAGCAAATAACGAATCGCTAAAATAAATCAGCCAAAATACAGAATCGCTAATAACCAAAATGCAAAATTACCGAATCGCTAAATACCGCTTTAGCAGTTACCGAAATCACTATTAGCTCCCGGAAAGTGCCAATAGCAAATAACGAATCGCACCCCAATGCAACAACAGTCGCTAATAACGAAAATCCCAAAAATCGCTATTTTGCAAGAGCTAAATAAGGGGAATCAAAACCTGGAGGTAAAGTTAAAAAAAAAAAAAAAAAAAACCAATTTCAACATGTGCAAATGATTGAGGCAATCACAAAACCCTTAAATGTGGCCCAGGAGACCCTGTTGGCTCCCACAAAATGGCTGCCCTCTACGTGCTTGCAAGGAGGATGCGTATCAATGCTGAAGGACAGCGCAAGAGAAGGGTCCAGGAGCGAGTTTTCAGACTGCGCATAACCTTGCGCGGGCAGAATGAGGACGAGGTGTACGAGAAGTATCGCCTCAATCGTGCAATGATCATGCGCCTGATTGCAGACCTGGAACCATTACTGCAGCACCAGACACACCGGACCAATGCAATCCCTGCGCACGTTCAGGTCCTATGCAGCCTGCACCTACTGGCCTCAGGGAGTTTCCAGGGGGTAATTGCGGTGGCCGGAGGCGTATCGCAAAGCGCACTGTCACGCTTCTTCAAGAAATTCCTCGATGCCAAGCTGACAATGCTACACACCCACATCAGCTTCCCCACAACCCCACAGCAGTTGGACCGCACCAAGCAGACATTCTACCAGGTGGCACAATTCCCACATGTGATTGGATGCATCGACTGCACGCATATCCCCATATGTCCACCCGCAGCAAATGAGTAAATTTTCCGGAACCGCAAGTCATACCACTCAATCAACGTGCAGGTTGTGTGCGATGCCAATAACATCATAACGGACCTAGTGGCACAATTCCCAGGGAGCACACACGACTCCTACATCTTCCGCCACAGTGGAATGCACAGGCGACTAATCAACGGAGAATTTGGAGAGGGACTCCTGCTAGGTACGTAAATATACGCTTCCCCACACCAACACCACACATGTACATCACCAATGCTAAGTCTATGCTTCTATCTTCTAGGTGACAGTGCTTACGCCCTGCGTGAATACATACTCACACCATACATCAATCCAGCAACCCCGCAGGAACATTGCTACAACGCTGCACACATCAGCACTAGGAATGTCATAGAGAGGACATTTGGGATTCTGAAGAGTCGCTTCAGAATCCTACACAAGACTAGCGGCGCATTGCTATACAAACCTGAAACATGCTGCCGGATAATTGCTGTATGTGCAATGCTGCACAACATTGCCACCAGAAGGGGGATACCCATAGAGGTGGACAGGGATGACGACCACCAGGATGACCAACCACCCGCCCGACACCGACAGGCACACGTCCCTAACACAGCAGAGGGCCACAGGAGGCGGACATACATCATGCAACATCATTTCTGAATCAGGTGGGAATGAAACGTTACAAGTCAGTTTTGTGTGCAACTGTTTAATGCACAGTAGCACTGTGGTATGTGCAAATGAACAAGCTATGGAAATAATGCACCACAGGAAACAAGTAACAACAACTGTGCGGAAAAGTCACACCTGTGCAGTCTCAGGAAGGGTAGGTCCATGGTTGCCCCACCATGGTCCGGTATGTCTGTGCATGTTCCTAGTGGTGCTTGCCACATACCCCAAGCCTCCGCTCAGGTGTATCCAATGCCTCACCACGGCCTGTCCCCGTGGAGGCACGCAAACTGCGGCACCTGGTGCTGGCCTCTGCCAGTGACACGCTGCTGACACTGGAGGCAGCCTCACTGGCGTCATCCCCTCCCAAAGCAGCAGCACTGCATGTGCTGCTCTGAAGGTGTTCCACAGCAGTGGTGATCAGTCCTAGTGACTTTGCTACATCCCTGCAGAAGTGGCCAAGGTCCACCTGCAGGGACACAGAGCGGCGTGCCAACACTGCGGTGCTGTTGCTGTGCCGTGTCATTGCCTTTGTAGCGGCGGCGGAACGCACCAATTGCTGCTGGTGCCTCCTCTTCTGGCACTCATGGCCCTCCCTCATGGCACGTGTGAGCTCATGGACGTCTTCCCTGAGCTGAGCATTGCCCTCTGCCACCACAGTGGTCATGTCCCTAACCGCCGTGCTCATGTCCGTAACGCCGCAGTCATGGCGCGTATCTCCCTAGCAAGGCGCACGATATTGCAGCTAATGTTTGACACGTGTCGTCCCTGCATGCGCTGTGCACGCAGCATCCTCTCCTCGATTGCAGAAGTTGGTGGGACATCCTGGTCGGCTGAGGAGACGGAACTTCGACGAGCCCTGCGCCGCCGTGCGCGTCTTGCGCCTCCAGGTGGTGCATCAGGTGGTGTGATGGTGCGCTGACTGGGTGCCAATTGCGTGGAGGGTGTTTCCATCTCCTGCAAGGGCGCAACTTGGGACCTGCGCCTCTGCGCTTTTGTGGCTGTTGTGGCTGCAGCGTGTTTGGCTGGTGCCGTTGCTGGTGGCGCTGGTGCTGGTGCCGTTGCTGGTGGTGCTGGTGGTGGTGGTGCTGTTGGGGTGGCAAGTGTAGGTGATGCATGCGCATCCTGCGCTGTCTCCTGATCGGAATCGACGGGAGTTTCGGAGATCACCAGCTGGCCGCTGTCGTCCGAATCCCCAGGAGATGCATCTGTGTGTGAAACAGTGAATGGTTAGTGGGATAGTTACACCTACATAGTGTTGTACACATACATGTCCCTCTGTGGTCCACTGAATAAACAGTCTCCATCCATGTTCAACTGATGTGGTGTATGGTCATTGGATTTACGCCTGTACATGCACACTGGGCTGACTACGACTCCCATGATGCACTAGTGTCATGTGGAAAGCTGTGTGTGCCAGAGCTGCAGACACACTGAGATCGGGCTGGGGGCATGGATATGGATTTACACTATGCTGGGTGTGGGCACAGGCATGCATCTTACCTTGGGCACTTGTGGCTGCGCCGGACGTGTCCATCTGGGTCACCCCCACGACGGCTTCCCGCTCAATCGTCCCTTCCACCAGGTCCTCCAGGGCAGTGTTGGATGGTGCTGTAGAGGGGCCGCCTCCAGTCCTGCTCGCCTCCCGGAGCCTCTCCGCAATCCTCTCCATGGCACGCTTCCGCAGGTCGTACCACCTTTTCTTGAGGTCGTCGATGCTGCGGGCGTGACACCAACTGCATTCACCCTCTCACGGATGCGCAGCCATATGCGCCGCTTCTCCTGCTCAGGCACCTTGAGGGAAAGCTTGCCGAAGAGGCGGTCGTGTTTGCTGGAGACTCCCTCTATAAGGTACTCCAGCTCCCTGTCAGAGAATTTGCAGTGCTGACTCAGCGCTGGATGGCACTTCCTGCGCCATGATGTATGTCTCTGGTGATTTGCAGAGTCGGTGTGGCTTCACTCTGCACAGGCAGTCTTCCTTCACAGCTCCTGTTTGCTCCTCTGTCGAGGCTATGTGGGTGGGGCAGCAGTATTTCCTGGGTGGTGATGTCATCTGCACGTTCCCGGAGCGACGCGGTCATTTGCGATTTCGCTATCACCGATTCGCTAATAGCTAACTCGGTATTACCGAACTCGCTATTAGCTATTTCGGTATTACCGAACTCGCAATTTGCTAATGGGAGTTTGCATGCCCCGTAATTGGAAAATCGGTAAAATTAGCGATTTTTAAGGAATCGCTAAATTTTGCCGAATCTGTTGATGCATGCCAAATACCGATTCCTTAATGGCGATTCCTTATGTTTTGCTATTAAGGAATCGGTATTGGTTTGGTTGATGCATGTGCCCCATTGTGTCTTAATTTCGGAGAAAACAGTTAATTGATGTTTGGTAGAAGGGTGAAGTAGAGGGATGTGCTACTTTGCTAATGGACGTAACGATTCTGTAGTAGGGCAGAGGTAAGCGCTGCTCTCAGAGAAACAGGATTCTCGTGGGAAAGGTCTTTTGCTATTCTGTGGTTAGCGGAGCAGACAATGGAGATGTTTGTACGTTGTAACTAACAAGTATTGTAAAAATTGAAACAAAGTCTACGGGGTAGTTTTGTAAAGGAGGGGTAGGCTGGAGACAGGAGTCAGGAGCAGGAGCTGCTGCAGCGACTGTTGACGTCAGGAGGACCGCGCTGGGATTGGACAGCTATGTAGTGACGTAGATGCTCCAGGATTGGTGCGTTAGTGTGAGTCGCGCAGGGATTGGAGGTTGTGACAGCGACGTAGACGCTCCAGGATTGGTGCGTTAGTGTGAGTCGCGCAAGGATTGGAGATTGTGACAGTGACGTAGACGTGCTAGGATTGGTGCGTGAGTAAGAGTCGCGTTGCTATTGGACTAGAGATCGTACAGTTGCAGAGAAGACTAAAGGGTTCACGAAAGAAAGGAAGATGTATTATCATTCACCCGAAAAGAAGAAAAAGTCTTTGTTCAGTAAATTAAGAAATTGGTTTGTGAAAGACAAAGAGATTGTGACTAGGGAAGGACAATTACTTCCTCCAGCAAAGACCCCCGCATCCTTCATGGTTGCAAAATATGGGTACCATACTTGCATCTGGTTAGACAATTGGGCAAAGTATACCAAGGAAGATGGAGTTTTAGCGTTTCCAGAGGATGGTTCCTTTAATTTGGCAATATTACGGAACTTACGGGAAAGGATGATGAGCTTAGATCCACGGCCTAGGCCTACGCAGTTTGAGGCGTTGACAGAGTGGGAAGATGAGATGCATGAGCGAGAAAAACAGAGAAATGGCAGTAGGTACCGATACATGTTCGGACGGCCTAATGATCGTGAAACTCACTGTGACCGAATGAGAAGGTGGCGAGATGCAAATATGACTGAAGGATTGTTTCCAGTGAGAACTGTAGGGGAAAGTGAGGGAAGAAAATGCCTAGAAAAGAAAAACCATGTAGAAACCCGGAGGTATGGGGCAAATGAAACTGATGACGATGTCTTAGATGATATGTTTTTCAAAAGCCCACCTCCGTACAGGCAGGAATCAGAAACACCAACCGCAGATACACCAGTAAGAGAGACTCTGAGAATCATTAAGACAGAAGATGTGACTCCGGAGGTAAAGAGAAGGAATTCTCTTAGGGAACGGGGAAAGGAAAATAGGGTAGAAAGTGAAAATTCAAGGGAACTAGCAAAAACCACATTAGAGCTGACAGAGAAAATAAGAGAATTGACGAAAAATCTAGAAGCAGTTACTATCCCTGTGACCTTATGCCTATTTTTGAGAAGCAGAAAGACAGGGAGCACGGGCTGACAGTCCCGTATGTGAACAATAGACAGGCAGAACAGCCTCTGATGAGAGCAAAAGAAGAAAATTCCTGGGGACATACTATGAGTGAAGGTGAACTACATGTGTCAAAGAATCCATTCTATTGTCCTGATACTGTAGAGAGAAGCAGAATGATAGGAGGGTCAATATTAGAACCACAGAGACTGACAGAACCAGGAAATGTAGAAAAATCAGTGGGTATAACTACCTATGAATTGAGCGAATGGCTGAAGGGCTTGCAGGGTAAAGAAAAAGAATCCCATACCATAGATGTGGCTAAATTACGGATGGTGTTAGAAGAATTAACAGTAGGGACCATCCCCACAGAAAAGCTGAAAAATTACCAAGATGAGGAATTATTGTTTTTGTGCAAAAGTCTCACTTGGAGAGCAAAGAATTTACATGACAGACTAGCAGAAATAGCAAGTGAAATGGGAATTGACATGGACAAGGTAAAAGCTTTACAGAAGCCCTACCGAGTGGATTTCACAGAAAAAGACATTGAGAATCTGAACACTGCAGGACGAATAGGGCAGATTAGGGACATAATCACAGTGTTGAGGAAATGGGGAGATGTGGACAAATGGAAAACAGGTGGTATAGGAAGCGGGATGACACCTCAGACAGAACATTTCCAGCGTTTCCTGTGAGAGACAAGGAAAAGGTGATGACAGAGTTCCCCATGAGAGAGATTCCAGGAGGGGGATGTGTGCATGTCCCATGGACCAGACAGGACATTTTGTCATTTACAAATGACTTCCCTCGATTACGAGAAAAGCCGGTCGAGTGGTACAGACAGGTAGACAGATTTGTTAAATTGTCAAAAGTACTATGGATTGATCTGAATAGTCTGTTTGATATAATAGTGCCAGCAGACTTGTGGGCAGAATGTAAAATAGTCATAGATTGGCCGACTAAAGAGTACCCGAGAGATCCCAAAACAGGAGCCCCAGACCCAGAGGTAATGAAGAAATATGAACAGGTTATGGTGTTCCTGAAAAACAAAGTGCCTCCAAAGGAAACAGACTGGTTTAAAATAGATCGAACACATCAAGAAGCGAAAGAGTCAGTCCACACATACTATGGGAGGCTAATTTTAGCTTTCAAACAGTTCAGTGGGGATGACAGTCTGGGAGAGAAGGACCTGAGTAATTTTGTGTACAGATTTGTGTATGGTCTGCGTCCCGAAATTGGGAACATGATTAAGCAGCACACCGTGGACTGGCAGAGCAAGAAAATAGATGAGATCCTAAGGCATGCTAAATACTTTAGTGATGAGATTGAGGCAAAGCAGCGAAAACTAGATGAAACAATCCAAGTAGTTGGTGTGTCAAACACCCAGATTAGAACGTACCTTACTGAACCTGTAAAGGTTACAATAGGGAAATTTGCAGACATGCACCGATTTGTGGTGTGTGACACCAGTCCTGTGAATTTGCTAGGCAGAGACTTGTTGTGCAAAATGAATTGCATCATATTCTGTACACCAGACGGAATAGCCTTTGAGACACCAGATGAGGATGTTCTGTATAAAATGACCATAGCTAACAGAGAGAGTGAGGTTGCTGGAACCTATGCAATATTCAATCCAGATGAATTGCCCCCAGAATTGAAACAGACAGTGAAGGCAGCAGTCTGGGATTTCACTGGAGAAGATGTAGGCCTGATGAGAAATGTATACCCAGTAAGAATCGTTGTAAAGGAAGGAGCAGTTTACCCAAACATTCCACAATACAGACTGACACCCGAAATAATTGCAGGAGTAACCCCTTTGATTGAGAAAATGATCCAGCAAGGATTGTTAAGAGAAATATTGAGCAGTCCATGTGACTCGCCTATAATGGGACTGAAAAAGCCGAGCGGGAAGTTCAGGATTGTGCAAGATTTGAGAAAGATTTACAAGATTGTTGTGTCATGTTGTCCCATTGTTCCGAATCCCTCAGTAATTTTGTATCAGATTCCTCATGATGCAGAATGGTACACAGTATTCGATTTGTGTCATGCTTTCTTTTCCATTCCGTTGCATCATGACACCCAGCCGCTTTTCGCATTTCGGTTTGGAGAGCGTATTTTGGCATGGTGCCGAATCCCACAGGGGTACACAGAGAGCCCCTCCATTTTCAATCAGTTGCTAAAGAAATCTCTGGAAAGTCTTAACATGCCCGAGAATTCAGTTTTGGTCCAATATATTGACGACCTATTAGTGGCGTCAAAGACACGTGAGGCCTGTGAAACAGACACCATAGCTTTGCTGAATCATTTGGCAGATGGAGGACTGAAGGTATCTCCGACAAAATTGCAATACTGTAAAAAAGAAGTACAATATTTGGGTCATACTATCGAAAAAGGGCTGAGAAAAGTAACCATAGACAGGATCAGAATCATTAGAGGAATGAGAGCTCCAATGACCCAAAGAGAGGTGAGAATGTTCCTAGGAATGGTTGGTTACTGTCGTCAGTGGATAAGTAATTTTTCCCTGATTGCCAAACCATTGGTGAAATTGACAAAAAGTGAGGTTAAAGACCCCCTTGAACTGAACAAAGAAGAACTGGCAGCATTCAGACAGCTGAAGAACAGTCTTTGTGAAGCCCCAGCTCTGGGGATGCCAGACTATGAGAAAGAGTTTGAACTTTACTGCAGTGAGAGAAACGAATGTGCACTCTCAGTGTTAATACAGAAGCATGGAAGACAAAGGAGACCAGTGGCATATTTTTCGTCAATGTTAGATCCAGTGGCGATAGGTCTGTCAGGATGTCTGAAAGCAGTAGCGGCTACATGCCGATGCCTGGAGCAGAGTGAGGGAATCGTGATGGGGTATCCAGTAAGAGTGTTTGTACCTCACAGTGTGGCGATCCTTTTAACAAGGAGTCGAACACAGTTCATGTCACATAGTCGGCTGACTAAGTATGCGAAGGTTATTCTAGGTGCAACTAATGTGAGTTTGGAAAGATGTGTGAATGTGAATCCAGCTACACTTTTGCCTGATGCAGAGAGAGTGGAGGTAAGAGAGGATGTTGTTCATGATTGTCTGGATGTGCTTGACTACTGCACAAAACCTCGACCTGACATAAGAGATCTGCCACTGCCAGAAAGTGATTATGTGTTTTTTGTGGATGGATCCTGTCTGAGAACGGATGAAGGAGTGTTGAGCGCAGCATATGCAGTATGCACAGTTTCAGCGGTTATAGAAGCATCACTCTTGGAAGGAGTTAAATCCGCTCAAGTAGCAGAAATAGTGGCATTGACCAAGGCATGCAAAATTGGGAGGAATGTGAGAGTGACTGTGATGACTGACAGCCAGTATGGCTTCGGAGTTGTCCACGACTTTGGCCAATTGTGGCTACAGAGAGGTTTCTTGACCTCAAGTGGAACTCCTATAAGGAATGCAGAAATGGTTGGAAAATTGCTTGAGGCAATACAAATGCCCAAAGAACTGCCTGTGGTAAAATGTGCTGCTCATGGTCAAGGTAGTGATTACATCACTACCGGAAATTGTTTTGCAAATGACATGGCTCAGTATTGTGCCCGAAACCAATATTCAATCAATCGGTCAAAGGAAAGGGAAATGTCTTCTTGCTCCATAATGTTTACTAACGTTGTGGGAACATGGGATGAAGTAAGGCAGTTGCAGGATGAAGCAGGTGATGAAGAAATGAAGCAGTGGGTAAAAGCAGGTTGTGCACCCAGGGAAAAGGATCATGTGTGGGTCTATCGGGATGGAAGACCAGTAATGCCTGATAGCATGATGTCAACCATGGCACGGATGTATCATGGCCAAGGACATCTGGGAAGGGATGCCATGATAAGGGCTTTTAAGCAGACCTGGTACAATGCAAAATTCAGGTTGATAGCCGAAAGTCTCTGTCAAAGATGCTTGATATGTCAGCAGTACAATCCTGGAAGGAAAACTGTGGTGAGTCTAGGCACAATAGGCCGGGAGGGAGGACCTTTCACTAGAATGCAGGTAGATTTCATTGAAATGCCCCCTTATAATAAGCTGAGGTATGTTTTGGTGGTAGTTTGTCTGTTCTCTAGGTGGGTGGAAGCATACCCAACCAGAAGGAATGATGGAATCACAGTGGCCAAGCTCTTGTTGGGGGAATTCATCCCAAGGTACGGGTTCCCAATAACCGTAGAATCAGACAGAGGAGGACACTTCTACAATGAGATCATGAAATTAATGTGTGAAGCATTGGGTGTACAACAAAAACTGCATTGTGCCTACCGACCAGAGGCTTCTGGTGTGGTTGAGCAAATGAATGGTACCATCAAAAACAGAATAGGGAAGATGTGTTTAGCCACAGGAATGAAATGGCCTGATGTCTTGCCTTTAGTCTTGATGACATTTAGGTCTGCTCTAGACAAAACTACAGGTTTGAGTCCACACGAAATCATCATGGGACGCGCCATGAGACACGTGTTTGTACCAGTCAACAAGCTGATGAATATAACTGATGACATGATTTTGGATTACTGTAAAGGCCTGGCTGACGCAGTCCAGTCTGTGTTTCACCAGGTTGGAGCGGATGCCACCACACTTGAAAAGAAACCAGCCCATGATTTGAGCCCAGGGGACTGGGTGAGAATAAAAGTCCACAGAAGAAGAAATTGCTTGGTTCCGAGGTGGGGAAGGCCAAGGCAAGTCATCTTGACCACAACAACTGCTGTGAAGTGTGCTGGATTGAAAAATTGGATACATGCGAGTCACACTTTGAGAGTTCCAAATCCAGCAGATAGCATTGGAAAAGAATATTTCGATGAATCAGAATCAAGCGATGAGTCAGGCAATGGGAATATAAAGCCGAAAGAAAATCCTGAAAGGGGGGAAAATGAGCCAAGACTAGTCCAGACTCCAAGAGAAGAAATTCTGAGGAAAAGATTGCAGATTGCGGATGGTTCAGATTCTGGAGGCGAACAAAACGCCAACGGTGAGCATAGAAAGAAGAAAAGAATGTCCAGTCAGAAGTAACATTTACACCAAATGAGAGAGTAGGAGAAACTCCACCTGAGAAAATATTGGAAGGAGAAGAAGGGACAGTCACAGAGAGAGAGGGACAGATTGCGGAAGACCCCCGAGGAGGTGTAGGGAACTGCAACACACAGCTAGGTGAAGGGACAAGAATTCAGCAGGAAGATTGCGTGCCGGAGACCCGAGGAGGGACAGAAGTAGGGCCAACACAAGAGGTAGGAAAAGAGACTGTTGAAAAAGAAAAAACAAACGAGACAGAATCTGAAGACAGTGAAACTGAAATACCAGAGGGTCGAGTTCTAAGAAAGAGAACTTGGATTGAGGAAAGAAACAGCAAAGACGGCAAAGCAAGAAGGAATGCTAAAGGAGATATTTGGCCAAACAAAATTAAGAAACTGAGATATCGATTGACACGAGTCAAACCCTCAGAAGCTGAGCAAGTGAATGAAGTAACCAGTCAGCACCCAGAGAAAGAGGGAGAGACAGAAGTGTCTGAAGCAAACAAACGATCGAGAAAACCAAACCAGAAGTATAAGTCAACTGAATGGACATACGTTGCACTGCCTGAACAAGGAGGAGAGGTAGATAGTCAAGGAAATCCAGAGGAGACTTTACTGAGAGTGGTAAAGGAAGAAGAAACAGAGGAAATCCTGAGAGTTATCTTATCCGATATCGGAGAAGAAGCGGAAGATCAGGAAATTCTGTATGTGGATGACGAGAAAGAAGTGAAAAATGACGAGAGGCCAAGCTGAGTAATTTCAAACAGGTCCTAGTAGAAATATAAAGGACTGAATAAGAAATTGAAGTATTTGGATCACCTGATAAGGTCTTAGCTCTTGTAGGAAAGCTACAAGAGGCGGAATAGAAGAGGCTGAGTCAAAAGACACGGTTAATTTTAACAAGATGGCTAACATAGATGATAACAAGAGTAGATGTACCTACATGAGGAGATGGTGCAAGACATGTTGTTGTTGTACAGGACTATTAATGCTTCTTTGGAGCGTACTTGCTCTTTTGATCTCTTTCAAGGTAACTTTAGATACACTAGAGGGACATACAGAGAATATGACTAACATAGTGAAAAGTTCACAAAAGGTAGTACCATTTAGAACCAGCACAGAGCATATGCACAAGGATAGGTCAATAACTGATTTTTCTAGCAAAGTTTTTTCAAAATTATTGTATGAATATGTAAAAACAATGGACGTAAGGGATTGCTACGTATGTGTGCAATTACCTGCCTCTGTTTCAGAAGGGGTGACTTATCATCACCTCCCAGCAACTTATGGAATAACATGTAGCGTTCTAACTAGTATATTTAATCAAGTAGGGAAATTAGAGTATAATCTGTCTAATATAGATAACATTCTTGGACAATTGCCCATGAATAGTGAATTAAATCCAGCTAAAGCTGCTAATGTATTAGGTGAGATTTTTATAGAAACTAAAGAACTAACTTTGGATTATATTTTTAAGAACAATTTAACTTGTAGTTTGAAGACAGAAGAGAAAACATTTTTGGACATGGTTGAAGAGAGGAGATTGAAAATACACAAAAATGCTGATGGACACAAGGAAGGGGAAAACATTTGGGAAATAGATGGAAAGAAGGAGACAAAGGGTGATGCTAGACCAACAATAGCTATAGATTTGTGGTAAATAAAATTCCTTTACCGGGACTTAATTTGATACAGAAACATAATAAAATAGCTCAGTAAAATGAGAGGCAGAATCCGTGGTATTAGAGGTTCGGAATGGGCTTTATTCCAATGCACGATTATAATCGGTTGCTCCAAGTTCCATCACCACGGGGGTTCAGGAAGTGAAGTACATACATTATTGACATGAAATGACTTTTATAGATCATACATTACAATGAAGCGAATGCAGTAGGCGTAACAATTGATAAGGAAAATGACGATTTATCTGCGTAACCAAAAAATGGGTGTAATAAGGAGTAAAAAGGAACATAATTGGTTATGATGTCACATATAGGTGGATCCATAAGATAATACTTGGCATAGATGCGCGCGCAGCAGCATGACGTGTAATTGACGTGTAACTAGGGGGTGAAGGGGACTTGACATTTAGCTCTACATGTGGAGACAAGAAGTCTGGGGGGTCAAGTCAACCTAATCCCAAATCATATCTAACATCCTATGTTTAAAGAACTATGTTATCCACGAAAGAAGGACTCTCGGACAGAATCTATTCTATACTGACTGTGCGTGCGTGTACAAGCGTCTAAGTGTCTACACTAAATGCGAGGGGGTAGAAATATTCCATGGTAACAGGGCTATGAGTTACTTGCATGAGGACAGAGAAGCCGGGCCTTTTGCTTGGTAACTGGAAGAATGTTTACTTAAACTACTAGGCAGGAATGCATCGGCTGAGGGGGAAGCAGATAATTCGAAGGTGAAATACAGTTCTTGGCAGAGAATAGGCTGATGTCAGGCTTCGTGAGCCGCGCAGAGAATGAGACAAAGTTCATGGTCACAGATGCAGGCTCAGACTGGAACTTTCAGAGGCAGAAGGCAAGAAGAGTTTGATGACAGAATCAGGGCCTACTTGCCTGGACTGCAAAATGGAGTAACTGAGCCATATAAAGCCGGTGGCCTTTCATACTTAGGAATGGAATATCTGGCCTATTCATGGCGGATCTGACAGAGGACATGTTGACGGTGGACGCACATGTATTTGCGTCTTCATAACTGGAACTGGAGGGAACATACATGTACTTGTGACATGCACATAGAACCGTTGGGGTCCAAGATAGGGGACATAACTGACCAGAAAAATCCATATTTCCACATTCCCTCCTTGTCCCCTACTTGCCCGTCAAGAGATATCAATCTTCATTAATCCATTGATCTGTTCATATAGCATCATTTGTTCTTCTTTCTTCTTCCGGGATCTTGAATGAAAATCTTGATGTGGAATGCACGATGTGGCACACAGACCACAGATCGCTGGTCCACATTGTAGACATAGACAGCAACTGAATAGTATGAGAAGGCCAATACCTAGGAAGGATAGAACTCTCCATCCCCAGGCTGATATCACACTCCAAAACCAACTGGACCAAGTCCAAGTGCCTGGGTTCTGGTGTATCTGGTTTACAATCTTATGAAGGCGAGTTATGGCTTTATATACTGATGGCGAATTTTCTGGTATGAATACGCAGCAGCTTGATCCGATGACCCTACAAGCTCCGCCCCTATCAGCCAGGATGACGTCAAGGACAAGACGATTTTGAAGCACAACAATCCGCATAGCAGACTGCTCTTCTGTTAAATTGCCTAGGGCGGAAATAGTTTCATTCACTACTGCTTCAAGGGTTCTAGTTAATCTACGTATCAGTTTACTATTAGTAACAGTACCTATATAAGGAAAGATGCCTTTATTGAAATCTGTGTATTTTTCCCATGCTGTTTCAGTGTAATCGACAATTGGGAGATCTCTCCGCTCTCTGTTGTGTACTAAATGAATATTTCTGTAATAATCAGGAGGAGCTAGGAAAACAGGTGGCAAAAGAAATGCAATGTAGCAGGTACCATCCCAGTCTAGAGGTAGACGCATATATGCGGTCTGACCACATATAAAGTAGGAGTGGCGAGAAGCTCTAAATGAAGATTTGCCTTGATCACTGAATTCTACTATAGTAGTGCATTTACTATGGCCCATATGTATGGAACCAACCTTTCTTACACACAATTCACCCTTCGCTGGGAATACTGACATGGTGGGTAAGACTAGTTCAACTTCGGATTCGACATTTAGAATCATGAGATTAGGTGTAAATTTACCTAATCCATATACTTCATTTTCTAGATCAGTTCCTGTTCCTTTGGGGCGACCCTCCTTGTCAGGGTAACAGACTTTGAATAAAACTAGGTTCAGATTTCCCCATACCCAATGATCTTGGTAAACTGCTGTGTCTGAGTCTATGGAATTCATTAAACTAAACCATGCTCCACAGGAGCCATTATGTGTAAACGGATGTGGAAAGAAAGGCAGGACTCCTTCATAATTCTGATAGGGAGGGAGTCGGCCACACACCCAACAATTAGTAGCATTACTAGTCTGATGGGAATGATGTAACATACTAATGAAAGTGTTATTGCGCAGCGCAAGTCTATAAGACAATTCATGCGGCGGTAGGTCACTAAAAGAATGTTCTGCGGTAACATTGTAAACGTTTCTGGCAATAGGGTAATATATGTGCAACAATATACTTGCAGTAATTATTAAAAGACTTAAGGAAAACAAGATTATTAATGTCACTATGCAATGGCTACGCAGTGATTTACAATACGCCTGTCGTTTCATCATTTTTCGCGACTGTCCATGATTCAGGTCTAGAGGATACATGTCAGAGACAAATTCAACCGCTTCACCTTGGAGAGGACTTAAACAATCAAATTGTCTGACGTTCTAGGCCTCAATTTTACTTTATAGAGTTCGGTTTTAGTCTTTTCAACCAAAGGAAGTTTTGAATCAGTCTGTGAGGGAGTGCAGGGCACAATGTCTATATCCGAGGATAGTCCATGAAATTTCTTGATATGACTTGAATGCATCCAGCCCTTGCGGCCCTCGATCTTCACGGCTGTCCTTGTAGTGAGCAGAACCAACTTGGGTGTCTTCCACCTGGGCTCCAGCTGAGTCTTTCGGTCGAAATTTCTCACAAATACGAGATCACCCGGAACTACGTCATGGGGTTTCACCTCCGTGTTGTCGGGAAAGGCCGCAGCTACCTGTGAACGACAAGATTGTAGTGCAGACATCAAGGAAGCCAAGTAATCTGTCAGCATATTACAGTCAACATCAGTTATTTTGCGTGGTACAGGCGTCCCCCACATATTTGGTGGTCTGCCGAAGATCACCTCATACGGGGATAGCCCTGTTCGAGAGTGTGCTACCATTCTCATGTAAAAGAGTGCAACTGGTAACGCTACTACTCAGTCGACACCTTTCTCTCTGCCTATTTTGGACAATCTGATTTTCAGTATCTGGTTATGTCTTTCTACGAGACCTGCTGCCTCGGGGTGTCGGACACAGTGGAATTTCCACTGATATCCTAACAGAAGTGAAACGTGTTTCATTAATTCGGATGAGAACGGCTGGCCGTTTATCTGAGTAGACAACACGTGGTAAACCGTATCGTGGGAAGAATTCTCGAACCAACTGTTTGGCAGTAGTCGGGGCAGTGTAATCTGAAACCGGGTATGCCTCCGTCCAACGGGACAGAGCGCAGACAACTACGAGAACATATTTGAATCCTCGACATCGTTCCATCTGGATATAATCCATCTGGAGCACTTCAAAAGGGTGATCAGGAGGATGAAATCCACCCTGTTCTACGGGAACGCTTTTTCCTGGGTTGAACTGGCAACAGATCATACAGGTACGGACCTTTTGTTTGGCTGCTGCTCGTAAATGTTTATTGAACCAAATGTGTTGAATGCTGTCTAGCATAGCCTTTTCTCCTAGATGTGCTGGACTATGTATAGTGTTAATTATAACTTGGACCATTGAATCAGGAAGGAACCATACAGACTTTTCCTTCATCATCCATCCTTGGTCCGTTTGGATCCCTCCTAATTCAGTCCATTTCTTTATTTCGTCTGGTGTAGCATGTGTCTGTATGTCAATTACGTCAAGAGTAGGATCTTTAACTGTCATACACTGTGTCGGTGTCGGGACTATTGTCTTTATCATGTCGGGGGTTTGAGTTTGAGCAGTCTGTTTAGCTGTTCTGTCGGCTAGATCATTGCCTTGGGAAATGATATCAGTAACCTTCGTATGAGCCTTACATTTCATAATTGAAATTGCAGTGGGTCGATGTATTGCATCTAATAAGGCATGAATGAGGGGTCCGTGCTGAATGTGGGCACCGTGGGAAGTTAAATAACCTCTCTCTCGCCACAGCACGCCGAAGTCATGTACAACTCCGAATGCATAACGTGAATCAGTGTATATGTTGACTTTTTTATTCGTGGCTTGAATACAGGCTTGTGTCAGAGCGATGAGCTCTGCGGCTTGAGCTGACAAAGTATTTATACGATTAGTTTCAATGACTTCAGTATCTGTTGTGACTGCGTAAGCGGCCACTAACTCTCCTGTACTTGTTCTCATACATGAACCATCTACATACAATGTCAGGTCTGGATCTGACAATGGGACATTGGTTAAGTCTTGTCTGGGTTTTGTCGTTATAGTAATAACTTCAATACAGTCATGAGCTAGTGGGTCTGTTCCGGTTACTGGCAAAAGTGTGGCAGGATTCAATGTGTTACAGCGTCTGATTTCTATATGTGGCTGAAACAGTGTAAGTTCGTACCCTGTAAGTCGCGCTATAGTCAAGTTTTGTGTTTGCGTTCTATTTACAAGAACCTCTACTGCGTGTGGTACTTGAACTGTCAATGGATGTCCTAACACTATGGCATCGCTTTGTCTGATTGCTAAAGCTGTCGCTGCTACTGATTTCAGGCATGCAGGCAAAGCCTGAGCTACGGGATCTAATGTACTAGAAAAATAAGCACATGGTTTGTGTGCTCCTGCTTGTTCCTGTGTGAGTACTGACAAAGCAGTACCTTCGCGTTCTGTAACAAAGAGTGTAAACTGTTTTCTGTAACATGGTGTTGCTAAGACAGGTGCTTGACATAAAGCTTTCTTTAGGCTTTCAAAAGCTTGTGTATGTTCCTGAGTCCAAGGGAGAACAGTCGATGTGGCTGCCTCCTGTGTGGTTAACTGAATGAGTGGTTTTGCTAGAAATGCGTACTGAGGGATCCACTGCCTGCAATATGAAGTGAGACCTATGAAAGCCCGCACCTCCTTTCGTGTCTTGGGTGTTGGCATGTTAGCTATTAACTGAATGCGGTCCGGTGTAAGCTGCCTTCCCTCCTTGGACAGCGAGTGTCCAAGATAAACAACTCGCTGGACACAGAATTGCAGCTTAGAAGGGGACACCTTGTGCCCCTTTTCGGCTAGAAATTTTAAAACTGTCAGTGATGCTTTTTCACATTCCGGTTCGCTTCTTGCGGTGATCAGCAGATCATCGACGTATTGGAGCAGAGCAGTGTTAACTGGCATGTGGATACTATCTAGTTCTCGTTTCAGTGCTTGGCTATAGATGCTGGGGCTTTCTGTAAATCCTTGAGGTGCGCGTGAGAATTTAAAGCTACGTCCATTTAAACTAAATCCGAACAAATATTGGCTTTCCGGATCTATTGGGACGCTGAAAAAGGCATTCTTGAGATCAATTACAGTAAAGAATGTTGCTTCGGAATCAATAGCTGTCAGTAATGACGAGATATCTGGGACCACAGGGAATTGTGGCACAATGCACTTGTTTAATTCGCGCAGATCAATAACCAATCGATATACTGGCGGGGCCTTTGGATCTGTTCGTTTAAGAATCGGAATTATCGGTGAATTACATACATTGGAGTCTGTTTCCACAACTACTCCTTGGGCAATGAGCTCGTCAATGATTTGTAGTAAAGCCACTACAGCATCTGGTGGTAACTTGTATTGTCGCATTCGTGGTAGCACCACTCCTGCCTTTAATGTGACTCGATATGGTGTAATATTCATGCAACCAACATCAGTAGGGCCTTGTGCCCATAGATGTGTAGGTAAAGTCTGCAGTCGGGGATCCATGTCTCTAGACACATAGTGACCTTTAAAATCACGTAAAAACAACCTTACTCCTTCCGGAGAACAACATATTATGGCTCCTAGAGCTTTCAGTGTTTTTATTCCTAACAGATTTTCTGGACATGATTTAGTAAGCAATAAATCTGTAGTTCGGGTCAGAGGTCCTATCGTAAGTGGAAGAGGCTGTGATACTTCATTAACAATAGGTTTTCCTGAAAAACCAAGGGAAATATTCTGTGAGCCTGAGAGGGGTGCCCCTGGAACTTCACTACGTTTTATAGTTGTTCGACTTGCCCCTGTATCGAGTAAAAATTTTCTATCTTGGCCTAATAATTCACTATGTACATAAGGTCCTTCTTGATCTACAGGGATCTCGATAAGGGGTAAGTCAACTTCCCTCTCTAGGCTTTTTCATGCGTAACGCTGGTACTCAGGATATTCATACTGTGCGGTCTGATACATTTGTCGTGTTGTTGTCTGTGTGGCAGCAACAGGCAGCGCTGGTGCAGCTGGCACAAACTGTATAGACTGTTGTGCGGCTGGCATGGCCTGTGCATGCTGCGGAGCTCCTTGTTCATTCTGATCTTGTCTAAGTGGCCGTGGTCTTTCTTGTGTTTTACCTATGGCGATATTATGTTTTAAAACTGGACAATCGTGTACGTAATGACCTGGCTTTTTACAATAATTACATGTCCCTTTTACAGGTCCTGCTGAATCGGAATGTGTCATACCCTTTTTATGTCCTTCAGCTGGAACTGTCTGGGAAACTAGCATTTTCATTTTCGTGTCTTTCATGCGTCTGTGTTCATGTTCTTGTTCCTCTCTAATTCTATTGTGATGGTACTGTAACATTTGTAACATTTGTGATGGAGTGTTACCTTGCCAGGTACTCTCGAATTTTAATACTCTATTCTTTACTTGGGGCAGGGCATTTTCTACTAATTTTGTTACGAACAGATGTGGGTATGATTCGCTACTTGCTTTTATGCCACTATTTATACCAAAACATTTTTCAAATCGGGCATAGTAATCACTAGTGTCTTCATCTTGCTTCTGCTTACAGGCTGAAATTGTACCCCAATCTTCCTTTTTCGTAGTTAATAAACGTGGCAGTACCTGTACTAGTAAACTTGGTAGTGCTTTAGTTTTATCCCCAAGTCCTGCTCCTGCAGTTCGGGCCTTTTCTTCCGCTTCTAACACTGACCATTCTATCTTTTGGTCTCCTACCTCCCACTCTTTTTCCTTGAGTTTCTCATAAATACCAGCAGGCATCAATACCTTTAATATTGTCATAATGTCGGGATAGGTATACTCTCCCATGAGTAACATGTCTTTAATTTCTCGGTGAAAACCCGCTGGATCTTTGTCATGACTGGGTACCACTTTCTTCATTTCTAACAATTCTATTTTTGATATGGGCGTATATACAAATACGCGCTTAAACTCGTTGTCCTCGCCTTTTATTGGGTGCACTTCTCGTAAGGGATTCTGTCTATCCATGTGATACGTGGTTCTTTCCTTGACGGGCAATGAGACATGCTCTGCGCATACAAAAAGAATATACTGCTTTCTTGATTCTAGAATTTCTTTAATTAATTTAGTACCTGAACCTCTCCATTTATTCATAAGCAATTCAGTCAATATGTCAGGTAAGGGACCAGGGTCCGAATGCTGACTCCGATATAGTATAATGAGTTGTTGAATCATATAAATCCCAGCTAACCTCTGTTCATCTGGGGTGAGATTCAAAAATGTGCGTGCTACTGTATCATCACTATATTTTCCGGGACTGTCCACCCAATGGAAAGCTGCCCTGGCTAAATCTTGTTCATCCATAGAATCGAGAAAATGATAACCCCTTCGTTCTCGGAGTAGTTTGTCGGCGGTTTGGAACGAATGCTCGTTAGACCTTATATTAATTATAGGTATTTGGAAATTCCTGTTATTATCTGGACATATCGGACGTATCGAGTCAGTAAGACATCTATTACTATTACAAGATCTTCCTATACCTACATAGGCTATGGTGTCCGACTGTCTCGCGGGCAGTCCTGACCCTTCTTCCTCGCTTTGTTCAAACTCGTCTACCTCTAATCTTTCTTCGTGTAGGCGTTCTATTTCTTTACGGATCTTTCGGCACATGGCTATTATACAATTTTTCTTATCATGTCTACCTTCTGATATATTCTGGCTCCATCTGGTAAGAATTTGCATTGCTTCCGGGTCTACCCCCGGTCGGTCTTGATTTCTGATCACACAATTTATGAGGAAACGTAACAGTTCCCCCTGTATCTCCACTTTCTGGTATTCCATATCTCTGTTAATACATTCTGGATCTCGCCCTGTTTGGACAAAATGGTATATTTTATCTAGATGCGCAGTCATTCCTGGTAACTTCCCTAAATACACTGCGGCTCGTCTGATACGCAATGATGCCAGGGTCATTTCGTCCTCTTTACCGGGCACAGGGTCATATCTGCAATCTATAAGAAGTTCCTTCAGCGTACGGGCACTTATGAGTTTGGGTGTACGTGAATGTGCTGACTCTTGAAAAGTAAGTTTATTCATTCTGGGTTGCGTAGAAAAAATATTGGTAGCACCTCCCGTGGCCCCATCTGGGGTGTCGGGTGTGAAAGGATTCGTCGAACGTGACACAGCAACTACAGGTGTGGACACAGCTATAGAAGTAGCTGTAGGAACAGATGCAGAAACAGATGTGCTTGCCGGAACTTGTGACACGATCTGTTGCTGTAGGGATACGGGCACTGGATCTTGGCGTTGAACCTCCCTGATAGGCGGTCTATGTGGGGCAGAATTAGCATACTCGGGAGCTGCGTCATCTAAATATGAAGAAAGAAAAACATCTTCTGCGGTTCTAGGATGCCCCTTAGGATGTACCTTTATTGGGAATAATGGGGGTGGCAAGTCTTTCGGTATTTCTGGAGTAGCCTTAGGTAATCCTTCGGCCAGAAGGGGATACATACCATTCATAAGGGCATTTCTTTGCCTATCTACTTGTTCTGATTTCACTCGGATACCTTCCTCAATTGATAGATTCTCTCGAACTTTATTTGAACTCTCTTTATTCTTTTCTTCCTGTCTACGTGCTTTTTCTGTGCGTCTATGAGATTCTTTACGCCATAACTCAACGGCGTCTTTCTGTGACTGTCTGACCTTCCTTTTCCATAACTCTTCCTCGACTTTCATGATGTACTCCGCATCCCAGGTTCCCGCTGCGGGCCACCTCTGACTTTCTGGTAATCCCTTGGTGTAGTCTACCCATAAATCAAGAAATAATATAGCGTCTAAGCCATGTTTGTGATACATGAAGTGCCCTGGAGTATCCCTAGGAGGAATAGGAACGGCTTCTTCGAGTACCCCTTTTCTTGTAGTGATCTGTCTTAGTTTCGAAAAGAACGGCATATTGGCAACTGATCCGATACTTAATCTTGAACACACTTAATACAAAAGCACAATAATGAACAACCATTCATACCACAATATGCAGGACGTTTTTAAACACATTAAACATTAAACATTAAACCTTTAACTGAAACAACAATGATGATCGTCTGCATAACTAATCACCAAGCATAATTCTTGACAATAACTAGATACTTCGGAAATACTTGATATACTGCTAAACAGTACAGATACACTGCTAAAACAGTGCAGACCGGATTTGTGTACCCAAACCCGTCTTGACCGGCACAACCTATGTGCACGTCAGAAATGCCTCCCCAGTAATGGTACTCACCGGGTAGCTTCGGAAATGGAAGGCCTCGGTAACTTGAACTTGAACCGGACTGGACTGGACTCGACTCGTCGGAAACTGGGCTTGACTTCGAACTGGTGGGTCTCTGTATACCTCGGATCTTGCTCTCTCAGCTAGGCTCTGGTCGGGATACTTCGCACTTCTCACCGCCTCGTCTGGGTGTTGATCGCAGCCTCAGTCGCCCCCGCTTGACCGGAGGGAGATACAGGAAATCCTGCTGGTACGCGTTATTGTCCGTCCAGCTGTGGCAGGAGACCGGGCCTGCAACTCACCGCCGGCGCATGAGATGAGAAAGTGTCCCTGTTCGGGCGCCATTCATGTGGTAAATAAAATTCCTTTACCGGGACTTAATTTGATACAGAAACATAATAAAATAGCTCAGTAAAATGAGAGGCAGAATCCGTGGTATTAGAGGTTCGGAATGGGCTTTATTCCAATGCACGATTATAATCGGTTGCTCCAAGTTCCATCACCACGGGGGTTCAGGAAGTGAAGTACATACATTATTGACATGAAATGACTTTTATAGATCATACATTACAATGAAGCGAATGCAGTAGGCGTAACAATTGATAAGGAAAATGACGATTTATCTGCGTAACCAAAAAATGGGTGTAATAAGGAGTAAAAAGGAACATAATTGGTTATGATGTCACATATAGGTGGATCCATAAGATAATACTTGGCATAGATGCGCGCGCAGCAGCATGACGTGTAATTGACGTGTAACTAGGGGGTGAAGGGGACTTGACATTTAGCTCTACATGTGGAGACAAGAAGTCTGGGGGGTCAAGTCAACCTAATCCCAAATCATATCTAACATCCTATGTTTAAAGAACTATGTTATCCACGAAAGAAGGACTCTCGGACAGAATCTATTCTATACTGACTGTGCGTGCGTGTACAAGCGTCTAAGTGTCTACACTAAATGCGAGGGGGTAGAAATATTCCATGGTAACAGGGCTATGAGTTACTTGCATGAGGACAGAGAAGCCGGGCCTTTTGCTTGGTAACTGGAAGAATGTTTACTTAAACTACTAGGCAGGAATGCATCGGCTGAGGGGGAAGCAGATAATTCGAAGGTGAAATACAGTTCTTGGCAGAGAATAGGCTGATGTCAGGCTTCGTGAGCCGCGCAGAGAATGAGACAAAGTTCATGGTCACAGATGCAGGCTCAGACTGGAGCTTTCAGAGGCAGAAGGCAAGAAGAGTTTGATGACAGAATCAGGGCCTACTTGCCTGGACTGCAAAATGGAGTAACTGAGCCATATAAAGCCGGTGGCCTTTCATACTTAGGAATGGAATATCTGGCCTATTCATGGCGGATCTGACAGAGGACATGTTGACGGTGGACGCACATGTATTTGCGTCTTCATAACTGGAACTGGAGGGAACATACATGTACTTGTGACATGCACATAGAACCGTTGGGGTCCAAGATAGGGGACATAACTGACCAGAAAAATCCATATTTCCACAGATTCACCACAGAAGGGCAAATTATGCATGATGAGAGAAAGATCCCAATATGATTATTATTCTATAGGGACAAGTGAGTGTCATGATACATATTTTATTGCATCTGGATGGGGATTTAGAGGCGGAGAAGATCCAGTTTTCCCTGGACTGTACTATATTTGTGGGAACAAGGCTTATTACAGGTTGCCAGGCCATTGGTATGGCACATGTTATGTTGGCCTGGTCTTTCCAAAGATCTTTCACATGGATAGAGTAGAAAATAGTGGACCAAATAACCTACTAATGCATAGCAGAAGAGAAACCTGGTTAGAAATTGTAGGTGATATTTTTGGAGCCTTGATACCAGCAGTGGGAATATCTTTGAATGCCAATAATATTCGGAAGTTGTCCACCATAGTGGATCGCTTGTCAACAAGCACAGCTGGAGGATTTCTCTTGGTAAACACTGAACTGGTTGCCATGCATGCTATGATTATGCAAAATCGACTTGCCCTTGATATCTTATTGGCAAAAGAGGGTGGAGTCTGTGGAATGCTGAAAGTTCAACATTGTTGCACTTACATTCCTGATGAAAGCAAAGATCTAAAAGTCTATATTAAGAATATTACAGAATTGCATGATGAAATAAAACCACTGGAGGTTGAAAGTATCTGGACTAGAATTAGTAATAAGATGGCTGCTATTAAAGCTTTCTTAGGTAAATTAGGTAGCACTATAATAGGGAAAAGATTATTTCCATTAACATGTGTGATTTTCGTATTATTAATACTTAGATTAGGATGTATGTGTTGTAGACATTGAAGAAATAAAAAGAAGGTTAAACGAGAAATTTACAAAAAGAAGGAAAAGAAACCAGAAAGAGATCTTAATGAAATAGAATTGGAGGAATGGAAGGAGAGTATGTATGACAAAACCAAAAGAGAAGATGAAAGGGAAACAGAATTTTAATTGAGCAAGAAAACATTTCGAATTTCCGTAAAAGGGGAAATAAATTGATTTTTGTGGGTTTTGTTTGTGGTGATAAAATCACCAAAGGGGGGATTGATGGAGCGGGTAAAATGTTTTCTTTTTATATACCCAATCCATTTATATAAGTTTTTATTAAAACAAATAATAATTATTTCTAAAAACTAATTGAATGACGTGTTGGTACGAAACCAACCTTATTAACCAAGAGAATACACGTGGGAATGCATTTGCATGGCTAAAATATTAAGTGAACTAAGTTTGTATGCATATTAAAACGATAAGTGTTGCTTAGGCAGTGTTAATGTGATTTTCGCTTAAATAAACCAGCATTAACGGCTTTAAATGTTGCATATGGCTAGATAAATGCATACACATAAGGGTAATAGCATGGGAATAACACTGTTTTTATCATTTCCATGCATTAATTACGATTTTGTGTTTCTTTGCTTAAAGTTGACTATTCTGGCCTACCTAAAGATGTCCGCCGACTGAAACCTAACTAAAGTACATGACTTCATCATTTGAACAATGAAGAAAGGCGCCTGCACTGACTTCGTTCGTGTCCTTTCCATGACCTGTCAGACCATGCCCATGAAGACTACCCTGGGCGAGATGCCAATGTCCCTGAACGTGAAGCAATTGTTGCCAATGGGAAAAGTGAACTACTGAAAGCCACCTATTTCCAACGGACTGATACATTTTTGACCTGGGAACAGCCTTTCCCATACGCCTAATGTAGATCTTCATCCACATTAGAAAATTTGAAAATGTTTCCTAATGTATTGAGATGTATTCGAATTCAGCCAATCAGTGGCCTGGGAATAAAGAAAATGTTACTGTTATATGTAAATTTTAGTATAAATATTAGTAGTATAGAGAGGGAAGGTACCCCCTACTACATCACTGCTACCCTGAGATGCTACTCTATGCAACACTCCATGCTGCTCTTCGCTAGAGATCCGTATGCTGATGGAAGAGGACAGGACTTTAGGACTCTGATGAACTTTCCGAGGACCAGTTCTGACTTAGAAAACGACAATTAGCCATAATAGGTAAATATGACAAAAGATAATATTGCATTAGTAGGATTTAACCTGCCTTTTAATTAGATAAAGAAAATAATTATTTGAAGAACTGTGTCGGGTGATTATTCCTTTGAAATGTGTATTGATTAATTTAAGAGTTTAGAGCATCATCAAATCCAATATCAACTAAATGATCTAATCGACCTCCGGATGGAGGAACTGTTAGGGTAAGTCAGTAGATGTGGTTTCCTCTATCCAGGTGAACAGCTGTGGTTCGAGATTTGATATCCCTCTGTAGGCACGGATAGTTTGAGAGAATGAATGTTGGTGTTATGGGCCCCACCAGCGTGTGATGTGTGTATGTGCGTGTGACTGAGAAATCATTCCGTCCGTGGAAGCAGGGGGAGATTTTGTGTTCTGAACTGCACCAGATGTAGCAGGCGTTCAATAAATGCAAGTGAATCTGGATTTAATAAAATGGCACCACACAGACACCCGGGCTTAACGTGCACAGTATAACTTCAAAGCTTTGATGCATTCTACAAATAGTATAGAGTTTTGTTACTGAAAAAAGAGAACGAAACATGGCACACATAAAACACGTTGCACTACACGACTGATTACCACCTCCTTATGAAATTTTCATGGCGACAATAGACCCAGATTTGTCCCCTACAATAGTTTCTACCCAAAATCTTACACCATGTCCTGTAACCGAGGTGTAGTGGGTATTTAAAAGACTCGGGCATGTTAATTAATATTATTTTCTTTCCACGTCTCCTTTACTTTGTACTTTAGCTTTCCCAAACAATAAAAATGCTGGGACTGCCACCAGCCCTTCAATGCATTTTTTTCTTCTAAATTATGTTTTGATTGCGCACAGCAATTCTAAGCCACACGCAGCAAGCCATATCGTGCAGAAATGAACTTCAATTCCTCTCTAATGAAAATATATCAAATTGGCATTTACGGTGTGGCCTGTCTTTCTCCCCTCAGCCCCCATTTTCTTTTGTTTTTCTGTACCAGGAAGAAATAATATTATGGATTCCTTCTTATGGAGGCATAAAGAACGTCCACAGCCTCAAGCAGCCCCCGGCAATGAATGTAAAATAAGAGTATTGGATTTAATAACCCGAGCCTGAGGGTAAATTATTGAAGCCCTCAGTAAGTAAAGGAATTGTGGTAATTGTGATTGACCGCAGGTGCGTGCAACGCATGAAAACGTCAGAACAGCTGACAGAGTAAAGGCCAGGAAACATGGCTCTTTAGGCACCACACAGAATAAAGTGTGATCAATGTAATCGCATATAACTTGCAATGGGCACAGTTGTTAAGTCATGCATTTAAATGGAATACTATTGCATTTTATTGAGGCTGTTTACACAGTGCAGGCCTGAGATCAAAGCAGGGCTCAAGCAGCAGTAGAGCTGGGGGCCGGTATGCTCTGATTACAAGCACAGGCACACATTTGCAAAGTGCTGTACCCCAAGATGGGTGCAGGTGGACGATCCATGGCAATTTACGTGAAGTACTGGAGCAGAGAAGGGAGGAGAGGGCTGGAGTAAAACTGGGAGTCGGTGGATAGTATTGGTACTGGGGGAAAATGAGACTTCAGGCCTTTCCTGAAAAGCCAGAGTGTGCTGAACCTGATCAGATGAATGGAAAGTTCCTGCCATACTGGAGGGCATAACGGGAAAATCCTTGTGTTCAGGTTATTTTGTTTATTTGCCTTGGGCATCTCAACGTTTACTGGTGTTGTGCTGCATGTGGTGTGTGTCTTGTGGTTGCTGAAAGAAAGTGTTCTGTTAGCCAGAGAGCTTCTGAATGATGCAAAGTGATAAATTGATGTACCCAGGAAGTGACGCCAGGGAAGACCAGGTCTTAACTTGACAAAATGAGGAGAAATTCATTCATTCTTCTAGTTTTTGCTTTTTTCATGTGTGCTGCCTTGTGCAGCACACATGGAAAATGCAAACCGCCTTGGATTGGTTATGTTCAGGAAAGTGACCCTTCATGCACATAAAAATCTGTAAAATAAAATCAGATTTTGTAACTTCCATGTGTGCTGCATTAAGCAACACACATAGAAGTGACAAAATGGCATTTCAAGATTGTTCATGTGTAGGAAGGAGGACCTTCCTGCACATAATTAATCTTCCCCTGCACGCAGACACCGTTGCACTATGCACTATGGTGCAAGGGTGCCTGCATTGGCACTACACTGCTAAGTGTAGCGCCATCGCAGGGGGAAACACAAGACGGCACCATATCCTTCTAAATATTGTGCAGCCTTACGCGTCTGAAGTGGTGGAGTGAGGCATTAAGCCATTAAGCCATGACGGCTAACACCTCTCGCCGCCACTTCTTTGTAAATATCCCCCTGAGTTTGTACATGCAGCAGACATTGATGAGTCAGGCAGTCGCATGGGGCATGGCTTACACCAGGAGCTTTAAGTGGCAAGCTGAAGTTGGCATTACTGAAGAAGGTAATGACACCCAATTATAGATTATTCAGACAGACTTTGATTTAGACCTGGCACTTGCTACTGTTTATTATGATGAGCTTGGCTTTGTCCGATTGTCCGATCCTATTTGAGGTAAAATACATACATACAAGCAGCATTTATGATTGGTGTGTGACGGATACCAACAACAATTTCTGATAAAACTGCTTCTCCTCAGTGGATTGATAAATTATGATATCTAATATGGCTGATAAGAAACCCTGAGTCTGCACGTGGTTATTGAAGATCAATAGTGTAAGCATGGAAACCTGAGGACCTCTATGTTTGATGGGAGTGGTGATAATTTGGAATAGTGAGTCTGGGTATGTTGTTGTCTGCCGGATATGAAAGATGTGAAGCAGTTGTATTGTTTTAGTGATACCCATTCATTTGTGGGTGAACAGAGGATTCCATCATCACTCTCGTCACATATATATATTTTCAATGAAATCAAAGAGGCAAGTTCGTGTTATAATATGCTGTTGGTACGGAAAAAACTGCAGCAGTGCCAATAAGAAATCAATCTTTAACACAGAGATGGCTATATAGCATATCACGGTCTGCAAAATGAGCTGCTTTGTCCTGTGTTCTCCTGCATCGTTGTGTTCACAGTCTTGTCGCACTACTGTAATGATACTGGAATGTGAGTGTATTCCAGGGATGTTTGTTGTTTCTAATGTTAAGGCTATTCAGTTCGAGTTCGATGGTGATTGGCTTCGTCAAAATACACACACAGTACTATGCGGATGAATTACTTGAGCTTAAACAGACTCATTTAGGATTTAATATTGTGCACAGAGGGCTTTCTGAGTTATAATGAGTTGCTGTATCCCATCCTACAAACTAATCTGCTTTGTGGCTTGCTTCTGCATCTGATGTGTGCCTTGCTTCTAGGTGACAGAAACAGCCAAGTGTGCGAACCATATATCGCAGAGGTAATTGACGAGCAGAAACCGAGCTATTAGGTAGTTGGCTGGTACCAAAGTTATTTAAATGAATTAGCCCCCCTTGGATGGTGACATTGAAAGAATTATATCTAATCCACGTCCTCGACAGGTAGCATTCTGGCATGGCTGCATATGCTGGATTCTAAGTCATCTAGAGATATCTATTTTATTTTTTGGATGGACTGCTGAGATCTGTGCTCCAGGTCTATATAGTACAAAAGAAGCATACTTTTATGCCGTGGCTTCATATATATCAGATAAAAAACCTTATGTGTGAGATGATCGCATCAATGTCACCCATGGTAGTTAATAGGGCCACATTCAGTCCATTGTTTTTTTTTGCCAACTATGCCACTCTAGATAGTGATCAGTCATATGCAGATTAGACTGGGCCCAACTCCAATAGCAACAGTCCAGCCCAAACAGTCAGGCCACATCCCCTATGAACGGCAATGCCTGCATACCCAGAAGGGTTTCAGCATTTTTGGGTATCATAGATGATGTGCAGCCCCTTCTATAATGATGTAGTGGACACAAAGTGATGAACTGGGATGCAGCTTGTGCAATTGTTGGTTGAGACTTTTGTAGGCATTACATCAGTGATCTTTTGTGCTTTGGATGTGACATCTACAGCTCACATTTTTGGCTACAGTCGTTTGGAAAATTAGAGAAAGTGTGTTCACTATTGAATGCCCTGCACTGCAGTACCCTCTGAAATGTGCAGGGATATAAGCACTGGATACTGAATAGAGGAAGACTCTGGCATTGTGTAGCCATCATGTTGGAATCATCCGGATGTGTGGCATGTGTGGACGTAAGGAGAGTGCATTATGTATGAGGATTCTAGGGGGGAAGTTGGTGGACATTGGAGGATCTATAGCTTGTTGCTGGTACCGCTCTGTATCCTGTACCCATCTTGAAGTGTATCTACTTACCGTGCGGACCTTCCTTCTTGACAAAAACTCACATTGTGGCTGATCACTTGGTAGCTCCTTGTGCCCTCTTAGAAAGTTCTCACATCTGAGCATCTACACCTTGATATGGTCTGTAGAGAATCAGCATCCTATTCATGTTAAACTGTATGTTTTCCATGGCCTTGGATCCTTTTGGACCACTGTGGATCTTCTTTTTCATCTTCTTCATAAGGGGCTCTTGGAGTAGCTGGGCTCTGGTTTAGTTGCCAATCTTATGAGTTGAGCATTAATCAGATCATGCTGCGATCATGGTGATTTCTTGGTGATGTGGGAGAATCGTGTGTGTTGCTTAGTGCCAAAATGTCCACCTCCTTGACTCATTACGTTTCATGGTGGTGAACGTCAAAGAAGCAGAATCAACGAACAAGAGTTTCCTACATTATGTAATAATTATTGAGGTCGGATTGTCTTTTTATTTGGGCCCTGAGATGGCTAAAGATTTTTGAGAGTGTTGTCCCAAAGTCTTTTACTGGGGAAGCTCTCAGTGATTTTACGTTTTTCCTACAGAAATTAAGGGGCAGATTTACAAGCCCCTTGCGCCGCCTTTGCGTCACTTTTTTTGAGGCAATGGTGGTACAAACAATGCGGCCGATTTACAACGTGACGCATCTAGGTAGATGTGTCTCGTTATAAAGCTCTGCGTCACATTCTACCTGCGTCAGGTATAATGTATGCAGGGTGGGCGTTTCTTCGCAGGAAGGCCTCGTAATAGTGACGCAGTGAAATCTACAAGATTTCACTGAGCCACTTTTAGGATGCCACTGCATCAAAACCTTAGTCCTGCTTGAAGCAGGCGTAAGGAGTGACGCAGTACAGTAAGTATAGGCCTCAAAATACATTGCTGGAGTTGCATCGTGCTTGTGACACAACTTCAGCAATGCGTGACTTTTGGGACAACGGATGCATCATAATTTCTGATGCATCTGTTAATCCTTGCGCAATGGAGCACTGTGTTGTAAATACAGCACATCCATGGTGGCGCAAGGCCATTTAACGCTGGTGCAAGGAAATTGACGCATCTATACAGATGCACCAGTTCCTTGTAAATCTGCCCCTAAATGGACATTTCACACTGATCCATAATGTGATTCTGGTGCACTCTGGTTTCGGATGGAAAAAGAGTGATGGGAACCTGTGGGGAGTTTCTGACTGCACAGCGATGGTTTAAATCTGTCTGTTACTTTGGCATGCATGTTGGTAAATGGTTGAATGTGATATTCAATGAAGTCTGGGGAGATTTATGATGGGGTAGGATTAAAAATCGACCTTTGGAAGTAGTGTTTCCAGTAAGCAAATGTGTGGTACATACATTGTAATTTGTGGAGGAATTGTGCATTATGTGTTGTGATAACAAACCTTTGAGCCTTTTTTTGGGCAGCTAACTTAACTTGGAATTGTTTAAAAAGCTCTGAAAGATGTAGTCAAGTCCAACCATCTGGATGCCATTTGATCATGGATATATAGTTGGACCATGAATTGGCACTTGTATTCCTATGACATATAACATTTACTGGGTACACATCATGGGACAGCAGACTGAATTTCACAATTAGATTAGCGGCTTCCGATGAGGCAAATTGAAATGTGGGTAATGTGGATGTCGACACGGACTCTGGGTATGAGACGTATCATGTCAGGGAGGGGCGGTGAAATGGAAATAACAGACCAACAGCATGAAGTGATGTTGAAGCTTGTCAGAGAGTTTGTGATACAAGAGTGCCAATTAATAGATCAAAAGGAAAAGGAGTGAGGTTCTGGGTGGAGAAGGATGAGGGAATGGAAGCTGGTGATTTCTTTTATCATAAAATAAGATGTCTCATTCGGAAGGTATCAAATGAGAGTTCTTGGGGTAAGCCCACTAGGAGCACCTCGGTATCAACACTACTATGCAGAGCTGGAGGTAAAGTTATTGATAGTTTAGTCTTGACAGTAAGGTGGAAAGGAAGGGTAGATAGTGTCTAGAGTTTCTATAGAATAATAAGGGGTTCGATATTCATAAGGCTCCAATAATTCCATTGACGAAGGCTCACAGCTTAAGGATTGAAGAGGTACTTGATAACTTAGGACCAATTAGCACTGGAGGTTCAACATAGAAATGCTCTAAAACTTTAGTAGATCATTCTTCAACTTGGCCAGACGTGTTTAGTGAGTGGTTATTTGATCGAAACAAAATAAAGTATGAAAGAAATGTTTTAAATGGAAGTTTTGCCCAGAGAGCTATTGGAAGACTGAAGATACAGTCGATCTATCAGGAGAGTAGTCTTTTTTTTGGATAATAGTGGTGCAATATTTAAGGCCAAATCTCAATCATCCACAGAAATGTGATAAGATTGAGAAGTTCACCTGCGTCATCAAGTGTAGTGTGTTAGTTGCTAGGAGTGTGATGGAGAGAACTGGAAAATTGTTTGGTATAGGTCAGTGTCCCCTGTCACACCTGGCAGAATGTCCTTTGAGGTTTAGTGTGGGTCTAGCCCACTTTCCTGCATGTGTCCTGGTTTGATGGAATAAGCTTGCATGAGTACATAAAAGGTGTAGAAGCAGAGGTGTATAATGGAGTTAGCACAGTCTAAAGTCAAATATATTATTGGCAATCAAGATTTTTAACACATTTGTGCCCAAGTGGAAGGATGGACAATAGATAGGTTTTCTAAAGGTGTGAGAAAGAGAAGTTATCTGATCCTTGACAAGTAGTTAACCTGTTAGGGAATACCATTAGGTGATGGGGTTGTCATGAATAAGCTTGTCGATATGTGTGTCAAAAGGAAAGGTGAGAAGTTGTGAGATGATCTCAGTGGTCTGGAAAAAGGTAATTTGGGCAGCGACTGCTCTGTCAGACAAGTGCAGCCTAAAATGGTTGTTTTGTTTCACCTAAACAGGCTGTGTGAAGGTTACCTTTTGGTATGTTCTGCTACGTGCCTGTGTAAAAGAGAGGATTTGTGAATTTTCTTTTCTGTCCTGCTTCAGGCTGTAGTCTCAATTTTGCCTTGTCTTTTTGTTCTCTAGATACTCTCCTCAACCACTCCTCAAGAAACCCTCAGCAGACTCCAGCAACCTCCAGAACTACTGTCCCATCTCGCTGCTCCCATTCCCAACCAAAGTCCTGGAGAAGGCCACCAACCTCCAACTCACCGAACAACTGGAGAGAAACAACCAACTAGACCCTTCCCAATCAGACTTCAGAACCTACTACAGCACTGAGACAGCTCTGATCGCCGCACCAGACAACATTCGCACCCCACTGTACAGAGGAGAATCAGCTGCCCTGATCCTGCTCACCCTCTCTGCAGCTTTCAACACTGTCTCCCAGCACACACTCATTAATCGCCTATGACAGATTGACATCACAGATGACGCGCTCAGGTGGATGGCATGCTTCCTCACTGGTCACACCCAGAAAGTCTTACTCCCGCCTTTCACATCAAAGGCCAAGCACAACTTTTGGCTCATCCCTCAGCCCAACCCTCTTCAACATCTACATGACACCACTCGCGAACATCGTGAGATCGCATGACATCAACATCATCTCCTATGCTGACGACACCCAGCCCGTCCTATCATTCTCAGCTGATCCCACATTATCGAAGAATAACTTCCACAACTGCATGAAGAACGTCTCAGCCTGGATGAGGTACAACTGACTCAAGCTCAACACAGACAAGATGGACGTTCTCAAGTTCGGCAAGTACACCATCCTATGGAAAGACTCCTGGGAGTCTTCGTAACTTGGAGCCACCCCCATGCCAAAAGACCAACACCCGCAATCTCGGTATCAACCCTACAACAAACTATCCATGTCAGTGGCACCTCCTCAGCCTGCTTCCACACGCTTCACATTCTCTGCAAAATCTTCAAGTGGCTCCCCATCAACACCAGGAAAACGGTAACCCAGGCCCTCATCACCAGTTGACTGGACTACGACAAGGCACAGTATGCAGGCACCCCCACTGAACTCATGCAAAGACTCCAGTCGATCCAGAACGCAGCGGCTAGAGTGACCCTCAAAGAGAACCCACATCGCCCAGCACCTGAAGAACCTCCACTGTCTCCCAGGTCACATGAGATGCCACTTCAAGCTCCTAACCCACGCCTACAAAGCCCTCCATGACCAATGACCCACCTACATGAACCACCGCCTGCACTTCCACCAGCCACCCAGTAATCTCCACTCCGCACACATTGCCCTCACAGATACCTCGCATACGGCAAAGCTGCACCGGAGGAATCTCCTTCTGCCATCTCGCCGCCAAAACCTGAAACACCCTAAACCTCCACCTCTGCACCGCTCCATCGCTGACCGACTTCAGGATGGGACTCAAGACCTGGCTTTTCGACTGAGAACAACAGCAAGTGCCTGGATACCCTCACTCGTGACAAGTAGCGCTCTATAAATGCGACTTGACTCTTTATACACCAATGGTTCTGTTTACAGTTGGGGATTTTATGGCTGGGACAATTGTTGAAGCTAGTGTTCAGTTTAAGCAAAGGCCAGGCACAGTACTGGTCCGGGGTTTGTGGTTTCAGCATGACATCTCTTTCAGAATTTCATCTTGTGAGTGGAATATTCTTCAGAAACATTGGAGCGTTTCCGTTTTGAGTAATACTTTAATGTTGCTATTAATCAGCATGCTCTCCTGCGGCTCTCAGCACCTACTTCGAAATTTGAACAACTCTGCTAGTATTTTTAGCACCGTTGCTATTGTTTGCTACTTTAGCTGTGCATGCATTAAAAACTTCAGTCGAACGGAAAAATGTCACTAATCCTTTGGGCTTCAATAAAAATCCTGCCATGATATACCTTATATTTCTCTTACTCACACAATTTTGAGCATTACTAAATCGTGTTCATTTTTGCAAATACGAGATAAGTTGTGACGAACTTCATTGGGAATGATCCAGAGTATTTGGGTTTAGTATTTTTTTGTAAATATAATAAATGTTGCAACTTTGTCACCAAATGACAAGAGCCGCACTGCAGACTTACTCATACTTGCACCAGTTATGAGTGTGTGCAATGGCTACTCTGCATTTCATAGGCGGGCCGAGGTTTCCCTCATCTTAGTCCATCTCATTTTGACCCCAGTCCTGCCCAAGGTTACAGGGTGCAGAGTTTCCAAAGTTTTACATAGTTGACATTGCTGACTGACTGGCACGGATGGAAGTCTTTACCCCACCGAACATTCTCTTCAGCCCCCTCTCCTTTAGGACCTTGGAAATATGAGCAAAGAGGTTACCTTTATATGCAAGGGTTAACACCTCACTTGTAAATGACGAGCATCCTTTACAGAATCAGTATCTTCTTAAACAGTGCTAGCTCGTTCTACATTACACAGTGGATTCACTGACTCCCCTTCTTTGAAGCAAAACGTCTGGTCCTGCACTGAACAGTGCTTATATTCATCTGTGCAGGGACCATTGGAAATGATATCACCTGCACAGCTTTCCAGTACCTCTCTAATGCTGAAAAGAAGTGAAGGTCAGTAGGGATCTCAGCAAACCCTATACTTTGGCATAAATACAACGGCACATGCCAGGGATTGGTATGTTGTCCTACATGCCCACGGCCACCAATCCCAACTCTTGTCACCATCTTACATGGAATTTTTCTTTGAGTTTTTCTCCTTCAAATGAAACTTGTCTTAGTTGCCTCTCAGGCATTTCCTGTCCCATACAATCGGCCTACTCACACGAGGTGCATTTCTATTATTAGGATCATTATGGGAATGCTGGAATTTGTTTTTGTACCTATATACAGCGGGAACTCGACCCGAAAGTATCAGAGCACTTAACATGAGCCCCAGTTGCCTTACAGAAGGACACATTCATTTTGTTAGGCACGGGGAGATTAGGTGATTTGTCCAGAATAATAGGAAGTTAAGCGTCCCTGCCGAGACTCGAACCTGGTTCCCAGCTTCGAGGTCGGCCGCGCTAGTCGTTAGGCCACATCCTTATACACTATCAAAAAAATGCTTTATTAGCTGTAATTTGACATTTGCATGGCATTATGGGAAACAAAATACAGTGAAAACCAAGCAGGCAGCATCATGTTGAATTACACCAGGTTTCTTGGTGTTGGAAATATCTGGGGTCTATTGAAATAGTGGGGATTATTGAATATGACTCACAGCAGTTACTGATTTTCCCAGACTTACACAAACACATTCAGCAACAGTACACATTCCTTCTGGAAGTGAAGAAGAAATTACATACCAAGGACCTGCACTATATGTTAATTTATCCCACTAAACTGAAGGTGGTCTTTCAAGAGAAGGGTTTCTGTAATGACACCCCTCAAGAGGCCTGGGAGTGGCTAGAGGTGAGGCCAAGAATTCAGAGACCTGCTGCCATCCTCCTTTAGTGGTGTAGGGAAACAAATTGGTATTTGGACAAAATATCGATTTGTAAATATCAGAAGACAGAACCATTGGTAAAAAAAAATTGGTGAAAAAAAATATTGGTAATAAGAATATTGTGTTTTTTCAGGTAAGTAATATCTTTGTTGAGAATACTGTTGTTGTTGACCCCGTCACTGCCAGGCTTTCCCCCTCCCCTAAGCCAAGCCTTTTTTGGGCTATTTGGAGTAGTTTGTGCTTAGGCCCCATAACATTTTGTCCTCATAAGCTATCCAGGCCGAATTTGCGTCCTATGTTTCCAATATCCTGAGAATTCAAAAGGTACCCAGAGTTTGTGGATTCCCCTGGAGTGGACAGAGAAATTAGCCAAAATACAGCTAAATTGATTTTTTTGGGGGTGGGGGAAATTGGAAGATAGTGCTGCAGAAGAGAGTCTGTTTTTTCCCATGCAAATGATATCAACGAAGGGTGTAGGATGCTAAAATCACCATCTTCCCAGCTTTCAGGAACAGGCAGACTTTTATCAGAAAACCAACATTTTCTACACAGTTTTAGCATTTTAATGGAACATAGACTATTTTTCCTATTTTATGTGCTTTCAACCTCCTTCCAGTTAGTGGTAGAAATTAGTGTAAAACCAATAATGGATCCAGAAAAGCTATACATTTAGGAAAAGTAGACCCAAATTCAAGGGCTAATTTGTGTAGATCCTTCAAGGTTTTCCTATAGAAAGTAACAGTTGAACTAAAAAAATATTGAAATTCACTTGTAAAAAACAGTTATTTGTGCCAACGTTTTCACCTGTAACTTCGTCTAACTATGGCAGATGTTTTAAAGCAATGTACCATTATGTCTGCTGGACACTACTGGTTGTTAGGATATGTAGGACTTGTAGGTTCATCAAGAAGTCATGGTACTCAGAGTCAATAACTGAGCTGCACAGTGCAATAGTTATTCATTGTGTAACGGGTATACAGCAATTCATTTGGTAAAATATCAAGGAAACCTATGTATTTCCATAATGGGAACAAGTTATTGAGTTTAGAAGCAGTGGTTATTTGCACTTCTCTGAATTTGTGGGTACCCATGCAAGCATGTGAATTCAAGGGCATTTTTAAAATTGAATAATTTTTTCCACACTGTCTTACATTTGGAAGGTAGAAATACATAGAAAGACAATTGCTAATAACACTAGTTTTACTATTCTGCGTTTCCCTAGGTCTCCTGATTGGTGTGTAGGCCTACTGCCCACAAGAGGAAACAGTCCAAAACGCAACGTTTTTCCACTTAAAACTAACCGTTTTTTTGGAATGTGCCTAACTGTGGATTTTAGGCCATAGCTCAGCCGGCACCTAGGGAAACCTAGAAAACCTGTACATTTTTGAAAAATAGACACAGATGGAAATCCAGGATGATGCGACTTGTGTGGCTCATAGCAGGTTTTGTAACCCAGAATCCCTTGCAAACCTCAAAATGTATCTAAAAAATATTTTCCTTACATTTCTGTGGTGGAAAGTTCTGGACCCTTATAGGAGTTATAAACTAAGTTCACCCAGCATTCTCCCGAGTCTCGCGATAAAAATGGTACCTTACTTGTGTGGCTAAACCTACTGCCCATGACAGGAAACATTTCAAAATGCAATGTGGACACATCACAGTTTTCCACTGAAAACTGGCCTTTTTCTTGCAACCTGCCTAGCTGTGGATTTTGGACCCTAGCTTTGCAAGCACCTAGGGAAACCTATCAAACCTGTATATTTTTTAAAAGCACACACCTAGGGGAATCCAGGATGGGTGGCTCGTGTGGCTCTCAGCAAGTTATCTTGCCCAAAATCCCTTACAAACCTCCAACATTGTAAACAAATTTTCCTCACATTTCTGCATTGAAAAGTTCTGGAATCTGCGGGCAGCCACAAATTTGACTCACCCCGCATTTCCACATCCCTACCGATAAAAATGGTACCTCACTTGTGAGGGTACTCCTAGTGCATGTGATAGGAAAAGGCCCAAAATGCAAGTGAATACATCACATTTTTCTACTGAAAAGTGACCATTCTTTGCCTAGCTGCAGGTTTTGAGCCCTAGCTCAGTCAGCACCCAGGGAAACCTCGTAAACCTGTACATTCTTTAAAACTAGACACCCAGGGGAATGCAAAATGGGGTGACTTGTGTGACTTTCACCAGGTTCTGTATCCCAGAATCTCTTGCAAACCTGAAAATGTGTCTCAAAAATAAATTTCCATACATTTCTGTGATGGACAGTGTTGGAATCTGTGGGGAAAACAAACTCCCACCCACACAGAATTCCTTTAAGTCTCCCAATAAAAATGGTACCTTATTGTGTGGGTAGGCCTGGTGCCAACAAGATGAAACGGCCCAAAACGCAACATTGACACATCACATTTTTCCTCTGAAAACTGACCCTTTCTTTGCAATGTGTCCAGCTATAGATTTTGGGCCCTAAATAAAAAGACACCTACAGAAACCTCGCAAACCTGTACGTTTTTGAAAACTAGACATCCGACAGAATCCAGGATAGGATGACTTGTTTGGCCCACACCAGGTTGTCATACCCAGAATTCCATGCAAGCCTCAAAATGTGCCTAAAACACAGATTCTACTCATATTTCTGCGATGGAAAGTTCAGGAATCTGTGGGGAGCCATAAACTTCCCTGCATCAAGCATTCCCCCAAGACTCCCGACAAAAATGGCATCTCACTTGTGTGGGTAGGCCTAGTGCCCAGGACAGGAAACGACCCAAAATACAACGTGGACATTTCATATTTTTCCACCAAAATCTGACCCTTTCTTTGCAATGTGTCTAGCTGTTGATTTTGAGCCCTAGATAGCCGGCACCTATGGAAACCCAGTAAACCTGCACATTTTGGAAAACTAAATACCCAGCGGAATCCAGAATAGGGTATCTTGTGTGGGTCTCACCAGGTTCTGTTACCCAGAATCCCTTGCAAACCTCAAAGTTAGTCTACATAAATACATTTTCATCACATTTCTGTGATGGAAAGTTCAGGAATCTGCAGGGAGCCACAGGAAAAACCCAAAATTCAATGTAAACACATCACATTTGTTCACTGAAAATTGACCCTTTCTTCGCAATGAGTCTACCTCTGTATTTTGGGCCTAGCTGAGCCGGCACCTAGAGAAACCTAGGAAACCTGAACATTTTTTAGAACTAGAAACCCAGGGAATTCCAGGATGGGGTGCCTTGTGTGGCTCTCACCAGGTTCTGTTACGCAGAATCCCATGCAAACCTCAAACTTTGTAACAAAGACATATTTTCCTCACATTTCTGTGATGGACAGTTCTGGAATCTGTGGGAGCCACAAACTTCCAAGCACCCAGCATTTCCCAAAGTCTCCCTATAAAAATGGTACCTCACTTGTGTGGGTAGACCGAGTGCCCAATACGAGAAATGGCCCAAACCGTACTGTGGAGACATCAAATTTATCGATGACACTACCTGGTTTTGAAAGGGAGTCCTGTACGTTTTTAGTCCCAGGCTCGGTGGCCATCTAGGGAAACCTACCAAACCCAGAAGTTTCTGAAAACTAGACACCAAGGAGATGTAGCTTAGGAGCATCCCCAGCATTTGTTTATCCATAATCCCCTGCAAACCTCAAATTTTGCTAAATAAAAATCAAATTTTCCTCACACATTTCTGCATTTAAAAGTTGTGGAATCACTGGCCCGACCCAAGTTTCCTACCACCCTGCATTCCACCAATTCTAGGCCTATTGCCCTCAACAAGAAATGGCCCAAAACACAACATGGACACATTACATTTTTCCACTGAGAATGAACCCTTTTTTTTGGAACGTGCCTAGCTGTGAATTTTGGGCACTAGCTCAGCTGGCACCTAGGGAAACCTAGCGGACCTGAACATCTTTTAAAACTAGACTTCCAGGGAAATCCAGGATGGGGTGACCTGTGTGGCTCTCCCCAGGTTTTGTTACAGAATTCCTTGCAAACCTCAAACTTTGTAAAAATAAGAAGCACATTTTCCTCACATATCTTTAATGGAAGGTTCTGGAATCTGTGGGAGGTCTCTCTTGTTAGGAATGCACTGCCTAAAAACCAATCAGCGCTTGAACAGGACCAATGACTCATCCACAGCTATTTCTTTCCCTGGAACATAGATCACTGAAAATTGATCGACAAAGTGATCATGGACAGGCTGAACCTCAAAAGGATGGTTACATTCAAGGTGATCTTCTGGCAACGCTTAAGCATTACCAACAAAATGCAGCATCTGAAGAAGAAGCAAATACCGATTACAAACTCTTGATTGCCGGAGATATAACCATTGCCATCAAAGACTTGTAGACCAAAATGAAGACAGTAACGACTTCCTTATCAGGGTCATCCAAAAAGTCAAACCCAATAACTTCTTCAACTCATCAAGATTTATGAGAGTCCACCGGGTAGCTCTAGAGTCGGGCTTAAGTCTGGCACTGGTGTACCTCAAATACTGTCTAGTATACAAATTAGTCTACTAAAAAATCTCATCCAAAAAGATATAATCCATAAACAACTGAAAAATATTTATAGGCAAAATGTTTTCAGTACTCCCTCGAAACCCTGCAACACCATTAAAGGCAGGCAACACGGGCTGCACCATGTTTAGGTCAACCCAGAGTCCAGCACTTCCAGTGGGAAGTCTTTCAGCTCCAGGCTGCAATCCATATGCCTCTTGCTGCACTATTGGCACATCAGTGTCTTCCTCTAAAAGCAGTACTAAATCCACACTGCCATAATCCTTGCCTTCCTCCTCTGCATCAGATGCAGAGTCAGTCTCATAATAATGGTCAGAAGAAGACTCAAAAAGGATACCAACAACCTGCTGAGCAGTCATCCTATCGCTAGCCATAATCCTCACCAAGAAAATTTACTTGATTGTGGAAATATGAATTTTTATGGTCAATTGTGTCCCCTATCTTAGACCCCAACGGCTCCATGTACATGCTATAAGTACATGTATGTTCCCTCCAGTTCCAGCTATGAAGACGCAAATACATGTGCGTCCAACGTCAACATGCCCTCTTTCAGATCCGCCACGAATGGGTCGAATATTCCATTCCTAAGTATGAAAGGCCACCGACTTTATGTGGTTCACTTTTCTAGTTTTGTAGTTAAGGCGAGTAGGCCCTGAATTCTGCCATCAAGCCTTTTTCTGTTTCTGCCTCTGAAATGCTCCAGCTTGGACCTGCATCCGTGTCCATGAACTTTGTCTTACTCCCTGCGCGGCTAACGGTGCCTGACGCGGCCTGTTGCCTGCCAAAAACTGTATTCAGCCTTCAAGTTATCTGCTCCGCTCCTCATCCAATGCATTCCTGTCTAGTAGTTTAGGTAAACATCCCTCCAGCTACCGAGCAAAAGGCTCGGCCTCGCTGTCTTTTTGCAAGTAATTCATAGCCCCTGTTACTATGGAAGATTCCTGCCCCCTCGCATCACATGTAGACACATGGACGCTTGTACACGCACTAACAATCAGTATAGAATAGGATCTGTCCGAGAAGACCCTTCCTTCCAGATAATATAGTTCCTTAAACACAAGATATTAGATATGATTGAGGATTAGGTTGTCCTGACACCCCAGACTTCTGTCTCCACATGTAGGGCCAAATGTCAAGTTCCCTTCACCCTCTAGTTGTACGTCAATCACGCGTCATGCGGCTGCGCGCGCATCTCTGTCAAATATTTCTGCTGACACTGCAGGATTCTCTTATGGATCCACCCACTTGTGACATCATTTTTAATGACGTTTCTAGTATACGCCTATTTTCATTACGTATGTGTATTCTTATCTGTATTATCAGCTGTTACGCCTCCTGCATCTGTCCTAATGCAATGCTTTCCATATAAATATTGTTACTTGTCAATAATGTATTGCTGATCCCTTCCTGAACCTTCGTGGTGATGGAATATGATTGCCTAGTTCGAACTATAATTCCTTTGTAAGGAATAAAGCCCTTTTCAGAACCTCTAATACCACGGATTCTGCCTCTTATTTTGACTGAGTTATTCTTACTAGACCTTACCGCATAAAAAATAGTACAGGTAATTTAAATATTTACCACATGATAAACAAGTCAACAATACCCAACACTAGCTGGCCGATGGAGTTCCACGCCTCCAAGCACACCTGAGGTTCCCGGTTCCTGGCTCCTCCCCCCCCTTGAGACTGTGAGGCTGAGGCTGATGGCGGACGGTGGTGTGAGACGCTAAGCCTTCAAAAGTTCGCAATTGATTTGGATGGCTCTCTCTTCTACATTTATACATTTCTTGGTGAATGGTGTTGTTTAAACGAGGTTTTTGGCTGCGGGAGTTACTTCATGCCAATTGGGGAACGCTACCGGAGCAGTGCATAGTGGTGCGGAATGGAGCCGTGCAGAGCGGGGCGGGGTGGCGCCGTTCCCGTTTCTAAGTTTCTTATAGCCGGAGAGTGCTCTGCTCCGTGTTGGACTTTGTTTCGGCGACCATAGACGCTAAGCCTTGCAGTTTGAGTTCGAGCAGCGCTGGATATAGGCGGTTTGCAGGAGTGATTTTGGGCCATTTTGTGAGCAGATCGGAGTGGAGCAGTGCAGCGATGGGCGGAGTGGAGTCTCTGTCTCTAAGCTTTTTGCAGCCGGGCCTGGGCGCAGGAGAGTGCTCCGGTCCGTGTGAGGCTTGTAACGGCTTCTGCTTCTGCTGTGGACTTCGGAGGCGATAAGCAGCTGCATTTGGGGATCCGCATTTGCTGAGTCTTCCCTGCGTTTGGGCAAGAGGAGCTGCTGCGGCTCCCAGACCCCGAGACGTATGTAGAATTCTCGAGAAAAACCATCACTCACTCACTGGGACGGCTGCACCTGGACCTGGAGGCACAGAGATATTTGGAAGAAAGGAGGAAAGGAGGGAAGTTCGCTTCTCAATTTACCTTAGGTATTAATTAACTTACCGTTGTTTTTCTCTTTTTAATATGGGGAAGTTACTTAATACACGCAAGGCCAAAGCCCTTCGTGTACAGGCCAGAGAAGTAAAAAACGCCGCCAAATTATTAAATAAAAACCTCAATTGTGATAAAGACGACGCAAAGGAAAAAAATGACAGCACTGGGAGCTCCGAAGACTTGGGAGAATCCTTCGCGGAGTCTTTAACTCCGATTCTGGATTCAGAGGACCCTCATAGCATAGAGGTAGACTGCTCCCCTCTTACTCTGGATGCCGTATCTAAGCAAGATAGATTTATGGATGTCCTAAAAGGTGCTAAACCTTTTTGATAAAAAAAATGCAGCTCTTGTTCAAAGTATTCCCGCTCAAATATCTTCCTCCTCCTCCTCAATTACTCAACTCCCAGATTCATTGCATAAGTCTAATCTCCTGGCATCTTCTGCATTCTCGCCATCTCCGCTCAAAGAAGATTCTTTGGTGCCTCCTCGGGAAAATATAGATACCACTCAGAAAGAGGCTCTGACTTCGGAAGTTACGGTCATGGTGGCACCGCTGCCTGATAAGTTTTCAAATACTGTAGCTGACATCGCCCCTAATGCTAGTCCCCTTGGCCCTTTGTTATATCTGGCACTGAGACTGTGGGGAGGATTCAGATGTCAGTCAAAGATATGCTGAATTTAATTCTCGATGAGGTTCGAGAATTGAAGAGGTTTCAAAGATCTGAGTTGGCCGTGATCAATCAGCGATTGGAAAAAATGGAGGATCTTTTTTCTACATTTCCTGGTCGCCTTTAAGAAGCCGAAGCTCGCATTTCTAATTTGGAGGATCAAATGAATGAGGTTAAAAAAGATGCGAGTAGGCTCTCTCTTACTACACGCTCCTTAGAATCTAAACTGGATGATTTGGAGAACTATAATCGTCGATCGAATCTTCGTATTGTGGGGGTTCCGGAAGGCCTCGAAGGATCTAATACTCTGCAATGGGCTACCTCGTTTCTAAAATCAAAAGTGATCCCCAATCATGAAGGTGATTTAACTATCACGCGTGCACATCGAGTACCTGCTCAACCTCTTCCAAATTCCTCTCTTCCTTGAACAATCTTACAAAATTTTTCCGATATACGGATTAAAGAGACTATTATTTCTGTGGCAATCCAGAAAAGACAATTTTTTGTTAACGAAACCGTAAAATGTCGTATTTTCTCAGATATGTCTGCCTCTGCTGCACGGAGAAGAATAGAGTTTGTCCAAATGTTACAGTTGTTTAAAGCTAAAGGGGGTCAAGCAACGATAGCTCAACAGTCTAAGCTTAAAGTTCTAGTGAAAGGCAAATACTTTATGATATCCGATATAGCAGCAGCACAAGATCTGCTTAAAGAGATTTCGGTTTCTTAAAAGTTAGAGTATGAGGGGATTATGTTGGTCGTTTATATAGCCATAGGATATTATAGGTCCTTAATTCAGTTGGTGCTGTTTATCTGGAAGGCTGGGGGGGTTAGTAGAGCACGAAGGAGCCCGGGATCTAGGGGGCCCAAGGGGTGCTAATAGGCCGCCTTAATGGTGCAGGGTAAGGAGGAGAATTTTTTTTTTTGCTTCGGCAAATTTGGATTCTATTACGACGGGGGGAAGTGTAGGCGAGGAACTAGGGGGTCATGGGGACAGGGGCGCAACAACAAGGCGCCTTCATGAGAGGGGTTAGTGCCAGGTGGCCAGCGTGGGAGGGAGGTGAAGGTGAAGTGCAGGGCCACGGGGCTAGGTGCAGGGGGGGAGCACCTGGGTGGGGGAATGGGCTGGGTGGGGGGAAAAAATTGAAAATGGAAGTTCATGTTGTTTGCGATGGAAAAACATGTTGGCAAGAAGTTATTTTCAATGATTTAAATATATGTCTATTGGGGGGGTCAGAGTGATTTCTTTTAATGTTAATGGGCTGAATAATAGAAAAAAAATGCGAGCCATTGAGCTATGGATTAAAACAGAGCGCCCAGCAGTTGTGATGTTGCAAGAAACTCATATTCCCGCGGATAAAATTAATTATTTTCCTATGTTTAAAACTTGGTCTTCATATCGTGGGTTTTCTTGTGCTCAAGAATCTCAAAGGGGGGTTGCGCTTTTCTTAAATCGGAACTTAGATGCAGAAATTATCCAGTTTGAAGATGGGGCGGCAGGGCGGTGGTGTTGGGCCACGTGTGTAATAAAAGATAGGAATAGGCCAATTACTTTTGTTAGTTTTTATGCCCCAGTGGAAGATCGTTCCCCCAACTATGAGGAATTATTTCAATCATTGTTGATGGTTCGGGGGGAAATAGTTATAGGCGGCGATTTTAATATTCTTATGGATATAAAACTAGACTCCACTGCCTCGGACAAACAATCTAAACCAAAGTCAAGAAGGTCTATTATGAAGAATTTAGCCTTACTGGATCTTTGTGACCCATGGCGATTAAAATTTCCACAAAAAAAAGAATTTACTTGTTGGTCGGGAATGCATAGATCCTCCTCTCGTATAGATTTTTTCTTGGCCTCTAGGTCATTAAAATTTTCTCATCAAAATTTTTTGCATAATGGCTTCTCAGACCACGCAATGCTGGTAATTGAATTCAAAGTAGGAGAAGAAATTAGGCCCCCTAAGAGATGGATATTTAATAAAGTATATCTACAAGATAGCAACTGGTTCTCTTTTTTTAAATTGGAGATTGCCGAGTTCATTGCTCGTAATTTGGATACGGCTCCGCTGCACATTATTTGGGACTCATTAAAAGCCTTTATTCGTGGCATCATCATCGGTAAAGATGCAGAAGAATGGCGTGCTATTAAACAAGCTAGGACTTTACTCTATCAAAAAATGTGTACGCTTACTCTGTTTCGACAATCCAACTTTTCTAGTGTTGCGCAAAACAAATTAAATGAGGCCAAACGTGAACTCAGTACACTTTTTTTTACACAGAGTGAACAGCAATTTCTGACACAATCTCAGAGGATTTATGAGGAGAGTAATTTCTCTGGTAAACTCCTCGCGTGGCAGGCAAAGGAGCAAGCCACCGCAAATTTGATTCGTACTTTAAAGTGTCCTGCCACTCAGATAGAAACATCACAGTCTGATGTTATTGGCACTATAATGTTGTCCCATTATAAACAGATATATAGTCAACATCAGGAGATAGACCATGTTAGGCTCTCCAATTTTTTAGCTAGATATGATATGCCCTCTCTATCTCAGACGGATAGTGGAGCAATGATGCGCTTATTTTCTAAGTCAGAACTAGAATCAGTGGTTAAGAACTTACCAATTGGCAAGGCTTGTGGCCCGGATGGCCTCCCAGCTGAATTTTTTAAGGTTTTCTTTGGCGCCTTTTCTGATTTACTATTACAATTAGTTAATTATATGCTAGTGGGCGGGCAAGTTCCAGACTCTTTTGGGGAGGGGACAGTTGTCAGTTTCCCGAAAAAAGGTAAAGATCCTAAAGACCCTAACTCATATAGGCCCATCACATTACTGAACACTGATTATAAAATCCTTACTAAATTATTATCAATACGTTTTAATTACATTGCAAACAATCTTATTCACCTGGATCAGAATGGTTTTGTGGCAGGCCGGCAATTAGCTACCAACACACATTTTCTCACTGAGGCTTTAGATTATTTTCAGACAAAAAAAATGTCTGCTTTAATTTTATTATTAGATGCGGAAAAAGCTTTTGATTTGGTGGTATGGACAACTTTATTTGTTATTTTAAAGCACTTTGGAATTCCTCCGCAAATTATTAGTTTAATCCAGAATTTGTACACGGGTGCCAAAGCCAACAAAATTAATAATTCAGTTATGGTGGGTACAGTATCGGTTCAACGGGGCACCAGGCAGGGTTGCCCCTTGTCCCCTATTCTTTTTGCTTTTTTTATTGAACCGCTAGCTACAGCAATTCGTGAATCAGTGAATATTCCTCCTCCGATTCATTCTTTGGCAAAAATTAAATTGTATGCCGATGATATCATGTTGTTGATTAGGACGGATATTCAATCTCAAACTGCTGCTGAAGCTTTGGGAGGTTATCAAATTAATAAAAAAAAAATGGAAATATTAGTTTGTGGTGGGGGTGAGGTGGATTTACATGTTGATTTACTTGGCTGCATTAATTTAAGACCAAAGAGGTATTTGGGGGTTATGTTCTCCACTCTGGTTTCCGAATTAGCTATGCTGAATTTTGATCCTCTTTTACGTAAGGTTCAATCCTTGTTTATCAGATGGGATTTGTTGCCATTCTCCATCTTGGGGCGTGTGGCACTTATAAAAATGTCTATTCTCCCGCTTTTCAATTTCTTATTTTCTGCCATTCCTTGCTTTTTGCCCAGTGTTTTTTTTTCAAAAGTGCAATCGTTATTTTCAGGGACTCTTTATGTGGAAACTGAATTCGGCGGTTTATCCGTACCTAATGTCGGAGACTATTATAGCGCATATTTTGCCCAATATTTAGAGCGGTTTAAATTTCGAATGCAGAGTCCAAATGTTTTTATTAATTTCTGTTTTGACCGAATCTGTCATGAGGCTCAGACCCCATTTCCTTTGCATATTCCTAAATCACCGAAACTTAGTCGATACAAGACGATGCTTTGGTTTTTTAAGCGTCGTGACGTTTTTCTTAAAAGATATTCTCTCCCGCAGTTTAATATCAGAACTCCCTTGGGGAATGCTCTCAATTTTATGGGAGTGAAAATTGGAGTGGACATTCTACTGCAATGGGAACGTGTTGGGTTTCATACTCTTTCAGATTTTTTAAGGGAGGGGACATGGCTGTTACCGGGAGAGATGCAGCTATTAATTTCGGGGAATTTTATGTTATTAGGTTCTTATGTTTCGATCTTTAAAATGCTGGAACAAATGGAGCCAAGACTTATTGGTTCCTCTAGTCAGTTATGGGACGATTTGTTTTTGACTCCTCGGATGAGGAAGCCAGGGGCATGGAAACGTTGCTTAGCCCAACATATTGAGGTAGATCTGAGCCAGAAAGCCATTAAAAAATGGCAAGAACAGGAGAATCATGCACTCACTATTAAAACTTGGAAAACTATAAATAAGCTGAATTTTAGTGTTCTTCGAGGATCCAATTGGAGAAGAATGCTATTTTTCAGTAAATGGCTCCTGTATCACATTCCTGCCGCCATTGCTAAAATGTACGCTAATACTAGTGCCACCTGTTTTAGATGTCAGCAATGTACTCCTGCTAACTGGTCTCACATTATAGCTTACTGTTTTAAAATTGTGCCTTTTTGGAATGTGATTTTCGAATATTTGCAAAAGTACTGTTGGATCCAGATTACGTATAACGTTAAATTAATATTGTATGGATATGATTCTGATCTCGGTTTAATAGAACAGATGGTTAAACTATTATTTATTGCAATGGCAGTGGCAAGGTCTCTGGTGCTTCAAAACTGGAAGTCAATTCAAGTTCCTTTGTTTAATGCCTGGCTTCAAAAAATGAGGAACGTTAGAAAGAGTGAATTGCGATATGCACAGCGAATTGGTGGGACGAGGACGTTTAACAATATTTGGAGTTTTTATTTTGAGTAATGTTGGATTTTTGCATTCTTACAACAACTTTTTTTTATTTCTGTATCTTCATTTTGTGGTTGCCAATTCATGTTATTGACATATTGTAATTATGATACAAGAACTTCAATAAAAGATATATAAAAAAAAAAAACAATACCCAACACTGTATAAAATAAGTTATAAACAAAGTGCAGCTTTATCAAACAGAAAGTAAAGCTACTAGTATATGGTTAAATCTAGAAGGAAGATTCAATTAATACAAAGCACACAAAGACCTATGTACTCTGAAATTATACCACACACTTGCCAGAGAGAGCAACACTGAGGATCAACTGCACTTACTCTGCACATACACAGCAAGCACTAAAGAAGTCTCACTGGAAAGTAAGGGAAAAAACAACATCACACACGAGGCAGTAAGCAATGTGCACAAATCAATGTGTTACTTGGAAAGAAAATCATACAAAAAGCTAACGAAACTAAATATACAAACAGGCAAAAAAAACACATTAGATGAAAAGATTACGAAATGAGTAGCTTGCCAACCACAACAATGCAAACTGCAGATCTTCAAAGCTGCACACGCAAACAGAATTCATTAACAAGAGAAAGAAAATGATTGGCTCTATATTAAAAAAAGAAAAGAAAATTAAAACATGAATAAAAATCATAACACAATATCAAAAGACACTGATATTCCCCTGAAAAGAGGCATAGCTCTACATTACCTCATAACCTTATTCCCAGGTGACTCCAGTGTTCCCACCCACCCTGAGGCTCAATCCACTTACACATCTCTCAAGGGGGCAAAATCATACCCCAAGAGGGTAGATCAGCCTAAAAATGCCCAATCTGCCCTCAGGGGAGGGCGGCATATGGCCCCCAATGGGAGCGAGCCTTCCACAAGGGGTTGCTCACCTTCAAAACATAACTCCCTGGTGTCTTGTGGGCTTCCACCACCACAAATAGCAATCAACCTATAAACAGCTGATCTGGCCTTTAGGGAGTGGGGGGAGTAACTAAAAGAAAATTCTCCCCCAAGGTGACCTACCCTTGCCCAAGGGGTCGCTCCCCAAACAGCAAAACAATTCCAGGTAGTCTAGTGGGCGTCCACCCACCCAGAGGGCAGTCAACCTACAAACGGCTGATCTGTCCTCTGGGAAGTAGAATAGCTAAAAACAACTCCCCCAAAAGCAGCGACTCTTGACCAAGGGATTTCTCCCCGAACAAGAAAACAATCCTTGGTGGTTTACTGGGCTTCCTCACCTCCAAAGGACAGATCAGCATACAGCAGCCTATCTGCCTTCTTGGCGGTAGAATAGCTAAAAGAAATTCAGACAAGGGGAGCTACCCTGGCCAAGTAAAAAGCAGTCCCTTTTGGTTTAGTGGATTCCTGTCCCCTCAAGGGCAGATCTGCTATAAAACAGCTGATCTACCCTCAGGGGGTGGAATAACTAAAAATAATTCTTCCCCAAGGGTAACAACCCTTGCCCAAGGGGTCACTCTCCAAACAAAAAAACAATCTCTGGTGGTTTAGTGGGTTTCCACCCCTCCCAGATGAAGATCTGCAAAAAAATGGCTGCTCTGCGCTCTGGGGGGTAAAACTACTAAAAAGAATTATCGCTCAAGGGGAGCAACCCTTGCTAAAAGTGTTGCTCCCCATAACCATCATAATAAATGTTTTCTCGGCCTAAAAAATGGCTGAATCAGCCCCCAGGGAGTGGTACACAAATAAATTATGACCCCAGGGGAGCGATCCTTGCCTAAGGGGTCGAGCCCCAACAATCACAAAAACTCTTTGGTGTCTAGTGGTGTGGATTCCTGATCCACGATCGCAGCCCCACCCTGATCATAGAGCATGAATCCACTCTATGCTGACGGAGGGGGAAAGTACTTCACCCTGCATCTGTATTCATAAAAGAACCACCCCCCAAGAACTTATCAGATATACGTCCTCTCCCTGGACGCGCTGGAAGCATGCCCCTGCCTTAACTTGATGACGTTAGCGTGTCGTGAGCACACCAATGTCATCAGATTGCCAAGGGGTTCCAGGGGTGGCAGCAGACGCGCTTTGCTGCCATCCAGGTGTGGGCCCCTTAATTAGCGGCCCAAGGGGAAGCTACAGCACTTTCTCTGTGGATGGCTGCCTGAACGTAATGGTTGCATCCTCAGCACAGGAGTACCGCAGATGAGGACAAAACTGGGCCTGGGTGAAGTTTGCGGAATTCTGTTAAGCGGAACTCCATGAAGTGGATAAAAAACTATGCAGCGCTATGTGGAAATCAGAGTTTGCCATGTACAATGTGGAGTGCGTCCTCGCATTGCAAATCATGCGCGAATGGGACTATGGGGTCCTCATGTGCATCCTTGCGTTTTAAATTGTGCGCGATTGGCATCACGCTGTACGCAGCGGCGCAGCCATCTTGTTTTTCTACTCTCTGTTATGGTGCTGGGACTATTTTCAGAATCCCTCTTAATTTCTTCAATCCTCCCTATTTAAAGCTTAGCTGCAGCTCATTTTTATTTAATATATTAATGTACGTCTTTGTGTTTGATGACCATCTTAAGCCTCTTGCCCTAGCTGCACAGCAGTGGCCTTATCACAAATGAAGACTCTGGTGAGTAGAATGCTCAGTACAATTACCATGAATCTACAGTGAGAGAGACTCCCTCATAGTAAAAGTTAAAAAAAAAAGTGGTAGTCAAAAGCAAACAACCCTGAGGGACTAAATGGGTAAAACACATTTGCTGCACTACTTGGAAGTTCATATCTACATAGGTTATGCACTTGCGGTTATGCACTTGCATAAATGTAGTCATTTATCACTCAACTAAAATGGGAGTAGTTTACATTGGAAGGAAGTTCATTAGGTAATAAATCCTGACAAACAACAAATATTAGGAATCAATGAAAAAATTGAACTATTGTATTTTCTATGTTATCACCTTTTCTTAACAAGCAGGTTCAATCTTCCACTTTTTCTAAGGCATATATATTTTGCTTTTTATGGTGTATTTAATATGGTTTTGGTGTCAAGGACAAACAACCTGATATAATATAGGGCTGCAGTAATCCGCTACATCAATGTATTGATTAGGTTTGATCTACAGAATGTACACAATGTCATAAATTGTATTTTCATGTTTCTAAATGTCCTTTCACACAGCTTGCTCAGATCCCATGAACCTTGCTCATTCAAGATTTCATATTCCAAAATGATGGTACAGTTTTAGATACTATTATGGTACATTTTCAGTATTTGTCATGCACCCAGTTCATTTGCAGGCAGTAGAAGCACTTTTGACATAGAGTCTCATATAATCATGGTGATATTGATTAATTTGAGAACAGATTGTGCTTTTTATATTGAAAATTTCAATTTGCCAGGTCGCCTCTTGGTCTGTGATGAGAGAGCACAGTAACTCATTACTCTCTTGAGGAACGTTGTATTTGTCTGACCTGGGCAAAAGCTCTAGAGCCTGTTTGTGCTCATCCTGATTGTTGCTGATACAGTGCCTTGCAATTCTGGTAGAACTCTATATTTATACTCTCTTGGTCAAGCAATAGAGCACCATTATCAGTTACAATAGTTGCAATTGTCTTATTATTCCTGTGATGTGAACATACAATCAAATTTACAGAATATGAGCCTCTCAAATTCAAATTCATTGCTGTAGTGGGATAGATTATGAAATAACTTTAAATTTTAGTCTGCTGAGGTCACATATTTCGTTTTCTGGTTTAGTAAGATATTACGTATGACCCTGGCTCCAAGAAAGAAAGTCAGTGATTCCAACCTCAAATATGTCCAAGAATATCCCTTTCAATTAAGTCTAAGACGTGTGCTCATTTGTAATCACGCATGTCTAAGCTGACTAAGCTGTATTTAGTAGTCTCAAATAAGGGGCTCTTTTTCTTTATGGTGTTCATGCAGTAGTAGGTTGACTGTTCAAAAATCATCTCCATAAATTATCCATATTGCACCAGATGATAATGCACTAGTTTATATCTATTGGAAGGTGTGGTATAAGGGCCAGAACTGCCGACTTTGGAGATGGGGATCCAGGTTTGATTTCAGCATTGGCTCATCATTTTTTAATTCTGGTTAAATCACTTAGGGCCTTTTGCAATGTATCAAACTCTTGGCATTCACAATATGGGTAATTGTAATTCTTTGCGATTACCTAAATTGCAAATGCAGTTAGGGAATCACAATTTGCGATTCCCTAAATGCAATGCAGGAAGCAGTTAAAAATTGCGAGCCTGCTTTAAGGAATCGCAAATCACCCCCAACTTCAAGTTGGTGGTAATTTGCAAATCCTTAGAAAAAATGCACATTTTTGCATTTTTATAAGTGCCATGTGGCGCACAGACATGCCCTCAGGGCATGTCTGTGTGCCACATGTGCACACTTACCTTATTTGGGGTGCATCAGGGTGACCTTTTGGCCCCCAATCACCCTTGAAATTGCATTGTTGATGAGCTGGTATTGCCCCAGCTCTCTTCCCACTTACTCAGAATTGTGATATTTAATGAACAAATAGTTTTTTGAACCTGTACAGAATAATTTTTACTTTGAATGGAGTTAATACAAAACTCCTTATTTTATCCAGACTAGATGCTGTTTTCATTTTTATGAATGGGAGTATATTTTTACCATTGATGACATATTGATTAAGCTCTGAATTCCGTAAATGAGTCAGAGTACAGAGCAAAATCTTGATGAACAGAATTAGGACAATTATGTTATTTGAGAGTTGGATGTTTCAATGTAGCTCGTGGGACATTTTTGTACTAGCCATTGGAACATTGGCATGTGTAAAATTGTTAAAATAAAGAAACAGTGGCAATACAACGGCAGGTAGTATATATAACCCTGTTTTTTACATAGATGACATTTCACTATGCATCCATAATTGGAGGGATCTTTTCTTCAGTTTGCTTGATGCTTGAACTTCACAATAAATTGACAGCAATTGGTATTTCGCCCATTAATCTGTACTGAAATTACTTTCTGATTTGCATACCCAGGTTGATGACCAACCCTTAAGTTATCTAAGTCTTGTGGTAAATGCAGATATCGACAAAGTGTTCTAAGGTAATGTCTGGCTTCTGGAACAAAAACTGCCCCATTGTGTGCAATTCTTTGAGAACTTTCTATATAGCATGGAGAAAATATAGTTTGAACTAATCTGTCTATCTCATCCCTTATACATCTTGTATTCACCAAACCTATACTTTCTTAGTAAATTCGGAAACACTTCTTCAGATGTCTTCTTAAACTACCTCTTATAAAGCCTGATACAACAATCAGAATCTGCTAAGATCATTTAGGAGTTAGGGTACCTTATGCCTGATGTACTAAATGACAGATCGCAAAACGAGATCAGAAATTATGCACCAACAGTTTGCAGCTTCTAACCCTAATATAAAATGAATTTGTACATCTGGCTCTCTGTGTGGGATTATCGGAGTATGTAAGGGCTGAACGTTGCTTGTCATCATTTTGGGGTTCTACAATTATTTAAGTTACTTGATTTCAGTGAGGTTGAGCATATCTCTAGAAAGACAGCCACCTACTAATCTGTTCTATGGCTACCCTTCACTTCTTTTACAACAATTAGTTGCATACAAGGCATCACCCTCTGGAATGAATAGGCACATAAAAAGTGCATAGAAAAGCAGGAAACACTAATCAAATAGTTTGTGGTCATGCTATCAAGGCATATTGCACTAAACTAAATGTTTACTTTCTATTTTGTTACTTTAATGACACATAAATAATGCTCCCTTTTTAAAAAATGATCCTAGTACCTATGTTCTACAATGGGAACTATTTTTTAAAGAAACAAGTTAGTGGAGATTCGAAATAAAACACCCATCAAGAGACTATTATAGAGTATAAAAACTCAGTAACAGCAAACTTAACAGCAGCAAGGGTTCATTTATGTATTTTGTGTGTTATACCATTGATATTTTCTAAACAGATCGAGCATTTATAGTGTTGTTTTAAGTATATTTAAGTTAAAATATCTCTCTGATATGATGCACCTATGAGAATTCTGGAGCAAAGTTTTTGAACTTCTACTCGCAGGCATACAGGGCATATAAGGAAAACAATGCTTTCAATCTTCAATCATAAAAGGATTAACAATGACATTTATTCAAGAGAACATTATCTGCAGTCTATTTATGAGATATTGTAACTACTTGAATAAAGTTATATCTGACTCACAGAAATCATCGCTATGACTACTAAGTTATTGTTTAATTTCAGACTATGATCCTTACATGGGAGCCCAGCTGCAAAAAATGATGCACTTAAACATAAGCTATGGAATATCTGCAAGCCTCCAGCTCATATCTTTAACATGCATTTGAGTGAACGCGGTGTGGCATTGCATGGAGGGTGAGCAAATGGGCTGTATAATGTAAAGTTCCACTTCTCCCCTTGCTAAAGATGGCCCATCTTCCAAAGATGGCCCCACTTGCCATACGTACAAACAGTGGTGGTTCCCCCAAATCCAACTCCTGAGTGAGCCAGAACATCAACAACAATCACTTACAACTGAAAAAAATGCAGCCTGGAGCAAGTGTGAAAATATCTCGGAAAAATAAGTCATTGAAATACTTTAATGCATAAAGCTGACATCACACCTCTCTGACCTTCCCTACTCTCTTGTAAAAAATCTCAGACACATCATCTCCCCCGCAAGGACTAAAATCACTGTTAATTCCTCCTTATCCAGTGGCTCTATGCCGCCCTCTCTCAAACTCAGCCAAATCACCCCCCTGATCAGAAAGCCAGACGCTGACCTGAATGATCGTAATAAGTACAGACCTATAACTGACCTCCCTCTCCATGCCAAAACTATTGCAAAATGTGTGTTCGCACGACTTAACAAACACATTGAAAAATTCAACCTGCAGGACCCCTTCCAATTTGGGTTCAGGAAAAGCTAGATCACAAAGACTGCAACCTTGAACATCACCAACGACTTGCACCAATCTCTAGATGATGGTGAGGCCAGCATCTTACATCTGCTGGACCTCTCAGTGGCTTTTGATACAGTCAACCACAACATTCTCCCGAACACCCTCTCACAGCTTGCAGGCATCAATGATACTGTCCTGCAGTGGTTTGCCTCATACTTCAACCAATGATCCCATCTGTATAAATTAAATTATTCCATCTCACCAGCAGTGCCAGTCGCCACAAGTAGTTCCGTAAGGATCAATCTTGTCCCTTGCCATGTTCAACCTCTATCTTTAACCCCTTTTTATGATCTTGACATAGGTCAGAATTACCTACCATCTCTATGCAGATGACACCCAAGTCTACATCAAAATCTTGTAATCAAAAGACAACCAGCACCTAAACAACACACTCTACATGCTACAATCCCAGCTGTGCAACAAACACTTAAAGCTTAACCCTAACAAAACTAAACTCCTCCTAATCCAGCCAAAAGGAAAGATCCCTCCTATGCACAAGTGGCTTGACAACCTAAATGCATTACACTGTAAATGATCAATCTCTAAAGCTGTAATCTCACTAGGGTTTACTCTTGACAAAAACTTGAGAATGAAAGACTTCTACATGCTGAAGCACCTAGAAAAATCAAACCCTTCATCCCCCTTCAAGACCTAAAGTCTATGGTGCATTCCCCAGTCCTTTCCAAGCTGCACTACGGTAAGGGGATAACTGGTACTCCAAAAAAACGCCTTATCCCTATGAAATCCATCAATGCAGCAGCTAGTCTTCTTTCTAGGGAGAGACAATATCACATCACTCCCACACTTAAGAAACTCAACTGGCTACCAATCAAAGCAAGGAGCATATTCAAAATGGCTTGGAAGCCTGTTACCCCTGGTTCCTGATCGGCCTCCCCCTGTTTTGGTTGATGATGAACCTGAGTATGAAACAAATCTCCCCACACTGGAAAGCCAAACTACCTCACAAACAAACTTTCAAAAGCTGTCCAAAAAAATCCTCTGTCAAGCTCAAACACTCTCCTCCTGATTCCATTCAAATTGAGGAAAGAAAAATCACTCACCCGCTCCTTCTCTGGGAATGAGTTCAGAATTTGGAATGCTCTCCCACTGGATCTACTTCACAATCAATCATTCTTGTACTTCAAAAAAAGCCTTATATTATCTCTTCTCAAGAAATACCAGAACCCAACCTCCTAAAATAGTCGACTTGCTCAGATGCACTTCCCCCCAATCATCAAAGAGCATCGAGCATCACTACCTCTGGAAACAACTATTTACGTATTCCTCCAACCTCTGTAATAAAAACTCTGAATTGTATCAACCATCTAATCCACCCATTGTTGTATATAATTTCTCTGTATGAACACTATTTTTTATCCCTATTGTGTATTCCCTGTAAATACTGCCTGTATTAAATGTGTAAAGTAATCTTATGCCCTCAGGTCAAATTCATGCTTTATAAAACTTGCCAAAAATATATAATATTAGTATGCCACACTTTCACAAGTGAGTGTTCCCTTGGAGCAATAAAGTAGTATGAGCATATTAATGTAATGCCACTTCTATTCTTCCATTTTCCTGGTAGAGATGAATTTAATAAGGTCTGCAAGACCTAGTAGTGGTAGGCAAAGATATTAATCATGTGCTCCTTGATATAACCCTATGTTTCAACAGGTTTATTTACCTCTTTTCAAAACACAATTATTGCATAATTATATTTATTTGATATAGGGTTATTTAGCATTCAACATTTGTTTGTGGCTGGTCGTCTGTATACATGGATCTGAGTTCACGAAATATGGACCTAGGTTGTGTGTGTATAAAAATCTGATATTTTATATAATCTAGAATTAAGCAGCTAGGTTTCTATGGATTGTATAAGCCACGGAAATTAAGCTTCTATTTTCCACATGATACAAACCATGTTATCAGGATATCTATCCCAGGATGTTAAGGGCTCAGCAGACTGAAAAAAAAAGTATATTCTGAGTGACCGAACAGTGGGTAGTTGCATACCCCTCTTGGGTGGGTAAACTACCATTATCCAACCAATCAAAGTGAATCAGTTCCTTTACTGTAATTGTCATCATTCACAAGCAGTCATTGAATCACATCAGGATAAGCTTCTCTATGCTCCAAGGTTCACTAATGTTGATCAAATTCCTCACCAGCCCAAATCAGAAGGTCAACCCAATAGCTAAATATCAAAAATTATATTTCCAAATTGTTTCAATAGAATATTCGTTTCTACATTGTGAATAATGTCCACATCGCGATCCACAGACCAACAGACAATATTTCTTCCCAGGATTTAGCTCTTATAAAGAACATTAGAATTTACAAATTACCACCATTTGATAAAAGATGTGTGGTAAAAGGTGTAGGTTTGTGGCACTGTCATTGCTGTATTGTATTTACAATAGGGGGCATTACAGGTCTCGGCGATGCTGCTATGGATGCTTGAAAGGTCCTGCAGCAATGTCCCTGCGAGTGTTCCTCCTCCAGTCTCATAAATCGTTCATCCTGTGCATCTGTCCTGGAAGCTGCTCACAAAGTCCCTCCTTTCTGAGACAGAGGTACAATGTTAAGGGGGATGGAGACTAAAGTGTAGAGATTACTGGAGCAGAGATGATGAGTTCATCTATCTCTCACCGGGTCCTACTCCTCAGTGTCCTTCACTGTCCTGTGTGCCCTAATCTTTCCATTTACGTCTTCTTCTGTGTCTCTGCTCTGTCTCTTGGCCATGTGCCCTTGTACTCCTACTGTATTCTTCATAATTCTGTGTGTGCCAGCCCTCTTCTGCAGTACTCCACTACTCGTTTGTCCGCCTTTCCGCGTCTTCGGCCCTCTGTGTAATTTTAGATCCCAATTTTATCCCTTACACCTTTCCATTCGCCACCCCAGGCCCAACATTTCCTCCTGTACACCCCCCTTTCCGTTCTGCTACTTCTGATATTTGTCTGCCCCATATACAGCTCCCCTCCTACTCTAGCTCCACTTCCCTTTTTTCGTTTGACTCTGAACCCCTCTTGGAACTCTGCTTCTCTATAACAACCTGCTTTGCCGCCTCCGACTCCGCCCGGTTAGTTACACCACCAGACCTGTGCCAGTCATTGCTTTCTCATTCGCAGTTCTTGATGCTCCTAATAGGGTGTGTCTCTTGATCCCTTCCGCCCAATAATGCTATCCAGTAAGATTGAATATGTATGGAAAACATTTACATACAGTGACTTGCTTTGCAGCTTATGTGCATATACTTAGCTTTCCTGGAAACCCAGCAGAGCTTTGCTCTTGTCAGTCAATGATTCATGCTCTAGACCCCTAATCACCTGTGCTCTCTGCCCCCTACATTCCTCTGTGACCCCTGCATTTGCCCTGCTTCCTGTTTTATGTGCTTAATATTTTTCGTATTTCTTTGATTTTTGCGCCCACAAATGAGGTGCTCCCCTTAGTAGATACAAAAGATAACAGGACGGCGCCAATGGGGTTTGGCTGTCGAGAGTTCAACCATGTTTGGAAGAATATAATTCAGCTTGTTACAAGTAATGTTTTATTTAAGTCATGCACTGTCTGGGTTCCCTCATGGGCATTTTTTGTATACTGAATTTGAATATTTGCATTGTCAATAACTTTAAAACACACATACTAAAACATTAATCAGCTGACAGCTCCGAGACATTTCTTTTTTGCAACAGTCTCCGTATTTTTATATAAACATCTTCCTCTGGGGTTTCCTGCTATCATTACTTTGTCGTTGTGAAGAGAAACGTGATTACCATGCCCTTTAATAAGATCCCGAAGCCTTTGTCTGACGCTGCATATTATGCTGGGCTTTTGTTATGGCTGACACTAGACCCACAAGTCACATCGAAACCAACGGAAAACGTGACTGATAATGTCCCGTGCAGGGGACGTGGCACACACAAGAACAATTCTAATTTCCAAGTGTGAATTGCTATGAAAAATAAATACTTTAGAGCGTTTTGTTTTCTTGCCACACAACCAGCTGGAAAATCGGGTTGCTAAGCATGTGCTGCATAATTCGCTCCTGTGCTGAGAGAGCGTCTTAATAGGCACTTCTCTTTCTGCAAGAGCGGCAGCTTCGGATTTTGCGACTTTTTTTTCTTTCCCCTGATATTATTAGTCCAGCAGTCTCTTGCAAAGTTCAATGAGGTTCATTACCTTATCGGAGGAGAAGGGACTTGCACTGTGGAGACAGCTTCTCCATGCGACTTTTCTAATTAAATCCCTTCCATCGAATGAAGGGCTGCCCTTTTTGCTCGATAAACATTTGTTCTAATTTGGCCTTGGTGGGATTTGAGAGCATTTGACTCCCTCCTCCCCAAACCCTCTTTCCACCAGCATCTGTTAGCCAGAGGATCACGCTGGCTGACATTTGCTGTAGACGAGCCTGCTTATTAAAATGTGCAAGTGTGAGACATGAATATCAGGTGGAAAAAGCATGGGCCCTGGCATCACTTGGCAGGCAACATGTACATTTATCTAGTCATAGGGTGATATTCGTGCAAGTGCAATGTTAGTTTCTTAATTTAGATACACCACCAGGCCGGATTTTGTAAATGTGTGCTTATGTTTACAAAATGCACAGCTATTAAGTTTCTGTGAGTATTAAATCATTTTTGTAGAAGTGCACAGAACGCAGTACAGGAAGGAAGAAAAGGCCAAACTAGAGAATTCCTTAAAACAGAAATATGCATCATACACTGAGGGACATATTCACAAGGATCTATCGCCGAGTTAACGGCACTTTATCGAAACCAAAGTTGCGATAAACTTATCGCCCCAATCACAAGCTGGTGGTAACAGCCCACAGCACCAGTATACCCGCGATAGCAGCTGCAAAAAACACCGCAACAGATGACCCCCGCAACTATCGCTAATGAGATGCAGAGTAGGCGTTCCCATGTGAAAAGCCGTGATAACACCACACCTCAACATTCTCAACGACCAGCCAGATCGGCGATAAGAACACAGGCGTTAAGGCGCGTTAGCCCCCGGAAACTAACACCTGCTGAGACCTGGTGCAAAGGCGGACGACAGCCTGCACCACAAAAGGGAGTCCAGCCCACAGCCACATCGGAAGGGCAACAGATTCTATGGAGTCACTGGTTATGCGGCCGGACACCCAAGAGGGCCACAACACCCACCGCCACCACCCCAGGACCCCAACACCCACCCGGACCCCCTCCCCCGGACCACCACAGAGGGTGCGCAGACCAAGACAGCAGATCCCCAGGAAACGCACCAGGCTCACAGACCCAACACCTGACAATGTCATTGCCCACTACAGGCATAAAGGACAACCATCGTATGCATCCTGAACAACATCGCCCAACAGGCCGACGGCACCAACACAGCGGACAACCAACATTCCACCCCACACAAAGCTGCTGGCTGTGCTGCACCTGTTGGCCCCTGGAACCCCCCAACCAACACCCGCCAGAGTCGGATGAGTCTCACAGCCAGCCACATCCAAGTCTCTCACACCTGTCCTGGACATCACCATCAGCCTGGTACCTCAGTATCTATAAGTCCAACACAATGCGCAGGATGCGCTGGAGACCAAGCAAGGACCATATGCCATACCTGGATGCACGCACGTGTTGGGTGCAATCCACAGCCCACATGTCCTACCTGTGCCCCCTGGTCACACAGCACACAATCACACGTCTCACATCAATGTGCAGGCAACATCCGAACACCGTGGAACCTCCACCAATGTCGCCTCCAAATACCCAGCCAGTATGCAAGATTCCTTCATCCTCCGACAGTCCATCAGCAACCAGCGTTTCCAGGATGGCACCAAGGGAAATGCACAGCCCCTTGGCAAGTTCCAAATGAACACCCCACTCACCTTAACTCCTCAACCATGCAACTCACAACTCTGGCAATGCATACGTCACAACATCAAAACCAACATGCAAAACAACATGCCCACCCACCAGACACGACAGAACAACTCACAATGGTAACCTGGGCAAGCAGTGAACATGAGCCATCAACGGCATGGCACCTCAGCCACACACTAGCCAAATGTGGGGAGAGGTGGCAACCAGGCATGTGTGAAGGATGCAGGAGAACCATGATTTGGAAAGTACACAATTCCAAGAGTGGTGGAGATGTGCTGGACAGACCGCAGTATGCAGGACACACCCATATCCATGGCGACCTACACTTCTGGCATATGGAGTGTAGTGGACAGTGGACGCAACCATGTCACCCCAGCCAGTGGGGGAGTACGCAGAAATGTTGCCAGTTATGCCCCCTCTGTAAGCATGAGAGGAGTGGGATGGCCCGGCATACACCACACCAGCGTAGGGGTGTGACTAAAAAGCATGAAGCACTGGGCGTGGTCCTCTTCCGGAAAGCCCAACATCCCTGCCAGGGCGGTGCCTCTCACCACGCCACGAGGCCGATGCCATCCTTGTGAGCGGAGTTGCCTGCGATCCTGTGCGCCTGCCGTACCCTGGCCCGCTGGACCTTCCAACACCGGCTTGTGTCAAGGAGGGCCCAGCACGTGCCTGCACAAGCTCCAAGCCCGAGGCCTGCGACCTTGGCAGCCTCCTCAGACATCACGGCCTCCACAACACAGGCCTGCTTTAGTCCTTTCTCGTTGACGTACTCTACTGCCGCCTCCGGCCTACACCACGGTCAAGTAGGTCACACATTTGGAAGTGAGTCTTGATTACACCATGGCAGTGAACATTATTTAAGGCAGAGTTCATGTCACTATACTCTCTTCGATGTGGTGCCACCAAGACTGTGCATAGCATTACAACCACATGTGTCTGTGGGTCTACGCGGACTACCGCCCTCAGCCTAGGCTGCGCACAAGTAGGGCACAGAATTGGAACTGAACATCGATTATTCAAAGGTGGAATAAATATCATCACTCAACAGGAGAGGCGTTAGAGGATGACGCGTTGCAGTCCGGAGGGAATAGGATCATCGTTAAGGCGGTGATCGAACACTACCGACAACTGCCCTGGTGTCACTAACTCTGTGACAACGACAGGTGGGTGTGGTCCCCTGTTGACTACTGCCTGCGGCCCACACAACGGACAAGTAGGTCACACATTTGGAACTGAGTCTTGATCATACATTGTCTGTGTACGCACAAAAAGGAAGATTCTACTGTACTCCCTTTGGTCAGGTGGCAGCAACCATGTGCATAGCATCCCAACGACACGTGGTTGTGGACCCTTGCTGACCGCTACCTCTGGCCTACACTGCGGTCGAATAGGTCACACACACTTTCGAATTCAGCCTTGGTTTATTTATGGCTGACTTGATGTCATTGTACAGGCCTCTTCGCAGACTGCATCCCCTTTTAGCCCCGGTGCCATTATGTCTATTCCCGAGACCCATGGACACTTTCTGGTTGGACTTTGGTGGCGACTGAGTTCATGGACTAGGGGTTGTCATCGCCATCATGGCATTCTACCTCTCCATTTGCTGCTTCCGGACAGCTTCCACCCTCTGCATCATGCCCTGGAGGACACCTTCCACCAACCCTCCGCGACATACACCTCGGACATTGATGAGGACCCTCTCAGGTCGTATGGCCCATCTGACTGCACCGCAAGTCACCGTCCCGTGGCTGAGTGCCTGTGCTGGCCGCAGCGCATCCGGGGCCACTAACTCTGTGCTGGTCATGTCCAGGACCCCTTCTTCTGAGAAATTGGATGGCCTCTGAGGCGATGGTCTTAGGGTCATCAACGCCATGTGTCTGTGGCCCTGCGCTGTCCGCTGCCGCCGGCCTCAACTGCAGTCCACCAGGGCTGATACATCAAATCGAGTCCTGACCGGCCCGAATGTCGCATCACCGCAGGAGGCACACACCACCGCCAGGACCACCTCCAACCGCCGTCTGCCAGAGTAGAAACGGTGGTCCTGACAGACTTAGGGAGTTGCTCACACATGTTATGGATGCCATCATCAGACTGATTCCCTACTTGGTACTCCAGGTGCCACTGACTCAGTGCACTGCAAGCCATCGTCCGTTACTGATAGAGTTTTGTGTTGTGGAGAGGTTGCGCAGCAATGTCACCTCAAGCTGTGTGGGAGACCTGGGACATTGATGAGGATGATGATGCAGGTCTAACACATCCCACTGCATCTGCATCAGGAATATCTTGAGGGGACACAATCCGAGACTTTTTCTTCACATGGGCGCGCTCCGCTGTAGTGCCCCAACCTCAGTGCACTGCAACTCACGGACACTTCTGTTTGCAAGTTGTGTGTGCTCTAGACTTTCTCTGTCTCCCTCCATGTTGCTCAGCTGTTGACTCTGTTATGCAGGTGTTTTCAGTTTCCGTTGCACTGGTGTCCACTGTTCAAGTGGTTGCCAGCACCAAGCACTCCGTGCGTGCTGGCTTATACTCGCCCCACACTCACCCCACACACATCCAGCACAGGCGTCACTATACATGTGGCCCTGACAATAAAGGGGCCGGGTGCATGTGCCTGTAGCCAGTTCAACAAAATATCTGCATGTGTCCCTGTGGTCTTGTTGTATGCATGAGGGCCCTGGGCCCTACGACATTACATTGTGCTGTGTACAGCAGATGCAGACATGTCACCGCAGGCAGCGGGTTAGAGCTTGGACATGGAGCTTTGTCGTCACCCACCCAATTCGTAAGGGGAGTGGCCTGGGCCATCGTACGCAGAGCCAACGTGGGTGTGTGACTGCTATTTGCGTGCCCCTGGGCATGGTTCTGTACTGTGAATGTGCATCTGCATGTGTCTCTATGGCAGTGTGGGTCTCCTTTCTGTGGTGTTGGTGGTCCCTGAAGGGTAATAGACACCAACGTATGTGATCTAGTTCGCCTTCCATGGGTTCGGACCCCACCCACACCTGTTCAGCTACCTCCTTTTGGCGTGCTGACACATGGCATTGGGGTGCCATGTGTGGGAGCCAGATGTGCTTGTGGGTGCTTCCTGCTGTGTGGTCTGTTGCAGGCTCTGTGTTCTCCTCTAAGTAGCTTGGCTGCCCGGGTCCTGTTGGTGGGTTGCATGGGATGTCCATGGGCTGTTGTAGGGCATCGGTGTCGAAGGTGTGGTGGTCCTCTGCGGCATCAAAGATGTGTTGTCTTCTGTGCTCTGCTGGAGGTGTTGTGTGCCCCTCTGCAATGTGAAGGGGAGATGCTTGTTGACATTGTGTTGACATGTATGTTGGTGCATTGTTCTGGTTTACATGCAGACTGCATGACAATGTACATTTTGACTGTTTGGGAGGTGCTGAATACTGCTGCTTGACAGTGTACATTTGGACTACATGACAGATGTGAGGTCGTACGCGTATATTTCCATTTCACAGTTTCCTGCTCTCTCAGATGTAGTAGGCTTGTTTCTGTGCATGTATGGAGCCAGTTGTGTCCTCTGTTCTGCAGTGTCGGCTTTGTGCATTGTACCATGTTGTCGTCAATGTGGGTGTGCTGTTCTTCCTATGTGTGTGTGCTGCAGTGTGCCAAGGGGATGAGGGACATGATCCTAGGTAATTGTGGGTGTGCAGTGTGCTACACCTCATTGTGCATGTGTTCCATTGTGCCCATCTCCCCCTGTCCCCCCAGTCCCTGGTCGTTACTCATCCTGTTGATGTTGTGTCAGGTCCTCTCGAGCTGTGTCCGTACTCCCTACTCCTTGCACCATCTCCACACTGATGACTGTGGCCTTGCTATCCTCCAGCTCCTCCTGTGTTGCAGGACTGCCACCTCCTGTCGCCGTTACTGCCTTCCTGTTGGCAGCGGGTTTGTGCCCGGTTTAGGTTGTCACGTCATGCCAGAGCCTCTTGGCCTCCTCGATTGGCCTCTTTGGCACTTCAACTGCATTCCAGCTGGTCTGCTTGTGGGTCAGTTGCTGGTAGTCTTCTGTCACCTCCGTGACACTGGTCTTGTTTTCCTGCGGTCTGCACCCCGTCTTCCTCTCCATCTTCTCCTTGGCCTTCCCCGACCTCTTTGTTCCCTGCTGGTGGTCTGTGGGGGTTGTGGGGTTCGCGTAGGCCTCTGTGCTGGGTAAGGGTGCATCCATGTTGCTATGTGCTTTGGCTTCTTTCTGGTGTGTTGTTTCTGTGGTTTTTCTGGTGCATTTTCCTGCCAGACACGTGGGATTTGCAGGCCTCTGGCTGGTTTTCGCTACTTTTTGTACCGCGATTGACCTCATCGCATGATTTTTTGCATTCGCCTTTCGCATTTAGGCGTGGCGTTGATGTTTGCGCGGCCATTTGACGCGTTATCTGGTGACTATCGCATGCTACCGCAGCGTTGTGAATACTTGGTTGGCACGGTGTAATTTACCCGCGTTCGGCTGCGATGTTGAGAGTTGCGTTAAGCTACTCTTGGGGTAGTTATCACAAGTTCTTCTGAATATACCCTTGAGATTCATATAAATACAATTGTAAGCAGATATCTCTGTTTTCTTAATAGCTCAATAAAAACAATGGTTTGCAAGGGTTCTTAATATGCATTTGTAGTGAGTGTATTGTTTTAACTGAACTGATGTTCTATTGACTACCATTAGTAGAAGGGGGCATCCATTAGTAGTGGGGGGTGTGAGGAGCCCACACCCCATCCTATTCTTGTCTTATTCTTGTCTTTTACTACCTGAATAGTTAGAAAGAGAACCAGAAAGGACAGTATTTAACTTTCTTTAGACTGTCAACAAAACTAGGCTCAGAATGAGCACACAAAGGGCCTGATTCAGAAAGGTAAAATGATATTCTTTTTGGTGTTTACAAACTACGAGTTAATAGTAACTTTACGACTGCAGAGCCTCGGCATTTAGGGGTGGAGAACATCACACATGAAAAGATAGGTCTATTCTATCTTTTCATGTGCTGAGTTCTCAGCCCTGACGAAGGAGCCTCTAAAGTTGTAAACTTATTGTTAACTCATAGTTTGTTAATATGAAATGATATGATACAGATTTGTATGAGCGTGCAAATACCCTAAGTCATCAAGGCGCTAAAGATGAGTTCTTCTATGCAGCTCGGTCTTTGGCTGGTTCCCTATTGCACAGGTAAAACTAACCTATTTACCAGGTGAAAAGCCAGGTCTTTAAGACTTTCCTGAAAGGTGTATGTGTCCTCAGACAAGTAACAGGATGAGGAAGGAAGTTCCAGAGCCTAGCTGCCGTGACTGAGTATGTTCTGCCTCCCCATCTTCTTTTTCAAAATCTGGGGAGGACAACTCAATTATGATCGATGGGTTACACAATTAAAACATGGTTTTGATTCTAAAGGGGCTCACATTGTACAGGGCTTTATGAACGATGAAATGTGCCTTAATAATAATGCACTTTCACACCGAAAGCTATTGAAGTCTGAGTAGGCCTTTAGAAACCAACTGATGTTTAAGGACATCCAAAGTCAGTCTTGCCGCCTGCATTCTGAATTCTGCACAATATCAAAAAGAAAACATAACTTTACAAAAAAGTATATGTTCACCTCTGTGAATATGGCTCAAAGAACACATCACTGGTGTGTTTAAGGATAAAAAGCCTTAGAATCTTCATTGAAGGCTTAGCTAAAGTCTCATCGGAAGACTGGGGTTGCAATAAATAAAAGATCAGTGTTAAGACATTAGGGGAACACGCCTGTTTGGAGAATATCACTTTGTTTATGTGAAGTCTATTTCTCAAGCTTCGAAGCTGCTGGTAGTAGTGGTGGAATCCTACTGGATCAACCAAATTAGCTTTGATTCTCCATGATGTAGACATAATGTACTACTCTTTAGACATGAGTGATGGTGTTAATTGTAATGTGATTGAGCTTTGAATGAAGTATCCTTATAAAGTGAATTTTGGGGATTTCATTTTATGTGATGGTCATTATAGTCAGCCATTATGTCATACTAAGGGGAGCAAAGAATGAGAATATGATTATGTCCCAAAATAATGAAGGCTGGTAACCTCTTAAAAGAACCTCTGTACTAGAGTGGAGGAGAGATCAGATAAGAGAGCTCATCCCAGTTTTTACATTGATCTTTCCAAATAATCAGATAGGACAATACCACTGCCTCACCTTCTGATATCATATATGTCAGTTGGTTAGGCACATTTAGGTCAATGCAATATCATTGCACCAACAAATGTGTAATTGTTTCTGAATTGGTCAATCAGGAAGGGCAGTAGGTGGAGGACATAGGTTCTAATATGCTTAACTTTTAACTTTTGCAACATACAGATCACTCTGGTTAGAAACCACTCTCAATGGCAGTTGCTTCTGTAGTTGATTGAATTAGGAAACCTATGCAGCAGTTAGAATTAGCTTGCAACTTGCTTAACTTGTAAAACAATAAGTGCTGGGGCCCAGCGTTCTGCTCAGAAGTATGCAGCTGGTCCTATTTTTTTTCAGTGTGCGGAATACCAAAGCTGGTAGTCTTGATCCCACCTCATGCCCCTTAATTCTCCATTAGACACTATCTACCCCAGTATCTCACCATTGTAGCTTATTTTTCAACACAGCTTTTTCTATTTGTCATGGCTTTTGTATCTCCTTTTCCTTCTTCTTTCACCCTTGTGTGTTTTTGAAATTAAGCACTGTTTAGGAGTGCCAGCGCGTTGCACCAATAAATTATAACAGGGCAGATATGCAGGATCAGGGCCATGTGAGTCTAGAAGGACAAAGGCCCAGTACAATTTTAAAAAACCTACGAAGGACAATATTCAAAGTCAAAAAACCATAAAGGTTTATTCAAAATCAACAATCATTACCGAAGATAAAACATGGTTAGTTGATCAGGTAATTCAATAAATCATTATAGGAGAGAGGTTTCAACATAAGGTCAACCTCCAATCTAAATCAGTCAGTCAGTCAATTACTTTTATTCGATTAATAAAAATCAAAAAAAGACATAGCAAACAGATGGTCACATAGCATACAGGACAAAAGTTCATCAATTACAGTAATAATTATAAATAACATTTATCAAGATTAAAAAATTTAAAATGAACACATTTCATGAGTTTAGTTCAAAGTTAAAAAAAAAAATATAATACATGAATATAATTTCAATATAAAAAAGACTGATAAAGATAAAAGTTAACTCCAAAGAGAGAAACCACCAGCCCTGCACACCCTACACACCAGGTCAGATCATAATCAAGCTTGGCCGTACATTGGCACGCTTCTTGTTTATGCGAACAGCCGCAACTAAAAAGCTTGCTACATAGAATGCAATAGTAGTACTAGGCAAAAGTTGCAAGAACAGGAGCGCTGGCCTCACTTGTAAAAAACCAGCCTCCTTTAGGATGGGTAACAGGTATTTTTTCCTAATCTGTGCGTAGTGTTCGCGAAACATAATGAAATGTAATGTGTCCTGGGCGGAAAAATTATCACACTCACATGGGATTGCATTCTCAGGAATAGCCCATGTGGGATAAAAACCAAGCACAAAATGTATCAAATTAAAACGAAATTTGATTAGGAGAGACCGATGAAATGGACGGGTTACAAAGGCCAAATAGGGTTCGAGACCAGGAACAGTTATCAGCGCATAGTTCCTTCTGACTAATGGCTTTTTTAATTCTAAGTCCTCCCTCTCAGCTATAAATAGGGTAACTAGTGCAGATTTAATCCCCATAACATCCTTTTTATTAATACGGTCGGGGGAGTTGAATAACTCTGGTCTGCCCACTGTTGCCAGTGTCCGTTTAACGTAGGCCAGCCAAGGGATTCTGTGGGCTCTGTCCAGGGCAAGACAATCTTTAAGTATCAGGTGGGTTAAGGAAATTTCCTTGTTGAGCCAGGATTTTAGCCAACAAATAATGGGTGCCACTTTAATTTGGTCTGCAACATACCCCACGCCCAGCTCTGAGTGTATCGTAAAGGTGGGTGTGGACTGGGGGACGGACAACAGAGATCTTAAAAACATGTTCTCCACCCTCTGAATGGTATCAGTGTTGGTATAGCCCCAAATGGCAGAACCATAGGCGGCTATAGCCAAAGATTTGGCTTTATAGACATTTAAGATAGCCTCCATTGGACGAGCTCCCAACCGTTTGGCAAATCCAAGTATAGCTGCGGCCGATCTTGCCACAGAATTTCCTTTTAGTTTTTGTTGCGGGCCCCATGTTCCTTTCTCGTCGAAGATAACCCCCAAATAAGTAAAGATGGGGACGCTTTTTACCTCATGACCTAGGCAAAAAAAAGATTTGGATTTCTTTTTCCTGCTGGCCTGACCGGTAATCATGACCTGGGACTTTTGGGTGTTAATTTTCAGATCTAGAGAGGTCATGAAGTCACCAAATGAGGCCAGTAGTCTATCGAGGGCCACACCTGAACGAGCCAGGAGAACGGCGTCGTCAGCGTATAGGAGGACTGGGATCTTAGTCTCTCCTGCACGCGGTACGTCCGCCGTTGAGTTGGCCAATGCAGGGTCCAATGCATTTATATATAGTGTAAAAAGGAGGGGTGCCAAAATGCACCCCTGCCTAACACCCCTCTCTGACTTAAAGCAGCTGGTATACCTTCCTCCTTGGGTAACTCTCACCGAGGCTAACAAGCCACAGTGCAGGTCCGCCAAGAAGCCAACCAGAGGGGGATCAACCCCCATATCCAGTAGGATTCTCCACAGCTTTGACCTGTTAACCAGGTCAAAAGCTGAGGAGAGATCCATAAAGGCCATATACAGAGACCCCTCCTTCGCGATTGTGTATTTACAGATAAGTAGGTGAAGGTTTAAACATTGATCCAGCGTGCTCCTGTTGGCCCTAAAGCCATACTGGGCATTAGATAGTATGCCAATCTAAATCAATAGTTAGGTGTAAGAAAATGTCTCTTTCTATATGATTACCCACTTCCTAAATTTTAAGATTGATGATATTGGATTTTCACCTCTAAAGTGCACTTGGCTGTGAGATGCATGTGCTCTGACCCTTGAAATGTATGTGCAATTGGCTAATACGTAATTAGAATATTTGATTTACCTATAAATCCTAAGTATATGGTACAAAGTTTACCTAGGGGTAGTAATTTAAATGTCACCAGCTGACCGAAGTACTTAATTTTGCCACCACTGCAGCACCATAATGAATACATGGCTCTAGGTTTGCCACTACAGCCTGGTCTGCAGCTTTTAAACTGCCAACTCAACATGTCATAATAAACCTTTTGCCATATCCAAACCTCCTTTTTTAATCTTCACAAAGCACCCTTAAGAGAGGCCCACAAAGCCTATAAGGCAGGGTGCAGAAAATTAAAAAGAAGGACATGTTTCGTTTATGTTTTATATGCCCCTACAGAAAAAAAATTCCCATTGACTCTTACTGGAGTAAGGTTGGTAGTCTCAATGGCTAACATGGCGTTACACTCGAATAGCAACTAAGAGCTAACTTTCATTTGGGACTACCAAATATGGTACTTCAACATATCAAATTAACTGTCACATTAAACACAACTTATTGCTGAAGTCGGATTTAAGTTAACTTTTAATATAAAGATGACTTTAGAAAGTCACCACTTTCTTGCTCCAAAGTTTTAGTAGACATTTCTGACTCACTACAGCAGTGCTCACCTGGGACAGCCAGGTTTTCTCCTGCCAGGAAGTGTGAATGGCTCACAGAGAAAGGGAACCAAGGATATTTTCGTGAGAAGAGGTGTGACCGTCTACTGGCAGGGTGGTCATGGGCTGTGGCCACAGATGGCCCAGCTTCAAAGGGGCAACCCCCTGACAGGCAAATGTGAGTCACACTGTAGCCTGCCATGTTCTTTATTGAAGTAGACAGACTGGTATCTCCACCTACATAGGGAATACATGTTGCAGAACAGTTTTTTCATTATATTGGACACACCTCAGGGGTTTGCCCATAGCTCTTACCCAGGGAAGAGGGACTCTGAGATCTTGGCTATAGGCAGAAACATTTACTGCTGGATTGCTTCATGCCAATCACCCAGAAAGTGATGTAGGAGTGGTTAGGGCTTCCCTTAGTACTTTTTTCAACATAGTATAGAGTGTCCTCCCCTCCCACAAACTCAAAAGAGGCATAAAAGTGGTAACTTGGGCTAACAACATCAGTACACCAGTAGGCTCTGAAGTAACATAATAATTACTACACCTACTGAACCTGTGGGCCTCAGAAGGAAAGGGTGCACTGATAAAGACTGCATCTGATGAACCAAATCAGGACTTCAGAAACAGAAGGGCTGCTCCTACTGTTGACTTTGAGGTGAGATACCCCAAGGGCCTGCTCCCTCTTGTGCCAAAGACTAGTGAGTGGACTCCAAAGACTAATTGACTAGCCTCCTGTTAATATTCACTGACACAACAGCTAAATATGTCCTACACCTGCATAGTGCCCAGCTTATCAGTTGCCACTGGACATGAAGTGGACTCCGCTAGTGTAGCCCATGGGATTGAGCCGTGAACCCGAAGAGGTGTCCCCAGGTCCTGGACCGTTGACTTGTCCTAGAGTGTACTCTGTCTCTCTGCAGAATTGTAACTTGGGATCGAAAAGCTAAAAGCAGCGGTTATCTGGCACAGAATCAGAGGTTCATATACTACTGCTATTTTGCCAGTTCGTGGATAGCCTCGAACATCATTGAGAACCAAGGCTTCCTCTGGCCCACGAGAATTCACCTGTCCATCGACGTTGAAACCAACAACAGATCCATGCTACCAAAGACCCAAACAAACAGCCCCTTGACTTGAAAAAGAACTAGAAAAGTTTCCAGTACTAAGGTAAAAGTTGGACCGGGACCAACCCAGCCCCAGCTTCTGATCTGGAGGTCAGGCTGAATCTTTGACTTTGGCCTAGAGCCTTGTGTTCGTGGCTCATGGAATATCGCCAGAGGTGAAAAACTGTGAAATATATAAACATTTTAGTGAATTTGAGTGAGTTATGAAAACCTTACAAAAATCAGAACTCCGGTTCCCTTCATGAGAGTTTTGGTGTCTATTTAAAGATAACATAATACGCAATTTTATCAATTGGGGTGGCGTTTTTAGTGTGTCATTTTTCATACTTATTAACAGCTTTGGTCCTCATAAATGCTTTATTCTTGTTTTCCTTTGAGGTGAGCCAGACTGCTCTGTGCCACAGCTACCTAGGTCTAAGCTAAGGTTTGATTTAACCTGTTGCATGCTAATGACGAGCTCAGCTCGCCATGAGTCACAGTGGAGCTGTGCTCATGACGAGCTGAGCTCGTCATAACGGCCGCGGCCCGCCCACGCGCGATTAATTCCCCGCCTGTGCCGGAGAATAAATCAGTGGGAGGGGTCGTGACGAACTCAGCTCGTCATGAGCACAGCTCCACTGTGAGTCATGACGAGCTGAGGTCGTAATGAGCACAGTGCCGCCGCGGCCGCGCCTCCCCCGCGCCACGGAGGAATTACCCCCTCAGGCAAGGGGTTAAAAACACCTAACTAGACATGACATGGTATATTGACATTATTACTTTGTGAGGTCTCACAACCACCCTAACTGATAATCCACTTTTCTCACATCAGGTCAGAAATATTCTAAGAACGTAATCAACAGGCTGACATTTGGACTGCTCAGTTTTAATTCAAAGAAAGATTTGGCACTCATCCCAAGTAAGGCACTTTGTATAGGTTTAGAGGTGTAGAAAACCACAATCTCAGCATGGTGTGAAGTAGCAACATAGGGCTGAACTAATAATGTTAAAGGACAAAAACCAATCAACATTGCAAAAAGTGTATTATCTAAAACGTTCTACTCTAGATTAGGCCTGGGCGTAGTTCGCGAAGTAGCACTTCGCGAAGCTACGCAAAGTGAAGTTCGCACTCCGCGAGCTACGCGTAGCACTTCGCGAACTGCGTAGTACCTTGTTCGCACTGTGCCAGATGTCGTTTTCAATGATTGCACAGTGCGGACAAGCAACCGGCACTGTGCAATCATTGAAAATGGCATCTTGCACAGTGCGAGCTGTAGTTTTCTGCTGCTCGAGTAGATTTTTACTCGAGCTTCAGCTTTCTCAACGCGAACTGGTAGTTTCTCATCGCGAGCGGTCGCGAGCATACGCGACCACTCGCAATGAGAAACCTGACCTCCTCGCGTTGGGAATCTCGCTGGGAGGTTTATTTTCCATGCTCGCGATCGCCAACTTGAAGTTGCTGATCGCGAACAAGGAAAAAGTCTCGCCAGGATGTCATTTTGCTTGCTCGCGGTCGCCAACTTGACGTTGAGGACCGCGAGCAAGCAAAAAATGACCGCAGCACTACGCAACACTACGCTACGCGTGTTCGCACTGTGCTACGTGCACTCCGCGTAGTGCGAAGTAGCGCGAACTTCGCAAACTACGCGAGCGTAGCGTAGTGCTTTGCCCAGGCTTACTCTAGATGCTACCTAAGCATTAATAAGAAATAATTCAATGTATCCTACACAAAGAGTAAGATGTTGCACTTTTAAACAATTACCCATTTAAAATTGAAGGAACAAACAGTTTTGGCTGCAGTCAGCACCAGACTTGCAACCATATAGAACACTTCTGACATGGCTACCTTCACAGGAAGGTTAGTTACAATAGGAAGAGAAGCTTCACCATCAAATAATTGCTATTTTAACTACTTTATGGATAAGGAAAAACACAGAAAAGAAAAAGAAAAATACATGCAGATAGGAAACTGTCCAAGCACCTTTTAAAAAAAGTCACATTGTCTTTGACTGTCGGGCAAACAGAGAAAAGGCCCAGTAAATTTGCTTTGCCACCTTATGATAACTTAAACACACAAAAATTGACATTATTTTCACGTTTGCTAAAAACAAATCTTTTTCAGCAGGAAGCTGTATTGTTAATGCCATGGGTTTGCATTGGATGCAATGTAGATACAATGCTAAACATATATCAGACATTGAGTTACTGTTTTGTATCAGAAGGATCCTTGGAAAGACAATAAATCCAATCAAAGTGCTCTGTGTCTTGAAAAGAACCAGTAAAGTTCTAAGTGCACAGGTAAAAGCTTGACCAGGACCAACCCAGCACCTGCATCTGACCTGGAGGTCAGCCAGAATCTTTTACTTTGGCCTAGATCCTTTTATTAGAGGATCATAGACTACCACTAGAAGTTAAAATCTGTGATTAATAAAACATTTTGAGTGAATTGGGGTGATTTATAAAACCCTACCAAAAATCATAACTCCGGTTCCCTTCATCAGAGTTTTGGTGTCTATTTAAAGATATGAAAATATAACATTTTATTAAATGAAGTGGTGTTTTTAATATGCCATGTTTCCTACTTATTGATTGATTTGGTACTGATAAATGCTTTACTCTTGTTTTCCTTTGAGGTCAGCCAGACTGCTCTGTGCCACAGCTACCCAGGACTAAGCTAAGGTTTGATGTGTGAAGAAACCTTACTAGACCTGATATGGAATAAAGACTTTGATACTTTGTGAGGTCTCACAACCATCTCAACTGATTTTTTTTTTTTAAATAATTGTATTATTTTCAATATAGAACATGAAACAGAAGCTGAAAGTGTACAGAAAAATAGACCAGCCAATACATATAATACATTGCTTATATATATTAATTTAGAATATATATTTAAATTGACAAGTATGCATTTACATTTATTATTAGTTTAAAAGCTAGTACATACAATAAATACAATCATAGTATTAAACATATCGCAACATCTCTTTAGATCATTCCAGCTTTCAACTAGCAGTTAATAATAACTAACACCCCTACCCACAATTTCCCCTTGTCAAGCTGCCAAATAAAGGACACCATAATGGCCTGTATTTCAATGTACACCACAGTAGTTAGAAGTCCCACAAAGTTCATCAAAGTAGTTTAAAGTCACACCCCTGAAAACCCATGCAAAGACAATTCTATCTCACAACCACAATAACAGATAATCCACTTTTTTCACATCAGGATCAAAAATGTTCTAAGAACATAATCAAATAACAGTCTGACATTGGGACTGCTCAGTTTGGCACACATCCCAAATAAGGCACTTTGTATAGGTTTAGAGGAGCAGAAAACAAGCTCTCAGCATGAGGTGAAGTTGCACCATAGGGCAGAACTAATAATGTTACATGACAGAAAGCAATCAACATTGCAAAAAGTGTGTTACTTAAAACGTGCTACTCTAGAGACTGCCTAGATATTAATATGAAATGGTTTACTTGATCCTACACACAAGGAGAAATGATGCACTTTTAAATAATAACTTATTTAATATTAAAGGAACAGTTTTGGCTGCAGTCAGCAACAAACTTGATTATTGCAACAATACAGAACACTTCCGACATGGCTTCCTTCGAAGGTACACATTTAGTCACAAAAGGAGGAGCTTCACCATGAAACAATTCCAATGTTGAATATTTTATGGAAAAGGAAAACCCAGAAAATAGAAAACAATTCACATAGCTAACTGCCCAAGCAACTTTAAAAAAATGTCACATTGTCTTCAGCTGTCAGTGTAAACATAGAAAAAGCCGACTAAATTTGTTTTATCACCTTATGGTAACTTAAACACACATAACTGAACATTATTTTCAAGTTTGATAAAACAAAATCTTTATCAGGAGCTAGCAGTATTGTTAATGCCATGGGTCTATATTGGATTGTAATAGAGATAAAATGTTGAACATAGACCAGGCATTTTTCTTTTATTTTTCTTTAGAAGGATCCTTGGAAAGACAAAGATAGAGCTTGGGCTGCTTGCCAAGATTAAGGGTGTGCAAAATTGCACTTTTCTTTTCTTTACAGCTTCACCTTATTTCTTTCAGCTTCATTAGTTTCATAAACGTTTAAGCTGGCAAATTGTATACTAGGTGGGACCAAAAAGGGAACCTGCATGGCAGCAGGATTATTCCAGCTACCATACAGGGCTGTGAGTGTGCAGCTTGGTGTCTAGCTGTGATGCTGTGGCCAAGCACCTTTAATTTCCCCACGGCTGAACGTTCAAGAATGATACTTCCCAGAGCTGGTGAGCATGTTTACCATACTTTCACACTGCGCTGAATGTGTTTCCTTGCTTATTCAAGGGCACTGCCATACAGGAGTGGCAGATAGGAAAGTATTTGTTCAAGCCAGATGTCCTTTTCTTGTTTGACAGGACATCTAACTTCAGGGTAAAGGTCAATCAATGTGAAGCGTTTCCTCATCTGAAGTAGTTCATTTTACTCTTCTTCCATAAGGGCAAATATCCTGGTCTTAATACGGGTAGTCTTTTATTTTGACGATCTCTAACACAGAAACTGATTGAATTTGGTTGGTCCACTGATGATGGTTCTTCAGTTGAGGGATGAAGAAACCTTTATAGGTTCGTTAAAGAATATGTTTACAACAAATTTCCATTAGACACTAAAATGTCCGCATTAGTATAGTATCGATTCTAAACAGTGAATTGGCATCTTCCTAATAGGACTGGCATTAAATGGTCTTGTATTTGGGAACATTATCATGAAAGAGATGTGCTGTATTATTGCAGCTTTTATCCATATGGATTTATGGATACATTTTATTCCAGTTGTGGTAAATAAAATATCACGCTGTCATAATTTTTCATATATCAATAAGATCATGCATAAAGCAAGAGGCTGAGTCTGTGGTATCAGATTCATAAAGGGCTTTATTCCAATAACTCGAGTCAAAGGGAGAATATCTCCATCACCAAAAAGGATCTGGACGGGGCTGAAAAGTATTCTCAATATTCTCAAAACATTATTCACAGAGTACAGTATATATACATTTCTCAATTGTACGTAAGCAAGAGAGCAAGAGAGAATGAGATAAGAGCATGTGGGCGTGTAAGTAGGCGTGAAGGTGGGCGTCCATGTGGGCGTCCACTTGATGATAATGGGTAATTTTGTCATGTGTGGGTGGATACCTGGAGATGATTTCGCAATGTCAGCAGAAATACTTGGCAGAGATGCGCGCGCAGCAGCATGACGTGTGATTGACGCGCAACTAGAGGGTGAAGGGGACTTGACATTTAGCTCTACATGTGGAGACAAAAAGTCTGGGGTTATGTCAACCTAATCCCAAATCATATCTAATATCCTATGTTTAAAGAACTATGTTATCCACAAGGGAAGGGCTCTCGGACAGAATCTATTCTATACTGACTGTGTGTGCGTGTACAAGCGTCTAAGTGTCTACACTAAATGCGAGGGGGTAGGAATATTCCATGGTAACAGGGCTATGAATTACTTGCATGAGGACAGAGAAGCCGGGCCTTTTGCTTGGTAACTGGAAGAATGTTTACTTAAACTACTAGGCAGGAATGCATCGGCTGAGGGGGAAGCAGATAATTCGAAGGTGAAATACAGTTTCTTGGCAGGCAGGCAAAACTGGCCGAGGCAGGCACCGTTAGCCGCACAGGGAGTAGGACAAAGTTCATGGATACAGATGCGAGCTCAAGCTGAAGCTGTCAGAGGCAGAGAGCAGGGAAAGGCTTTGAGGACAGAATCGGGCCTACTCGCCTGAACTGTAAAAATGGAGTAACTGAGCCATATAAAGTCGGTGGCTTTTCATACTTAGGAAGCGAATATCCAGCCCATTCATGGCGGATCTGACAGAGGACATGTTGACGGTGGACGCACATGTGTTTGCGTCATCAAAACTGGAACTGGAGGGAACATACATGTACTTGTGACATGCACATAGAACCGTTGGGGTCCAAGATAGGGGACATAACTGACCAGGAAAATCCACATTTCCACATTCCCTCCTTGTCCCCTACTTGCCCTTCAAGAGATATCAATCTTCATCAATCCATTGATCTGTTCATATAGCATCATTTGTTCTTCTTTCTTCTTCCGTGATCTTGAATGAAATCTTGGTGGTGGAATACACGATGTGGCACACAGACCACAGATCGCTGGTCCACATTGTAGACATAGACAGCAACTGAATAGTATGAGAAGGCCAATACCTAGGAAGGATAGGACCCTCCATCCAAAGGTAGATAATACACTCCAAAACCAACTGGACCAAGTCCAAGTGCCTGGGTTCTGGTGTATCTGGTTTACAATCTTATGAAGGCGAGTTATGGCTTTATATACAGATGGCGAATTTTCTGGTATGAAAAATGCAATAGCTTGATCCGATGACCCTACAAGCTCCGCCCCTATCGGCCAGGATAACGTCAAGGACAAGACTATTTTGAAGCACAACAATCCGCATAGCAGACTGCTCTTCTGTTAAATTGCCTAAGGCGGAAATAGTTTCGTTCACTACTGCTTCAAGGGTTCTGGTTAATCTACGTATCAGCTTACTATTGGTAACTGTACCTATATAGGGAAAGAAACCTTTATTGAAATCTGTGTATTTTTCCCATGCTGCTTCAGTGTAATCGACAATTGGGAGATCTCTCTGCTGTCTATTGTGTACTAAATGAGTATTTCTATGATAATCAGGAGGAGCTAGGAAAACAGGTGGTAGGAGGAATGCTATGTAACAGGTACCATCCCAATCTAGAGGTAGGCGTATATATGCGGTCTGGCCACATATAAAGTAGGAATGACGAGAAGCTCTAAATGTAGACTTGCCTTGATCACTGAATTTTATTACAGTGGTGCATTTACTATGGCCCATGTGTATGGAGCCATTCTTTCTTATACATAATTCCCCTTTTACTGGGAATACGGACATGGCGGGCAAGATTGGTGTAGCTTCAGATTCAACGTTCAGGATCATGAGGTTAAGTGTAAAATTACCTAATCCATATACTTCATTTCTTAGATCAGTTCCTGTTCTTTTTGGAAAGTCCCTCCTTGTTAGGGTAGCAGACTTTAAGCAAAACTAAGTTCAGGTTTCCCCATACCCAGTTGTCTTGATAAACTGCGGAATTCGAATCTAGGGAATTAATCAAACTAAACCATGCTCCACAGGAGCCATTGTGTGTGAACGGATAGAGAATAAAGGGGCAAAAACTCCCTTATAGTTCTGATAGGGGGGGAGTCGGCCACAGACCCAGCAGTCTGTAGCATTGCTAGTCTGATGTGAATGGTGCAGCATCTGAATAAAGGTATTGTTGCGTAAGGCAAGTCGATATGATAGCTCATAGGATGGCAGATCACTAAATGTGTGCTTTATGGTATCATTAGTGGAGGAGTGTAAAAGTGAGGCAATAGGAGGAAAAATAGCATGTAGTATTAAGCTGATACATATTATCGTGATGTACATAAGAGATTGAAAAATTACAGTCACTATACATCTATTTGCTTCTTATCTAGCTCTCTTATTTTTGCTTTATGTTATTGTCCAAGATCTTATGCGAGCCAGAATACATGTTCAACCGCTTCACCACCTAGTGGACTTAATTGATCAAACGGGTTCTGACTTCTTGGATCACAATTTAGCTTTGTGGAAACTTCTGGGCATTCTCCTCTAGAAAATGTTGTTCAAAATCCAAAATCCAAGTTCAAAGTTTTTTTCCTTTGTAAAAGAGTGGTGAAGGTGCAATCATCCTTTCCGCCTTTTGACTTTAACGGCCGTCCCCGTGGTCCAGAGCACTGACTTTGGCGCCTTCCATCCAGGAGCGATGGAGTATTCTTTGACCTGGGTGTTGTCAGGCAAGGCGGCAGCAACCTGCGAACAACAAGAGAGTAGTGCAGACATCAAGGAAGCCAGGTAATCTGTCAGCATGTTACTGTCAACATAAGTAATCTTTTAGGCATTGTAGTGCCCACATATTTTGGTGGTCTACCAAAGACCACTTCATAGGGAGATAAGCCTGTTCTAGAATGAGCTACCATTCGCATGTAAAAGAGGGCAACCGGCAGGGCTACCATCCAGTCTATACCTTTGTCTGCGCAAAATTTTAATGTCTGATTATGTCTTTCTACAAGGCCTGCTGCTTCAGGATGTCGCACACAATGGAATTTCCAGGTATACCCTAACAGAAGGGACACCTGCTTCATTAGTACCAGGACATATTTGTAACCTCTACATCTGTTTATTTGGATGTAATCCATTTGGAGCACTTCAAAAGGGTGGTCAGGTGGATGGAATCCACCTTGTTCCATCGGAATGCCTTTACCTGCATTGAATTGGCAACAGATCATACATGTTCTGACCTTTTGTTTCGCTGCTGCACGCAGGTGCTTCTTGAACCATATATTCTGTAAGCTATCTATCATTGCTTTCTCTCCTAAGTGTGCAGGACTATGTGTGGTATTTATAATCACTTGTACCCTTGAATCAGAAAGAAACTATGTGGATTTGCCCTTATTCATCCAACCCTGATCAGTCAGCACCCCTCCTTGTTCCGACCATTTCTTTAATTCGTCTAGAGTAGCATGTGTCTGAATGTCTTGTACATCCCTGGAAGGATCCCTAACTGTCATGGCTTTGGACAGTGATAGTATCTGTGATTTTGTCATGTCTAGTGGGGTCTGAGCTGTCTGTTTAGCAGTTCGGTCTGCCAGATCATTGCCTTGGGAAAATGGTATCTGTGGCTCTAGTATGTGCTTTACATTTTAGGATAGCTATGGCTGTTGGTAAATGTATTGCTTCCAGTAGGGCTTGAATATGGGGGCCATGCTGTATCTTGGCCCCATGGGAGGTCAAGAAACCTCTTTCTCGCCAGAGAATCGGTGTAAATGTTTACTCTCAGGTGCTTAGCTCTTATGCACGCTTGTGTCAGGGCGATGAGCTCTGCTGCTTGTGCTGACAATATGTCTATTCTTTTAGTCTCTATTATTACAGTATCAGCAGTCACTGCATATGCTGCCACTAATTCTCCCGCCCCTGTCCTCATGCATGAGCCGTCAACATATAGTGTTAGGTCGGGGTCTGGGAGTGCAACATCTGTCAAGTCTTGTCTTGGTTTAGTCACGGTATGTATTACTTCAACACAGTTGTGTGGTGAAACGCTTTCTGTACTGGAGGGCAAAAGGGTAGCAGGATTCAGTATGTTGCATCGTCTGATCTCTATGTGTGGTTGAAATAACGTTGGCTCATAGCCTGTCAGTCTAGCTACAGTCAGGTGTCGTGTTTGTGTCCGGTTCAAGAGAACCTCTACTGCGTGTGGTACTTGTACTGTCAGAGGGTGGCCCAGCACTATCAAGTCACTTTGTCTTATGGCTAAGGCCGTTGCTGCAACTGATTTTAGGCACGCAGGCAAAGCCTGTGCTACTGGGTCTAATGTACTAGAAAAATAAGCACAGGGCTCGTGTTTTCCTGCATGATCTTGTGTTAGGACAGATAGTGCTGTTCCATCCCGCTCTGTCACAAAAAACATAAACGATTTGTTGTAATCAGGGTTTGCTAAAACTGGTGCTTGGCATAAAACTCTCTATAATTCTTCAAATGCCACAGTGTGTTCTTGAGGACTTTAGTCTTTTTGTGTCTTGGGCTGTGAAAAACCAGAAATTAATTGAATACGTTCCGGTGCCCACAACTAATTCCCCTGAAAGATCACAATAAAACATGAGAAAAAGGGGAAAACACCATACCTATTTCCTTGGCTTAATTTCTAAGGGGGCTAATTTCTAAGGGGCTTAATTTCTTAAGGGGCTAGCGGGAAGCGAACCTCCTCAGGGGCCAGCAGAAAACCAATATTCTCCTCCTTCCCCCCCTTTTTGACAGGAGGAAATCTGAAACAGATTTCACTGCTGTCAAACACTATCAAACCCTGTGTCTTGTCAACACTATTAATCCCTGTGTGTAGCTACTGGGCGTAAGCAAAATTATAGGAGATACACAGCGTATTTGAAACGGCGAGAAATCCTTCAAATTAATGTACAAACCTCATTGTGTTAGCTCATAAGCTGGCCAAATGACATCTCATATGCAAATGTCCCTATTACATGAACCTACACCAACCTGAAGTCAATATTAATGCTAGGAGGCCCTAATAGGAATGCTAAATTACCTAAATATTCGGAAAACCAAGTTTAAGAACAGTTGTTAATGTTGATAATTAATAATTTATCTGCTAAAGAAATCAGTCATTGTGCAATAATTTCCACCTATACAATAAATAGCCTAATTCAAAAACAAGTCAACTTTTGGGGCCACCACTCACAAGAATGAGCTTACTAAAGCAAACTTTAAAAGGGAAATCCTGTCAGATATTTTCTCATTACCCTAAATACCGAGCCCTATGTGTCACTCTGTGGTGGCAGTCCTTATTTAAAACAGGCCTTTCAAGAGTTAAAATGCGAGTGCACAGATCATAATTGTTCCTTAATGTCCAATCTGGAAACATATGACCGAGGCTGCCTGTCTATAAGAGAAAGGCAGTTATGTGAAAAATATTTTAGTCTTGCATAGCCTTTTTCTTTCGTTTCATTCATCTCCAACACCAATTAGACATACACTGATAACGTGTTGTCTGCTATTTTGACAGCATGATAATGGTAATATCATGTCTGTGAAATTTAGTAATTGTGCCAAGCCATCAGTATACCGGGCACAGAAAGCATAGATAATTACACTAACATATATAAATGAGCAGCGATGCGTAATTACAGTACCTACAGCTCAGATGCGAACATTCTGGCCTGCTTAATTTGTCAGGCTTATAATCAATAACTTATTTACCTGCCCTATACAACCCCATCTGGCAGTGGGTCATCCCAATGATGACCGCGTCAAGTCTGACACACAGGATCAGTAACAATAATCAAAAAATGACGAACACACGAACCTGTCTCTTTTTTTTTTTTTTTTATAAAAATGTGCTATGCTTCTTTGTACACAATGCACCCTCATGTCCTAGTCGAAGATGCATCTCACATCTTTCCTCACAGACCCGTAACCACTGGATCATTTATCCAATGCAACTGGTGGCAGCTTGTGGCCACAATTCAAAAATGTCTGAATTTGAAAATCGTTTTTATATAGGCACATAGCCCTTAAAATTCCAAACAAGAGCAACATTTTACTTTCTGACCAGAAGCAATATAACAATTGCTAAAAAATAAAACAAATCTTCTCCATAGACATTTCCTCGGGGCACTTGTTTTGCACAGAATAGAACAAGGGAATCTTTCTCGACTTACATTTCTCAGCTGCCCTGTCTTATCAGAGAAGTTAAAAATAGCCCCTCAGCGCGGCCTGAGCCTGGGCTGCCAGCCATCTTTTTTTTGTTTTTCCTACTCCTGGCCCCAAGGCTCTCCAGCTGCAGGCATTACACAGATGCGATGTCAGAGAAGCCTTCTAAGCAGTGCCCTGTTCTGCTCCTCTCATCGGCCCCCACCTACACTGGCTACAAGGTCAGAATCTGTCTCCGATTTCTGTATCACATTCTGCTCTACACGGCCCCCACCTTCTCCTCACTCTGAAGCTGTCAAAGACAAAAAGACTACTCAATTCCATAAAAACTGCAATAATTCGCTCAATTGAAAAATTATTTTTACATACAATTTGCACTCAGGGGGTCATAATCTTACCGACTTGACCCAGCACATTGGCTCACTGGACAATCAAGAACACAAACCTGTATTCATGAAAAATTTGCAAATTCGAAATACCCACAATTCTTTTTCCAAGCTAAACTTGTCACTAATTATTTTTCGTTAACACTTTGTACATTAGGGGTTTCATCAAATCACAGGAGTTGCTCCTTCTCTAGCTGCACCCCTCTCAATTTCCTATTGACAACGTAGTCAAATGTTGGACCATGTAAACACCAGCTATGCGCTGTTCATTTGGTGGGTGGCTCAAGAACCTTTGGGCTACTATGTAATTATTATATGTATTATAACTGGTCTTTCTACTGGGGCCACTCTTGCTAGGTCCTCTGAAAGGACGGGATAAATACCAGCAACGTCAGTATTTCTTTTTCTGTCAGCCTACGCTCATTTTACCAGCTCTAATTCCTCCTGTAACATCTCATCCTTGGCTTTTCCAGACACCAGTCCACTTCTCTCTGCTTCGTGAAACACTTACTCTGACCTTCTATGTGACGCCTTGCGCCAAAAACTCAATGGCATCCTTCCAAGCTGGTCTACATTTTCTCTTTCATAAGAGTGTTTCGTTGTCCATCTACTTGTCCTGCTTTTACTCGTATACCTTCCTCAACTAACACGTTTTCTCGGGCTTTGTCTGAATCCTCCCTACTTTTCTCTTCTTTTCTGAGCGCTTACTCTGTGCGTCTATGCTATTCTTTACGCCATAATTCAACAGCGTCTGTCTGTGACTGTCTAGCTTTCCTCTTCCACAACTCTTCTTCGACTTTCATGATACATTCGGCATCCCAGGTCCCAGCTACGGGCCATCTCTGACTTTCTGGTAACTCTTTGGTGTAGTCCACCCATAGATCAAGGAATAATATGGCGTCTAAGCCATGCTTGTGATACATAAAGTGCCCTGGAGTGTCCCTAGGAGGAATAGGAACTGCTTCTTCAAGCACCCCTTTTCTAGTAGTAATCTGTCTGAACTTCGAAAAGAGCGGCATATTGACAACTGATCTGACACCTGGTCTTGAACACACTTAATACAAAAAGCACAATAATGAACAATCATTCATACCACAATATGCAGGACATTTTAACACATTAAACATTGAACATAAAACATTTTAACCTTTAAAAATGACCAACAATGATGACAGTCTGCATAACTAATCACCAAGCAGAATTCTTGACAATAACTAGATACTTCGGAATACTTGATATACTGCTAAACAGTACATATACACTGCTAAACAGTGCAGACCGGATTTGTGTACCCAAATCCGTCTTGACCGGCACAACCTATGTGCGCGTCAACACGCCTCCCCGGCGATGGTACTCACCGGGTAGCTCCTTGAAACGGAAGGCCTCGGAGAATGGACTGGACTCGACGACTGCGGACATCGGACCCTCTGGACATCGGGACTTTGAAAACCTGGTGGGCCTCTGTATACCTCGGACGCAGCTCTCTCGCAGGTGGGCTCTGGGTAGACAATCTGCGTTCCTCACCGCCTCGTATGGATGCCTGGTCGCAGTCTGTCCCTTTCGGTGGCCTGAGGGAGTTGGCGGGAAAACCCGCGACGTGCACGCTTGAAGTCCATCACGGCTATGGAAGGGGGCAAAACAGGACCTTCATCTCCGGCGTGTGGGGAAAGAGATTAAACTGTTCGGGCGCCATTCTGTGGTAAATAAAATATCACGCTGTCATAATTTTTCAGATATCAATAAGATCATGCATAAAGCAAGAGGCTGAGTCTGTGGTATCAGATTCATAAAGGGCTTTATTCCAATAACTCGAGTCAAAGGGAGAATATCTCCATCACCAAAAAGGATCTGGACGGGGCTGAAAAGTATTCTCAATATTCTCAAAACATTATTCACAGAGTACAGTATATATACATTTCTCAATTGTACGTAAGCAAGAGAGCAAGAGAGAATGAGATAAGAGCATGTGGGCGTGTAAGTAGGCGTGAAGGTGGGCGTCCATGTGGGCGTCCACTTGATGATAATGGGTAATTTTGTCATGTGTGGGTGGATACCTGGAGATGATTTCGCAATGTCAGCAGAAATACTTGGCAGAGATGCGCGCGCAGCAGCATGACGTGTGATTGACGCGCAACTAGAGGGTGAAGGGGACTTGACATTTAGCTCTACATGTGGAGACAAAAAGTCTGGGGTTATGTCAACCTAATCCCAAATCATATCTAATATCCTATGTTTAAAGAACTATGTTATCCACAAGGGAAGGGCTCTCGGACAGAATCTATTCTATACTGACTGTGTGTGCGTGTACAAGCGTCTAAGTGTCTACACTAAATGCGAGGGGGTAGGAATATTCCATGGTAACAGGGCTATGAATTACTTGCATGAGGACAGAGAAGCCGGGCCTTTTGCTTGGTAACTGGAAGAATGTTTACTTAAACTACTAGGCAGGAATGCATCGGCTGAGGGGGAAGCAGATAATTCGAAGGTGAAATACAGTTTCTTGGCAGGCAGGCAAAACTGGCCGAGGCAGGCACCGTTAGCCGCACAGGGAGTAGGACAAAGTTCATGGATACAGATGCGAGCTCAAGCTGAAGCTGTCAGAGGCAGAGAGCAGGGAAAGGCTTTGAGGACAGAATCGGGCCTACTCGCCTGAACTGTAAAAATGGAGTAACTGAGCCATATAAAGTCGGTGGCTTTTCATACTTAGGAAGCGAATATCCAGCCCATTCATGGCGGATCTGACAGAGGACATGTTGACGGTGGACGCACATGTGTTTGCGTCATCAAAACTGGAACTGGAGGGAACATACATGTACTTGTGACATGCACATAGAACCGTTGGGGTCCAAGATAGGGGACATAACTGACCAGGAAAATCCACATTTCCACACAGTCTCAAGCGTCTTCTGGATGCAGGTATTTTTCAATGCCAATTGAGGACAGGCACATGCGCAGGCCATTTCCAACAGTTCCAAATGTTCTGTGAAAGGCATTCCCTCTTTGTTGAAAGGCATGGCTTCAGACTTATCACAAACGCATACAGAAGCAGGGCAGGCTGTTACAGAAAAAATGGGGAATAAAAAAGAGGTTTTGTAACTAAATATGCATTAAGTTGTCCATTTCAAAGGAAGGGGGAAGGATGGCTTTGTTTCTTCACAATTTTGAGAAAGCATCATAGTTTTCTCAAGCTGTAAGTGACTTTCATGTAGACTACTAAGTGCACCACAGCAACTTTCCTTGCCTAATTCTTTGAGATTCTTGAAGGATGATACCTACTTAATTCTAGTCAAGACAGAAATCTTACCAAAAAAATTAGAAACATAATACAGTTGGCTGTGCCTCCTCTATTTAGCAGTATTTTTCTGCTTTGTTTAAGTAACGACGTTCACTCAGTGATCAATTACAACTAATTCAAAACATTTGGTTTGTATGATCAGCTGGTGTAATACTTACACATCCTTGTTAGTATCACTTGGTTCCAAGAGACTGAATGCTACATTTAGATTTGAAAGGTTCTTATGTAACAGTGCTCACACAAAATTCAAATGCCATCTGTTTCTTTTAAATAACCACGTTTGACAATCCCCTAACTTTTATTCTAACCTTTGAACAATTTTCAGATTATTGGGGGCATAGCTAAAAGCCCTTAACACCACAGAGTGTCATTTTTTTTATTACGTTCCGGAAGCATAGCGGCATTCCCCATATTTACATGGTAGTGCTACGCCACTTTACATAGACACCACCTTGTAAATATGCCCCTTTCCGCAGCCGTTCTCTGCTGCATAGGGTTGTGCAATTGGTGTTGCAGTGGACGTTCCACAGCAACACCCATTACTTTTTGACTCTGCCCCAGATTTACAAGGCTGGGGCAGTGCCAAAAACTAAGGCCAGGGAATATCTGATCTTAGAATGTCGATACAAGGCGAAATTATTAAATTCTCCTCGTTTTTTGCTCTTTCTATGTGTGCTGCAGAGAGCAAGTTGCCATTATAGATCACCCCTGCAGTGCAGGGACTCTTGCAACATGGCAGCAGGGTGCCTGAACTGGCGCTAGGCAGCTTTTTAAGCGCCAGCGCTACAGGAAACAGGGCAGCATTGCCAAATTTGACGTAACACCACACTCCAACGTTTTTTGGTAAATAAGCCCCTTGGTGTTTCACAAAACTGCATATGTCAGAAGCTTAAGAAGTACAAAAGTAAAAAATGTGTAGAAGGGATTTTTGCACTCCATCTTAATCACAATTTCTCAAAATATTTTATAAAGCAAGAAAGCTAGGTGCTGCAATTGACATATTTAATTGTTGATGAGTTTGGTTAAAGGGTCCTGGGCATTTTCATGTATAGAGTAAATCTTGTATGCTGTTGATTGGCATTTTACTGCAACCGGTGATTCGCGCTGCTTTATCAACTGCTTAAATCCCCTGAATCACCATAATATGAAATGTGCTTCCTGCAGTCAAAAATAGCAGTCCTTAGGTTATTCAAGGTTGATAACCTGTTGGAGAGAGTGTTGTATCTTCTAGTCATATATTTTATCATTTCCTTTATCAGTGTGAAGGAAGGATTGCTAGCTGCAGTGAGCTCTTTGGCAGGTTAGAATGGCTTCTTGCTGGCTGCCGTCTGTCGTCTTTCTTTTTGTTTGGTCTCCTGTTTCTGTATAGGTTTGGTTTAGTTTATTGCACAGTTAATAAAAACTCACAATATTTAATAAAAAAATTAAAAATTGCTAAAAGTTTGGGTTTAAGAAGAGCGAAAAGGAGTGAAATGTCTGCTTGTTTAAAATCTTTAAAAATATTAAAGGTCATAGTTTGAGTCTGTTAATGTCCCGTTTTTTCTTTGAATCTGCCCGCCACTATGTCAAAAAATGTTGTTGTTCTCCAATTCAGTTGGATTTCCGTGGGGTTAAAACAGAGCAGCACGGCCTGTCTGCAGCTGGTTATCCTCCTCTGATTCCAAAGGGCCCGAAACAAGGAACGCCTTATGTCCATAAGGTTTTTGCAAATACAAATAATGTGTATAAGACCCTCCTTGCCGGAAAGGCATAGTCTGCAAAGATTTATTGTTTTATCCCTTTTCCAGGGTGCTAGGTGTGGCGTTATGGGTATGTTACCTAGGCGGAGGTTAAGGAACTTGTTTTTTGTTTTGTATGTGAGTCCCATTGTTAGATACTGTTGTGGTTTGAGAGTTGTGTAGTCTTTCAGAGCCACCCATCCATGCTCTCTCTTGGCTAAGATTGCCTTGTCCTCTATTAACAAGATCGCCTTGGTGACTTTGGTTACCACTCTTTTGAAGGTACCGGCGTCAGTTGGAGACTCCCACAGTTCTGTTAGACCCAGGATGTCCAGTGATTCCATTAAGTAGGTCCTTGCTGGGGATTTGTCTCGTTTAGTCAGTTCTGTCCAGAGATGAGCATTTAGTGTTCCTTGTTCTGCTTTTCTAATTTTCCACCAGCTTTTTATGTATGCGCCTCTTCTCTCCACTGTTTGTTTTAGTAATCCGAACTTGAGGCGAATTTGAGCTGGTGATGAGTAGGTGGTAAGGTGGAATATTGCCCTGTATGCACGACTGATGGTGTTGTCCAAAATTGTTGCATCTTTGCCTTGCATAGATTCGAAGCCATAGGTGAGCATTGGTTGTAAGCGAGCTTTTATTACCTGCAGAAGAGGACCCAGAGACCGGTCTGGAAGAGCTTTTTGGAGTGGCTTTATCGACATAAGAAATGTCATGCCCTTCCGACGAATGGCTTCTAGTTGTTGTTTAAAGGAGCCGTTGCAGTCTAATATAATGCCTAAGTATTTGTAAGTGTGTACCTGCTCTAGCTTCTGGTCATCCAATCTCCATAGACGTTTCCTTTTTTTATGGTAATTTATTGTCATTATTTTGGTTTTATTTAGGTTGATTGTTAATGAGTTAGTTTTGGAAAATTCATTTGTTTTGTCTAAAAGATGTTGGAGGCCGATAGGGGACCGGCTAATGAGGACCAAATCATCAGCGTAAAGGAGGTTGGACAGTAATGTGTCGCCCAGCCGCGGTGCGTGAGATGTGATTGTTTTAAGCTCTTTGGGAAGGTCTGCTAGAAAAAGGTTGAATAGCATTGGGGCCAGGACGCAGCCTTGTTTCAGTCCCTTATTGGTCGGGATTTTTCTGGAGAGGTTCCTCCCGGATCCCAGTTTGATCCTGACCCAAGTGTTGGTATGGAGCATTACCAGCTGCTGTAAAAGTGATCCTGGGACTCCCCATTTATTCAGTTTCTGCCAAAGTTTGTGCCGGTCCACGTTGCCGAATGCGGCAGTATAATCGATGAAACTTAGGAATAGGGAGCTTTTGGTGGTTTTTGCCGCTTCTATCAAAAGGGTTAGGGCCATGATGTTAGTTGTGGTTCCATGTCCGCTTCGAAATCCGGTTTGGGTTACTGTAATGATGTTTCTTTCGGTTGCCCAAGCTATTAGATCCTCCAGAATAAGGCCCGCGTAGTATTTCGCCTCAGTATCAATTAAAGCTATGAGGCGATAGCTACTAGGGTCATTCCTGGCCCCCTTTTTGTAGATCGGGCTTATAATTGATCCTTTCCAGGATGATGGAATTATAGTTGTTGCTCTAATTTCACAGAAGACTGGTGCTAGAATATTGCTCCAAAATACTGCGTCATTTTTGTGTAGTATTGGCGGTATCCCATTTGGGCCGGGGGCCCCCTCTATTTTGCCTTTAGATATTTGGGTTATAATTCTGCCCGCTGTTTCTGGGTATTGGATTTCCTCACTATGCTCTATTGAATCGGAAGATGTTAGTTGTTCTCTGTTTTCCTTTTGGGCTTGGAGATGGGATGATTTATTCGTGTAAAGTGAGTACTCTTCATAATTAGATGTGCCGCCCTTTCCTAGGCTCAGATTCATATCATCAGGCCGGTCCCCGCCGATGGAAATGTCCTCTTCCAGAGCGACTGTGTTGAAGTGTGCTAATAAATAATTAGCCCAGTCGGATTCTGATATATTGGAGTCTATACCATTGTGGCCTGGGTGCTGGAGATTATGAATTAATTTCCAGAAGCCGGAGCTATTCTTTTGTTTAGAGCTATAGGCAAATTTTATCCAGAGATCCTCGTTCAGTTGTCTTTTCCTTGCACAGATTTTCTTTTTCATTTGAGCTTTTTGTGTACGAAGCTCCTGTTGTAGGGCTTCGATGTTGGGGTCTTTCCGGAGCCGCTTGAGGATCTTTGTTATACCTCGTTTTATGTTTTTTGTCTCTGGCGTTGTTACTTTGCCATAAATAGACCATGGGGTGTGCCCTTTTTGGGTTTTTAGTTCGGTCCCATGTTTAGCTCCCAGTGCCCGTGTAAAGTTTGCCCAGGTGTTTGTTAGATTGGAATGTGGGCAAGGTGTCTGGTGTATGATGACTTTTGCGCTGGCTGTTAACTCCTCGATCTCTGAAGTTTTACACCTTATTCGTCTGTAATTTGCTGTATAATCTATGCTGGTGTAGCTTTTTTGCTCCTCCGCTTTGTTCTCACAAGTCAAGCTCAGATTAGCTTCCAATGGTAAATGGTCACTTTGAGAGCTTTCTCCTATCCTAAACAAGCTTATTTTCTTGAAGAGTGGGAGTGTCACTAACATGTAGTCTAAATAAGAAGTGGTTTTTGAGGAGAAGAATGTTGGTGCCGGTGGAATGTCTTCTACATGACGGCCGTTAAGTACTCTCAAATTTAGCTGCTCTAGCTCTTTCAATAGCTGGCATGCGGTTTTTGTAGATTTGCTTGGGATCGGGAAAGATTGATTTGGAATTTCCCAAGCTTTGTCCATTTCCTTGGTCATATCGTCAGTTGTTTTGTCTCCGAAGAGGTGAAGGTTAAAGTCGCCTGCCACGAGTGTCTTATCCATTTCCCTGTCTTCCATTAGTCTTGTTAATACTTTGGCGAGTTCCATTGATCCAGAGTGTCTGTGCTTTGGGTGTATATATAAATTGATGATGTACAACTGTTGGATGGGTGAGTTGGTTGCAAGTGTTAGTGATAATACCTGTATCGCGTTTGGTGGGGTTAGGCTTGCTGTAATTGTTCCTGTTTCTCCTATAGTTGATATTGAAGCAAATATTGCCAATCCGCCTGCCCTGTGTCCGTATGAGAAGCTTCTAATTGCCGGGTGTAATTGACTTGTGTAGGCTTGTAATGATATTTCATTTGTCTCCCATGTTTCCTGAAGGAGTATCAAGTCGAAAGATTTTAAATAGTTTAATATTTCGGGGTCCTCTAGTTTGTCCGTGAGTCCGTTTATGTTCCAGCTGCAAATTTTGAGCTTGGGTCTTAGAGGATCTCCGAAATTGGTAGTTAGTACTGGTACTGTATGTCAGATTGCGGTCCGTGTTATAGTTGTTCTGCGTAGAGCTAATTGGTTAGGGCTTGATCGTTGGAAGTTAGTATGATTTTTTCCCGCTCCCGGGGATCGACTGAGAGCTCCTTTCACAATCGATTTAACAGTTTGATGGCAGTCCTGGTGTTTTTCTTCAAGTAGCGGGGTGGGATACGCTGGCCTTTTTTCTGCTTGGAGTTTAATTCCCCAATGGGAGAATCTGCTTGATTCCTGCATAATTAAGTTAGCTACATTGTTGGTTGACCAATAGGTCTTCGTTATTTCGTTGCCATTGGGGGATTGGGCTGGGTGGAATTCGATGGCGAGCAAGTCAAGGGTGTTTATGTTTACTAGTTTGTCAATTGAATTAATTAGCTTCAATATGTTGCCCCTATTTAGGGTATCTACTCTTCCTCTAGATTTAAATTCAGGTATGAAAAGGATTGTGTCTGGTTCGGATTCCCCTAGGGGCCGTAATTCCTGGTGTGATTGTTGATTAGTTGTTTTGTTCTCTTGTGAGGTCTGGGTATTGGATAATGTTGAACTGTGGTTTGTTCTTGCGCTATGGATTGATTCCCTGGTGTGACTACTGTCTTCTGCTATTGTGATGTCTGCTTGTAAGTTACCCTTCGATTCGTTGGAGGTAATCTGTGGTCTGAGGTGTATGCATTTTATTAGGTGGGCGACTGCTGCAGTCGATGTTCTGGAAATTTCAGATTCCTCTTGGGTATGTTTGCCGGCTTCTGGGGCCGATGATAGTGCCTCTGCTTGACTTGCACTGGAGCCCTTGCAGGTCTTGTGTATTGAGCATCTTGGTTGGCATAGTGGCATCTGCCCAGGCTGTTCCCTGGTTTCCTCGTTTGAGGATGTCAGAATTCCTGTTCTTGTTTTCAATGATGTCTCTTTATCTGATTGATTTGTATGTCGAGGTGAGGGACTTTTGTATTCCATATGTTGGATAATGGCTCCTGACAGTTCCTGCGCCTCTGGTGGGGTTGCCGGGCCGATCTCTTGTGTGGGCGGTTGGCTAGCTGGCATTTTGTACCTGCCCTTCCTTTTTTGTTTACGTCGAGTGCGCGCGTTCTTTGTATTCTGCGCTAGCTCTTCTTGACCTTTTGCTGGAATGTTCTCAGGGGTCTCTTCTGTTGTATTTGTAAGGTTTGACTGCTGGGACCATTGCTGTATGTCGCCGACTGAGTCGTTTCCGTTTGCAGGAGAGCTTTTGTCAAGAGATGGACTTCCAGACCTTGCCTTATTTATTAATGGCTTTACTGTATTTGATTTTATGTCCTCCAAGAGATTTCCTAGCATCGTTGGTAATGAAGATAATTTGTCGATAATCGGTGAGCATACGCATTTAGTTCTTTCAATTTGGGTCAGTTTTACTGACTCTTGTCCTCTTTTAATGAGGCCTTTAAGATCGGCAAGTTTTCTATCAATCCCCATAGTGGCCTCTGCCAACTTTTGCAGGACTATCAGTTGTAAGTCTAGTTTTTCTGATTGGTACTGGAGGGCTGTGGACGATAGTTGGATTGTGTTGAGTAAAGTTGTCCAGAAAATATTGGTGGGGTCTCTTGTCCCTTCTGGTGACTGGTGTATGCTCTCATTGCTTGGTCGATTCACAGGTTGCTTAGCGTTGTAAGCGGCCACTAGTTCGTTCCATTCTTGTGTTACCAGGAAGGTCATATCTTTATCCGAGGAGAGTGAGTCACTTGTTGCTTTGATGGGGGAGGAATTTTTTGGGCCTGTTGCTTTTTCCTCTAAGGCATATTCCTTGTTGTCGTAAGGATAATTTAATTCTGGATCGAAGCAAGCTTCGTGGCCACTGGGCGGATTGATTTCTGAATCTTTTTTTGCATACATTTTAGCCGTTTTCTGTGTAGGCGAGAGGTATAATGTTGGGGGTTGAGTTGGGGATGTCTCTCTGCTTGAAATGTAATTGCCGGGAAGTCTCGGCAGATCTTCCAGCTCTAGGGCGAGTTTACATAGTGTAGCGTCTTTTGGTGTTATACAGGATGCGATTGATTCCTGGGTTGTCCGTCCATTGACGCGGCTGGGTTGATTTTGCCTGCTTTAATAACGCCTTCTGTCGGCGTTAGGACTCTATCGCCTGGTATCAGTTCTTCTCTGGCCCCAGTTATGTCTTTGATTTGGTCTTTGTTCTCCCTTGGGCTTGAAAACTTGTGGATTTCTGCAACGGTATAATTTGAAGCTTGAGGCAAAAGTTTACTTACATCAGCGGGTTGCAGTGGGGTTTGCAAGCCTGTTACGGTGTGATTTGATGAATAAATCACATTTCCCGGATTTTTTAAAAAGATAAATTTTGTGTAAATTTTTGGTTGAAAATCGTATTTTATTATTGGTTGTTGACCTGCAAAGTTAATTAGGTCCTGTTTCTTTCTCGTTTTTTTTGTTAATGGTAAATCGGATGTTAGGGTCGCAGTTTGGTCTGTCTCTATTGACTGTTTTTCGTCTATGAAAATGTCAATTGCGCTATTGAGACTTCCGTGTAAGTCTGTTTCATTGGAGCTATTGGATAATCGTTTGTTTTTTGTTGGTAACCCTACGTTTGAGGTTGTGTTGTTCCTTTTGCGCTTCACTGTTTGCTTTATTGGAAGTTTTCTTTCTCTTCCTGACCTCATGTTGTCCTTTTCTGTCTGTTGTCCTATTCTTTCTGTTTTCTTCTGTTCTGTCTGTTCTGTCTGTTTACTCAGTTTTATTCTATTCTGTTTTGTTCCGGTAGGCCTCTCGCCCTATATTATAGTGCTCCTCTTGCACTTTTCCTCTCTGCCCCTCTGCTTTAGGCTTGATGTGGCTTGGTGTAGCTGCGGATTCGGATCCCGTTGTCTGCGCTAGGTGAGGGCTGGTGATCTGCGCCTGTGCTCCTGTAGTCCTTTTCCCTTGCTTTTGTGCCTTGTTGAGCTCCTTTTCGGTTTTAGGCGTTGCTTCCTGTTACATGCTGTTACTGTTACTTGCTGCTGGTGCGCTGCCCGCGTTTCTGCTGCACTGCTGATCTGCTGACCTGCCCTCTGCGGTCGCTGCTTGCGCTTCCCGCGCTCTTATTACTTGTCGTATTTAGGCGGTGAATCGTTTCTGGTTGCTGCGAGGCGGTGCCCCAACCTCTGTAACTGTGTAGGTCTCTGTTGGACTCTGTAGGTCTCCCGTCCATTCGCTGTGGGGGCCTAGTTGGACTTGGCCGGCCCCCTGGTGGTTTGGGCAGTTCGGGAGGCTTTTGCGTGGCTCTTGTCTTCTATGGGGCTGGGAGGCTGGGGGGCTGGGAAGCTGGTGAGTCTTGTAATTAACCTGACCCCCGCCAGGGTCCGGGTCCTGGTCCCGGTCCTGGTCCTCGCCCCCCCGATGCCTCACTGCGAGGCTCGCGTCTCGCGGCTCACGTCTCGCGGCTCACCTGCTGTCCTGCTGCCCCATTCACGGCTGTCCCGGCTATCCCTGCTGACTCGCTGCTGACTAGCGTCTCTACGTAGTTCTCCTGCGGTGCGCCGCGTCCCGTCCCGTCGCGTCTCCCGTGCCTCCTGGGCTTCCTTGGGAGGGCTGGATTGAGGTCCGGGGAGCTATAGCCGGGTCGAAGCCGGGTGGGAGCCGGGACGGAGCCGGTGAATGTCGGCGATGCTCGCGCGTCCGCGCGACTGCTCCTCCCGCTCCACTCACTGCTGCTGCTGCTGCTGGGCGGCCCGACTGTCTGTGCTGAGGGCCGGAGCGCTGCAAAACCTGGTGAGCCCCGTACGGAAGCGGAACTGTGCTTTTTGTGAAGGTTTACTCACTACGATGTTTTTTTTAAAGTGAGTAAATTAACTACATTATAAAATATTACTAAAATTGTAATTTTTGCCCCAGTAAACTTGGAAAAATCTGCATTATTTATCCCAACATCTGTATTTTACTTTTAGAGCTCTGTCGCCATTATAAGTTCTCGTTTCCTGGCAGTTCTTTACACTTAAAGTGCGTTTCCAGCCACCAAAGTGTGCCCAAATGTGTCTTTCAATTGTAAAAGAGATAGTCAACGTACAGAATTTAACTTGATTTGGGAAGCGTTTTCGCAACAAAATATTATTGTTCATTTCTATTGTTTACTATCCTTTAAAAAAAAAACTGGAAAGGACCAACACGTAAGTAAATTAAACAAACAGAAAGCTGGAAAGGAAGTGAGAAAATAAACTAAAATAAATAAAATACGTTAAATATACAAAGAATGAAACATATTTCCAGGAAGTAGAGAAAGGCCTGCCTATGTGTGTAAAACAAGACAAGAAGAATGTCAGAATTTCCTGTTGTGATATTTCTGACCACAATCTGGCACAAGGAGGAGTGACCTAAAAATTCTTTCGAAAAATGTGCTCCGAGTCCTCAATGATAACTTTTACATAATCTTTCTAGGCGAGAAACCAAATGAGGGGCCTTTTAGTTATCAATTATATTGGGCCATCCATGCACCTTTCAATACAGCTTATGGTGCATTAACCTTTACAAGTGAAGTATGTCATTGAAACATGTGCTTGATGATTAGTTACACTGGTGCATCTAAGGCCAGCATCGGATGGCATAGCAGTTCTCTCTCTCCTTTCTCCACATTAACCAGTACAACCTGCACAGGACAACTCTCATTAGGTAATCTGTAAATAACTACAATATTTTTTCTAGAGGATGATGTATCCCCTTTCTTACTTGTGCTCCAAAGGTGTTATGTGGCCCTGAAAATAAGTGATATTGACCAGATCAAGGCTGATATCACTACTGTCTAACCAATGAATTTGGAGGAGGCTAAATCCATTGCAGTGTTAAGTGTATTTGCCCAGGAGTCTCACTGATACATTTTAGACCCAATCCAGGCTCCTCGAAAATGGATGTGCCAGAGGCCTGTATCTGAGGAAACAGTCTAAGGGTGTTAGAATAGGATCTCTTCCTTTGTTTGAGCTCCTGTTTGTAAAGTAATCCATGACTACTAAAAGGTGTTAAACATATATGCAATTTTCTTCACACCTTTGCTAAATCTGTTTAGCCTTTACTGGTTATGTTTTTCCGCTGGCTCTAGTGAACCTTTAGTTTCATAGGAGATGGGAGCATGGTGGGAATACTGAGTGCAACTTGTGCAGTGATTTTTATTGCAATCTGCCATTCATTTTGCAATGCGATTTGTGTGTCTAGTAGTAGGTCATTTTTCAAATGTCCAGCCACAGGGGCTCGCAGAATGATCTTTCCAATGAATATTAATTAGACAGGTCACTATTTGCAAACTCTGTGACGGGATGCAAACATCGGGATGGTGGCCTACAAGAAACAGCAGACCATGATCTCTGCATTTGTATTTTCCAGTGGAACTATTTATTAATACCATGACAGGCATTTCCTACTAGTTGCAGAGCCCCAGGGCTCTAACACAGACAGACAGTGCAATCCTTTTCAAGCCCAAATGGAGAGGTCTTCGAGAAAGATTAGCTGAAGCTTTAAATTATTACAACAAGGCTCTGAGCTCGAAAGAGGGAGATAGCCACAGTTTGGCACCAACTGTTTAAAAGCTGGGAGACATACTTTGCAAAAACGTATTTGTCTGCATTGTTAGGGAAATTGTAATTTTTACTGAGAACATCAGTTAAGTAATACCTACTTTAGGAGCAGCTTTACTTCTTCTTAATAGTACAAATCACTATTGTAATATTGCATGAGTAAAAGGAAGTAAGATTGCAAATTCATGATTTCTTACTACAAAAGGCAAATTTGTGCCAGCCAATCATGCCGTTTGCATGAGTAATTGAGTTTTAACATGTAGGTAGCTTCACGAATTGAGCCATGAATTCCCAGTCCTGCAGTTTCCCTTCAAAACTAATTGTTATCAAAGTCATGGCTTAATTTTAGAAATGAAGAGTGCAACTACCAAAATGCATTGATTTGTTAAATAAAAGTCCAGCGTCAAAAACACTGAGCCAGGTGTATGAGGAACAAGTTAGTTTAATATTTATATATGTTTGTATATGTGCTGTAAAACAAATTGAATGATTCTTCGCATCTGACAAAAGCGAGTTTTGCACATACATTAGTTTCTGTTCCTTTTCTTGTGCTTAACATGCATTTGTTATTGCTTTTGTGTTCTTCCTTTCATACATGTTACATGTAGGTATTGTAGGAAATCCCCCTTTTTTGTATGATCACCAGAGATTTTTCACCTTTTGATGGACCTTATTATTGCTGGTTAGAGAACTCTTAGCACTTTACTCCTGCTACTCAGGAGTAAAGTGCCCATGCTCCCACTCTAAACATGGTTAAATTGTCTTATTACTAATTGGCTCATTTAATGTGCTTGTACATTCCTAGTATATGGTGTACATTAGAAATGGGGTTTCTGGTTGTCTAGATTATACACCTAAGCCAGGCATAACCCACCACTCTAGTCAGGGTAAGGGAGTCACACACATAAGATAACCCCTGCTCACCCAATGGGTTGCTTGGCAGAGCAGTCAGGCTTATCCCAGAGGCAATGTGTAAAACGTTTGCGCAACACACACCAGTGACACACTATGCACACCACAAAAAGGGACTCCACACAAGGTTATCTAAAAATATCTTTTGTGTTGTTCATAAAACACAGAAGACCACAATCCCATATATAACGGTGCCACTATGCACTGGTCATGACGTCACATAGATCATATAAAATCACTTGGCCAATCTGGACATTGTCATAAAAACAGCAGTAGTGCACTAATGTAAATACTGGTCTTGGGCACAAGTCATAAACACATTATAAAATACCACCCTCACTGTGTTGCTCATACCATCCCACTATACATCATTGCATCAGGACCCCCACACATAGAGCAGTTAGATAATGCCCTCAACATATGAATCATCTATTATCCCTTAGGGCCTAACAGGACATCACTACTGGTATCAGGGTTTGAAAAAATGCAGTAATCATGAGCAAAACACCATCATAAAATAAAATTCCCTCATAACGTTAGGCCATGAGAAATTCTGCTGTTTAGGGTAGAGGCATAATCCCTACTTGGTTAAGCATATATGCAGACATTTTCATGCAGCCAGTTCCAGATCAGGAGCCCATCCTGACCTCGCCCTACAATGGTCACAAGCATCAAGATTGGGTGCCCCCTCAGGTAGGTTCAGACACAAAGGGGGTGCATACACCGCCCATGTCGGTGGGGAATCCTCACTAAGTCCCCTGCTTATAGGGTGCTCAAAAGGCAGCTGCCAGCTTTACTGAAGCAGCAACTCACTCGCAGATGGCACCGCAATGAGGGTTACTGAGCCCAAAGAAGGAGGGAATAGACACCCCTTTGGTCCCTGGCCAGGACCCACAGAACATAGGCAGGGCGGCCTCCCGCTGCACTACACAAGCAGAAAAAAGGTTACCTACTGATTCGGCACTCTCACCGGTGCAGCTGTGAGGCAGAGTCTCTCTTCCCTTCAAGTGTGTCCTCATGTCTCTGGAGCTAGCGCCTGTTACGGTGGTGGTGGTGGTGTCTCCCTCACCTTCACAGAGAAAGCTCGCCGAGAGGGCACGGGGCACCCGGTGTGGCATCTTGGTGAGGGGCAGAGCGTCAGAGGTCAGAGGCCCTTCTTCTGCCTATGCTCCTGCAGTCATGAGGTTGGCCTGGATGCTAGGCAACTCCTCGCACTCCTGCGGTGCTCATCTTGTTTCAATTTCGTGCTTTTTGTGAAAATGGTCCTGCCTTGAACTCGGGCCCACGCTGGTGCGACAGACAGTGCCTACAGAGAGTAAAGATCCAGGAAGTGCTACAAGGCCTCCCGAGGCGGCTTCCTAAAAAAAGAAGCAACATTGAGATCCTCCACCTCTCAGAACTTCCAGTCAGTACAGTAAGTCTTAAGTGGAAAAGAAATGCACACAGATCTCTTGGAAAGTACAGCGCCAGAGCTCTTGGAGATAAAGCGCATGGAAACTTTGATGTCTCTGAGTTTCCTAGGATAGGAAGCCAGCACACACAAGCCCTTGAAGATTTTTTTCCCAAGCAGGATACCCCAGCAGGGCAAAAAGAGTCAGTCCTTTTCCTCTACCACAGACAGGAGAAGCAACTGCAGGCCAAACCACCCTCCACTCAGAAAAGGCAGTGATCCTCACACAGCCTTTCTGCTCTTCTTCTTGGCTGGCTCCTCTTGTTCCTCAAACCAATCTAAAATCATTGGGTCACAGCCCCTTTACTTATAGTTCAAAAGTCTTTGTTCTGGGGGCACTTCACACATTTTTCAGAAGGGCAAAACACCCCTATTCACATCCCAAGCCCATGCCCCAGACGCCCTACAGGGGTGCAGTGACAGCATTTTAGAAGGCAGCCACAGCCCTATTCAGGTGCAACTCCTCCCACCACTCTAAAAGGAAAACTCCTCCCGCTACTCTAAATGCAGCCAAGGTCTGTTCAGCCTAGTGCTGAGTCACCCAGGAAAGGCAGGACACACCTCAACATCCCTTGAGACTGCCTGGAGTGAATGCACATTCCATCTCTCCTGTCAGGCTAAACCAGATGGTGAATACACATCCAGGCAGGGCACAAAGACTCATAAGCACACAAAAATGCCCACATCTAAAAGTGGCATTTTTAAAATGGTAATAACAAATCCGCTTTCACTAATAAGTAGGATTTATTATGCTACCCTTCTTACATCAGACATTACCATGGAATCCCCAAAGCAAACCCATGAGAGGGCAGCCTCACAGCTGTGAGAAAGCAAATATGCTATTTGTCACTAACAGGACATGCTACACAGTTAAGGCACATGTCCTACCTTTAACCTACACAGCACCATGCCCACAGGGCTAGCTAGGGCCTTCCTTAGGAGTGGCTTATATGTAGTAAAATGAGAGTTTCAGACTTGGTAAGCACTTTGCATTCGATGTCACTGTGGCAGTAAACTTTGCACACAGGCTCTGCAGTGGCAGAGGCCTGAGACAGGTTTGAAAGGCTACTTCGGTGGGTAGCGCAAGCAGCGCTGCATGCTCACTAGTAGCATTTCATTTACAGGCCCTGGGTTAATGGGATACCACTGTACAAGGGATTACCAGTTAAATTAGATATGCTCAACACATGCACTTTAGCACTGATCAGCAGTGGTAAATTGCCCAGAGTCATAAAACCAACAAAATCAGGTAAGAAACAATACAGGAGGCAGGGAAAACATTCTGGGATGACCCTGTAAAAAGGGCCAAGTACAACAGTGTAGAAAGTGCACCTAGGGACTGGAAGATAAAGTTGAATTCCACCTATGGACTGCAGCACCTATTATGCCATCTACTAAAGTGCCAATGCAAATATGGCTACAGGTCTAAGCTGTATAGCCTGACTGTAGCACTGTAAAACCTGCAGTGCAACCTGTAAAAATAACCCTTTCTGAGAGCTAATGACCTTGTTTTTAAATATTAAGGGCCCGATTCACAGAACTAACTTAAGCCCAAATCCTAAACTTACTACCGTTTTGGTATTCACAGAATGCACTTACTACTTTTGGCATTCACAGAATGAACTTACTACTTTTGCTATTCACAGAATGGATTTACGACTACTAGCTTTACGTCCGCACTCGGGCCAGAATTTCCGCCCCGAAGCGGAAATTCCGCATCCGGAGCGGGAAGTTCACTTTTGGGCCGGAAGCTCCGCTCCCGGGCCGGAAGCTTCGATTCCGGGCCGGAATACACTAACTGTGGCCATTGATCATTTTAGCCAAGGGTAAACACCCGTCCAAGTACCTACCATCCCCCACCATGCATCAGCTGACACACTACAGCCAATCACAGCCAACAGCTCCAGTTTGCCATGATGTTGCAAGAGCCTACCATCCCCTACCACGTTCCAGCAGAAGCCAATTAACACTAATTGACCATCACCAAAATACATTTAAAGGCAGCACACATTGAAGGAACAGGTTTGGCCACAGAGAGTTTGTGTTCCCAACACTGACTCTGCCAGAGAAAAATGGAACTATTGAGGAGGAAGAAGAATTTCACTGCAGAGGAGACCACCATGCTTGTGGAGTTTATAGTGAGGCACCACAAATGCCTATATGGACTCTCACCCTACTGCACCAGTGGCACACAGAAGGCAGCCCTATGGCAGCAATTAGCCACTGCTGTCACAGCATTGGGGGAGGAGAGGCGCACAGTCCAGGACATCAAGAAAAAGTGGCAGGCTGAAAGGCAGAGGGTGAAGGAGAAGTACTCTAGGAGCGAATTAAACAGGACCCTCCCTGCTGCCTACTCTGGACTCCGCATCCGTCTCACCCCAATGGAGGAGGATATCCTTCCCACAATACACCCCCACTTGGTCCATGGGCTACCTGTTAGTGACGTCCGCTATGTGGTACCAGGTAAGTGGGATGAAAAGAAAAAGTGCATGAAAAGATTGTCTGTGTTGCACTGTCATTGTGAGTAAGGAAGTTGTCCAAAGTGTATATAAAAATTATAATCAGTCAGAGACTCATGTGTCACCCTCTGTATGTAGCACCACAAGTTCCACAATCCTTTGCATTAGAAATGGCAAATCCCTCCCCCACTTTTGAAAACATGGGCACTGTACTGTTGCTGTAATACACAACCCTGCTAAGTAGCAATTTACAAATATTAGCAGGGATGCGCCCGTAACAATGCGACACGCAATTCAACTCTTGCGCAACCGTGGATGCGTCACATTTACAATGCGGTGCACTGTGGCGCAGGGATAGACAGATGTGTGTTGCATCGGATGGCATTAGGGGGGTGCTTTGCTGGAGTAGTGTCGCAAGTGTGACGCAACTCCAACAATGTCCATGGACTGCCCATACCTAACGTTCTGTGCCACTCATTATGTGTGCTTCAAGCAGGCGTAAGGTTGCGTAGCAGCAGCCTAGCGACTCCGTGAAATCTCGTTGATTACACTGCATCACTTTTACGAGGCATATCCCAAAGAAACGCCCACCCTGCCTACATCAAAGCTGACGCAGGTTTAATGTTGCACAGGGCTTCACAACGTGACGCATCCCCATAGATGCATCACGTTGTGAATAAGTCGAAATGTGTCACCTGTATTACACCACCGCTGTGTCACAAAAGTGACGCAACGGCGGTGTAAATGTTTTCCAAGGGGCTTGTAAACCTGCCACAAATTATCCAAGAAGTAAATCAACCTGTGCCAGCCTAAATCACAAAGCAGAAGGTGAGAGAATCATCAGATCAAAATAGTCATACACCTATTCTGTTGAACATTTCCCACCCTGCTACGCCATTTCATCCCCAACGCACCACTGCTCCTACCTGCCCAGTCTGCGGCAGTACTGCACAACACTGTTAGCATGCAGAAGAAATGGGGAAATCCCTGAAAAGTTCCACAAACACATTTCCCATTTGGTTACTTTTCTCTCTTCTCACCCATTGACACATTCAGCCAGAGCACAGACAACTGCAGTAGCAGAGGTCCCTGCATCTACTGGGAGGAATCGACATCGTACAGAGAAAGGCATACCACCCTCGCCAACTGGTAAGTCAAACTGGACAGGAGATGGTCAAAATGCATACATTGTCAGGAGTGACAGAGGGACATATAGTGCTCACATATGAAAGTCAACCAGAGATGAAAAAATAGCTGCATTACTATTGAAGTTGTCAATGGACATCCACCTTTAGCAAATTATATTTGTGAACAGCGAAAGACAAAATATAACATGTCTTGGCATATCATACCTTTGTAATTGTGGAACATGACATGTTTTTCACCAACAGTCCCAGACCAGGGAATCCAATCCTGTAATCGAGTGCCACAACTAGTCAAAAGGGTGTCCCCACTATGTTGTAATAGTGTCTGTAGACCTAATCAAGAAATCCAATTTGCACAAATATGGTAATGATGAACAAGAAGTGAGATACCAGGGTCAGTAGTATTGACAATGCATCCACTGTCCAACTTCGAATGTTTCCAATATAAATTAAATGCCCAGTCCACACAGCTGGTCATGTACCTATTACATTGGCTGGCTTTTTTGTTGGCCATCAACAAAACACAATAGTGGACCTTACCTCAGGATTCGTAGACATGTCATTGTGATATAGGTTGCATCTAGGTAGTGGGCCCATTCTAAGTTATATGTGGGATCACTCATGATATTAAGTATAACACACTTCTGCAACGCTGGCGCCCACAACTGCTTGTGCTCATCCTTTGTGCCAGAAATTTTGTGCATCGCATGTGGCTGCAGAAATGTAAAGTTGCAAAACACACTTATTATTGTAGGTACAACGAGGTCCTCCCAGAATCAAAGACACACACTGACTTCTGCTACAAGGTTGGCTGTGACATCTGTTCAGGGACCACACACTGTTCCGGTGCTGGGCCAAGGGAAGTAAACCCAAGAATAAATCAGGCTGAATGCTCATTAAATGTGCCTTTCACCTCCACCGTATGTTGTATGTGTTGTACAACACTGTTGTCCTGCATCACAATATGCTCACATATGGCATTTGAACCCATGCAAGATCAAAAAGGATGACACAAAATGTATGCCAAGTGAGTGCAGAATGGACATACAATAGTACAGTGTGTCATATGAAGTGACCAAAACACAACAGGCTTGCAATTCAATAATAGGAAAAAATCCCTCGCAAAATATATATGGTTAAATCATAATAAAAATAGCATAGCTGAGGCCAACACTGATGCCAGTTGTGTACCTTTGAGATGGATGTAGGGGCTGCTAAGGTAAATCTTCATGCAGTCACACCTGCAAAATAACTTGGCTGAAGAGCAACATGCTAATCCAGTGCAGGCGGAAGGCATCAAAGCTTCTCAGCCTATCCGCAATGTGTGAGCATAACCAAATGTTGCATTCTGCTAGTCTCCTCTCCTACCGTATTCACATTTATAGGTGAGTGTTTTACATATGAGGTTTGGATGTCTGCTGTACAAGACATCAATCGTTGTCAGCTAAGTAGTACCATGATGTTGGAAATAGAGTATGCAAAGAGAGGACACTCAAAGGATGGACATAAGAAATCTGTGTTCTCTCATTCAAAAATGAGCTGTGTGACTTCATGCGTAGGGAAGCACAAATGAGCAACATCATGTCCCTGACTATTGCACATCTCACACATGAACCCCTTTCTGACTTGTCAACAGACAACATTAAATGTAAGTCTTAATGGCAAAGGTGAAATCAGTGTAATGCGGAGCGGTCCGGGTCATTTATCCCCTTCCTTGAAATATCAGTAACCTTCTCATAAAAGTTTGTCTGTTGATGTGTCATCTTATTGATGTCAGTGCTGCGTGGAGGTAACAGCTGGCAAAGGCTGCATGTGAGCAGGTGCCCACATGTAAAGTCCATGAGGTAAACATGCTGCACATTGTCCTGGATTACCCGCAAATGGTTATTGAGAATGACATGTTGGCTCAGAGCTACCATCTGTTGTACAAAAATATGGACATGTATGTCTCATCACAGCTGCTGATAGGATGACACCACAGCAGCGGACACCATCCCGGGGACTGCCTGACATCCTGGCTGCAGCAGTGAAACCCTCGCGCACCTGTCCTTCAGGTAATTCTGGCATGGGGTGTGTCTGTTGATGTGACATCTTATTGATGTCAGTGCAGCGTGGAGGTAACGGCTGGCAAATGCTGCATGTGAGCAGGTGCCCACATGTAAAGTCCGTGAGGTAAACATGCTGTTTGTCCTGGATTACCCGCACATGGTTATTGAGAATGACATGTTGGCTCAGAGCTACCATCTGTTGTACAAAAATATGGACATGTATGTCTCATCACAGCTGCTGACAGGATGACACCACAGCAGCGGACACCATCCCGGGGACTGCATGACATCCTGGCTGTAGCAGTGAAACCCTCGCGCACCTGTCCTTCAGGTAATACTGGCATGAGGTGTGTCTGTTGATGTGTCATCTTATTGATGTCAGTGCTGCGTGGAGGTAAAGGCTGGCAAATGCTGCATGTGAGCAGGTGCCCACATGGAAAGTCCATGAGGTAAACATGCTGCACATTGTCCTAGATTACCCGCAAATGGTTATTGAGAATGACATGTTGGCTCAGAACTACCATCTGTTGCACAAAAATATGGACATGTATGTCTCATCACAGCTGCTGACAGGATGACACCACAGCAGCGGACACCATCCCGGGGACTGCATGACATCCTGGCTGTAGCAGTGAATCCCCTCGCGCACCTGTCCTTCAGGTAATACTGGCATGAGGTGTGTCTGTTGATGTGTCATCTTATTGATGTCAGTGCTGCGTGGAGGTAAAGGCTGGCAAATGCTGCATGTGAGCAGGTGCCCACATGGAAAGTCCATGAGGTAAACATGCTGCACATTGTCCTGGATTACCCGCAAATGGTTATAGAGAATGACATGTTGGCTCAGAGATACCATCTGTTGTACAAAAATATGGACATGTATGTCTCATCACAGCTGCTGACAGGATGACACCACAGCAGCGGACGCCCATCCCGGGGACTGCATGACATCCTGGCTGCAGCAGTGAAACCCTCGTGCACCTGTCCTTCAGGTAATTCTGACATGAGGTGTGTCACTAGCTTAGATTCCTAAGCCATGACAGAGATAAAGATCCCCCTCTGCATGGAATCAGCAGTTGTTGTTTATAAAGTGAAATACAAATCAGGATTGTCATGTGCCTGTCTGTCAATTAGTGATGCAGATCATTGAAAATGTAGTCACTTCCCTCTACAGCTGCTGGATCAGGGACAGCTATGTCTACAACAGCTATGAGGAGACAGGTTCAGCAGGTGACACTAGGGGGGAACGCGAAGGGACAGAAAGTTGTGGCTGGAGCTGGTGAGTTTGCTTGTATCATGTACATCTCTGTGTAACACCTCAGTGTTATGGTGTGAGCTGTCATTTGTGGTGGTACCCTAAACAGGTCACATGATCCTCATCTGTTGATGCAAAGTACAGTTAATACAACCCTTGTGTTGCACCACATGTAATACCAGGTCAATCACTAATACGGTTGCAACCTTTGTGTTCCAGGGGATGCTGAGGATGAGGATGACAGACCTATGACCAGTGCGGGCCAACGGAGAATCAGTGGGGAGAATCCCCTGATGCTCCAAGCAGTTATGTCGGCAGCAAGTACTGCTCAAGAGGAGGAGGATGAATTTCCTGAGGACGTCGACTTGGTGGATGATGAGGACTACATGTCCATCCACTCCGGGGATGACGATACTGATGCCAATGAGAGCTATCGTGCCAGATTGCCTAAATCTGTGAGGGCATCACATCCTCCACCAAGCAACGTTCGTCAGCCTCCTCCCAAGCAAAGTATTGCCTGTCCCCAGCATCAAGCAAACCAGCCACAGCTCCCACGCATCCCAACACAGACATCACTCCCTCACAGCCCTCACGTTCTTCCCTATACAGTGTATCCCTGCCATCCTCTCCACCATCTGGGGGTAGTACCAGCACTGTTGTGGTGCAGGTATCCCCTGGGCACCATTCTCCTGCCCACAGGTTCCCACCTGCCACCCCCTCCGCTACTGTTGGACCTGCACGTCCCATCCATGGCAGACACCTGCAGAGAGGGCCTGCACCTGGCTATGATGGCCAGTGGGAGCAGGACTTCTTCCAACAGCAGACAGATGTGAGGCAGGACATTTGTGCCATAGGGGCTACCCTGTCCTACATGTCTGAGTCCCTGCAGCACATGGTAAAATTCCCTCAGTTGTTGGACAGGCTGAGCCAAGTTTTGGATAGGATGGATAGAACTTGGCAGGATATGTCCAGGAATATGAGAGACATGATATCCATCCAAAGGGAAGAGAGTGCAAGACAACATGCCTTGGCCATGAAGATGATGGAGGGCATGCTGAAAGTGATTCAAAGTCTCCCTTCACGGTCAACGCAGGGAGGGGAGCCATCATATCTGCCTAAAGGACAGCACATCCACACACCTGTACCACCAACTGCACAGCACCACAGCAAAGGTACACATCCACACCGGCGGCCTGAACAGGCACTACCACCACCTGCATAACCACCACCAACCCCTGTACAGACACTCCCGCCACCTGCACAACTACCACCAATCCCTGTACAGGCACTGCCACCACCTGCACAACCACCAACAACCCCTCTACAGGCACTGCCACCACATGTACAACCACCCCCAATCCCTGTACAGGCACTGCCACCACCTGCACAACCACCACCTACCCCTGTATAGGCACTCCGACCACATGCACAACCAGCCCTTGTCCAGGTACAAACATCAAATGTGCATACACCATCTGCCCCAGCACATGTAGATCACCCTGAACATGCCCAAGGACGATACCCACCTACACGTAGGCGACGAGCCAGACCTGACCCCTCCGAGCGATCATCACCTCCAAAATTGCGATGTCGCGAGCATGATCGCCAGTGACAAGAACCCCAAGACAAATTAACCACGTGAATATGTGTGTTGAAAAAATAAAGATCTACAAAACTAATATTCTGTTGTGTATCATGTCCTAAGTAATGATGTTGGTGGCGTAGAGATGTGAGAAGGTATGTGTGTGTGTGACACAGTTACAAGTGTAACCCATCATTGCAACAAGCCATTATGTGCATAGCAGATGACTCACCAAATATGTGTCCATATTCTGAACCAGACATTCAAAATTAAGTCAAACAGGTTAAAGTAATTAGAATTCCTCAAAGATATTTATGAATGAACAGAAGAACAACCGTCCGTTTGGAAGGGAGAAAGGAAAACAAATGATGATCTTACTGCAGATGGAGAAGGGAACTTGGATTGGGGTGGGGCAACACAAATATAACACGTCAGGGAGCGTCAGGGAAAACAGTCTATTTACAAGGGGAAAATGAAATAATTGTTCAGGACGACGTCTCAGTCAAAAGTCAAGTGTCCTTCTGGTCATCCTCTACTACCACAATGTCCAGATCCTCAGAGTCTGATGCAGGCACACGGCTAGCGGGTGCAGGACCAGGCACCACATGTGTTCGTGACACACGAGGAGTACGGGGGAAACAGTGTGGGGCAACGGACAGGGGGAGACATTGACGGTGGTATGGGAAGGGATTTTGGGAGACAAGAGACGACATGGTTGTGGCCATTGAATTGATGCTGGTGGTGAGGATGGCCAGAGATCGGACAATGTCCTCTCACATCATGCGTACCTCCAGACACACTTGTAGCATGATGCGAGCGGACATGTCTGACTGACCCTCACACATCCACCTCAAGTCCCCTGGCACAGCCACAGGAGGAACAACACCGGGAGGGGGCTGGGGGGACAGGAGGGATGTGGTGCCTCAGGTCTGGAGCCAATGTTGTGGTCGAGCTGGCAACTACGATGAGGGGGACTGGTTGCAGGGGATGCAGCTGGAGCCCCCGATGGAATGGGGGACTCTAGAGGTAGGGAGGGGCTGATGGCAGGCCCAGATTGTGAATTGGCCTGCCCCGGGGACTCCTCTTCAGGACCCACAGGTGAAGAGTCTGGGGGAGAGTAGCTCGCTACCACATCATGTTCTTCATCCCCCTTTCAATGTCTGCAGCCTCCACCCGGGAGGTAGCACCAGCATCAGGGTGTTCCTTGTCAGTCCGGGTGGGTGCAATCCCCTTGCCTCCAGATGTTGAGGGTCCCTCCTCATCCTCTTCTTCCTCGCTGGTGGAAAGAGGGTGTAGCCGCCGCTGCACTGATGGCCTCGCGCTCCGGACCTGGTCCTGCTGTCCTTCCATTTCGCCATCTTTGCCTGCTGAAATGTAAGCAAAATCCTAATGAGGTGGTTGTTTCATGCAGGACGAGACACATACATAGATGAGCCAAGATTAGACTTTGTTTTCCTCTGATCACACTCTACAGTTGTCAGTGTCTATGAACTTACATTACGTGTATGTTCACTATCATTTACTGAATTGAGTCTGACATCGACATCTCACGTGAATGTTTGTGGCTTACACAACTGTATTGGCCAACCCTCAACCTTGGCATTCTTGTGATCTGTGTGTCCTGTCACTGCTACATGTGCAGGTTCCAAAAGCAGTCCACCAAAGGAGAGCATGAAGAGTCCAGATTTCTTTAGATTTGGCCATTGATATGGAGTCGCAGCTATTTAACGTCTGGACAAGTGTCATCTGCTTTGTAGCATTGTATGGGACAAGACAAGTGCCGAATGTGGGTCACACATCCACATAGGGTCTGGGCTATTTCTTTAGCTACATTGTGAGTCTAGTCGTTTGCTGTCCCCACACATATTTTGACAATCCAGGGACACATATTGGATTTGGTGACTGATAAGGTAGTGCAGTACACCGGTGAACAGTGGGGGATTGTTGTGACAGCTACCTGTACATGTGAAATGTCATACAGACCACTGAGGGTGAGACGTCTGTCAGTGGACACACCTTGCAAATTTAGAAGCACTTAAGAGTGATGCAAGGATGTCAAAGTCTGTCTTGACTTCATGGCACATGATGATCTGTCTCAATTGGAACCCATACTCGACAAATGAAATGCAAGTTACAGCATCCAATACCCTTTGTCTGTACCATTGCTCATCCAATGCACACATGAGTTATGATTTCCTTGTTCCAATTGTAGTGGTGCTGGCAGAGCAGATTTCAGTATAAATGCACAAGTGTGGCTCATTTAGCCAGTTGTCATGAAGAAAATACAACTCCCAAAATGCACTCTGCCCTGTACAGTCCATATGCCACAGTGTGCCTTTTTAATCTTGGTGACTGCTTCATGGACACGGAATCGGTGAATGGAGGCATGGGACACACAACGGTACAGTACTGTTTCACTCACATCATACGCCCAGACACATATTGCATATGATGCACTTACCAGGTCCCTGCTGCTCATGCTCCTCCAGCTGAGCATGGAGGGTCAGCCAAGCTGCTCGCAGGACCCTCCTGTACAGTGGGGAGAGGCGAGGACGATGCACATGGTGCTGGGAAGACAGGCCCACCAGCTCCTCAGCCTTGTGCCGGGACCACTGTTTTAGGTCCTCCCAGCGCTTTCGGCATGCCCTAGCACTCCTGGTGTGGACTCCCACTGCACTGCAGCGCTCCCCGATGTTGGTCCATAGCCTGGCCCGGGCTACATTGCTCAGCTGGTGTTCTGGGTTCCCATATAGCTGAGGATATTTGGCCAGGACCCCCTCAGCCAAGATGTCTAATTCCCTTTCAGTGAAAGGGGGTGCTTTCTCTTCATAACCCTCAGCCGTTTTGGGGCAAATATGAAAGATGAGAGCAGCAAGATGTCAGAGGATCTGAGCTGTGATAGAGGATGACTCAGAATGAACACAAAATGGCTGCCAACTATTTCCTGTGATGTATTTCCTGCCTCCCACTTCCTGTAAAACATTTCCTGTTTGAGATAATGTGTTCCGGGTCATTTTCGGAGTTTATGGCCCGTAAACGCAGTTTCAGGTTCTGGAGCGGCAGGTCCGTAAACGCGCATTACGCTCCGAAATCGGAACTTCCGATTTTGGGCCGTAAACTCAGAAAATGACCCGGAACACATCATTTCATACAGGAAATGTTTTACAGGAAGTGGGTGGCAGGAAATACATCACAGGAAATAGTTGGCAGCCATTTTGTATTCATCCTGATCCATCCACAATCAGAAATCAAATCCACTGCCATCCTGCTGTTCTGTTGTGGATAAAAATGAAATGACAGTGCAGGTGAGAATTATGAATATGTAATAAAAGGGGGACAAGACCATTTAATGATATTTCTGCATGGACCAGGGGAGGGGCTGACACAACATCAAACCCCAGTTTCAGTTTCTCCTAATTTGCATTATGGTACATGTAGTCCATATTGAGTGCTCATTACCAGAGTTGTGTGATGTGTTACGTAACATTGGGGTGGAGCAGTGTGGATATATCACAGACACATGGTGCCTGATTCACCCATGACATCATTACTCACGTTGTGGGCCCATCATTTGTGGGGGAGTCAAATCTGTTGAGGGCACAGGCCCGACAATGCAATGGTTATGGCCTTTTGTGATTAAGTAACCCATCCTCATGATGTCCAGCTAGGTCTCTCAGAACATGTATCGTTTTTCATCTGCGTCAATAGATTCTTCAGGGACATCCACTACACTGATCGGTGACATGGGCACATGAGCTGAAGCACGCTCAACCTTTTGACTACTGTCAACAGCTGTGATTTACATGCAGTTAGTGTGGCTTGCAAAGTCGTCTCAGGAAGGAATTTATTGACACAGTCGTGTATATCCAAGTTTCATCATTGGCAACAGACAGCAAACCACATTTTGTCCATGTCACTACAGGTTGCTCATGTGAAAAACGTGACAACGAGCTGATCACGGACTTGCATGCCCTGACCTCGGTTATGTGCAATGGCCCGGTTTCCCAGATTCAGAGCTAGTTGAGGTTCCAGCGGTATGTGTAAGCCATGCGTTAAGGCAATGTTGTGCAAAACACAAAAGGCTAATATGATCTTGCACACGACTTCTGGGGAGTACAGCAGCACACCCCCTGTACAGTCGAGACATCTGAATCGCGACTTCAACAGACCGAAAGTGCGCTCTATGATGGCTTGAGTCCGTATATGTGTCCTATTGTACCTATGTTGTGGTACAGTGTTTGCACGCCTGTAAGGGGTGAGGAGATGTGGGGAGAGTGCATACCCAGCATCACCTGAGGAGTGAAGAAAGGGCAGTTGTTTACATTTCCCTCTTTGATTTGCACAGGACATGATCTATACTTTATTGCATGCAGTATCTGTCGGCCCATGTATGTAGCTTTATGATTCTTATTTTACAATGGTTGATGTTGGGGGGTATTCAGACATTTCAACAACACATTTCCATCATTTTTAACGCTTGGTACTTACCCAGTAGCCACATGTTGCCAAATTCTCCCGCAGCCATCCACCGGGCAAGAGCTGACATGCGGAATATGAAGCTGTCATGGGTACTGCCTGGGAACACCGCATGCACATTAATGAACCTCCCACTGACATCACAGACAGCTTGCACGTTAATGGAATACCATCGGTGTCTGTTGCAGAAGATGTGTGCAATGCGGTGGTGTAGCTGAAGGGCCACATGGGTACAATCAATTGCACCCAGCACACATGGGAATTGTGCAATGAGATATAAATCTCATGCTGTCCTTTGTCTCAGGGCCAGTGTATGTGGCATTTGTATGTAGTTGTGGGCTCTAGCAGTGATGCATCTCAGTACCTGATGCAGGCACCGCGACTGGCTCGCCTGGGATATGCCCACATGGTCACTGGAGACCCTTTGGAAAGACCCAGTGGCAAAGAAATGGAGCACAAAAAAGATTTTGAGATATGCTGGTATTGCATATGAGCAGCAAGTCAGAGTCAAGTTCCTTCTCCCACTCACATACCATATCCAAGATGACTTCTGGAGGGAAACGGTACCTGGCCCTTACATCTTGGCTGGACATTCCAAATAGGTTGATCCTCTGTCTGAAGATCCTCTCTGCTCTCCTCCTCCTCAAGTAGTTTTGCCGCATGGCAAGGGGCAGTGCAACAAACACATTCAGTGACATGTTGAAAGGGTTTGTGTGTATCTACTCTGCAGTTATACATGCTGCAGAGCTAGGATTGGCTGCAGTGTGTCAGCTGATGCACGGTGGGGGATGGTAGGCACTTGGACAGGTGTTTACCCTTGGCTAAAATGATAAACGGCCACAGTTCGTGTATTCTGGCCCGGGAGCGGAGATTCCGACCCGGAAGCGGAATTCCCGCTCCGGGTGTGGAATTTCCGCTTCGGGGGTGGAAATTCCGGCCCGAGTGCGGACGTAAAGTTAGTAGTTGTAAGTCCATTCTGTGAATAGCAAAAGTAGTAAGTTCACTCTGTGAATGCCAAAAGTAGTAAGTGAAAGTAGTAAGTGCATTCTGTGAATACCAGAAGTAGTAAGTGCATTCTGTGAATACCAAAATGGTAGTAAGTTTAGGATTTGGTCTTAAGTTAGTTCTATGAATCGGGGCCTTTGTCACCCCTATCTATGCCTTGTAGTTCTCAAGGTAAGGTGCTTGGTATTTAAATTTGGAAAGGTAGAAAATATATATCATCATATCACCATATCCCTTTAGTGACAAGACCTTAAAAGCTGTTATCACTGTGCTAGGCCTCGCTGTGCTATGTAGAAAATCAGAATACAAAATTAGAGTTAAGATTAAAATGCTAATGCTGTATCTCAGTAATGAGAGCAGCTAGAAATATAATTAAGTAACTATTTCTAATAGTTATTAAAAATAAAATTCAATGGTGAAGATAGATTTTTGATACATATGAAGGAAAGTAATTTTGAAAATGTTACCTTTTCTCTCCCTGAAATTCCGGGAGGCTAATTTGCATTAACCCTACAGAGTGTGCTTAGCCTAGGTAAAGTTGTGAAAAAGGTGTGACAAGCCTCACAGGAGCACACAATAGGCTGACGTAATGGGCAGAGATTACTCCTCTGAGCTCACTAAAATACGTAGGATGGGGCATGTGGGCATTCTGCTGACACCACAGTGTCAAATCATGTGAACACGTCTGTTGAGCCACATGCAGTATTGTGGCACACTTGAAAAGGACACAACAAGATGCCAGGACAATTCTTGTGTATCCCCTTCTGGTTGCTGAAGGATACAGCATTTGCCTTACCAGACAACTATCACTGTGTCTGTAGTGGATAGAGAGCCTGCCTTAGATGTGACAGGATACTAGTGATTACCATGATGAACTCCGATACACACCCTCAACACCCAGCCAAAGGCTTTCACCATCTTGAAAATGCACTGACACATGGCATTGTGGCCCTGCCTGTAGTAAAACAAGGAGGAACTACTGCAAAAATGGACAGTGTGCCCCTGGGACTTACCCTCTTAGTTAGGGCATGCCCTGGAGTACCCCCACTCACTAACTGGTGCCAGGTATAAATGTGGCACCCCAAATCACCCCAAAAGAACGCCTTCTGGACCTGCAGAAGCACAGAGGAAAACTGGACATGCTCTCTGTGAGCTCTGAGAAGGTCTGAAGGACTGAACCTGCTCACCCTTACATCCAGGGCACAGAGCTGGACCCCAAGAGTCAGATGGCTGGCTTCTTGTGTGGTTGTAGGGGCACAAAAAAAGCTGCAATAAGCCTTTTTCCGTATAGCTCCTAATTAGAATGGAATTTGTTGGTTGCCTCTACTTGGCACCTCGAGAGTCTCCAGGTGCGCACCTCCTTGAGCAAGACCTCAAGAAGTATACTCTTGTGGTTGCTTGGGCACAAAGAAAAAAAATTGGAAACCTTTACAAATGTTTCCTCCAGAGCCAATGAGACCTACTGCAAAAAATACCCAGCTGTCCGTTTCACTGTGACTGATCGATTTTCAGATTCAAACCTCTGAAAGTCTCCAGCATTTTCAATTAAATGATAGTCCTCCTCTGTTTTCGGGCTTAGAAACATGTTCAAGCAAAAACATTGAAAGCTCCAAAGGCTTAGTCTGATCAACCTGTGGTGGGTATCCTAACTGTCATTTACACAATTTCCAATTTGACTGGGGAACAAAAAAGTCCCTTTTTGGATTAAGATGTTGAAACCTATGGCGACTAAAAACAAATTGGAAATTGTGGAAATAAAGACAATTTGTCACGATCTTGCATCATATGAATCAATGTGGCTGGTCCTATCCCACATCTAGGACAATTATCATCAGATCTTTTTCCACAAATATATAACTTAGAAGGTGTATGATATAAATTAAATATAGATTTATACAGTTGAGCTTTTAAGCTTGTAGATAAAAGTATTTTGGCAGTTAGGGATAGGCTCATATAAATATCCACATCTGGGTTTTCCAATCTCGTTGCCCAAGTTGTTTCAGTTCTTTCTAAATCATCTGATACTTTTTCAAGTAACAAGCTGTAAATTGTCCTGATTCTACAAGATTTCCTAGTAATTGTTTCCATCAATGGAATCTTGCCTATTTTAATCCTTGGTCTACATAGGAGAAGAATGCTCCTAATCTGAACATATTTAAAATATTGATTATCAGGTATTCCAAACACATGCTGAAGCTTAGAAAAATGAAAATCTTGCTCTCCCCCCGCAGAAGTCTCCAATTGTACCTACCCCCAGTGTTTCCCATTTCTTTCCCATAGCATCATTAATCTGGGGTGGGAATACTGATGAGCGCCACCAGGGGTTATATCTACGGATTTTCGGAATTGTCATAAATTTAGAAACCTGTTTCCATATTTTCCATGAGCAGTAGATTACTTTGAAGCGTACCTTCTTGTAATAACTTTGCTCTAATTGTCTCACTAACAACTCCGGCGCTTCTTTCCCCATAGCAAGTTCGTAAATTGTAGGTATTCTCAGTCTTTGCTCTAGTTAATTATTACTATCCACTACAAACAGGGAGACCATCTGATGGAGAAGGGCCGCCCATTAATATAGGATAATGTTAGGATTTGCGAGACCGCCTCTATATTGTGGTAAAGCCAGATATTTTAAAGCCCTCCTGACCTTCCCATACTGCCATATAAAATTAGAAAAGGTTGACTCCAAGGATCTTCCTATAATAGACAAGTGTAGCCCATTACCTCTCCTTAGATCTGTGGCTATTGATTTAAGGAGAGGTTCAAAGTTGCTTTTAACAATTTTGGCCACCTTAGCACTGACTTGGATCCCCTAAATAAACCACTGAATCTGCTTGTCTGGAGTCAATAAAATCAATATTGTCTGTGCATATAACAATCGTTTTCCCTTTGTTCAATGCATATCCAGAAAGGCGCACATAACTCTTGCCAACCTTTACTATTTCCTCGATTGCCTCCGCTGGATTCGTGGTAAGCACTGCAACATCGTCAGAGTATGCCAATACTTTAGTCTCGTACCCCCTAGTTATTATCGGTTTAATCTTCCCATTCTGCAAGAGCTTAACCACTAGTGGATTGATATATAGAGCGAATAAAATAGGGGAACAAGGGCACACTTGCCTGGCCCCCCTAGATTTAATAAAATTACTGGATTCCTTCCCCATGAGTTGTAATCGAGCTCTTGGTTGACAATACATTGCCTTTATTGCCCTTATAAACTGGGATCCGAAGCCGTTCAGCTCCAATATCCCCCATAGAAACTCCAAAGACACCCGATCGAAAGCCTTTTCGGCATCGAGGAGGATCTTAGCCATCTGGCCCCCCCGTCGCGGTTATGATGTCAAAATGAGAGATAACCCTGCGAATATGGTCTGTTGTTCCTTTACCTGGGGTAAAACCGTGTTGCCAAGGGGAGACCAGATGTACTACAACCCTCCCTAACCGATTGGCCAAGATCTTAGAATAGATTTTCGGATCTGAATTAATCAAAGATATTGGCCGATACGAAGATGGATTATCTATTGGTTTCCCCTTTTTGGGGAAGATTATGATATCTGTTTCTTTCCAAGACTCAGGGGAACTTCCATTGTACTATACACCCCTAAACAGGTCTAATAAAAGTGGTGTTATACGTATTCCTAAAATCTTGTATATCTCCAGCGGTATCTTGTCAGGGCCAGAGGCTTTCCCTGGTGCCATTCCATGCAGTGCTGTGTGGACTTCCTCCAGAGGGATTTCTTCTTCTAACTCTTCTTTTATTGACCCCTCCAGGCCCCCACCGAGTTCGATGCTGGTCACTAACTGCGATATCTCCTGTGCGACTTCAGGGCTACCTTTATTTATATCATATTGATACAGGATTTGATAGTAATCCTGAAACCCTTTGATAATATCTTCTGGGTCGGTAAAAACGTGTCCATTTATTTTAATAGCGGGTATTAAATTTAAAGATATTTTCTACCTAGTACGTAGAGCTAACCTCCTACCAGCTTGCTCTCCGTTTTCATAAGAATCATTCTGATGGGAATAGTATTCCTCTGCAGATCTTTGTGTTAACCAATTATTTAGTTCTGCTTTTAAAGCGATTATCCAATATTGCGTTTGAGCCCCCTCTTGTCCCTGTGCTAGTTTTGAAATATGTTCCTCTTCTGCCTTGGTTAATCCCACATTAATTGTTGTTTTTTGATCACCCTCTGAGTTTTAGCCCTGGCAACAAAACTAAAGGTTTCACCGCTAAGAGCGGCCTTAAAAGAATCCCAGACAGTCCCCCTGCTAGCACTGAATCTATTTATATCAAAGAATTATTGTGACCATTTTTTAATATGTACAATATATTCATTGTTCACTAGCAATTTTCTATCGAATGTCCATTTGCTCCGTGGTCTCCTAAAATTTGCTATTTCAATTTCTAAAGGGTTATGATTGGATATTATCTTTGGAAGTTTCTTTATGCCTGCTCTGTCTAATACATCCCTTGTACCATAAAAATAGTCAACCCTGTATACCCAGGGTTATTTGGATGTTGTATAGCCCAGATATCTGTCAAGCCATGGCTATTCTTAAGAGAGTTTAATGCCCTGTAAACCCTAGGCTTCCGACCGCAATATCCCTCTTGTTTCTGCTGATCCAGAGAGATATTAAGATCTCCACATAAGATTAGAGGACTGGGCCATGTGGCAACTTCTACTTCTAAATCTTCAAATATCTGAGGATCGTCTTGATTTGATCCATAGATTCAGCACACAGTGCCTCCCACTGCTAGTTCTACTATAGCCCACCTCCCCACTATATCCACAGACTTGCGTTTGGCCAAACCTAAAGAGGTCTTTGCTAAAATAGCCACCCCTCGAATATTTGAGGTCTGAGACGTACATGCCATGATATTATATCCACCAACCCTCTGTAGTTCTCTTTTTCCCAAGGAATGTGGGTCTCTTGTAGGTATACTACATCCATAGCATACATCCTCATGAATTCGACTAGTCTTGCCCTCTTTACTCTATCATTCGGCCCCGCTACATTCAATGAGCAAATGGTTATCCTCCCCATCTCAACTTGGTTTCAGGTTCCCATATTGCTGCTCTTGGTAATTTATTGCTCCTTTTCTCTTCCATATTTCATCTCATGATCTGCTTTCTATTCTTTTCCTTTAGCTGTACACATGCTTCATTATAATTTCTGGCTATGCTTTCTTCCCCCCATTTTTTTGTCCACCCCCCTTGCCTTACCCTCTCCACCCCACCTTCTCTCCACCCCCAACCTCCACCCCTGTGTCCCCTCCTCCCCACTTGAGGCATTCAGACTCAGTCATGAGTCTGTATATGATGAGTGTGCTGCAGAGACTGAGAGCCCTGATGCACATATTTTCCTCTCCTTTTTACCTAGATGCTGCTTGCAAAACAAACCCCCAAAAAACAGATTTCCCTTAAAAAAAAAGGAAAATGTGAACCATGTACCACCTTTACCCTGTTTTACCACCCCACACATGTTCGTTAAACAAACGAATTATTAATTTACTAATATTTATATATTTTTTTTTCTTTAGTTTTTGATTTTTGATTTTCCTTCCCCCTTTTCCCCTCCTCACCTGATCAGATTCTCTTTACTAAATTGAATCTAACCCGACAAACCATCCAGATACTCTTTAGCTTTAATTTCTGCCAGAAAAAATCTAGTATGCCCCCCCAAGATCACTTTTAGTCATGCTGGGTTATTCAAAAAGGCTTGAGCATTTTTGTCCTGAAATGGCATAATCAGCTGCCGCAGCCTCCACCGCCTTTCAACGGTGGAGTGGCAAAAATCAGGTCCGACAAAGTAAGAGATCTCATTCCTGGTTCTCTTTGCTTCTGGCCTTGCTTTGTCAAAAACAGCTTGGCGCTGCAAAAAATTGCCAAAATACACCAGGATAGCAAGAAGAGGAGCCCCTGCTGGCTTTTTCCGTACAAAGGGAACACGATGAGCTTGTTGCACCTCTAAAGCCCAGTTCCAATCCGTAAATTCTGTAAGCGTGTCTCATAATAGGTTGACCACATATAAGCGGACATCAGCCCCCTCAACCCCTTCAGGGACCCCAAGCATCCGCAGGTTGTTTTGCCACTGGCGGTTTTCATTCTCCTCAAGCTTCCATGTGATGTCAACTAGCTGTTCCTCATGTGAATTTGCTAAGGTTTGATTCGTTACAAGGTCTGATTCTGTAGAGACTATCCTGGACTCGAGATCAGTCAGCTGTTCCCCAAATACGCTACAAGTCTTGGTCAGCTTCCGTACCACTCCTTGCACCTTTCGCATCGCTGCCTGGGCTTTACGTCCGTCTTGGCGTGTCTCCTCGCGGTGCATTGATATGGCCTGAAAGATAGCTTCTAATGTTGGGGGGCTAGGCCCGGATGTATCAGAAACAGATTGGCCATTAGACAAAGGATTGGTGAGTTGATATATAGGGGTATAATCCCACGTAAGATCCTTGCCACCCTGTCTCCTTTTTTTCCCTTTAAAACTGTTTTAACCTTACCATGATCATCCTCATCCAGATCACTATTACTCAGATCTGTAGTATTGACAGACGAGTCTTCCGACCATTCGCCACCATCGGATACAGAAAAAAAGAAATCACTAGGTTCCTTATCTGGTTCTCTGTCTATATTGCCGTTATTGACCTTATTAGCCTTAGAAGCGCCTTGAGGCTGACTAGTACACATAGCGCTTAATAGCTGCTCTTGGGAAGGTATGTTTGAGGTGTCCTGCAGGGAAGCCTGTTCACCCCCACCCATAATTGCCTCGCTGGGTTTGTCTGTATTGAGAACCATTCTGGCATTCGGCATATCATTCTCCTTGCCCACGGTAGCAGTCCCAAGGTGAGGGGAGACGTCCCCTAGCCTACCTTCAGTCTCGGCTGAATATAGATTTTCTTCTTCTCTCTGGTCCTCTCGCGGTAGACCCGCTGCAGACCCTGCGATCCCGGGACAAGTCCTGCTCCGCACTAGTTCCTCGCGACCCGGCGCTACTTTCCCGGCCGGGCCTCTCAGTAGTTCAGCCACAGTAGGGCCGGCCGGGCGACCTCTTCCTTTCTTCTACGGGTTTGGATCGGCTGCTGCTCCCTGCTGCCCCTGTTGTGGAGTCTGCGCTGGTGATTCCTCTGCCGCCTCCATCCCGGTTTCGGTGCTCAAATCGACAGCCTCCGATTGCCCTCTCAAAGCCAGACGAGCTGTCCTCACCTTAGTAGTTCCCTCCGCCGTCTTGGGTCCCATCTCAACGGTCCCGCTTCAGCTACAGCCTTCCCGGAGACCGCCGCAGCCAGGTATGATCCGCCTTGGTTCATTGAAACTTCTGATTTTGTTTTACTGAAGTGTCGAAGAACCGCCAGCCCAATGACGGTTCCTATTAAGTGTAGATAGCTCCCCCAGATCCTTGGGGAGTGCTGTGGTTCCGCATTGCAAATTGCTGGGTTCATCACTCCATGTTTTTCAGTGCAGAATTTCGTGATTTTTACTCTCTACTGGTCTATGCACAGCTACGATCTCATGCGACCGCCATCTTGCCCCCGGAGTCCTGAGTCTCCTTGTCTAATACTTTGAGATTCTTGAAGGAAGATAAGTACTTAATTCTAGTCAAGACAGAAATCTTACCAAACAAATTAGAAACAATCCAGTTTGCTGTGCTTCCGCTCTTCAGCAGTATTTTTCTGCTTTGTTTAAGTAACAAAGTTCACTCAGTGATCGATTACAACTAATTCAAATAATTTGCTTTGTATTGTCAGCAGGTGATACACTTACACATCCTCATTAGTAACACTTGGTTCCAGGAGACTGAATGCTACATTTGGATTTGAAATATTCTTCTATTACAGTGCTCACAGAAAACTCAAATGCCTTTAGTTTCTCTCAAATGACCACGTTGGACAATTCCCTAACGTTTACTCTAACATTTGAACAATTTTCAGCTATTTGGTCTTTCACAAACCTACACATGTCGGTTGCTGAAGTAGTACAAAAGTGAAAAATTCTTTAAAGGGACCTTTGCACTCCATCTTTATCGCAATTTCTCAAAATATATTATAAAACAGCAAAGCTAGGCACTGCAGTTGACATATTTACTTGCTGATGAGTATGGTTAAGGGGACCGTACCTTGATAAAAGCCCTGGGCATTGTCATACTTGAAGTACATATTGTATGCTGTTGATTGGCATTTTACTGCAAACCAGTGATTCACGCTGCTTTATCGTCTGGTTAAATCCCTCAAATTACCATAATATGAAATGTGCTTCCTGCAATAAAATATAGCATTTCTTAGGTTATTCAAGGTTGATAACCCGTTGGGGAGAGTGTTGTATCCTCTATTCATATATTTTATCATTTTATTGTTCATTTTCTGGTTATCATCCTTCTCAGTATACAGAGTTTGAAGGAAGGATTGCTAGCTTTTGTGAGCTCGTTGGCAGGTTAGAATGGCTTCTTGTTTGCTGCTGTCTATTGTCTTTCTTATTGTTTTGTCTCCTGTTTCTGTATAGGAACTGTGGTTTTGTGAAGGTTTACTCACTACATTATCTCTAAAGTGAGTAAATGAAGTACATTATAAAACTTTACTAAAATCGTAACTTTTTCTTTAGAAAACTTGGAAAATCTGCATTATTGATCCCAACATCCGCACTCTAATTTTAGTGGTCGAACGCCCTTATAACTTTGCTCATTTCCTGACAGTTCTTTACACTTAAAGTGCCACCAAAATGTGGCCCAAATGTGTTTGTCATTTGGCACAAAGTACTATAAAGGGCCTAATTACATACATTAACAAGAATTAATCAACATATTGAATTTCACATGATATTATTGTTCATGTCTATTGTTTACTATTATTAAAAAAAAAATAGAAAGCAGTAAAGGAAGTGAGAAAAGAAACTAAAATACAATACGTAAAATGTACAAAAAATGAAATATATTTTCACAATGTAGAGACAGGCCTGCTTATGTGTGTAAAACAAGAGAACAAGAGTTTTATAAAAATGAATGTCAGAATTTCCTGTTGTGATATTTCTGAACACAATGTAGCACAGTGAGGAGGGACTCCGAGGTGTTTAAAAACTCTTTCGAAAAATGTGTTCCAAGTCCTGAATGATAACTTTTCCATAACCTTTCTCGGCGAGGAAGCAAATGAGGGGCCTATTAGTTATCCATTATAGTAGGCCATATATGTACCTTTTAATAGAGCTTATGGTGCATTAACCTTTACAAATGAAGTATGTCATTGAAACATGTGCTTGATGATTAGTTACACTGGTGCATCTAAGGCCAGCATCTAATGGCATATCAGTTTTTTCTCTCCTTCCTCCATATTAACCAGTACAACCTGCACAGGACAATCAACTCTCATTTGATGACCTGTCAATAATTAAAATATTTATTCTGGTAGATGATGTAACCCCTTTGTTCCTTGTGCTCCAAAGGTATATGTGGCTTCTCTAATATAGATATTGATCAGATCAAGGCTGATATCGCTACTGTCTAACCAATGAATTTGGAGGGGAAGCTAAATCCATTGCAGGTTTAAGTGTGTTTTCCTAGAAGCCTCCCGATACATTTTAGACTCAATCCAGGCTCCTCGAAAACAGATACGACAGAGGCCTGTATCTGAGGCAACAGTCTGAGGATGTTAGAATGAGATCTCTTCTTTTTTTAGAGCTCCTGTTCAGAGCTGGATAAAACCCTGTGGAGGACCCTAGGCATTTTAATCCCTTCCACGCGCGGGTAATTCCCCCGCAGCGTGGAGGGGGGCGGCGGCGGTGGCGCTGTGCTCGTGATGAGCCCAGCTCGTCAGGAGGCACAGTAGAGCTGTGCTCATGACGAGCTGAGCTCGTCACGTCCCCGCCCATTGATTGATTCTCCCGCACAGGCGGGGAATCAATCGCGCGCGGGCGGGCCGCGACGGTTATGATGAGCCCAGCTCGCCATGAGCACAGCTCCACTGTGCCTCATGACGAGCTGGGCTCGTCATGAGCACCGAAGCGGTTAAGTTTCACCCCCCCTCGCAAATTATCTCCTAATACCCAATGCACCAGATTTGTTTACAAACTGACAGCTGCCAGAAGATGAGTGTTTAAGAGAAGGTTATGTGAATCTGGTGTCTCTGGTGTATGTACTTTAAGTTGTATTTTGATACATTGTCACGGGCCCCAAAAAGGAGTAGGGACCATGGGCCGGTGCCTGCTTTGCCTATTTGTAATCTGGAATTGCTCCAGTTGGAGAAGTAATCCATGGCTACTGAAAGGTGTTAAACATAAATGCAATTCTGAAATGATTAGCATAACAAAAGACATGTCACATGCTTTCTTATAGCTAGGATGTATGCAGGGGGTCCAGCTATCCTTAGGGCATCATGTACAGCATCACAAGTGCCGAGGGGTGTGAAGGGCCAGTTCTGGCTTTATTTTCATATCCACCCAGGACTTGGGGGAGCATTTTAATTGCACATGGATGACAGGTGAAGAGCTCTTGTTGGTTCCACCCATTGGTTGGTTTGGAGTCGTGAGAGTAGTTTGCAAAGTAATGAAAGCTAAAGACTGATACCGTTAACCGCTACATTGACTTGCAGAACAAGCAAGAGTTGACAGTCAAAGTGTTCTCCCAAGTTCCTGGCTTTGAGGGTGGTAGAAGGGGATCCAAGATGCATGGGCCAGTTGACAGGTGGTTTTGGTAGGTGCACTTCCCCCCACTACGAGTTCTCCCAGGTTCCTGGCTCTGTAGGTGGTAGGAGGGGATCCAAAATAGATTGTTCAATTGAAGGCTGGTTTGATAGGGGCAATATACCCCATTATAAAGATCTCCTTTTAAGCATGCTTGGAGCATATGAATATTCTACAAACAACATCAGCATGCTAATATTTTAGCCACACTTTTTAAAGGGTTCATTCACTTCTGTTTCTGGCAGGTGCCCTTGTGCATTTCTCCTCACACCTTTTCCAAATCTGTTTAGCATTTACGGGTTATGTTCTTCCCCTGGTTATAGTGAACGTTTAGTTTCATAGGTGACAGGAGGCTGGTAGAAAGGGGTTGTCTAGTTGGCAGTGGTTTGCACCTTTGTCCAAGTAGGGACCCTTCCTTCTAGTCAGGATAAGGGAGTTACATGCCTAAAATAACCCCTGCTCACAACCTTGGTAGCTTGGCATGAGCAGTCAGGCTTATCTTAGAGGCAGTGTGTAAAGCATTTGCACATAACCAACAGTAACACAGTGAAAGCACTACAAAAGGACACCACACCAGTTTAGAAAAATATCCCAAATTTTAATATACTCAAAACAAGACCAAAACGATAAAAATCCACAATGATGTACTTAAAAAGGCATACTTTGCAAGAATACTTGAAAAACACAGTTCGCACGAGTCAATAGGTCCATCCGTGACTACCGTGATGCTGAAAACAACAGAGTCTAACAGTTCCAGCCGACTGTGTCGGTATCGCCAAGCGAAAGCGTGGACAGACTCGGTAACAGTACCTTTCTCGTTGCGGCTGACACAGTGGTGCAAGCCGGTCATGGCAACCAACGCGGTTGCGTTGCAAAATGGAAGCATTGCAGGGTGTGGTGATCTCTCGATGCAGTGCAGGGAGCGGCTCGGTGATGATCGTCCAGACGGCGTCCATGAGACCGAGGCTTCTGGTGCAGGGTGAGACAGTGCTCGATGTGGTGCTGGCAGGTTGCGGTGCACCCGACAGAGCCGTTTAGCGGGAGCTGGCGTTGGTCGGCCCAGGTGGCTGTGTGGGACGTGGCGATGCGTCGTGAAACTTAAGGAGCGGTGCCCCCTGCCACGATGTGGTCTCAGGTGTCGAAGTCAGCAGCAGCGACGGTGTTGGTAAGACCAAGATGGTGAAGTGAAGGGAGGCGGTGCGGAGTGCAGTGCCCACAGGTCACGATGCATGCAGCGGCTCGGGGGCGGTGGTGGCAGTCGTCGTTGCGGTGCGAGATGACGACGGTGCGTCTGTGTGGCCATCAGGACACAGAGTCAGCGGCGGAGTCAGTGACGGAGTTGGTTGCATTTCCCTTATCTGTGGCAGCTGAAACAGCGGTTCCAGAAGTGGTACCCAAAGGTAGATAAAGTATTTGCAGTCCTTGAGACTTCAGAACAGGAGGCACGCTCTAATTCAGGCCCTTGGAGATACTCATTAAAGAAGTTGCAGAAAGTTCAGTCCAGTCCTTTCACTGCCCAAGACAGAAGCAAGCCACTGCAGGCAAACACAGCAAAACACTCAGCAAAGTGGTAGTTACTTCTCACAGCTCCTCTTCTTGGCAGTCTTCTTGGTCAAAAAGAGTTCTAAAGTTCTGGGGTCTGAGCCCCAATATTTATACCACAAAATCTTTTGGTCTCTGGAGGCAGAGAGTGTCTTTGCCCAGCCAGAACCAGTTCTGTTCTCTCTGGTGCAGCTTCCTGGCAGGAGGTGGAGACATCATTGTCAGAGGCAGACCAGGCCCATTCAGGTGAAAGACAATCTCCTCCCCCTACTCTAAATGCAGCCCAGGTCTATTCAACCCAGCCCTGACCCATCCATACTCTCTGGAGCCGCTGCTCCTCCCCAGCCTCTGTCACCTCAATCCAAGACAGTCATTACAAATCCCAGCATTTGATTTACAGGCCCTGGCACACCCAGTGCACTTTACTACAGACTGACTAGTAAATCAAATATGCCAATCATGGAAACACCAATCCATAATAACAATTTACAACAGGAGCACTTACACTTTAACACTGAACAGTGGTGAGAAAGTGCACAGAGACACTAAACCAGCCAAAAACAGAGTCAAAACAAGGAGGTCAGAAAGCAAAACGACAGGGAAAACATGCCTAAAGATGCCAAGTCTAACAGCCATTCATCTGAAATGCAAATTGTGTGTCCAGTAGTAGGTCATATTGCAACTGTCCAGTCACAGGGGCTCACAGAATTATTCGTCCAATTTATTTTAGACGGGTAACTATTTGCAAACTGTGTGACGGGATGGTGGCCTACAAGAAACATCAGACCATGATCTCTGCATTTGTATTTTCCAGTGGAACTATTTAATAATACCATGACAGGCATTTCCTACTAGTTGCAGAGCCTCAGGGTTCTAACACAGACAGACAGTGCAATCCTTTTCAAGCCCAAGTTGAGAGATCTTTGAGAAACATTAGCCGAACCTTTAGATTATTACAACAAGGCTCTGAGCTCGAAAGAGGCAGATTGCCGCAGCTTGGCACCAACTTTCTAAAAGCTGGGACACATACTTTGCAAAAACATATTTGCCTGCATTGTTAGGTAAATCGTAATTTTTACTGAGAGCATCAGTTATGCAATACCTACTCTAGGAGCAGCTTTTGTAATATTGTACGAGTAAACGGAATTAAGATTGCAAATTCATGATTTCTTACTACAAAAGACAATTGGTAACCACCAATCATGCCTTTTGCATGAGTAGTTTAACATGCAGATAACTTCAGGAATTGAGCCATGTTTAACCAGTCCTGCACTTTCCCTTCAAATTAATTGTTACCAAATTCACGGCTTATTATAGCAAATGAAGAGTGCAACTACCAAAATGCATTGTTTTGTTAAATAAAAATTCAGGGTCAAAAACACTGAGCCAGGTGTATGAGGAACAAGGTAGCTTAATATTTATATATGTTTGTATATGTGCTGTAAAACAAATGAAATGATTTTTCGCATCGGACAAACAAGACATTTTAAAATAAATGTATTTCTTTTACTTTATTGAGCTTATCATAAATTTGTAAATTCTTTTGTGTTCATTCTTTCACACATTACATGTAGTTAATGTAGGAAATCCGCCTCATCTGTATGATCATCTGAGATTTTTCACCTTTAGCTGCAACCTATGTTTGATGGTTAGAGAACTTTGAGCACTTTACCCCTGCTACTCAGGAGTTAAGTGCCCATTCTCCCCCTATAAAATGGCTAAATTGTCTTATTCCTAATTGGCTAATTTAATTTGCCCGTACATTCCTAGTATATGGTGTAGAAAGTTCACCTAGGGACTGGAAGTTAAAGATGAATGCCACTTGTGGACTGCAGCATCTATTGTGCCATCCACTAAAGTGGCATTACAAATATGGCTACAGGTCGAAGCTGTGTAGTCTTACTTCTACAGTGGAAAACCTGCAGTGCAACCTGTAAAACTAACCCTTTTTGATAGATAAAGACCAAGTTTCTAAAGTCACCCCTGTGTTGGCTTTGTAGTTCGCAAGGCAAGACAGTTGGTAATTATATTTGGACAGATAGAAAATGTATATCACCATGTCCCTAGAGTGACAAGACCTTAAAAGCCGTTATCACTGTGGTGGGCCTAGCTGTGCTATGTGGAAATTCAGAGTACAGATTAAAATACTAATACTTTATATATGTAAATGGGCCAGCTAGAAATATAATTAAACAACTATTTTTAATGGTTATTAAAATCCAATTCAATTGTTAAGTCAGTTTATTATAAATATAGAGCAAAAGTATTTTTTTAAGTTACCTTTTCTCCCCCTGAAATTCCTGAAGGCTAATTTGCATTAACTCTCCAGCAGCTCCCAGAGTGTGCTCAGACCAGGTAAACCTGTGAAAAAGATGTGACATTCTTTCCGGGAGCACAGAATAGCACAGATTACTCCTCTGAGTTCACTAAAATATGTATGGTGGGGCATGTGGGCATTCTGCTGACACCACAGTGTCAAATCACGCGAACAAGTCTGTTGAGCCACATGTAATCCTGTGACACGCTTGTAAAGGACAGAACAAGATGCCAGGCCATGTATTGTGTATCTCCTTCTGGTTGCTGAAGGGCTTGCCATTTGCCTTACCAGACATCTATCTCTGTGTCATTAGTGGGTTGAGAGCCTGTTTTAGATGTGACCGCTTGGCTTCTTTTACCAAATAAATGCAAACAATGGAGGGGGAGCAACAACTTAGGCCCCTATAATTATGCGGTCTCTACTATTAATAGATTTGAAGTACTTGGATCAATGGAGGATAATGATTGACTTGAATTTAACCCTAGCCCCTCCAGCTTTAAGATGCAGGGACAAAGGGAGACAGGTGTGGTTGATTCTGAAATAGTCACTCACGACTCAGGGGTACCACTTCCCCTAATGTTAACAGCCAAGTGGGGAGATACTAAAGCGGAAGATAACATGGCAGGAGAGGTTGGCAGGAGAGGTTGGGGACAGTAAGCTCTCTCAGACCAACGCCACTCTATGTGAGGGCGCTATGGAACATGGTCTTGCACCTAACAAACAGTTGTTACTATATAGCACAAACCCGAGTCCCAGAAACACGAATTTATTATTAGTCTCCTGGAACATTGCAGGGCTTAAGTCCAAAATATCGTTAGTCGAATGGTTATCATATATTTAAGGCCATGATATTATGGCCTTCCAGGAAACCTGGTCATTGGATCATGTGTTTCGACAGGGTTTTCTAAACTTTTCCAAATTATCGCTGGCGGGCCAGAGGGGGAGACCCATGGGGGGGCCTAACAACCTGGGTGAGACAGGCAGATCGGTATAAGGTACAGGAACTGTGCATTGACTGTAGGGATATTTTAATATTTAAACTTCAGATGTCCAATGCTCCCGATTTGTTAATTATTAACATCTATGCCAGTTGCCAGGTGGCAAAGCTTCTAGCACCATTGCTCTCTTAGATACTTTCCTAGACCAGTAAAAAAGGCACGTGCAATTTGATAATTGCCGGAGATTTTAACTGTTCCTTTGAACCTTTAGGTATTAATGATTTAAATCTCAGTATAGAGGAGGATGCGCAGTGGAATATCCCGCTACTGGCACTTCCACCAATTAAAAATGGACCAAAGCTGAGTTGCAGCTAAAAGTGCTATGTTTAGAACGGGGGGTCAGGGCGGCTAACGGGAGGTCCGATTCCGATAGGCAGGGCATGCCAACCTATAACAATGGATTGAGAAGTAGTCGTATAGATTTTATCTTTCTCAACAAGGAACTATGGCCTTCCCTAATAGATATGGTTGCTCAGGAACGGTCGTAAAGCTACCACAACCCCCTAGTACTATCAATGCAGCTCAAGGGACTCTCAGTTACCGATTGTCCGGCAGTTGAAAGCACCTTTGTAGAAGTACAGCTTAGTAATGACACTAGGAGAGTTAAATGGACCAACTGTATTAATAATGAAGAACAATTGGAGCACATGAGGCAGTTGGTCGTTAGTGCAACAGCAGATCTCCAAAGTTGTGTAACACAAGAGGAAATTGACACTAAGGTTCTTCAGGTCCACAACAAACTATTTAATAAGCTAAAAGGCTTTTTTACAACTAAAGTAAAAAAATTCATGAAACATTCTGGCCCTAAGGTGGCCGTATGGTGCGGGAACTCCTGTAGAGAGGCATACAGAGACCTAGCCAGGGCTATTAGATCTAAGAACAGGGAAAACATAAAAAGGGCACGTGCGGGGTACAAGACAGCCCAACAGAAAGCCAAAAGGGACTGGGACAAGCAACACTGGGATGCGTTATTCAAGGCCAGTAAAGGAAGAAACATGGTCACGTTCTGGCATTTAGTGAAATGGGGCAAGGGAACATCAAGTCAGGCTTCAGTTAACCATGTAGCCCCCGAACAATGGTATCTCATTACAAGGCCCAGTTTGCTTCAATGGAACAAGACCAAGATCTGTTCGTAATGCCCCTAGCTAATTCTCCTTTGTATTTTACCAGACAAGAGGTAGAATCGGCATTAAACTCAGTCCCGAGAGGTAGGGCGCCTGGGTTGGACTGTGTTCCAGCTGATCTGTTCTTGTACAATAAAGCAATCTGGGCAATTTATATCCAGTCACTTGCGAACGTCATTTCCAGTGGTGCCCCAATACGAGATACATGGTTGGGACTCGGAGCAGAAATCCTTCCAATTTTCAAGAAAGGGGACCGCTCAAACCCAGGCAATTATAGGCCTATAAGTCTCATTGACTGTATGCAAAAAGTGACAGCTAGGCTGGTGTTGAGTCGAATCTAGGACTGGATTGAAGAATTTGATATCCTATCTCAACTGCAGGCGGGGTTCCGCTCACACACCAGCACTATTGACCAGGTTTTTAGGTTTGTTTTAATTTATTGACGTGTGGTGATTTTAGGAGGTGGTACCATCTATGCTGCTTTTATAGATCTTAAGTCGGCTTTCGACTTAGTCCCACGTACCAAAATGTGGAGAGTATTTGTAGAACAGGGCATGCCATTGGAATTATTGGATTTCTTAATTAAACTACATAATTCCAATTTTGCACAGGTTCGCTGGGGACAGCAGGGGAGTGTCATCGACAGGTTTTCCATTGCTAATGGGGTTCGACAGGGGTGCGTTTTGGCGCCAACCCTCTTCTCTCTGTATATTAATAAGGTAATGCAGTATTTTAAGAATCATCCTACTGATGCTCCTACCCTTGCAGACATGAAAATCCCATTTCTCATGTTTACGGATGATACTCTGATAATCTCAAAGACTCAAAAAGGTCTTCAGACGACCATTGCTAGATTTGAGGAGTTTTGTCGGGACCATGACCTTATAGTTAATGTGGACAAAACCAAATTCATGGTTCTACATAAACACAAATTATAAAGGAAAGAGTAGCCATGAATGAAGTTATACTAGAGCAGACCCATGTTTTCACATACTTAGGTATCACGCTAGTCAGAAAACTTAACTGGAAACCACATATTGACCAACTGGTCCTTAAACACGCCCAATTGTCCGGTGCTCTATTAAAGGAACAGCGCCTTTCTCACACCAAGCCTGTAGCTCCAGTTTTAAAAATGTATAATTAAAAAATGAGTGCCTCGGTTTTGTACGGGGCTGAATTATGGGGACTTGACAATCTAGCCCCCTTGGCGATAGCTCAAAACAAATTTTTGAGGGTTCTAACCGGTCTTCCCCAATCTACACCACTGTTGCCCCTCTATTTAGACTTGGGTTGCCATTTTATTGAAGACACAGCACGATATAGGCCAGTGGCCTATTGGAGAAGGCTTTGGGTTACCCTGTCCCTGTATGCACAAGCTCTTCTCGAAGTCAGGGAAGCCGACCGTATGTGCAAAATCTCCTGGTTGAGGCAGGCTAAAGATATTTTAAGTGAGATGGGGTTGAGCCGACTGTGGGAAAATCCTGTTGATAATGTTTTCCCCTCAAAAAAGGAATTTAAGGAGATATATCGGTGTATGGTTAAAACAAAGCGCTTCTCAATATCTAGGCCGTCACTAACAAGGGAGTTCTTAGAGTTTAAACATGACACAGAGTACGAAGGGTATTGTGATTTTATTACTGTTTTTAATGATAGGAAACGTTACCATCAATTTAGAGTGGGTTCACTTCCAATTAATTCATTTGTTGGTAAATGGTGCACCACGAATCGCAGTAAATGCCCATTCTGTCCAACTCAGAATAAAGCCCTGGTACATATTATATTCATTTGCCCTGTTTACAAAACCCCCAGGCACAAGTGGCTCAAACCCATCTGCTTGTCTCTGGGCATTAATTCTGGCAATGAAGTATTTAGGATCCTGAAAACAGAAACTGAAGAATTTATAGTGATCGCAGCTGCCAAATTTTTAAGTTGGATGTGGGCCATGAGAGTAAAAAAGATGAGATTATGTTAACATGTTTTAAGTGTATTGACCTGGTCATTTTTATCTACTTACAAGCTGTACCTATTGTAACAGATCTTCGGGGTATAACCGTTGGAATATTTTAATAGTTTTAACATACTTATTTATTATACACTTATGCACTTTATCATTGTGGATCTGTTTTCTGTGCTAATCTCCTTGTGTGTACAATCATGTAATTTTCAAGGAAATGAACTAGATAATTGTGTTAAATGCAAACATCTTTCATGATTTTTAATCGAAATAAAGACATATTGAATTGAATTGACAGGATGCTATTGATTACCATAGTGAACTCCCAAAAACACCCACAACACTCAGAGACCAAGTTTAGTATGGCCGAAGACTTTCATCATCTTGAAAATGCACTGACACATGGCATGTTGGGCCTGCTTGCAGTGAAGCAAGGATAACTACTTTCCTGCACGGTTTTTCCCTGAAGCTACGTTGCCCAGCGCTCCCGTTGACTGCAACTATTGTATTGTGGCTGCTGTTTTTCTTTGCTTAATTGGTTTGCCATCTAAGAGTCATTGGGCGCTGGCACGTCCACTTTGCTCGGATGCATTATAGGTCTAGCTGTCCTTTTTATTGCACAAGTTTATCACTCATCAAGTGGTGTCATCCGTCTCTCCCCTTTTTTCTATACCTACACGTCATATTTTGAAGATATACCCTCATAGGATTAATTTTGAAATCGACGTAGCACAATCTGGCGGTGTTTGGAATTCATCATTGTGGGTAGTGCTTTGTAGTTACCTTTTGGATGTGGCCCTTATATAGACAGCTTCAAATTCTTGATATAATAACGTACTGGACGGGAAACAGAATACTAGCAGAGACTCATAGGACTTTTTAGTTTATGGAAGTATTCGACTCCACCATCATTTAGTGCCCTGAAGAAGTCCTGCACTAGGACGAAACGCGTTGGCTGTACTGTGTGTTGACAATGAATAATAAATTCCTAGGCAATCACATAGATATAAATATCACAGTAAATGTATTTATATAGAGCCATAAAACAAGATAACTTTTAATAAGAACCAGTGTATTTGAAGTATACAGTGTATAATTTTTATAATGTATGAAACATTTTGAAAAAACGTGTTTCTTTTTAAATGTGCTATTGTGTAACATTTTTATGTTTTTTTATGAAAACATTAGCTTCTTTCTTTAATAAAAAGAAAAAAAGCCTACTTACAATTCCTTTGTTGTACACTGTTTCTTATTAAAAGTTATCTTGTTTTTTGGCTCTATATAAATACATTTACTGTGATATTTATATCTATGTGATTGCCTAGGAATTTATTATTCATTGTCTTTGTTGCCCTGTCCTAGGAATTGACCTAAATAACATTACAGGGGGTCCTTGATATTTTCAATGTACTGTGTGTTGAGTCACTAGAACTGGACTCTGTTTTTAATCTACCTAAAATGAATTTTGAATAAAAAGAAAAAATTGAAGAACTTTCTGCTCTTGATATGGACTTCATATCTGTCCTTATTGATTACATTCTGTTATGTGGTGCACCTGTGCTTCTGTTTGAAATTGTTAGGTTCCTGATGGAACAAGCACTGTAACGGTGGGTGCTATTCGGTGTGCACACAGACCCCTGTAAGTATAGAAGGGACAATTCTGATGGAGTGACACTACGTTAGGTGCTGGCAGTTAGAAGGTCCCACTTTTAGGTCTCATTGTTTATACTGAAAAAAGTGGTTAATATGTCCCTGGGACTTACCGTCGTAGTTAGGGAGTGCTCAGGAGTCACCCCCACCCAAAAGCTGGTGCCAGGAATAAATGTGGCGCCTCAAGTCCCCCCACCAGATTGCTTTCTGGACCTGCACAAGTACAGAAGAATTCTTGACATGCTCTCTGTGAGCTGTGAATAGGTCTGAAGGACTGAACCTGCTCCCCTTTGTACCCAGGGTCACAGAAGTGGACCCCAAGAGTCAGCTGGCTTGCTTCTTGTGTGGCTGAAGAGACACAAAAAGCTGCAAGAGGCCTTCAGCCTACAGCTCCCAATTAGAATGGAATGTGCTAGTTGCATCTACATGGCACCCTGAGATTCTCTAGGTACCTACGTCCTTGAGCAAGAGCTCAAGAAGTATAATCCTGTGTTTGCTTGGGAACAAGGAAAAAAACTGGAAAACTTAAAAAAAAATTCCTCCAATGCCAATGAGCCCTACAGCAAAAAAATCCAGCTGTCATTTTCACTGCGACAGATTGATTTTCAGATTCCAATCTCTGAAAGTCTCCAGCATTTTCAATTGAATGATAGTCCTCCTCTGTTTTCGAGCTTAGAAACTTTTTCAAGCGAAATACTTGAAAGCTCCAGAGGCTTAGTGAGCCCAACCTGTGGCTGGTATCCTACCGTCAGTTCCACAATTTCAGATTTGTCTGGAGAAGACAGCTTTTTCTTCAGAACAAAATGACAATGTCCCATTTTTGGATTAAGTTGTTGAAAATGTTTCGATCTTTTTGACTTTCATACATTTAGCGGGACCATCCACAAATTTACATGATAGTATTATACTAGGTTTGAGAATTGTCATGCCATGCCTTCAGGTGAAAACCAGCCTCATTGCTCACAGCTATTAATCTAGACTCATATAAGTTGCACTTGTGATGCATTCTGTGTGGAATGCAGGGATAGCAGTAACGTGTTTTACTTGCATGTGTGTGATTTGTTTTGAGTCCCTTTCACATGAGCTTTATGGTTATGTCCTTGTTTACTATTTGTATTGTGAAAACATCGCCAGACAAATCAGCACCAAAAGGACATCAAAGACAGTTATTAAACAATACAAAAGAGATAACAAAAGCCATGTGATGTAACAAAATGGCCTTCAACCTCCCAACCTACAGAGTCAGTACTCCACTCTACGCTAATTAGTGCAGTATATAATTACCAAACAAAACAAACCTTCACAATATGTGGGATGTAGCACATTTTAGCGCACATACATTGTTTTATGTTTCATGTATTCATGAAAATGTTCTCTGACTCATTTGTTCTCCAAGCTCAGTTGTAAATGGGGACATATCTAGAGTGCAGTACTGTCAGCAAATCAAATAGGAATCCTTTGGAACGTTGGGAAATCAGGATCTTTAAGCAACGTAAAGCGTGATTGCTAGAGCTCCCTGTGTGTGCAAAAAACATAATTGGTGTCTTCAAAACCATGAGAAAAATATCTGTTGCCAAAAATAATATTTAGAGATGCAGTTTTCTTTTATGGTATCCATGGAGGGTAGAACAGAAGGCCCTTGTAGTATATACTTCGCAGTCCAGTCTTGTAAGAATACATCTTACTGTGGGTTCCATGTCTTTGTTTAACTTGAGTGTTCTCTTCCAAGTAAGTTATTGTCTTGACCAGCTTGGAAGAGTCCGCCCTCAACCTGCCTTTAACTTGATTAAAAAGTGCATGCTAACTGGCACAGGAGTGTGAGGTTACCACTAGTCCGAACATTTCTGGGTCCACAATGGGTGGGGGTGACGCCTTGTTGCCCGTGCATGGGCTTTCAAGGGGTTTATCTCCTTCTCTAATTGATGGTTCTTTACATGGCTCTGAAGGTTCATTTCGTTCATGATCTGTAAAGAGTCGTAGACCACCTGCTTATCTCAAGGATTTCATATGTTAATTTATTTTTCTTCTCTTTCTTTTTTTTCTCCTTTGGGTCATTGGGAAGGGGGGATGATGTGCAGTATATGCTTTGCAGTCTAGTCTTTTAAGAATACATCTTACTGTGTGTTCCATGTCTTTGTTTAACTTGAGTGTTCTCTTCCAAGACAGTTATTGTCTTGACCAGCTTGGAAGAGTCCGCTCTCATCCTGTCTTTAATTTGATTAAAGAGTTCAAGCTTACCTGCAATTCAGTCATCCTTTATTTACCACATCCCTGGCTAGGGAGTGCTTAAGCACATTAGGACAATTCGAGCTGTATGGTAAAAAAAACTGCTATGAATCAGTGTTTGCACAATTAATGCACTTGTATACATATTTGTATTTGTTCCCAAAAATGTTAATTTAAATGGCAGTGCAAGTTATCTAAGAAAGCAACGTTTCCTTATATACTTAACTTCATTGTGTACTTTGTGCAATTGTATATGATTCTTTCAATATGACTCTGGCAAGCGCAAGAAACTGTTCATCTGGTTTCATTACTCTTTGGCAGTGTAGGGCACACGAGAAGGGCAGAGTGATGCAAGACACACTACAGGAGCACAGTGATTCAGGGCACACATTGAAGACACTACTGGTGGGGAGATGGATGGCAATTAAAGACCATGACTTGGAGAGACACAGAGTGTGAGCCGCGGCACAGAATTGATGGGAACTGTGCAGCTCATGAGCCAGTAGCACAAGCACAGACCATGTAGTACTCAGCAAAAGATGTAACCACAACTGTTACTCGAACACCACACACCAGCCATTCCTTATTTTGGACTCCTCTGAAGTAAAGGAGTTTGCCACTCCCATGGTCTCCTCTGCACACCAGCTCTCTGTGTGCATGGGGCTGGTGGTGTGATCTGAAATGCAGCAGACCTTTCTGTTCTGCAGCACAATGTTGAAGGAATGGTGTGCTGGGTGGAGCAGGGAGAGTATGGGTATAGTTATTGAGTTGAAGAGAATGCATAAGGAATGAGGCTAGAAAAGCTGCCATCTCAGAGCACAGAAGACTAAATGCTGGTCCTCATACACTGAGTCTACCTGGTGCAACACAATGGAAGAGAGAGCATGAGCACAGTAGAGAGATGGAATACATGGCTGGTGAGGGTACATAGAGATTAAGCTTGACATACAGCAGTCCCCTGCACAAGGGAGGCAACATTCTGCAATAAAAGCCAACATGATGCTGTACGGTAGGTCAGTGAGCGAATGATTGGTGAATGAGTGCGTGCAGGAATCACCACTGCCTATTTGAGCTACAGTAGTGCTGCTGAAGAGCAGCTGTAATTCCAGCCCCCAATCCATATTTTAAAGCAAACCATGTACTCATCTGCAAAATGCCATGGGTTATTTCAGAACTTGACACACATCCATGAAACCAATGGTGATGAGCGCTGAACCAAGGGAGCCAATGACTGAGGAATATATCCTGAAGCCCACTCTCTGAATTTCCTTATGATTAATGATGACACAAGCTCTTGTAAATAATGAAACAATTAAAGAAGTCTCTAGTCAGATTTAATAAAAAAGAAAAAAGGAAGTGAGGATCCATGTAATTCAACAGAAAAACGTACATCAGAAAATAAAAGAGTGCATTAAAGGTATTTGCTTGCTTGGAATCACCAACTTGGTAAATGCAATTCGTTTGAAACATTTTGCAGTATGATTGTCAAAAAGATTTTTTTTTCAAGATCATACTAGACTTATTGAATTTTGCATTATGGTTTCTGGTTTCATAAGCATCACTTTCGCAGTTAAGCCTTTATTCTAGCAAACACCCTAAAAATCTATAAGACATTTCAAGGAGACTATTGCCTCTTCCACGAATGTGTGAATAACTGGATTTAGATGTTTTGACGGCTTAGCTGAAGCTCAATTGGTCTCTCATGCGCTACAAGTGACTCGGTCACCAGCACAATATCTAATCTACTGTCCAGACAAAACTATTCAGAAATGTATTCTCTGTCTTCTTGGCATTGCTCTACACTGTTTCCAAAGGCGTATTAGGATTAATTATTGATTACTTAGTTATAGCCAATAAGTGACCTGTTTCTTGAGGTGCACTGACCACATTTTGCATGCATGGCAATCTTAAAGAAAGTGAATACCAGCCAGAAAATGTACAAGGGAAATCCCCTCAGAATCCAAGAAATCAATGTTTGTCCACCTAGGCAGTTTAGGTGTTCCAGTACAAAGCAACACTTTATATTGGTGACAGGGGTTTAAGTGGGAAGGCTCTCTCTGGGTCTAAGACAGTGGCGGCTCGCACAGGTAATGCTATGGAGTGGGGCGGGGCTGGGTGAGGCCAACTCAGCGATGCTGGGAGCGCAAAGTAAGTGCTTTTTTTAGGTCTCGCGAGCCAAAGGCTCGAAGAGACATTGTATATGTGGGATTTTCAAAGTGCTACCCACAGTTTGGCTGGCCTAAACCTTGAGTGCACGTTGGCGTGCACGTGCACAGCTGCTGCTCACACTCCCTCCTCCCTTCTCCCCTTCCCTTTTCATCAGCTTTGATCAGGCTCCTCTGTTGCTGGCATTCCCCCCTCCCTTCTCGCCCAGCCCTTCTTGTCACCTCAGCTTGTTTAACACAGCTGCTGCTCGCACTCCCTCCTCCCCCTCCCTTTTCTTCAGCTTTGATCAGGCTCTTTCTTTCCGTTTGTTTTCTTTCCTTTACCTTCTTGTTTGTTTTACTATTGCATGCATCCTTCTATTCACGTTAACTCTTTACTATTGCATGCGTTTTAACTTTTGTTTATTTTTTTTTGTTTGCTGGTTTTAGAATCTTTTCAGAACACAAATGCCAGAGTGACTGTTTTTCTCAAACCGTGTTCTAATTGCGGACTGGTACTTGGAGTCTGGCCACGGCGAACGCAGAACCACAGGAGAATGAACAGCGCACATCCAGCACTGGCCGGCTTGAGGTCGCTGAGCTCAGCGTTTCCGTTGAGGTCGGTACATGCGACCGTTGCAAATCCTAATTTTAAGAGGCAGAAAGCGCCGACTGCCTCATGTAATACCGTGTTTTAGTGCAGTTTCTAAGCACTTTCATTAGCAGGTGTCACTCAACCCCAAATCGGTGATTCGAGCGGTCTTTGTCTTTTCATTGCATCAGGCAAGAGTCGGTCTGGTGGCTTAATGGACTCTAGGGACCTGTGTTTGACACAGGTTCAAATCCCACCGGGTCCACTTAGAGCTTTTATCCTTCAGAGAACGATAAAAAGAGTTTCGTTGGGTATTTGTTATTAAGCGCCAAGATGGATTGCCCACGGGTGCCCTTTACAAATACACGTCAGAGCGTAACTACCAATCGTGCAGCGGCCTGAGTGAGGGGTCCGTTAACCCCCAATGAATGTCGTATTTTACAACCTAACCAGCAGCTACGGGGCCGTTTTCCTTGCTTGCTCTTGATCCAATGTCGCCCTCACAGCACCACTGCGTAGCATTGCACGTGTATCCTTGCGTGCTTTCAGGAGGCTGGGGGCACCCGAGGGCTTAGTGCTTCAGGCTACACATGAGGTGCGAACACGTATTTCCATCTGAAAGGGGAGCTGATATCTGTTGCTTGATAGATCCTGAGGCGTAGGCGTGCCCTCTTTGTTCTAGGATGAACCACTCCGGATTGTGAGCCCTTGGGGCTTCCGTCCTGGTGTGAAATGCTGCTGGGCTTCACCTGTATCTGGTGGAATATCTCCTCACACCGAGCGGTCCCCTCCCACACCCGGTATTTCCAGCAGATCTCAAGGGCCTGTTGCAGCAGCCGCCCCCCTTCCTCATTGTCCTCACTGACTCCCCGCAAACGTGTCTGTCAGCTAAAAAGATAGGAATGTCGGATGGTGACGCACACAAATGACAATGGACAACTTAACTAAACAGCACGTGCAATCGTCCCTTCCTGTGAATAATGGGGAAATCCACATAAGAGGAAACACCCACTCTACGAACCTTCTGATCTCCCTCGACCAGGAAAGTTAGGGCCCAAAGGTACACCCGGCTAACACAGTGGGGGCTGGGTGTACAAAGGGTGTGGGAAGCGTAAATCATGTGCTACGCATTGCCACCGTGTACCTGCCAACTTGAAGACTTGAAGAACAATCTCACCATGTGAGGAGGGGCGGGGTCTCCTGCCCAGAAGTACCTACGACTACTAGACACTTTTGACCCCACCCCCCCAGAAAATATTGCTGAGTCTGGTGTCGATGTCCCGGGTGTTTTTACGCCTCTTAATGGACGTGAGCAGTTAAAAACCTCGAAAAACGTGCGGGGAAAAAACACTATTTACAGTGGGGTTCAGCTGGTTTTCCCTGCAACCGTGTGATATCGGCTCCTCATCGGACACCGTGTGATGGAGCCGATATCGTGTCTCACACTGTGGCAGCTTGTAAATTGGCAGATATGCCACCATATTGCAAAAATCTGATTGCAATATAATGAAGTGAGATTCCCAGCAGCAACTGGCTTTGCCATTTGTAACATCAGACTCTTTGAGACTGGTAATGGTGTACGGGCCCTTGGCACAGATGCATGCAATTTACAGAGGAGTGATGCACCTTCACCACCCCCACCCTAATTCTTAAGAATAAAACTAAAGGTTTGCAAATAATCCTGCTGACAGCAACTGCTGGGGAAACAGTGACCTCACAATATTTGACCTTGTTGAAGTTTCATAATAACTGCTTGATACATACAGCGGTCGAAGTGCATGCAATTATTTTGGTAATTATGATCCTGTAGGTTGGGCCAATGCGCGAGGGGGGGGGGGATCAAAGGTGTGGCTACAAAGAACAAAATATTCAGTGACTGTCCTTTTGGTATTTTATCTTCAAGTAACTGGATAAAAAAACATACACCTTGAATAAAAAATACATGCAAGTAAAACTAATCAGTGAGAGCTGCACTTTATTATATTGTGAAACCTCTAATTGTTAATGCGATCACTGCAGGGGGGGTGTTGTGTGTGCATGCGTGTGTGCATGTGTGTAAGCAAGAACCACATAATTGAATTCTGCTTGGTGCAGTGCAAAGTGGTTACCTGCGTTTTTTATTTTTGTAACTCCATTAAAAGCACACACTCCACAGATCACCAGGTCACCTTGCAGTACCGCTCTGAAATAATACTCTTCAAGTGACTTCATCAATTAAAGCCAATGCCGGTTTCCAAGCAGCCTTTACATTTGAGGATTAACCAAATGCAGGCATTTACATTTCTTTTCGGCAGCAGACACATTGACAAGACAGACCCTCCTCCCCCAGGATATAGCCACATAATTAGAAAATTTGGCAGCACAAAAATGTGAATTTAGTGGCACAAAAATTGAAATTTTGCGTCATTTAATGGCAATTTATTTTATTTTGTAAACTTATAGTGTGGAACGTTGTCCTTTCCAGCACGAAGTGATTTTGAAAATAATGCAGATGTTTATTTCCAAAATAGCTACTAAGAGAAAAAGCGTGATAAAAATGATCGTCAAGTGGTTAATGGGAGAGACCAGTTCTTAATTTGTGCCGGTGGTTTCTGATACTCGGCACTAGTACTTAATTGTCAGCACCATCTCTAGTGACAGTCCACCACATGGTGACGATGTCCTTTTCATTTTAAGATGAGCATAACAACATTGTTAATTAAGTCAAAATAGATTGAAAATGAATAATGCCGGCCTCTCATGCCATTATTATAGCTTTGTGTGACCTGAAATAGTCTGAATTCTCCCACTTGTAGGAGTGTGATGGTTAGGTGTTATGTTTATACAGTCATTTAAAGCGCTGGCAGGGTATGGGTGGTGTAGACTGCAGTAGCCTTCGGAGAAGGGCCATGGCACTTAAGTTTTTACAAAGTAAGCACTGAGAGAGACAATTTTCGATAATAAATTGACAGGCTGGAAAGCAACAGCTAGCAATAAACATCACGGACCTGATTGAAAGAAATGCTAATGGATGGTCGACTTTTCCTCTTCTGTCCTTCTTTTGGAATTCTCTGACATTCCCAATAATGCGTCTGGAAAGTGGCACCTGTAAGGGGAGATTTACAAAACATTCACGCAGCGCAGCCCCCTGTGTGGCTCTGTTGCATTGCGCGACAATGAGGGAGCAGACCCAGCCTGACCCAGCGCCTGACCCAGCGCATACGCTGGTCTGGCGAGACTTATTGAGAGGGCTCCAGAAAGTGCTACCAGGCCAGCGTAGAGCTACAGTGCATGTGCGCGGGCACGCGCGCACGCTTTACCGCGATTACTTTCACGGCCGCTTTGCATAGCCAATAGGTCTCGCTTTTGGGACCTTATAAGTATTTAGTTATGCAACTGTTGCATGGCTAAACACTTATAAGGTCCCAAAGGCGAGACCTATTGGCTATTTTTAGGTCGAGCCTGAGCCAGCGTGCAAGCGCCGCTATGGCGATCTGTTGTAGGTAGAGTACGGAGGAGAAGCCCCCCCCCGTATTTTTCATTGGCTTGTGTCTTTGTCCTTTGTAAATGCAGGCGTCGGATTCCTTAAGCCCAACCATGTCCTACTCTATCTCCGATCTACCCCTTAACCTAATTATCCCCAACAGCCTTTATTCGAAAAATCTAAAGTGCACCCTGTCTGCTTTAAATAACTAAACCAGCCCTCTAGCTCCCCACCAGCCCTCCTGCTCACACTATAAATGACTAACCTCCACTGCTCTGTGCTGCTCCCTAGCCCGGCCCCAGTTACCACCCCAGTGCCTCCCTCTGCTTTCTCTCCCTCCCTTCCGGCCGCCCCTGTACACTCCCTGCACATTCCTGTCTTTTATCTTCCATTGGGACTGTCCACTCTCCTCTATTTATCTCCCTCTCCTCCCTGGAAGCGGTGCTCACTGGAAGGAAAAACCAAGTATTTGCAATTCTTTCATTAGTGACAGTTAGAGCTTTTGGCATTGCAAATCGAAATGTTTGTTAGATTTTTTTTTTCTATATTCCGGCAGTAGCAGAGGTAATAAAATAAATTCTACGAAGCAAGGAAAGGATCCAGTACCTTATGTGGCTAATTAAGGTCCCTTTACAACTCCACAGGGTCACCTAGTAACAGCCTGTGGTACTGCAACCTTTCGTGGAATTTCTTTTCTTACTTATGCTACTACTGGGATATTTTTAAACAAAAAATAAATCTAACAAACATTATCATTTTCAACGCCAATAGCTCAAACCCAACCTAATGCGAGACCTATTGCATTGCAAATGCTTGTTTTTCCTTACTCTCCACTTTCCCTTCGTATGTCACACTCCACTACCCCCCACCCAGCCCCGTCCAACAGCGTTACCTGTGCGAAGACCAAGCAGTAATTAAAAACTGACATTGAAACCGGTTCCTATCAGGCCCTATACTCATATACCGTGTCACAGGCAAAAAGACTGTTCGATTTCTAAACAATGTGAAAAGCGTGAAAGAAATCCATGTCCGCATGTAGTTCCCGTTTACATTTCTCGTGCTTTACATAACTGTGTATTCCCTAAGAGTGTTTGCTTTTTCTTGGATGCATTGCTGTAGTATTTTATTGTGCCGCATGTTAGTCTTGCGTTGTGTGTACTGTGAACAGATTCATCCTCTATTAGTCTGTGAGAGGTGATGTTCTGGGTGGGTGTTTAAAATGGGACACAAACCACAGCTCTGATTCTAGTCTCTTACAGTGCTTATCAGTGGGTCACAAAGGTGTTCAGAATACATCTTCGTCCAATCCTTGGCCTTGCTATTGATCACACAGAGTCATAGTTGTGTTTCAATTACCATTTTGATCCTATGGGAAAGTTTAATGGGCTAAAGTAAAACAATTGCAGCGCTCACTGGTGATTTGGGTGTGTTGTGTGAAGGGGAGAAGTGAAAAAATGAAAGGAAGTACATGCAGAAGAGAGATGACAGTGAGATATGCAGGTAAATGGATTTGTTTAGGTGTGCGTCCATTACACTGCGTCCAATAATAAACAGCTGACAAGGGACAGCAAAATACTAGTCAGGTAGTGTGCCACGCCTTTTGGATACGATTGCTTGTTATGCTTCTCAGGCCACGTCCCTTTTAGCAGCCATTCCCTTTTTTCAAGCCCATTTAAAGCCGATTAATAAAATGTGATTACTGGTGAACCTGAACCTATTCTCAGTCTATGACTGACACTGCTGAATGCATTTCCCAGTTCTCTCCTGTAGCACCGTTCCGTGTCATTAGCATGCCAGCCCAGTAACCTGTAAGTAAGGCTGCAAAAGCAGCTGGAATTGATAAGTGCTTCGCCCAGAGCATGGACTGACTGCAATTTATAGATTTTTTTTTAGGTCATTTCCAATAGCTGGTTTATCGAGGCAATCTGATAAATGGCTGCTGGCGTCCCGTGACAGTCATCTGTACACCCCTGTGCCTTTTACTCCTATCCTTCTGTTCATAGTTTCCCCTCTTACCTTTACGTCTCCCCACCTCGTGCACGTTCCCCCTTTTTCCCATCTTTTTGAACTCACTTCCCAGACACATCACTCATCTCGATAAGGCCTTGTGTGCTAGACTCGTGACCTTCAGGTGTTATTGAAGGGCCTCATTACTTCACGTGGCCCTGCATAAAGTGATGTTTCTTCGGGGGACTGCTGGGTGAAATATGACGTTATCTCCGGATGTAAATCTGCGCTGCGGGACAGGTGGAGAATGCGATGCAGCGGTGCACGCGGAAATGCATTTCATTTGTCATACTCCGCCATTTTGAATCCATACTGGTTTCAGAAACACAGTTGCTCTTATCGCACCATCGCGTGCACTTTTGTTGTTTGCAGATCAACGGGCGAGCCAATCACTTAGTCATATACTTTAATGAATATATTAATAGCGAAAACATGGAGTGGCCCTGTGAGGTTGATTCTGTGAAAATAAGTTAAAGAACGAGTTCACTAGAGGGGAACAAATAAGATTTAGAGAGGCTGTAACAATAGTAGGAATGGTAAAAAGAAAGCTCATTCACTTCAGGTTGTGAGCTGTCATTCCCACACTCGGTTCCACAGAAATGCAACATTCTACAAATAAAGTTATTTAAATTCGGGAAGGTAACAATCTTGTGTGTAGACGTGAAATCAGCAGGCATGCGATACATTTTGTCAAAAAATAGTCTTCTTAAAAGAAAGATTCATCTGAGATAATGAGGCGGTACTGCTGCAACTGTGTGTGCGTGGGTGATGCTGGCGTCTTACTGCAAACATTAGGAATGACTGACATTTGACATTGCCTTAGCAAAACTGAACAGATTTTGGTGCAGGATTGGATATGGCGATGTTAGCAAGCAAGGACATCATTTATCCACAGTGCATGCGAGTGAAGAAGCCGTCTTTCAAGTTATTTATTATTGCTCCGGCCAGCTAATCAAGATACTGAATCCCGGGCCGTTGGCTGACACTTGTGCCCTGCAAACGCGAAGGCAGGAGAAAGGTTCTCTTTCAAAAGAACAAACAGCAACACATCTTTAAATTGCTACTAGATTTGTGGGTTTTAAAAAAAACAATCTTTCTCAGAAAAGATCAAATCTCGAGGAATCGAAAGACGCATTAAAACGTCCAGGCAAAATCCCACTGCATTTAAACATATAAACAGATATTTACCATGGTGGCAATTCGATAATTTGATATGATTGTGAACCGCTCAGTGATGGCTTGATTCATTATGTCCTCTCTTTATTTGTTGGAAATTTACCCCAGTAGGATTACTCCTTTATTTGTAGCTATCATTAAATTTTTGGGATTTTGCAAAATATTAGTAGTTTATGAAACCTCAATCAATCAATCATGTTGCATTTGTAGAGCGTGGCATGTTACCCCAGGGGACTTATCCAGGTGCTTACTATTTGTATCTTTTGAACAACCAAGTCTGGAGTCCCTCCCGGAAGGCGGTCAGCAATGGTACAGTGTGGAGGTGGAGAGGTAGGTCGTTGCAGGCTTTGGTGGCGAGGTAGGAGAAGGAGCGTCCTCCGCTGAAGCTGCGTTGTGTGTGCGGTATCTCTGCGAGGGCGAGGTGTGCTGATCAGAGGTTCCTGTTTGGCTGGTGGAAGTGCAGGCGGTGGTTCATGTAGGCAGGTCTTTAGTTAAGGAGGGCTTTGTAGGCATGGTCCAGCGTCTTGAAAAGGCATTTCTTCTGGACTGGGAGCCAGTAAAGGTTCTTCAGGTGCTGGGTAATGTGGGTTCTCTTGGGCGGGTTGAGGATCAGCCTGGCCACTACGTTCTGTATCAGCTGTAGTCACTGCATGAATTTGGTGGTGGTGCCACCATAGAGTGCGTTGCCGTAGTCCAGTTGGCGGTAATGGGGGCTTGTGCTACTGTTTTCCTCATGTTGGTGGGAAGCCACTTGAAAATTGTTTGGAGTCTGTGATGTTCTGGAATACTCCCATGGCTTGTATTAATGGTTTTCGTGTTTCCATCAGGTAAACAAATGACAGGCATAATACATTTAAAGCAAATGTGCTTTTTTCTAACTATATAACGTTTCTTCCATGAACAAAATAATACTCTTCCTGAAGAAACCCTATTATCTAGGTCACATTTAAATATGGGGATTTTAATTTCCTTAAGAAACCTGGTCCACTATTGTTCCTGACTTTAAGTGGGCAAATTTGCATGTGTTTTCAGGGTGGTTATCTACCTGCAAGTGGTATGCAAATACTCACAGATGTACAACTTATGATGACAAGATTTTAACCCCAAGCGTATGAATACAAATTACACAAATACTAACTCTGTGAATCGAGGCTGAGATTTTACATTTAAAAAATGCTAATTCTGAGCAGCAAATTTTAGCATGGGTGCACTAAATATTAAGACCAGGGAAGCTATCAAGCAGGCTGATTGTAATTTCCACATTACACCATAAAATGCAAAATGCTGAAAATTACTGTTACTCCACTGCCTTGAAAATGTTCCGTATATACTACCAGAAACAAACATTTTCTCTGGAAAGAAAAGGAGCTTAACCTATGCAGTGAGATATGTAGGCACTTTAGGAAGCACCATGAAAAAAAAATAAGTAATAAATAAAACAGTGTTTGATAATCAGATTGCTATGGGTGATAATGAATGCTACTTAAAAAAAAATATTAAACATGAATAATCTTGTTCTTCTCCCATATCATTGTTTTATTTCTTACACAATACTTTCATTTTAACTTCTGATACATTCTTTGTGACAAACTATTACCTCCTCTATATTTCTGTATGTCTACAGTGCCAATGAAATATTGCAGCAGAACTCCAATGTTTATGCAATCAAATAGTTTTTAATTTTTAGATATATTAAGTTTACTTTTTAGGGATAAAGAATTTCTTTTTCAAAAGTCTGCACTGTGTGTCTTATGTGGCCATGTATTTTAGAGATTTAGTATAACTTTCTCTTTGATTGAATTTCTCCACCGGCACAGTCATTATAGAACACTGACGATCTAACTTTCAGAATCGATTTGCAGATGTGCAGTGGTGCCCAACTAGTCCTGGGATAAGGGTGAGGTCAGTCATGTACAGGAGTTAAATTGGATGTCTTATTTCAGGGAGGCCCCAAAGCAGAGAGTTTACAAGAGGCTACCACAGTCTGCCAGTTCCAAAAGAATTAGAAGTAGTAACATTAACTACCATAAAAGTAGGAGAACATATGTAGACAAAGACTCCTTGTTGGTTAACAAACCAATTACATTATGATGAACTATACATTTTTGCTTCTTCAAAATAAATTATTTCATAGATAGCATGTAGTTAGTCTAGCCAGACACAAACAATTTTCTGTGCATGTAATACATCTTTTGGACATCGTTTGTGTTAGACCTAGCATCCTTGGCATGGTTTTCTCTATCTTTTTGCCCACTGTATTTTTGACTGTATGCGGGACTTCGTTTTGCTGTTTTAGGTAGTTTGGGCACTTTATCACTGCTGATCAGTGCTAAAGTGCAAGTACTTCCTGTGTTAATTGTGATTCTGATGGTTATCCATGATTGGCATATTTAATTTACTAGTAAATCCCTAGTAATGTGCACTGTGTGTTCCCAGTGCCTGTGAATCAAAGGCCACTAGTGAGCCTAAAGCACTGGTTGTGCAATCCACATGAGTAGCCCTGCAAACTTGTCTCAGGCCTGCCAAAGCAGTGTCTGTGAGCGCAGTTTTAAACTGTCATGTTAATCTGGCAAGTGCACACACTTGCCAGGCACTAACCTTATCGTTCTCTATATGTAAGACACTCCTAAGGTCAGCCCAAGGTACCCTCACGGGCAGGGTGGCAGTAAATGTGAAAGGTAGGACACATGCCGGTGTATTTTACATGTACTGAAAGTGAAATACTGCCAATTTTCGTTTTTCACTATTGCAATGCCTGTTATAGTATGATGTACTTTAAGCCATTGCAAGATGTTAAGTACAATGCTGTGCTCACACAATTCTAAGTGACATAATTAGAGTGTCAAGGCTTCCTGTCCAGAATGTGGATTGAAGAGTGAGCTGTTGGATGGACTGGAGCAGTGTAAGCAGGCTGAGGTTTAAAGGACCTTCTGAATAAATTCTTCTTGGACTTAACTACTTTCCTGTTGCAGTAGTCTTTACCATGGCAACGAGCTGAAAGAACCATTGGTCCTCAACTCAAGAAACTTTTACTTCACCTCAACTCTACCAGCTTCCAAAATTACCTCCTCTCTTCACAAGAGCGGCACCACTCTACTTGGTATCATAAAAATTTACATTTTTCCTTTCTAAGGAACTTAAACTCTCCCTGAGGATCTACTTTTACCTCATCCTGACTTGTGCTAAAAACGTTAGTCTACCCCGGGAACGTCTGAGCAGCTGGCCGACAAAACAAGAAAAGCGTGTGTAGTCATTTTGACTTTTCCTTTCTTCTGTGGAAATCTGTCTTTTTGAACTTTCTTGTGCTGCGGCGTGGCCCTCTGCAACTTTTCTTCATTTATGTTGAAACTGTTCAATTTTCACAAGAAGTAGCTGCGCGTTTACTGTGTGGCAAGAGGTAGCTGCGTGTTTACTGCATAAGGATGTGAGTGTTTATCATGTTTAAAGGTCGACTTTTTCCATGCGACCTGAAATTACAGTTTAACACCCCTCGCAAATGTTGATGTTATTTATCTTCGAGGCGAACTTCCACCGCGAGCATTGCTTTTCATTAAATGCTCGCTGCCCCTCGCAAACGTTGATGTTATTTACCTGTGAGGCGAACTTCCACCGTGAGCATTACTTTTCTTTAAACGCTCGCCAGGATTCCTGCACGCTCCCTCCTCCATTTACCGGTGACACTGTGAACTCCTCCTACTATTCTTCTGCATCAGACGACACCCTTCTGGCTGAGAAGCTAGTCTGCTAACCTTACTTCCTGTTTCTTGCCTGTGCAACGTCTTCAAATGTTCATACTTCCTTTATAACGCTAGGCTGCACAGATTCTTCTCGTCACAAAGTACATTCTTAGCAGCGTGGGAAGCTTTGTTTGGAACTAGACAGCATTGTTTTGGAACTTCTTTGTCCTTTATTACGTGGACAAAGCAACTCTCATGTCTTCCTGGGAGACAAAGTTTGAGAATTCTAATAATTGTAAAACTCCATCTATCCATTTTTCGGCGTGGGAAACATTCTCTTTTCCTTCAAGTGAGTGATAGGCACACTTAATACTTTTGTCTTGCCTGTCATTAACTCACGGTGACTGGCACACCTTAAAACGTGCACTAATACTTTCTTTTGCAGGTTGCTTGTTAAAATCAGTGACAGGCACACTTTATTATTAACTTTTTCTTTACAGGTACATTTCTTTCAATTTGTAATTTGAAAGTGCCTTTGTAGTAATTGAACAGTAGCGACAAATATAACTCTTGTCACCGTTATTGGACCATTCAAAGTTTATAGTTTTATACAATAGAGTTAAAATGCAGACTGTTCCTACTCCTCCTTGTTTCTTGTCTTCTCCTGGTGAGCCACCGATCCCTTGGACAAAATGGAAAAATGTGTTTTCACATTATTCGCGTGTATGTGCTGTCTCGCTCAGTGCAGAAAGAAAAATGCCACTTCTTTTACACTGTCTAGGTCCAGAAGGACAAGAAATATTTCAGCATCTTGATTGACTTCTCAAGATACAGACAATCTAAATGATTACGAGATTTGTCTTAAGATACTTGATTTGCATTACTTACCGAGAGTTTCAACCGTTTTGGAATGACACCATTTTGGCAAGCGTACGCAAAGATCAGGTGAGAATGCGGAAGAATATATTACAGAATTGAGAAAACTAGCCTCTACATGTAATTTTGGGACTAATTATGAAGAGAGGTTAAGAGACCAATTCATGTTAAGCTGTACATTAGACAAAGTAAAAGAAGAGTGTTGGGCGAAAGACAGTCCATCTCTTTCTGAGGTCATCTCCATAGCTAAATCTTGTGAACACACTAAAGCATGTGTAGATGAATTAAAAAAGAAAGATGAGGAAACACCCAAGGAAGAAAATAAACAAATAGTAAACAAGTTTAAAGACAAGCAAGGTAATGTGAGGTCCTTTCAACAAAACAAAGGTGAGAGTAATAACTCGCAACTAAACAAAGAAGCTACTAATTACAGAAGTGAACACAAAGGTAATACTAGTTACACGAATGAACCCTTCTTAAGTAAATTCAAAGGTACTTGTTATAGGTGTGGTGATTATGGACATATGGCAAATTTTAGAGATTGCATTGGTTGCAAAGCCATTTGTAAAAAATGTAAGAAATGAGGTCACGTCTCAAAATGTTGTCGTAGTGGGACTTTCAAAAAGAAGGTTCAAGAAATCTCTTATGATGAAGAGTGTGCAGTAGAAGAAATCATTATGAGAATTAGTGAAGGAGAAAAGAGCGGTCCTTTTGGTGTAGTGTTTATTTAGAATATTCCAGTACAAATGATGTTTAACTCAGGTGCTAAAATCACACTAATTCCTAAAGCAGTCTATGATGAGCACTTGTTCAACAAAGTAGTATTGCATAAACCTGACATCAAAGCAAAAGGGTATGGTGGTGAGCCTATTAAGCTTTCTGGATTTTTTAATGGTAATATAGTTCGTAAATCCAGCACAGCTTCAGTAAAGGTTTACGTCTCTGAAAGGGGTGACTCTTTAGTGAGTTGGGCCCTCCAAAAGGATCTCAGAGTAATTCTCAATCCAAATGAAACTCCATCTATAATACTAAAACAAGATGAACCGACCCATACACAACCAAGTCAAGACTTAAGTCTCAGTGGTGAACAAAACAAATTATTACAAGCTATCACTTCCTTGTTTGAAAGTGAGTTTCCAGAAGTGTTTAACGAACATCTAGGTTGTTTGACAGGCTACTCTCACAAGATAGTATTGAAAGAAAATTCTGTACCAATAGTTAGCAAAGTTAGAAGTGTTCCCATTAAGGTTAAAGAGAAAGTGAAGCTTGAACTTGACAAGCTGTTAAAGGGTGGTATCATTGCTGAAGTTGAAGCCACTGAGTGGTTAGCTCCAGTAGTCATGGCACTCAAGGCTAATGGAGAGTCTAGTCTCTGTATAGATTTAAGAAAGCTCAATAAATGTGTTGTTGTCGATCACTATCCCTTGCCGAACATCTCAGAAATGTTATCACTCTTGGGAGGGGCCACATTTTTCTCCTCTATAGATCTAGCATCAGCATATCATCAAGTAAAACTGCATGTTACCTCTCAAGATTTAACGGTGTTCATACCACCGTTTCAGACATATAAGTTCTTGAGGATGCCGTTCGGGCTGATTTCGGCTGCAGAGGTTTTTCAGAGAATGATGGAACATGTTTTTAAAAATTGTGATGGAATAAAGATCTATCAAGATGATATACTCATTTTTGCAAGCACCAAACAAGAACAGGGTCAGAATGGTATTAAATAAACTCAAAGAGAATAGTCTAACTCTCAAAGCAAAGAAATGCAAGTTTAATATCTCCAGCATTGATTACTTAGGTCATACTATCACCGGCATCAAACCTAAAAAGGAATTGGTAGAAACCATCAACAAGTTAGCCAGCCCTAGCAACAAAGATGAAGTTGTGAAATTTCTTGGGATGTCAGAATATTATACTAAATTGATTCCCAACTTTGCTGACAAAACTCATAATATGAGACTCTTACTAAAAAAGGGTGTTCGCTTCGCATGGAATGAGTGTGAAAGAGAGTTCAAACTCATTAAGAACCAGTTGTCTGAAGCTTCCTCTTTGAAGAGCTTTGATCCCAACCGGAAAATTGTTATAATGACTGACGCCAGTGCTACAGGATTGGGTGCGGTCATGTTGCAGGAATTTGATGGAGTATAAGTAACCACCCTATTTTTATCCAGGTGTTTGAGAGGTGCAGAATCTTATTATTCTGTAGTGGAAAAGGAAGCCTTAGGAGTATACTGAGCTGTGAGGAAACTTTGAAATTCTTGTGGGGAAACAATTTTACAATTAAGACAGACCATAAGCCACTGAGAGAGATATTTGAGAAGAAGGACTTAGACAACATATCCTCCAGGATACGCAAATGGGTGGTCGCACTTCAAGAATTTGACTTTCGTGTAAAATACGTCCCAGGTGCTAAAAATAATATAGCTGACTGTTGCTCTTGCTTGACCATGAGAGAAAATGATAAAGACAAAATCTTGGAGGACAGTTCTAGTGAGTTTAATGAGTATGCAGTCTGCAGTGTCAATGACAGCGTAATAAAAGAAGATGTTTGGATCAGTGAACTTTCAAAGGAGAAAACGTTGCAGTCTGTTCTGAGTTACATCTAAAACAGTTGGAGCAAACATGAAAAAGTAAATGATGCTCTAGCAGGATTCTATTGTGTTAAAGATGAGCTATCGTGCCAGAATGGCATCTTGCTGAGAGGAACCAGGTAGATTCCTCCAACCAACTTAAGGAACAGTTAGTTGAATTTGCCCACGAGAGCCACCCAGGTATCTCTAAGATGAAAGAAATACTAAGGCAAACTTACTGGTGGCCAGGGATGGACACCTGTATCGGGAGGTTTGTGAGGGAATGTGTTGAATGCAACAAATGTGACAAAATTCTCAAACCGAGAGTTCAACCCATAACTTTAAGAGAACTACCCAAACTGGCTTGGGAAGAAGTTGCGATCGACATTCTGGGTCCCATCAAGCATTCCAGCACAGACAAATACATCATTGTACTTATAGATGTATACTCTAGGTGGGCCGAAGTCAAAGTCACAAACTCTGTGGAGACGAGATGTGATAAAGGTCTTAGAGGACATTTTTGTGAGAGAGGGTTTCCATAACACTTTATTATCAGATAATGGGGTTCAATTCACGTCTAAAGAAATGGACAAGTACTTGTCTGATAAAGGTATCATTCGCAAAAGGTCTGCGTTGTACCACCCAGAAATGAACGGCATTGTTGAAAGATTCAACAGGGTGCTTAAAGAAACCATACAGCGCGCCATATCTTACCAGAAGTATTGGCAAACTGAGATTCTCAACAAAGTTAAAAACTACAGGTTTTCTCCGCATTCCATGACCGGCAGAACCCTTTATGAACTGTTCCGCAAAAGGAAGCCGAATACTATGCTGTGTCCCTCTTGGATCCTGAATAAATCCCACGACTTGAAACTTGTTGAAAATGACCAAGAGAAATTTAAAATGGAGATGAAAAGAATGTGTGATAACAAAAGGTGTTTCGATGTTAGAAAAGCAGTAAAGGAGTCAATCATTAATGTTTGTGACTTAGTTAGAATTAAAAATCCTCGCAGGGGAACAACTAATCATGGGTCCAAATACCTGTTGCCTATGAAAGTGATTAAGCTCTTTAAAAATGCTGTCAGAACAGAGGCTCACAGAGTGTGGAATGTAAGCAGGGTTGCTAAACTCCCTTACTAACATCTCTCCAATGGTTGTAAAGAGAATGACTATAAGGAACCCCTATCTCTGAAATGTCATAGTGAGACAGAGAACTCAAGGTAATGTAGCACTAGGCAGCATGCCAAGCCAAGGTATTTGAGAGACTATGTATTGTGTTAAATGTCAACCCCTTGTAGGAATGTTGCATATCTATTTTACCTTGTATTATCTTTCATTTCATTTTGTTTTGTTGTTTTTTGTTATTGGGGGGAAGGTGTGTAGTATGCTGTGCTTTAAGCCTTTTTAACATGTTAAGTAGAATGCGGTGCTCACACAATTCTAAGTGACATAATTAGAGTGTCAAGACTCCCTGTCCAGAATGTGGATTGAAGAGTGAGCTGTTGGATGGACTGGAGCTGTGAAAGCAGGCTGTGGTTTAAAGGACCTTCGGAATAAATTCTTCTTGGACCTAACTACTTTCCTGTTGCAGTAGTCTTTACACCTGACCCTCCCATAGATTGTCAATGGAGCTGCCGTGTAATATTTTACAAATGTAACTTGCAATTGGGAAGAGATAGAGATTTGGAGTTTGGGCTCCCTGAGCTCAGAATTTAAAAGTACATCTTTTAGTGAAGTTGGTTTTTAAATTGTGTGTTTGAAAATGTCACTTTTTAGAAAGTGGGCAATTTTTTTGTTTAACCATCCCGCGCCTCTGTCTGCCAGTAGAATCATCGTCTGGTTTAGACTGACAGAGGCCTATTTGCGCATTTACTCTAGACAGTAACACAAAGGGAGCTGAGGTGTGTCCTGCATATCCTGATGGGTCTTCCTGTGCTAGAGTGCTTGGAAGAGTTGTCACTGACTCTTGAACAGGACTGTGCCTGACCTCACACAATGCTGTCTCCACCCCCTGGAGTGTGTCTGGAGCCAAGGCAGAACAAGACAAGGACTTGTGAACCACAAAGACTTTATTTGAAGTTTGCCAACTTCAAAGGCCAAAATGGGTATAAGAATTGGACCTAAAACCCCAGACATTCAGAACACTTCTGGATCAAGAGGACCCTCCCAAGAAAAAATGCTGAAGAGCTGTCAGGAGGAGTACTGCCCCTTTGCTGTGTGATGCTTTGCTGGGATTGCCTTCAGTAGCTGCTTCTGTCTGTGGGCGGTGTAAAGGACTGGACTTTTACTTTACTGTATCCTGCTTGAGAAGATTCTCCAAGGGCTTGAAGTAGAGCTTGCCACCTGTTAAGAAGTCTCAGAGACACAAAAACTTCACCTGCAGCATACTGGAACTCCGCAGCTCGGAGTTCTGACCTGCCTTTTGGTGCCAAATCAAGTTCTGGGCCATTGGAGGTTTCTCCTGCTTGAAACCATCAAAATTGAAGCATTGCTCTTCCAGCACCTGTTTTCATGATACCGCACCACAGTGTGAGAGAAATTCCCACGCACCGCCACCGTGTGGCCGAAGAAATTGACGCAGCGCCTGTCAGCAGCCAAAGTAACCAGCGCAACCCGAGTTCAGCACACCATGTACCTGAAGTCCGAGAACTCCACAATGACTCGGACGCAGGCCCTGTTGTGCGGCTGAAAAGATCAATGCATCATGGGACCGCAGCTGAAGAAATTGAAGTAGTGCGTGTTTGACACCACCGCAGCATCGACCTCCAGTGTGCCTGGATTTCCATACTTTGCACCAGTGCAGCAAGTTTTTCCCACACTTCACCCGCAGACTAGAACCATCTTGGAATCAACGCCTCGCTTCCCCCTACAGTCCGGATTCAATGCAACACTTCTCCAGCATGCAGTAGAACTGACACATCGCCTCCTGAAGGACTTGGGAATCGATGCATCACTGTTTTTTCAGATGCTTCCTACTTTTGCAGCTGTTTTGCCCTGTGCATTTTGATGCATTGGAAGGTACTTTGTGTAAAATGACCGCATCCGTAGTTTCCCATGGACAGAATTGCTAAAATCATATTTTGAGTTGTGTGTGCTAGAGTTTTGTCATTGTGGTCTTGTTTGGTTTAGATAAAGATACTTTATTTTCTAAACTGGAGTGGTGTCCATTTGTAGTATTTTCACAGTTTTACTGTGTGCGTTTTATACAAATACTTTACACATTGCCTCTGAGATAAGCCTGACTGCTCGTGCCAAGCTACCAAGTGGGGAGCAGGGGTCATCTGGGTGTGCAACTCTTTCACGCTGACTAAAAGGAAGGGTCTCCACTTGGACAGGGTGCATACCACTGCCAACTAGAGCCCTCCATTTCTGAATTTTGTTTTAATGAAATCACAGTATACGTCTTCTAAGTTAAATTAATTATATTGTTCCACACAAATTCTAAACATTGGGAGATCTCCACCCTAGTGTCAGGGATCTCTGTGTGATAGAGTATAGGGAACATTTAAAAAAGTTTATTAAACTTGGAAAACGCTTGTAATTTTTTTATGTTAAATAATGAAATCAATTTAATACATTTACAAATTATACTTTTTTATTATTCATAAATACATATTGAAAGTGATGTGTAGAATTAAAAAAGTAATTTTGTCATATTTAATAACATTTTTAGTTACAGTAATTCTTAAATTGAAAAAGTTATTACAATTATGTATAATTAGGCTTCATAAGAGAGAAAAAGAGAAAGTGGAGGAAGATAGAGACAAAGTGATCAAAGAGAGGGAGAAGAGATAGACGAGAGAGAGGATGGGTGGATGGAATGAGAGACATAGAGCGCTCAGATGAATGGAGTGGGGCTAGTTTGGCATTTTGTGCTAGGGCTGCTTTTGGTTCCCCAGTCAGATCCTAGTAACAATTAATATGGATTTTGGGGCTAACGGAGAGAAAACAATAGTGGCGGCCACCACTGGGTATTTATAGTTAGGTCTGCTTTTCCATTGACAGAGTATTTTTTGGTTTGCTAATAACGTTGGCCCCATTTGACAAATCTTTGCAAAACTTTCCAAATAAAAAGTTCATAATACACCTCAACTCTTTACTGGAAAGTTGTGGGGTAATCCGTCTAGCGGGGGCCTGAAAAAAAGTGGGATCCCAAATCCTAAAATCCCCATGTATTTTCCATAGACTTCTTTCAGACAGGTTAAAGCAAAAACTGCTAAACGGAATTACAGCAAATTTGGCAGAAAGCTAGATCAGGGACCACAAATTGTGATTTTGTCTAAATCTGTTAAGTAGTTATTTAGAAATTAAGGGTAAAAATGATTGTACATCTTTTTTTTTCTTTTTTTATTGAGCAAAATTTGAATACATAGAGATATCAGCAAACAAGGAAGCAAATTCAAATATGATATCAAAACAAGCAAACTAAGCTGAAATCAAATAGCATAAAGAATAAAAGCTATTTGTAAATTGTATAGAGAGGGGGAAAGGGAGAAGAAGGAAGGGAAGATGGAGGGAGGAGAAGGGGAAAGGATAGGGAAAAGTAATACTGCAATATAAAAGAGGCAGGGAATATAATAAACAAGCAAAAAAAACTGTAAAAGAAAGCATTACAAAATATTCAGCCTAGATAATTATATAACATAATAGCCATATAAAGGAAAAAAAAGAAGGAAAAATGTGATTATTTCAAGGAGGTTTAAAATTTTCCGCATTCATATGTGGAAGATTCTTTAGAGCCATTCGATCCAAGTATGCGGTAAGAGGTAACCAGAAGAGATCCCTGTTATGAGCTGGATTGCAGGAGGAAGCAAAGGCAAAATCAAGTCTATGAAAATGACAGAGAGAGTCCCACCAACATTGTATGGAAATATTTGTGAGAGATTTCCAGTTAAAAAAGATGTGTTGAAAAGCAAGCATAAAGTCAAGAAGCCCATTAGAATGTGGAGGAAGATCCAAAGAATCAGAAAGGCAACCCAAAAAGAGAAGAGGTATTGAGTAAGGAATGGAAATTGTAAAAAGACGAGCTATATATTACCAGACCGCATCCCAGAATTTAGAAACAGTCGGACAGAGAAAGAAGAGGTGAAGAAGATCGGCATTAGGAGAACCACATGTCCAGCAATTAGCATCAGGAGAAATAGAGAAACGGAACAGAGAAAGCGGAGAGAGATAGAGTCTGTGAGAGACAAAAAATAAAGATTGAGTAAGAGAGGCAGAACGAGAAATTTTTAGGGATCTGGACCAAAGCTTATCCCAAAGAGCAACAGGCCAATCACATCCCAAATCCGCTTTCCAAGAGAGTTCCAATTTAGACTTGACACGATCTGGGTTGGGAGATGAAAAAAATGTATAAATGAGAGAAGCTTTAGGAAGGGTAAGAAGTATTTTGAGAAGAGGACTTTGGGTAACAGAAGAAGATAAGGAAGGAAGAGAGTAATAAACGTCAAGAACAATCGCCATAAGAGTGGTGAATTTATGCAAAAAGGATCGAGGGCAGTGGAATAAGATTTGAAATTGAGGAAAGGAGCAAGGTGATACACCATCAAAGAGCTGATTAACCCACATAATACCCTTTAACCTCCAAGTATTCCAAAAAATGGGTCTATTATTTAAAAGAATAAGCGAGTTATGCCAGTAGGGGAATCTAAGAAAGATTCACGGATAACAGTAGTAGGACGGACCAAGGAATTTAAAAGGGAAGAAGTATATCTAAATAAGGGAGGGAATGTATGGAGAGTCTTGGCAGAAAAGCGAATAATTTCATTGAAGGAGAAGGGAAACAATAATGTTTGTTCAATGAGGAGCCAAAGGGGAGTGAAAGGAGATGGTTATGAACTTAGCCATCTGGAAGCCTGACATAGTGAAAAGGATTTATGGTATAGACGGAAATCTGGGAAATTAATTCCACCAATAGATTTAGGTTTCCGAAGAGATGATAAAGCTATCTTGGCTTTCTTATTATTCCAAAGAAATCTAGAAAGGCACGAATCAATACGTTTGAAGTAAATCGCGGGAATGTGAACAGGAAGCATAGAGAAAATATATATTAGAATAGGGGCTATCATCATCTTGATCGAGTCCAAGCGCCCCCACCAAGAAAGAAAAAGGGGGTTCCAAGTAGAAAATGATTTTTCAATTCGAGATAGAACTGCGGACATATTTAATTTGATGGAGGAGGCAATGGAGTTAGAGAACCATATTCCTAGATATTTAATTTTCGAATTTTTCCAAGCAAAGCCAGTAGAGGAGAAAAAGTGGGGGAGACAGAATTTTGTGAGAGGAAGAATTTCAGTCTTATCTGAGTTAAATTTGTACCCAGATACCTGTGAAAAGGAATTAAATTGAGATAATAAAGGGGGAATAGAAGATTCTGGATCAGAAATGAATAGAAGAATATCATCTGCATACGCAGAGAGTTTCAACTAGTTGTCACCATAAGGGAAAGCTGAAATGGAGTCATTGCTACGAATAGAGGTCAAAAAGGGTTCAAGGGCTAGAACAAAAAGAAGAGGAGATAAAGGACAACCTTGACGAATGCCTCGTTGAAGAGGAAAATAAGAAGAAATATGTCCATTGACTAGGACCGAAGCTTTAGGAGCAGAATACAACAGAGATATAAGGGATATGAAATTAGAACCAAAACCATGCCAACGTAATGAAGCGAACAAAAAAGACCAGTCAACTCTGTCAAAAGCTTTCTCTGCATCAACAGAGATAGCCGCTATAGGGATAGAACGGGATGAGACTTTATTTAAAACATTGAGGAAAAGACGTGAATTATCAGAGGTAAGTCTACCTTTAGCAAAACCACACTGTTCCTTGCCGATAATATGGGGCATAAGGGGATCTAAGCACAAAGCAAGCATTTTAGCAAATAGTTTATAGTCAACATTGACTAAAGAAATCGGTCGGTAATTTTTACAAAAGTGGGGATCACGGCCTTCTTTGGGAATAAGGCAGATGGTAGCCTCCTGAAAAGTGCCCTCTGCCTTACCAGATGAAGAGAAAGACTGGAAGAGTATTATTAGTTTAGGAAGCAAGAGGTCAGAGAAATGTAAATAAAATTCAACTGGAAAACCATCTGGACCAGGTGATTTACATTTAGTGAGGGTGTTCAAAGCCTTGGAGAGTTCGTCGAGTGAAAGATCGGCTTCAAGAGCGGAAAAATTAAGGTGAGAAGTAGAGGGGGGAGGAAGTTTTTCAAAATATGTCTGAATGAGAGAAGAAGTGGGAGGAGATTCTGGCGTATAAAGGTTTTGATGAAAAAGCTGAAATTGAGCAAGTATTTCCCGGTCTTTGTGTAGAAGAGAATTATCAGAAGAATATATAGAGTCTATAAAAGTATGTTCTTTACGTGATTTGAGGTAGTTAGCCAATAGCTTCCCCGCTTTATTGCGACCACCATAATAACGAGCACTACTGCGAAGAAGTATTGACGAAGCATTATCAGTAGAAGATTTATTGAATTCAAATTTAGCTTGCAGAAGGTCTGGTGAAATAGAATTAGTAGAGGAAGTGTGAAAATTATGCTCCAAAGATTTAATATGTGCCAAGATAGCTTTCCGTTTCTGAAGAAAGTGTTTCTTTTTCTTAGAGACAAAATCAATAATAAATCCTCTTGCAGTTGCTTTGAAAGAGTCCCATAGGAGATGGGGAGCAGTACTGGGATTACTATTAAGGAGAAAAAATTAATTAGCAAAGGAACGGAAAGAATAAGAGAAGAGAGGATCAGTAAGAAGAGAGTTATTGAAACGCTAATGGGAAGACTTCGGATGTCGGGGAAGCAAATCAAGGTCTGTTACAATAGGGGTATGGTCCGAAATGACTATAGGCTCAATAGAAGAAGATAGTAAATTTTGAGACAAGGATTGAGAGAGAAAGAGGTAATCAAGATGAGAAAGAGATGCATGAGGGGGAGAGAAAAAAGAATAATCCAGAGTATCAGGATGAAGGAGTCTCCAAGAAGCAATGAGGTGTGTTTGAGAAATGGTGTCAAGAAATTGTTTGTGAGTCTTATGAGGTATGAGACGGACAGTGGACTTGCGGTCAAGAAACGGATCAACAATCTGGTTACAATCCCCACCTAGAATAAAAAGGTCATCTCAATACTAAATACATTTTTTGTAATATAAATATATATAAAACCATACTAAACTTTTAAAGATCATCAAAAGACAAAACTGCAACATGAAAGATAAGAATAAGTGCAGAACAGTAACTGAAATCCTGTAAGGAACAAAAAAAAAAAAGGTTAAACAATCAACCATTAGAAGAAGTAGAAGTATCCATGCCACTGTTAGAATGAATATGAATAAAGTTTTTAAGTTCCGCAGGGTCTTGAAAGGACCATGTTTGGTTTTGATACGTGACTTTGAAGATACATGGATGGAACAGACCAAATCTAGCACCAAGAGAACGCAAAGGAGCACGAAGGTTCAGGAATTCTTTTTTTCTAGACGCAGTAGCATTGGAAACATCTTGAGAAAGAAACACCTTCTGGCCCAACCAGGAAACCTGACGTTTAGATCTGGCTGCGGAGAGGACTGAAAAGAGATCCTTAAATTTCAAAAAGAGAATAATAACACCTCGTGGTTTAATTGAGGATGATGAACGAGGACCGAGTCTGTGAGCTCTTTGAATGCTGAGAGAAGTAGTAGCGGGCATATCCAGAAGTTTCAGTAGGAAGGAGGTGAAGAATACCACCGGATCATCCCCTACCAGAGATTCCGGTAATCCGTATATGCGTAGGTTATTCCTTCTGTTTCTGTTTTCCAAATCCTCAGTATGTTGTTGAAGAGCCAGGATCGATTTTTCCAAAGAAGAGATGCGCTGGGAATTAACTTGTATCTCTGAAACTTGCTGTTCCACAGACATCACTCTGTTATCCATAGACGACCATTTCTCTTCAAGAAATTGCATTTTACTATTGGTTTCTTCAACGAAGGGGCGCAGAGCGCGTATCTCCTCTAAAAGTAGTTCCATAGAGATAGGAGAAGTTGGTTTGTCAGGAGACGGAGGATCTTGTTTCAGGGGTTTAGTTGATGTGGAAGGATGAGAGGACTTGTTTGGAGTGGACTGCATCGAAGAAGAGCTATTAGAGGTAACTCCCGCCATTTGGACAGAATTAGAAGAGGACACAGTTACTGAGGGAGATGAAGATGTTGCCACTGAGGTATTTTTTGAAGGCACAAACACAAACTTCGGGTTGCGCAGCTTGCTCATAGGTAGTTAGACTTCTGTCAGCACGTAGAATGACTGGTGCACTGTTGTGATGGGGATGGTGATATAAAAGTGTTCCCCTCACAAACCGTGTCAAAAATCCAATATAAGGCACATAAATAGTAAAAATTTACTTAAGTACTGCGCAGTAGGTGGTCGAAAAACATACCAGCCAGAAGATATGAGCAGGCAGCAGTAGTGGAGTTAAATTCCATAAAATAATGAGCGGAGCAAAAAAAAAATGCAAGCCGGGAGTCCGTTGATCAACAAGCCTGAGCGACAAGCATGACAACATTGCAAAGATTTGCACTTAAAAGAACAATCTTCATGAGGAAACAGATGATGGTTTGTAACCACAGAGAGGCATAACTCAATAAAATAAGTTCCTCCTTATTAAGGTGATGAGCTTTGAGGAAAAGAAACAGTCAGCATGGAGAAGGCATTCTTGTTCAAGCGCGTGAAGAAAAAAAAAAATGCGCGCACCCAAAATGGCGCCCGTCATGAGGGGAACGATGTGGCGGCAATAAAGTTATGAAGCGCAACGCGCTGTAAATCCAAAGTTGTCTCACCGGAGGCAGCAAGTATTCCAAAACCTGATGCGGGTGTTTTGAAGGTTGTGCTGCGGGAAAATCATGTCGGCGGGTCCAGAGAATGTCCCGAAGCGACAGAGCTAACCCTTTAGGCGGCCATCTTGATCGCCGCCTTGGCCACGCCCCCCCAATCGTACATCTTAACAGTTGCACTTATGAGAGTCCCATGATCATCCCGCAAGAGTGCAGCGAGAGCTCAAAATTAAAAATGGAGCCCTGTGATTCACTGAGAGGCACATTTTTACCCATAGCTCTCGTGAAAGGCAACCACGAGTCCCCCAAGTGCTCTGATTGGCTGCCTGTTGGAATTTTTGGAATGAAGTGGCCACTATTAATGTTTAGTGTGAAAAACTGGAGGTATTGTGGAAATGAGTAAAAAACAATATACGGGAACAGCAGAAAGTATGCTGTCCTCTAGATGTCGAGAGGAGATGTCTAAGGGATGAGTACTGTGTAGAAAATAAATTCAAATTGTTTTTAACTAATTTTTATGATCTTGCGGGACTCTCTCAAGATCGTGAGTAGTAAAAAGGAGTGGATGAGTTTCAATACGCTCTATCAGTAAAAATGCATAATGTGATGCTTGTTTTTGAGAGATAAGTACTGTGATGAGTAGAACGTTATTTCACATCTAAAACATGTTGAGATTTTATGAGGCTCTTGCTGGATCGTGAAAAGTAGGAACGAGAAGGTGATCTTTGAATATACTCTGGTATGCACACTTATTATTGTAGAAAGGAGACTTACTGGATATGGTGTTTATCAGAGTCTACTATTTACACCCATTGGCTTGGGTGGAGTTAAGTGTCTTCCCACACACACCCTTATATGGACACCCATCATCTCAGAGAGAGGTCTGACAGAAGAGGTCTGTCACTCCACATACGCCCTGCTACAAACACCTGTCATCTGAGAGAGGGATCTGAAAGGAGAAGTCAGTCCATTTACACACCATACTATGCATACCTGCCATCTGAGAGGGAGGTGTGAAAGGAGAGGCCAGTCCATCCACACACCGTATTATGCTCACCCTGCACATCTGGCATCTGATAGAGAGGTCTGCAGGAGAGGTCAGTCTACCCACACACCCTACTACACACACCTATCATCTGAGAGAGAGGTCTGAAAGAAGAGGCCTGCTAGTTCCCACACACTCCTACGTATACCCTTCATTGCTCAAAACACAGCTCTCAGCATCTCACAAGGGCATGACAAAGTGTCATAATTGCACACTTTGCACCAGTGTTATGGAGGGAGTCAGCATCTCGCACCCAAGAACTGGTAAACCTATCCAGTTGAAACACACTTCCGACTGTAACACCCATTGTGTGATTTATGTTATTGAATGCCCCTGTGGATTACAATATGTGGGAAAGACAGAGTGAGAGTTCAAGATACGAATGACTGAACGCAAAAGTATGATACATGTCAAGAACCCCAATTCTCCGCTGGCGACTCATTGGCATTACAGTGGACATAACATAGCTCAACTGTGATTTACAGTTTTAGAAAAAGTCTCTGTGAAACCGGGTGGAGACACTCATTTTTTTTTTCCTAAATGAAGGTACATTGGATTAGACATATGGAAACTTTCTCACCGAACGGCCTCAATGACAAAATAGAACTGTCATGTTTCCTGTATTGAATGGATTTCTCAATGATAGGAGTGTCATGTCGAGGGTCAGTCTAATTCTATTTTTGATACATACATGTCCCCTCTCTTCATATGCACACCCAAATGAGCATTCATGAACCAGTCATCATCACTATTTCAAACCGAGTAATCCAAATGAATTCCTCATTCTACAACACAGAACCACCACTCAGGTAACAAGTAGCTCTGCACACTCGTTGTGTATATCATGTCTCAAAGAATGTTAACAATGTTTCATTCTTGAAACCCTTCTACTATTGTTATCTTTATTGCTAGCGAGATAGCCTCCTTATAACATATGTTATTACTTGCAGATTGAATTCACATAGAATGTATTATGCATCAAGCATGGTCTATTTGAGTGGCTTTTATTCTTTATTCCGTATCTGTTTCTTACATTGTACTTAGGCATTTATTAATAGATATTTAGTCATTGTTTGCAACAGCCTGTATAGATTGATGAAGTTAGGCGCCATTGAACTAATTTGTTGTAGAGTGAAACCTGATTTGTACATTTATGAACCATATTCTCACATTTGATATGCTACAATTTGATGTTAAATAGGTTTATATAACTGCCACATATTTTAGTAGTGTGTATATGCATGGTTGGACAGTTGTCTATAATGTAACCCTTCGATGAACAAATCAATTTCTATTGATTTCCAACAGTCATTTTCTCAGTGTCTACTTTATAATACCTTGGACTGGTCACAGTTACTGGTAATTAATCAGTTTCTCTTTTTGGATGTTTAGAGCTTGACATTGTTGCAATGGACAGTGGCAACATAACAAACAAATGTCTCTGACTCTGAGATAAAATGTGCCCCCTACTCAGGTCATCACCTTCACTGGATCGTGAGTGGTCTGCTGCTGCCCCCTTTCTACACCATTCCAGGGGTGAGGTGGGACTTGTGGGTGGCTGTGCATGACATCTGAATTCCGTAATTTGTCTGCATATCTCCTGTCCTTTACCTCTGTGGTTCTCCCCCTAGTGCAGGATGGGGAAGGCTGATAAAAAACAGTCCAAGCTCTCTTTTGAACACAGCAGGCAGAAGCGCACAACAGAATTTCTTTTGAATGGTCAAAGTCTGTATAGCAAAGCGGGCAGCCATTCTGAGGGTGCTGTGTAAAGAACTTGTGTGGCTGGTAGAAGAGAGCAAAAAACAAGTCATCCTTTGGTCTACCTAATAATGAACACCAATCACAATCATCCGGCAGACTGTTCAATGCAGAACCTGACAAACAAAAGGGAGTCTAATTGTCAACTCAAAACTAGCATACCAAAAATATGTCAGTAGTAGGAATCATACAAATCTTTTTATTAAAATCATAACAAATATTTTATGACGATTAAAAAACAGAAACCTCAAAGAATCAATGCACATATATTTCATGTATATATAATAAAGCACCAATGTTATAGCAGCATGTAGCAAGAAAACTTGCCACCGAGTACAATATCAACAAATACAACAAATAACACAAAAAAGATGAGAGTAAGACAAGACAATACACTTTGTCATCAAGAAAATCACATCTGTGTGTATCAAACATTAGTACTGTAACCAGATATATTGACAGTCCTTGGATATCTGTGGTACCAGCCACCAACACGGATTGTGGATCAAGGTGTCGGCGCATTTCGATGGTGTCCTCTTGATTAGACCATCTCTATCAAGACCGTGATTAAACTCTCATATCATATACATGAAGTCAATCTTTGCAGTACGCCTGTATGTTAAAAGAACATATCTTTTTCAAAAAATCCCATCAACAATTAATATAAAACACAATCATAAAACGGATTTAGTGCAGGTAACCTCATGTGAAATGTGGAACCATTTTGGTGCAAACATGTAATAAATAAAACACAGGCCCCATCTGATACAGAGAGTTCCCGTATTAATATATAAGAGGATACCATTAGAGTAGTGTCATCAATACTGGAAAATTAAAATCTTGTGGTGGCAACAGTGAATTCATTATGCATTGTGTGATCATGGTATTGAAGAACAATTTGTTCATGTTCAAAGAGGATCTCTTTCAGCAAGTCAAAGGGACCAGTATGGGGGCCACTTGTGCCCCCAGTCTGGCTTATCTAAGTCTTAGTAACTTCGATAAGCATCATATTTTCAAGAAAATGGCACAGTTCTTTGAAAACATCAGTCACTGGCACCGTTTCATTGACAATATAATGTTTATCTGGGATGGTGCCAGTAAACGCCTGGTCGAATTCATTGAATGGTTGAATCTAGGAGACCCTAACTTAAAGTTTGCAGCACAATGGAATAAACTTCCTGGATATTTGCATCAAAAAAAGTATGGGTAAACTAGAGGTGGAGCTGTACACCAAACCAAGTGATAAAAATACCCTCCTTCACTATGGTAGCAATCATCCAAAATCCCAGAGAATTAACATTCCCTTTGGGTAATTTCTGCAGCTTCGCAGGAATTGCTCTGCAATTGATGACTTTTATGCACACTCGGATATTCTTAAGAAGAAACTAAAAGACAAAGGGTATCCTAAAATCTCAATAAACACTCTTTTAAATGAGCAAGGTACTACGACCAAGAGTTTATGCTAGACGTGACCAGAAATAGGACTAAGAATAAGAACACTGAGAGAATAGGTTTTGTAAGTCAATTTGCTGGTGTGAGTAATCAAATTAAAAACATTGTCAACGGGAACTGGAATATCATCAATGATAGACAAGAACACCAAGTGGAAAAACCTTTATTTGCGTTTAGACGCCAAAAAAACATATGCAATTCCCTGGTTAATACATAGAGACTAACCGAGGGCAGTATTCAGACCACATTGGACAATAAAACCACAAATGTGGGAGTTGTTCCATTTGTAAACACTGTATATTGACAAAAGCTTTAGAATGTAACAGAACAACAATCACAACTAAAACCTTGAATAATTGTCGTAGTAAGAACATAGTTTATCTCCTTATTTGTCCATGTGGTCTTGGGTATGTGGGAGAAACTAGTAGTGAATTGAGACTTAGACCACTTAAGCACAAATCAGAGCTTAGAACCAGAAAAGAGAATGCCCCACTCATAGACTCCCCACTCCCAAGCTAACCATGACCTCATTGATTTTCGCTGGTTTATCCTCAAGGAAATCAAGATCAATAGACATGATGGAGACATTGACAAAAAAAGAGGGAACAGTGGTATATCTGTAAATTAGCGACAGTGACTAAGGGTTTAAATTCACGAGAAGAGTGGATGGCATTGATTTCATGATCACTATTTCACTCATCATGTTGGGTGCTCAGTCTGTAAATTACTAAAGTCTGACGACTTTTAAGTGAGTTCTTGAAATACTTTATTTCGGCCAAAGGCCATAAAAGATTTCATAATAATATATAATTCATAAAATAACCTAAAATACATCCAGCTGTGTGTTACATAATTTCAGTAAAAAGGGTCAAACGATCCCAATAAACAATTTCAATCAATATAAAATTCTTATAATACATTAAAGGGATAAATGTCCAGTTATTTATTCAATCCAAAGTGGTTTCCGCTGTCAAAGATATCTTGAATCTTTAATACATCACTGGTTTAACCCCACTGTCTTCCTTATTAATCCCACTATAAACAGATATCTAGATAGCGCAAATATAACATGTGGTAAGGTGCTTGTTGTCAATACCCTAAGTGCCTCTTGGTGCTGTCTGAATCCCTTTGAATTACATAGTGGTCGGACCCATTTACTCCTTGCCCTATCAATGCTGGACAGAAAAACAGAATATGTGCTATGTTTTCTGTATCATCTATAGACTTTAAAGTGTGTGTAGTGCATAAAGTGCAAGAGCTATCTTCCTTGCCCCCCAGGTTGCAGTATGGCTCTTTATCTGTAGTATGTTATATATTAGCTTTAGATCTAGGATTCTTGCTAAGTATGGTTGTACATGGTCAAGAAAATCTTCGTGATTTGGGCTTGGCTTGATAGAAAGGAATTCAGTAGTTAGCCTTCCTAATCTCGGGTCACAATGAAGTGCGTTCAATTTGTGTTGCCAATAGTTTCCCTTCAGGGTTCCTTTACAGCTTGGCGTTATACTCTGTGGGTTGCTCCAATATGATTCAAGACCTAGCTCTATGAGCCATTTCTGGACAAATCTTAACCATGGGAAGGTAAGACATGTATCAATAGCCAATAATTCACTGACACCTTTGCTATATACTTGTAATTCCGGCGTTATCCATAGCTGTATCCAATAAAGAAATGGTCGCAGGGTTGGAAGATGCCCATATGCTTCATATTTAGGTCATGAAACATTGGGACAAGAGGAGTTGATTGGGGTAGCCCCAATAGTCTCCTCGCAAATTTGTTCTCCCTGGTTATCAGTTGTTTGGTGTCACTTGTACCCCATAACTCTGATCCATACAATGCTGCTGCCTGGACCTTATATTTGTATATCTCAAGAGCTGGTGTCACAGATTTACTTGTAGTTGAGCTATACTTCTTGAGGATTACCCCTGACCCTTGGGCTAACTGTAGAACTGAGTGGCCGACTGTTTCCAAGCTAGTTTGGTGTCTAATAATATACCCAAGTAGGTAACATTTGTGGCATATTCTATTCTCTCGTTGTTCAGCAAAAGGTTCTTTTTAAGGCCCCCTTGTGGGTTTATGGCCATGTACTTGGTTTTGTTTTCATTTATTTCTAGACCCTTTTCTATACAATATCTGTTAAAACCATTCAGCATATTTTGTAGCCCCTTTATGGTTTGCAATATCAAGATGGTATTGTCTGCAAAAAGCAGCGCCGATATCAAGTTCCCATTCAGCTTTGGGGGGTTATTTACTTGATCTTGTAAGTGGTTTACCACGTCGTTGATATAGAGTGAGAACTGGGTAGGAGCAAGTACGCAACCCTGTCCCACTCCTCTTTCTATCGGAATAGACTTTGTGAGTTCCCCATTCATACCCCAGCGGACTCCACCATAATTTCCTTTCTGTAACCTTTTTAACTGCGTAATTAGGTTGGGGGGGGCTACTTGTTCTTCAAGTGAATCCCATAGTAAGCTTCTGGGTACGAGGTCAAAAGCTGCCCTCAGATCAACGAATGCCATGTAAATATGCCCTTTTCTGATCTTAACATATTTCCAAATAATGCACAAGAGTCTGAAGACTTGGTCTATTGTACTACTGCGAGATCTGAATCCTGCCTGGTATGGGGACAGTATGCTATTGGTCTCTATCCAATCATTAAGCCTATTCAGTAGCTGCCTGGCGTAAATGTTTTGGAGTACGTCTATCAGGATAATTGGCCTGTAATTTTCAAGTTTGTGTTTACTGCCCTTTTCGAGGGTAGGGAAAATTTCAGCCCCTTTCCACGTTCCCGGTACTGGAGCACCAGCAGATATTGCGTTGCTAAGAGCATTAACATATGGGACCCATACCTTTTTGTCATGTTTGAATAAGTCACCAGGGAGTCTATCTAATCCCGGAGCTTTTCCCAGTTTGATGGAATCTATAGCATACTCAGTTTCTTGCTATGAGAAGACGATCACCCTGCTATCTCCTTCTGTGTTAACAGGACATCTATCTCCACTAATGGCTGCAATGGACCGAAAACTGGAGTATAAATCAGTAAAGTGGTCGGTCCAAACCGCCGAGTTCAAATAGTGCTCTGTCCTTCGTACCTGATCCTTCCCCCCACATGCTATAATTTTCCAGAACTCTGCCAAGTTATTAGTTTTTGCTGCCTCCAGAAGATCAAGCCAACTATTTTCCTCCTAATTCTTCTTGGCAGCACCCAATACTTTCTGGTGAGCATCCCTGGCATTCCTTACTGAGTCTGCATCTCCCTGCTTTATTGATTCAAGTAGAACTGTCTTGGATCTTCTACATTCAGTTGTGTACCATGGGTTTGCCTTTAGTCCCGCCTTAGGTTTGGGTTTTGGGTTCCTCCCATTATATTTAGTGAGGAGGGGCTCTAACTTTGAGATCAGGGCAGTGTGCATAGATATTATGGGCAAACCACTGATCTCTGGGTTGCTCCCACTACATCAGCAAAAGTACTATAAATACTAGTCATGAGCTGTATGCTACTTGTGATCTTAGGCCACCTGATAGATTTTTGGTTATTTCCTACTATGGGATGCACTTTCTGCACACAGATATTTGATTGGTCGTCCCTTACTAGTGGGCCTATTACTTCCAAACACAATGGTCGGTGGTCGCTGTCATCCCTCATCTCTATTTTGAAGCTCACTATTCTGCTCCAGCTGTGGATGCTATGCATTATATAGTCAATTCTCGACTGTGTACTGCCGCGCTTGAAGGTACTAAGAGAGGCAATTTCGTCCCTGTTGTTTAATACCCTTTCCTTGCATGCCCTTAGACGATGTTCTACAGTAAACTGTACTATCTGTAGTGCTGCATTAGTGCAAGGTTTAGATGTCCCAGTCACTAATTGAGGAATGCCTAAGGCCGTGTCCTCTTCTTCTGTGGCATTTTCTAATCCTTTTAGCGGCTCATAGGCACAGTTGAAGTCCCCCACATACCATCACGTTGTCAATAGGGTTTACAAGATCCTGGGAGGTACCTGGTGTGTTAATGCTCTCTGAATTTAATGTTTGCTTAATTGGCCTATTATAGATGTTGAACAAATACAGTTTTTCATTGTTATCCTTTAGAGACATTGCCAACAGGTCTGGGGAATCTATAGTAAAGTTCATAGATCACATCCCCAGTATTATTTTAATCAATATTGCAAGGCCCCCCGATGGTCTCCCTCTCTGCGTGGGAATTTCGTTCTTGTAAAATGTTTTGTAACCTAACTTATGTGGAGGTGTAAGTACCCATGTCTCTTGAAAAAGACAGATGTCAAATTTTTCTATGTAGCTATGCCGGTCAGGGTCTTCAAGCTTTTGTTTTAGGCCAACCAAGTTCCTGGATACTATAGCTATGCTTGTTTGACCTATCGCAGCAGTTGTTTGTGCTGGGATATTAAAATCTATACTACAATGCGCACCCTCGCGTCCTGGAGTTCCCTCTAACTCATTTGAATCATTTAGTTCGCTGGCAACCCTCTTTGTGCCTGTAACAGATTGGGGACCACTGTTGTGTGATCTAGGCACTATTCATAGGAGTTCTCTACTCAGTCTAGTATCATTCTGAATTGGGGAGGAGGCTGAGATCTGGTGTAATGGTGAATTCCTTCCAGAAGTCAATCATTATGTTCTAGGCTAGAGCTACTAGGTCTTCTATCTTGTAGTAATAGTGGCTGGGCAGATCTGTCAGGGATAGAGCGTTTGAATTGAATTAACGAAGAGTCAGGGGAAAAAGCACGAAATTCCAGATTAACTGGGTTGTCGAACAATTCTGGACAGTTTCTGTGACTCATTAGCATCCTTCTTTTTCACTAAAGTGAATGATATCTTCTCAGCATTTAACTCCGCTGATAATCAAAGCACCGATGATATAATAACGCCACATACTGACAATATCTTTCCACAGTTTGCGGAGATCACAGAAAACCAAATCCAGGACATCATCAAATCCATTAAGTCCGGCTCAGCATTGGATCCTTGTCCCGTGAAAACTCTCCGCCCATTAATGGATACCGTGGTTCCAGTTATAACTCAAATTTGCAATCTAATGTTCCGTACAGGAATCTTCCCTACCCCTTTAAAAAAGACCTTACTGAAGCCACTTCTGAAAAAATCTGGCCTAGATAAAACGGAGCTAAAAAACTACAGGCCTATAGCTAACCTCCCGTTTCTAGCCAAAATAGCAGAAAAAGCCATGAATACTCAACTTGCGGAATTTATCGAGCAATACCATCTGCTCGATGAAACCCAATTTGGATTCCGCAAGTTTCATGGAACAGAAACGGCGCTTATCAAAGCGGCGGATGACTTCCGATTAATCCGAGATCAAGGAGGCTCAGCACTGTTGGTGCTTCTAGATTTATCGGCCGCCTTCGACACGGTCGACCACAAGATCCTGGTCGACCGTGTTGAAAAGATGGGCGTGCAAGGCCTAGCTAAGAAACTACTGGCATCTTTCCTGACGGATAGATCCCAGGCAGTCACCCTAGGACAATTCGAGTCAGCAGAGTTGCCCTTGCCATGTGGGGTACCTCAAGGTTCATCCCTTAGTCCGACACTATTTAACATCTATGTGTCGGACCTCGCTAAAACAATCAAAGCGCATGGGATGAACCTTACCTCATATGCGGATGACACCCAGTTGATTCTGGCCATCAGAGATGATGGGGAAACAGTAGCGGATAGTTTTAAAGCAGGCATGCTGGCCATCGGACAGTGGATGTCAGCAAACTGTTTAAAACTGAACTCCGATAAAACCGAGGTGGTAACCTTTGGTCATCTTAGCCCTAACTGGTCCTCCGTATGGTGGCCGTCATCCTTTGGAGCCTTGCCCAAACCAACCACGAAGGTGAGAAACTTAGGCGTCATTTTTGACGACAACTTGAACTTTATGGCTCATGCCAACCAGACGGCCTCCACAGCGTTTTACAAATTACGCCTGGTAAAAAAGATCCTCCCATTTCTCCCCAAAAGTGTAGGCAAGACATTAGTTAGTGCCCTAGTCCTGTCTGCATTAGATTACTGCAATGGCCTGTTTGCCAATGCCCAAATCAGGGTCATCAAGAAAATTCAGACAGTACAGAACGCAGCGGCCAGACTTCTCTCGGATATCCCCAAATTTAAACCTATAACTGATACCTTGAGAAGCTTTCATTGGCTCCCTATCAGGAATAGAATCAAATTCAAAACATTGTGTATTGTTTATAAATCGCTACACCAACAAGCCCCTCAATTCCAGAGAGACCACCTTATTCCTTATATTCCTCCTCGACCACTCCATTCAGCCAAGCTGAACGATCTGGTGGTACCCCGGACTAGACTAGTCAACTGGGGAGACAGACGTTTCCTGGTTGCCGCCCCAAAACTATGGAACACACTTCCTCAATCCATCAGATCCAGCCCAAATCTCCTGTCATTCAGAAAGAAGCTGAAAACATGGTTGTTTAACCTCTAAGAGCCAGAAGCCAAGCATAGGAGAGTTCACAATAGTACAGCGCCGAGACGCCTGCGGGCATTTGTTCGCGCTTTAAGAAATGCTAAAAATAAATAAATAAATATTAATGTCAACTCTATGCAATCTACTGTTTGTCCTGGTGATATATACCTACGCGCCCTGATAATATCGCGGATTATCGAGCGACAGCCCCTGACATGGCAAATCCAATGGATCTCTTTGTTAATCAAAGACTCCTCCCCCTCTGGCCCTTGCCTTGTGCCCAGTTTGAGGACATTTGCCATGATAATTTTGTTTGACAACGACAAATGAGGGTGAGGTATATATACTGGGTAATTCTTACTGTAGTGAGATGGTAACTGATTTTGAGACAGATTACGAGTCCTCTGGTATATAAATGTATCATGCGCACCTACTCGTGTAAGTGGGCGATAAGCAAAATTCCCATTTGGATCAGGAAGTATTTGATTAGGGTGATCAGCAGCTGCTGGGGGTGGTTGTGGGTGCTGGTGGTTACGAATTGTCTCCTGTGTGGTGTTTGCCTTGTGTGGCTGGAAATGGTTTCTCATGCCTTGTGATGCCGCTTGCGATCGCCCTGCTATAGCGCATGACTCTCGTGTAGCTGGAAGTGTAGGAGGAGGACTAGGTTGGGCTAATGATTTGACTAATGTGGTGAGTCCCTCAATCATCGTTCTCAGACACCCTATTTCTGCCCTCAACTCCTTGATGAACTGATGGGTACTTGAGTTCACTGATATTACATTGGGAGCAACAGTTGTCAACTCTAGTGTTTTGGGAGATTGTTGGTATTGGTCTTCCATTACTTTATTAGATAGGGCCATTATGGGAGTAAACCTATTTGTGCAAGGAACACTAGGTTCCAGCTGTGGAGATATGGTATGCGAAATGTTAAGCGAGCTGCTGTTGTTCTCTATGGTATCTTGCCTGGGTAAGGCTGTTTGGGGAGAATTACCTTGCATAGCTGTAAGAGTCACTGGGGTATGATGTACAATTACTGGGGGTGTTATTAGCATTATACCTTGTTTTGTAGTGCTCACTTTGCTTTGTTTACTGAAGTACCCTTAGATGCTACTTCATTCTCGTTCGCTAGCATAGATTCCACCTCTTCAATTAGATCATGCAATAGCTGCCAATGTGCAATATTCTGATGCAGATGTGACTGTTTAGCTGGTCTTCGCTAACTTTTTCCTGCCAGCGGCTGTCTCTATTGCCTTTCTTTTCCCCATTATACTATACTAACAGAAGCCGCTCAAACTTTCTGTTAGGATGATTTCCTAGAGTTGGGATGAACTATCAGCCTTTGCGGGCTCTACAGCAGCCACGGGGCAGATATATATTAAAGTGCAGCGACTATATATCAAGTGTGTTGTCTTTACAGAATTCTTAGACAAGATAACTAAGTCCAAGTCTCGGCTATTAGTACCAGGCTAGTGGGAAGAAAAACAGATATTCAAATATCTTTCAAAATGCATTTTTCCTACATACGTATGAGCTTCTGTATAACCATTGTAACCATTATAAAAGGATTTAGGCTAAGTCAATATATGCTGCAATGTGTCCTTTGTAAAAAGCATACAAATTAAAACATATGTTTCATGTACTGGCTGGTCGAAAGAAGGTTCCAATAGAATCAAGCTAGAGTCAGTAAGTTCCAAGTCTGTAGCTCAGTACTAGTGATTTCAAGATGAATTGTACAGTTGGGAAGTAATGGCTAATCCAGCTTGCAGAGTTCCAAAAAAGATAACATAAAAGAAACATTCTTACCCAATGGCACCGTCTGCTTAAGCGCTATGTCTCAGGCAAAGGGGGTGGCCCTGCCCTGCCTCTGTCTGCCTCTGACGGGCCCGCCCGCATGCGTACTGCGCTGCGGGAGTCCCTCCGTCCTTTTAAAGCTCCTCGAAAATGGTGTGTGAAAATGCGGCGTTGGTCGCGGCAAGAGCCGCAATGGAGGCCAGTAGATGTAGTCCCCCTGGGTGTGTGGGCAATAAAGTCGTGGTGCTACAACAGGCATCCCGCGCTGCGGGAGCCCCTCCGTCCTTTTAAAGTGCGTCCTGGAGAGCGAAAATGCGGTGTTGGTCACGGCCAGAGCTGTGATGGAGGCCGGTAGATGCCCCCCCCCCATCAACAAAGTGGTGGTGCTGCAACGGGCGTTTTAAGTGAGTTAATAAAACTATTGTTTTTTTTTCCTTCGGCCACCTGCATAATCGACAGGAGCAGGAAACCGTCGCAAAATTATTTGTTCTTTAAATAGATGTAACCTTTGGGTATTTCTCCTTAGAAGAAAGGGGTAATTATAACAGGCTGTTTGCAATATAGAATATACCCCTTTGGTATGTTGTAGTGGGTTGAGTAGTCCCCCAATTTCTATATAGCATCAACATTGTGCAATAATACCACTCCAAGTTGGTGGTGTTATTTCCATGACATAGGGGTCGATCTTGACTTTTTGAATATTAGTGAGTATCATTAGATTTTCAATATGGTGATTTTATTCACTACACACTGGTGCAGCTTAGTTTTTAGATGTGTGTTTTCACGTCATGTAAGTATGTCTTTATTTAATAATAAGCCCTTTCAATAGTTTTCTCATCTATACTCCTTATGGGCAGTATGTATTATGCACCTTTCTGTGACAATAGGATTTCCATTTTTCATATTAGGCGACTAGCGGTGTTTCCTTTTGGTCAACAGCTATGCGCAACCATGGAGTTTATACATTCCATGATGGCGGTGCTGTTTTCTTGATTTCAGACTCAAGTTTATTTTCGGGTTTTGTTACATGAGGTTCCTGGTTTTCCAACACCAGTGTACCGCCTCCTGCACTAATTGGGTGGTCTGGAAAGGTATTTATACATGGCAATGTTTGCTGCTGTTGCTTTTATTTTATTTTATTTATTTTACAGTTTTTTAGAGCGCGAACCAGACCCGTGAGGGTATCAGAGCGCTTTACAGGATTGAAGGGGGGGAATAAAACATAAGGATGGGAGGGGTCACATTGGGAGAGAAATGGCTACAGGAGGAGCACGCAGTTTAAAGTCCAAGCTACATGAGGGAGAAACATTGAATCATGCAGAGTAAAAATAAAAAGGTTTCCAATCCACGAGTTGCATCACAGCTGAGGTCGACGCTACATTTGGGATAAAAAAATTAGAGCAGGTAGATATAAGGTACAAGAGGCAAGACTATGAGGTGATTGTAAAGAGTTCGCTAGATGAGGTATTTTCCCATTAAGAAAGTTTTGGTCTCCTTCTTGAAGTGTGCCAAGGACGGGAGTCTTCTAATGGAGGGTGGGAGAGAGTTCCAGATTCTTGGAGCGGCTCCAGAGAAGGCTCGATTGTAAGTTTTTTTCTTCCGGAAGTGTGCTGGCTGCAACAGCAGGTTTTTGGCAGATCGGGAGTTTCTGGCCTGTCCGGATATCACAAGTTTTTGTGCAAAAAATGTCGGTGAGTTTGCGTACAGAGCTTTGTGAGTTATGCAAGCCAGTTTAAATTGTATTCTGGCCTCCAGGGGAAGCCAGTTCAGAGCTTTGAAGTGGGGAGAGATGTGGGCAAATTTTTTTCAGCCCGTTATGAGTCTGGCAGCAGTGTTGAGGCAGGCTTTCAGTGGGGCCAGAGAGTTCTTGGGTAGCCCTGCGAGAGTAGAGCATCCATATTCAAGTCTGGAGATGACAAGGGCCTAGGTTGCCATTTTAAGGTCGGACCTGTCGAGGAAGGGTTTTAGGTTTCTTAGGTAGCTCAGGTGGAATCTAGCCGTTTTGGCCATCGCATTTATATGGCTGTGCATCTTCAAGCTGCCGTCAAGGGTTATTCCCAGGGATTTTGCAGAGTCAACAATGGTAGGAGGGCAGTTTAGGGCCGTGATTGTCTTGATCCATTCCTGGATGTCTGGGTTTGGTTTGGGTGGGATATCAGAAGGAATTCGGTTTAGTTTGCGTTGAGTTTAAGCTGGTTGGCAGTGAGCCAGTGGACTGTTAGCTTCAGTGCCTTGTTTAGGGAGAAAATGTCCTGAGGGGAAGAGATTTTTATGTAGACCTGTGTATCGGCGGCGTACATAAGGTAGGAGATGTTGGCGGCACGAAGCACCTCGGTGAGAGGTTCAAGATAAAGGTTGAAAAGGGTAGGGGAGAGGGTTGATCCTTGGGGGACTCCCACAGAAACTGGAGAGGGGGCAGAAAGATCACCATTGATGAGGACTCTTTGTGAGCGGTTTTGGAGGAAGGATCTAAACCATTCAAGGACGGTGCCCTCCAACCCCATCCTGAATTTGAGGCGTTCAAGGAGAATTTCGTGGTTCACCGTATCAAAGGCGGAAGAAAGGTCTAGAAGGATTAGGAGACAGGTTTTGCCTAGGTCTAGGGCTTGGAGAGCGTCATCAACAATGTGGAGGAGGGTGGTTTCTGTGCTGTGTCGTGGTCTGAAGCCTGATTGAAAGTCATCTAGCAGGTGAAAGTTGTTGATCTGAAGGCTTAGCTGTTGTTGCACACATTTTTCCAGAACTTTGGCAAGGAGTGGGATGTTGGAAATGGGTCTATAGTTCTCGCCGGAGGCAGGGTCCAGCGCAGGTATTTTTAGGATGGGGACAACTTGGCCCGCCTTGAGCGAGTCAGGAATTGAGGCGTTGATTATTGAGGTCCAGGAAGGTATGATGGCCTTGGAGGCGGCAGCTAGGCAGTTAGAGGGGAGATGATCGTTAAAGTGATTGTTCGGTTTTAGGGAGGCAAGAATTTTCGAGATTGATTGATCGTCATATAGATTAAAATTGGACCAGTGTGCTAGGTTTTTGGGTGAGGTTTGGGTGGACAACACGGAGAGAAGAGGTGGAGCTGGCTGATTTTGATTTTGGTGGTGGGTTGCAGATTTAAGCTCATTTCTTAGGGCCGAGATTTTGTCACAGAAGAAGGAGGAGAATTCCTCACTTGATATTAAGGGTTTCGGTGTTTCTTTGGCAGTTTTCACTAGTTTGTTGGATTGGTGTTTGATCAAGTCGAACAGCTTGCGAGGCCGATTTTTCGCATTTTCCTGTTCAGTTCTGAAGAATTCTTTTTTTGTGTTGAGTATTTTCTTGTTGTAGACATTTCTGGCCTGGCGAAGGAGATTTAGATGTGCTGCAGATGGGTGTTTTTTCCAGATTCGTTCAGACTGTCGCAGGGATCTCCTCTCCTTGTTGCGGGATCCACTGAACCAGGGGTTTCTGTCTTTGATCTGTGTTCTTTTTAGTTTTAGCGGTGCCAGGTCATCAAGAATGTCGGATATGGTGGAGGAGTAGTGGTCCGCCAGGTTTGTGACCGCTGTGCACTGTGGAGGGGGGGGAGGTCAGACTCACAACGAGCTACAAATTTCTCATGGTCGAGGTTCTTGGTGTCCCTGACGCATCGTTTGGGAATCAGCGGCTCCGGATCCTCAGCACTACGGTAATGCTGCATTTTGCCTCATGTGCTTACGCACCTTATTATTTCAACACTATGACAGATATAGTTGTCATATTAGTAACTGGCAGCGTGGTTGGTCGAGCTGTTCAATATCAACAAGAGGTGTATAGTTCCTACAAAGTGAAAAGTCAAAGGGAAAAAAAGATTTCCGATAGCAGACTTTCACCTAGTGAATGTAAGTGCACAAGGGAAGGGGATCCCTTAAGGGTGGAACTGAAACCCTCACACACCCAGCAAGCTAGGTGTCATGCTTCATCATCTGGGTTTTGCTCCTCGTCGGGTCGGCGGTGCAATACCCGACGGGCACCCATACAGGGGCTCTTTATCGGAGATCTTTTGTTCCCTGCCGTATGGTGCATGCGTGTGAGGGCCCGGGAGTGTAGATGTATATGGATAAAAAAGGTTGGTTGATCTGAAATGCAACTTTATTGGCTCAGTCAACCACCTTGTTAAAAAGGGTGAGTGGCGTCAAAGCTATATTTGCTCACAAAAGGAGGAGTGGCTAGCTACGCTCTACTCTTCTGGTCAACATGTTTCGCGCCCAGTCGGTCAGAAGGATCCCATGGCGCTTCGTCAGGACCTATAATACTCTAGTGATGTGTGCTAAAAACTATCTACAGTGTGGTGTGAAACAAGGGTGAAAATAGTTTTGATAGTCAACCCTTAATTGGTACCCCTACCTTATGTATTGTTTATAACTCAAAGGGGTCACCAATTCTTATTATAAAAACCTCATCATCAGGTGCATGGCGCGTCAACAGGGGGAGAAACACATTCGTTCCATGTCATGATTCCTCTGGAGGTGAGTAAACCTGCCCGCGTCGCCGAACCCGGAGCTCAGGTGGAATCTAGCCGTTTTGGCCATCGCATTTATATGGCTGTGCATCTTCAAGCTGCCGTCAAGGGTTATTCCCAGGGATTTTGCAGAGTCAACAATGGTAGGAGGGCAGTTTAGGGCCGTGATTGTCTTGATCCATTCCTGGATGTCTGGGTTTGGTTTGGGTGGGGATATCAGAAGGAATTCGGTTTAGTTGCAGCTTACCGGTTGGAGTTATAGATATGTATTTTAAGATTTAGTTGTGACCTAGTTCCATTTGAAGCTTTTTAGTCACTCTCCAGTATTATGGTAAGAGTAGATTCTGCTACTATGTCCAGACAATAACACAAATAGAATAACCGGTTGGAGATAGTTAAATAATAAGTTCAAAATTAGTCGTTATGTTAGACCAGGGCTGCTGATTTCTAAATGCCCCCATATCAAAGGGTGCAGTAAATATTTAATCCCTCCAATATTGACCCAAATTGCCCTCTGGGGGCCCCATATGGGGTGCTTCAATGTATTGGGTGTTTTTAGAAACATGATGAGATAATACATCTGATTCATGCTTCTCATTTATTTGATCCGGTTCAGGAACTAGATCAGAGTAACTGATAGGGGTATTATACCCGTATTTTGCCATATGTAATGGTGTTAGGCAGGTTTCGGACATATTTTGATAGCCACAGGAGTCCTGTTTTATTGTTTTTGTATATAATAAAATATTTCTATATATTTTATAAACCCAATTGATGAAGGTCGTCTATTGAGAACATTGAAACACTTTGAAGTATACACCATAGTGTCATAGTCACCTGAATGGAATAGACAGAAGGTATGTAGTGCATCCCTAATATAATAATGATTGACTAAAACAGAGAGTGAAGAATTCATATATGTAGTGCATGAGAGCTAATAATAGCACTTCATTGATTCACCATAGATCAGCTGCTACAAGAGCTGCTATTATTATGAGAATTGTGGGTATTCTGCTTTACATAGCAGTAAAGAAATATCAGTGAATATCCCTGCATTAACTCTAGACTAATATCTAAAAGGTGAGATAGGGGTATGGCTCTTATCTATATATATATATATCACTGAAAAAACCATAGGTTTCAGGGGCGTTATAGTTAGCTGGACTTTTCACTCGTACAAAACCATTGAAATTCCCCCGTTATAGTTTGTTCAGCTAACTATAACTCGCGCGCCCCTAATGCACTGCTGATGGCGTCACATATTACATCACTCATGACATGGTCAGTGACATCACTGATGACATCTCCAATGACATCACTGATGACATCACTGATTACATCATCCAGTGAATGTGTGTTTTTCTGAAAATTAAATATGTTTTATATATGTATATCTCAAGGTCGAAGGAAGAATAAATGGGTATACAAGTGTCTAAATGGATGATTTTTGGAAAAAAAAATTGATTGTATAACTGACTGATTAAGTGTATCTTAGTGAATACATGGCTTAGTGAGTAATGTTTAAATATGTAAATATCTGTATCAGTCTCTCACTTAGTGTATAAGTGGCTGCATGGGTTGGTGAGTAGCTACATGAGTGTCTATATAGTTTATTAGTTGTTTTTTTGAGTATCAGTATGAGTGTCTGATTGTCTGTATGGTTCGGTGGGGGGGTATTACGTAGTGCATAGATGCATGAATGAGTGGCTCACTGTTTGTATGTGTTGAAGAAAGCATGTGTGCAGGACTGTATGGGTGGATGAGTGTGTGCATGGGTGTGTTAGTGAGTGAATGACTGTCTCAATAGTGTCTTTATGAGTAACTACATATGTTCTAAACTAGTTTATGTGACTATTGGTGAATGTAGGTGAGCATATGTGAGAGTGAGAGATTGGAAGAGTTCCTGTATGAATAAGTATGTGTTTCTCTAAGTGATTGTTTAAAAGACTAAGTATGTGTAAGTTTCTGTAGAAGTAAGTGTGGTGGTGTGTTTATAACTGTATATGAAAGTAAATGGATGTTTGATTCTTTATTAGCATGAGTGACTATGTGTGTGAGTAACTCTATGGATGAGTGGCGTTGTGTAACAGGATGTATAGGTGTATGAATACATATGATGAGTAAGTACATGTATAAGTGACTGTATAGGACTGTTGGTGAATGAGTGGATGTTTATGTGGATCTTAGAATTACTGAATAGGTTGTTGTAACTGGTATTGGTATGTCAATTGTTTTGAAAATTTTAGTTTCTATTTTTGAATGTGTGTATCAAAGGTTATATTAGGGTGAGAGGAGGTCTGCCACTCTATCACAAGGATGATGTCATCAGTGATGTCATTTGTGATGTCATCATTGATGTCATGAGTGATGCCACTGACCATGTCATGAGTGATGTAATATGTGACGTCATCAACAGTACATTGCGGGCGCGCGAGTTATAGTTAGCTGAACTAACTATAACGGGGGAATTTCAATGGTTTTGTACGAGTGAAAAGTCCAGCTAACTATAACGCCCCTTAAACCTATGGTTTTTTCAGTGAATTTCTAAGGTTTTTTAAATGCTAATTCCTAACTATAACGTGCCTGAAACCTATGTTTTTTTCAGTGAATTTCAAAGGTTTTTTACATGCTAATTTCTAACTATGCCTACAGAGATAGGACATGTGAAGAAAGAAGAAAAAACGCACAGAAAGAAAAAAAAGAAATGCAGAAAGAAGCAACAGAAGTCCTCAAAGACGAAGAAAAGTGCAGGAAGAAGGATAACGTGCAGAAAGAACAAACAGAAAAGCAGAAAGAAGCCTTGTTGCAAAATCATCCTGTACCCCAACTTTTTCAGACAGATACTGGTGGTAACTGAGTCTGACTAAACAGTCCTAGAGTCAGTGCTATATTAAAAGACACTTAGAATACTGTGAAAACACCTACATACACTAGGGAACACTATGCGTTGGGGTTCCCCTGTGATTAGCATGACCTCCTCTGTAAGCCCCTAGTATATAATTGGGCAGGGGGATTAAAACTACCTCTTAAAACGCGCCACAGGGCGTGTTTGCAGACGTCACCTCAGGCCTGTCCCCTCCCTTCCACACTGTGTAAACATGCCCTGTGGCCGTTTTAAGTTGGGAGATTAAGTTCCCTTGAATCCTGAGGGTCCCTAGGGTCCAACTAGCCCACTAGGTACCTCCAGTAAGTGCCACAGAGCTGCATTGCAGAGAGATGTAAAAAGGGGCACGGCCTAGACCACCTTTCTGCAACGCAGCGCAGTGGCGCTTACTGGAAGCACCTGGTGGGCTAGTTGGCCCCCAGGGTCCCTCAGGATTGAAGGTGAATTATTTCCCCAACTTAAAACGTGCCACAGGGCGTTTGCACACGTCACCTCAGGCCCCGTCCCCTCCCTTCACCACTGTGTAAACACGCCCTGTGGCCGTTTTTCGTTGGGAGATTAAGTTCATTTGAATCCTGAGGGTCCCTAGGGTCCAACTAGCCCACTAGGTACCTCCAGTAAGTGCCACAGAGCTGCGTTGCAGAGAGTTGTAAAAAGTGGCACGGCCTGGACCACCTCTCTGCAACGCAGCGCAGTGGCGCTTACTGGAAGCACCTGGTGGGCTAGTTAGCCCCCAGGGGCCCTCAGGATTGAAGGGGAATTATTTGCCCAACTTATATCGCGCCATAGGGCGTGTTTGCACACGTCACCTCAGGCCTCGTCCCCTCCCTTCCCCACTGTGTAAACATGCCCTGTGGCCGTTTTAAGTTGGGAGATTAAGTCCCCTTGAATCCTGAGGGTCCCTAGGGGCAAAATAGCCCACTAGGTACATCCAGTAAGCACCATTGAAGAGAGGTGTAAAAAGGGGCACGGCCTGCACCACCTCTCTGCAACGCAGCGCAGTGGCGCTTACTGGAAGCACCTGGTGGGCTAGTTGGCTCCCAGGGTCCCTCAGGATTGAAAGGGAATTATTTCCCCAATTTAAAACGCGCCACAGGGCGTGTTTGCACACGTCACCTCAGGCCCCGTCCCCTCCCTTCAAGACTGTGTAAACCCGCCCTGTGGCCGTTCTATGTTGAGAGATTAAGTCCCCTTTAATCCTAAAGGTCCCTAGGGACAAACTAGCCCACTAGGTACCTCCAGTAAGCGCCACAGAGCTGCGTTGCAGAGAGGTGTAAAAAGGGGCGTGTCCTCATAACACCTGTCTGCATATTAGAGATACCTGTTGGGCTAGTTGGCCCTCAGGGACACTAAGTATTAAACGGGAATTAATTCCCCAACTTACAGCTCGCCAGGGGGCGCGTTTTCAGAGTGCTGCAAGGAGGGGACTTGGCCTCCGGCGCGATGCCAATCTTTTATTTATTCATTTAATTTTAAGAAGGGAGGCTGTGTGGCCCCCCTTCTTTTTCTAATTTATTGGCCCTGGGGACCCCATCCCCCAGGGCCTGCCCCCTAATTTTTTGGGGGGAAAAAAACAAATTTGGAAGGGGGCCGCGAGGCCCCCCTCCCGAGGCCTTAATCGGCCCCGGGGACCCCAACCCCCGGGGCATGGCCTTTTTCTTTTTTATTCTTTAGGAGGGGGGCTGCGTTGCCTCCCTCCTCAGGCCACTTATGGCTCCGGGGACCCCATCCCCCGCGGCTGGCCTTATGTTTTTTTTTTATATATATTTATAGAAACACCTAGGATATGCTGGACAAAACGTACGTACCTATCACCACGACGATTTGCGTGATATTCATTAAAAGGCGACTATGCATACAATGAATTCACGTGGAATGTATTTACACCGCTAGTGAAGCTCTGACGTGTCTGGTGCCCTACCGTGCCTAATCCCGGCACCCCGCCGGTGGGTACTCTCCAAGTAGACACCCTTGTCATTTATTTATACAAACATGGGTAGCTATTGACGGGCATATTTAATAAACACGCAGACCAAGCCATTCAAAGGGGAATCGACGAAAATTCGACCAAAACTATACAAGAAACCCCCCTAACGGTTAATAAAACACACATCCACCACCGGATGTGTAATACTTTTTATTTTACTCTTTGGAAAGGAGACATACCTTACTTGAGAGTCACAGCGCGCTCCTGGCTGAGCCCAATGCTGTTTTACACCTACCAGTGCCCGCCGAGTGCCACACACCTCTATGTTGTATTCCACCAGCTAGTGCATATGCTATGACACTCTCTAGCCCATGTGCACTGTAACACCACCCTGTGAATATGTCATGCCACACTTGCCTTCGCACGGGTTATATTGCCCCATCTAACGTGCCTTCCTCAATGCCTATGTTATAACGCACAGCGCTATGCCATACATATTACAATCTGGGATCCATATCTTTGCCACAGTGCATATCCAACGTTACACTCCCCAGCACATCTTTTATATTACAACTTTAGAGACTAGTTAGGTTGCACAACACTGCCCTGTGCATATTACACTCCAAGGTGCATATAGCATAGCACGCGCTAGTGCCTGTGCTATCTCGCGCTCTCCAATGAATCTGTCATTGCGCACAATGTATTGCATATTATATTTCACGCCCCGGTTCATCTTATATCACAGTTTTGGTGCATAGTTTATACCATACACTATATCTAGTTTTTTTTCAATCGTGCTCTCAGGACTGTATTCTATATAACACTGCGGTCACCTACCCTTTTCACGGGCATTACATTTTGCGATGGGGTGGAGTGTCAGGGGGTGTTTCTGCCAAGTGAGCCCGGAGTCACAGTCACAAACGTCCTCTTCTTCCTGAATAAAAGTGAGATTATGCTGCATACTTGTTCATATTTTAAGTAGTTCGCACAGACACACATTTTAAAAACAATAATGTTCCTAATTCCCGCCTTCTCTGAACAGTTAGCTTGCTGCCCCATCCACCTCCTGCCTATCCTCTGTTGTCTGAATCCATGGACTAGCCTCCTCCCTCCTGCCATGCATAGTCTGATGCGCTGCCACTGCCCTCCATTTAGCATGATGTACCAGTCCACTCCTCCTGCCCTCCATTGCCCAATTCTATGCCCCATTATTGACCTCCTGCTTAGCCTCTGTGCTTAGCTTGCTGCCCCTATTCTCCTTCCCCCTGCCCTCCGATGTCTTTGTGTATGCCCCTGCTCCATCCTTTTTGCCCACCATGTTCCATGGACCTGCCACTCCTATCTACTCTGAGTGTTCTGTTGAGCTGCCACTCCCCTCCCACCTGCCTAGCATTGTCAGATGACTGTAACCTGTCCCTGCCACCTCCACCCTACCTGTCCACATTCCATGCCCCTATCCCCTTCCTCGTGTCCTCCATGGTCCATTTTACCGCCACACCCTTCTGCCCTCCCTGGTCTGTTGTGCTGCAACTGCTCCTCCTGCCTGCCCCATGTGGTCTGTTGTGAGGCCCCTCCCCCTGAACTCTCTTGTCTGTGCCCAGGTCCTGACCCTCACTTCTATCCTCCATGGTCCTTTGTGCATGCCCCTGCACCCACCTTCTTGCCATCATAGCCATTGTGCTGCCACTAACCCTCCCGCTTGCCATGCATGGTCTTCTGTGCTGCCACGGCCGCCCATCCCACCTTTCCTGTGTGGTCAGCTAGCTGCCCCTGACCCCCTCCATGGTCTGTGTGTATGCCATCATAGCCTGACTGTTGCTCTCCATGGTGTGTCTTGCTTCTAGTGTCCATCCTGCCTGACCTCCATGGTCATCTTGCTGCTCCTGCCCTGCCCCCTTGCCCCCAGCCCCCTGTTTCCATGTGCAGACCCCTATTTCCTCCCTCCTGGCTTGTCTGTTCCATTGTAATGCCCCTGATCCGTCCCTCCTGCCCTTTATGGGCTGCTATGCTGCAGCTTTCTCTCCTGTCTGTCCATTATGGTCAGCTAGCTACCATTGCCTCTTTCCCCTCTGTTCTCTGTTGTCCATGTGCATGGTCCTGTCCCCTCCCTATTGCTTAATAAGGATTGTTGTGCTGCACTCCCGTCCCGCATGCCCTGTGTGGTGTATTGTGCTGCTGCAAACCCTGATGCCTGCCCTGTAGAGTCAGCATGGAGAGCCATGTCCCTCCTGTCCTCTGTTATCCGAGTCCATGTCCCTACCCCAATTCCTCCTGCCTTCCATGATCCAATGTACCATACTTGTGAACATTTTGAATTTGGTAAGAGGGATATGTTGAAAACAAACTGGGGTATTGATTTTCCCCTTTTAGTTACATTGAAAAAGAGGAGATTGTAGACAGGAGACAGATCAAATAAAGCCCATTTGAGCTTTAAAACATTGGACATTTCCTGGCTGAATCGGGTCTGTTGGCATGTATGGTTGTACTACCACTGCCTCTTCCTTCTGCCCACAATGGTCTATTATATTGCCACAGCCTCTCTTGCCAGTCCTGTAATGTTGTTTTGTTGCCCCTGCCCCCCTTTCCACTTCCCTCCATAGTCTGTTGTGCTGCCACTGCCCTTCCTGCCTGCCCAGTGTGGTCAAAGTGTTGCCTCTGCACCCTCCTACCTGCCTTCAATTTTCTGAGTCCGTGCCCCTGGCCTCTGCCTCTCAACAGTATCCTAATGAACAACTAGATTGCTGACGTCATCTTGATGTAATCAAAACTGTAATACCTAGAGCATATCCTTTAGAAATTACATATATGAGAGGGTCTTATTTGCATCAAAATTATGGTTAGTGCTCTAAAAAACTAAAATGAGGACATATTTTTCAGAGTTTTCAAATAGCGATAAAGCACTTTTAAATTATTTGTTATCTTCATGTTTTTTTATCCAGTTGACCACTTGATTAAATGTTGCACTTAGGGGAGAGGATGTGGTGTTACTTCCAGGGCTGCAGACTTTGCAACTGGGGAACCAGGTTGGAGTTTCTTCTTCAGCTCGACATTCTGTGATTCTGGTCAAATCACTTTATTCTCCCCATGTCTACAACCAAAATGAATTGGTTATTGTGTGATGTAACCAATGCTCATGTAAAGCACTCCAATACCTGACAAGTCTGCACTATATAAAACTGCAAAAACACAAAAAATAAAAAGTGTTTTGCACACTTCTGTCATTGGGCTACATGTGGGTTACATCTGGGTGACATTTGTGCTGCATTTGGGCTCTTTTGTCTCTGGTGGCCATCTTGGGAGATTTATTTGTTATGAAGTTTCCTAATTTCCTTATTTACTGCGGGCTTCTCAGTAGGAAATGCTTTCAGTTTTTTACTTTGATCCCATCAAGAAGGTATTCAGATATGTCTCACATTTGCCATAAATTCGAAATGTTAGCAATCTAGTTGCTCATTAGATCACTGTAGTACAGCTACTGCTCACCACGGAAGTCTGCTGCTGGTATTAAAAGTGCATGTTTCAGTCTGCATGTCAGAATTTGTTAATGAAATAGAAGAGGATTTGAGAAGTCACTCAAAATGTGCCCTAATTTTTCTTTCTCCAGCACTAATCATAATTTATTTGGCAAAATGAACCCCCTCATTGTGTTCCTTTTTTAAATGAAATGTTTTGAGTGTTAACAGTATATTCCAATCAAGATGGCTTCAGGTGTGCCATACTTTTGTCATAAGTAAGACAGTAAGCGCTCTAGTTGTTCTTAAGAACACTCTGGGACATTCTGTCATTGGGCTATACTTGGGCTACATCTGGGTGATATGTGTGCTACATTTGAGCTCTTTTGTCTCTGGTGGCCATCTTGGGAAACTTATTTGTTATGAAGGTTCCTAATTTCCTCATTTACTGCAGTCTCCTCAGTAGGAAATACTTTCAGTTTTTTACTTTGGTTCAATCAAGAAGGCATTCAGATGTGTCACACATTTGCCATGAATTCTGAATGTTAGCACTCTAGTTGCTCATTAGATCACTGTAGTAAAGCTACTGCTCACCAGGGAAGTCTGCTGCTGGTATTGAAAGTGCATGTTTCAGTCTGCATGTCAGAATTTTTTAATGAAATAGAAGAGGATTTGAGAAGTCACTCAAAATGTGCCCTAATTTTTCTTTCTGCAGCACTAATCATACTTTCTATGGCAAAATGAACCCCCTCATTTTGTTCCTTTTTAAATTAAATGTTTTAAGAGTTACCACTTTATTCCAATCAAGATGGCTTCAGGTGTGCAATACGTTTGTCATAAGTAGGACTGTTAGCGCTCTAGTTGTTCTTTAGAACACTCTGGGAAGCTGCAGTAGAACACAAAGGAATCAACTGACAGTCTCTGCCCTTGTTAGATTGACTGGTTTTACTGAGAATGTCAGACTTCATTCTCACATGACTGAGAAAGATAATGTGAATTTACAGAAAATATGCTCTCAGTTTAGCTTATAGATCACCTTCCAAACCTCTGTGGGAAAAGCATGAGAAAATAGTTGTTCTCTCTAACATGATTTATGATATCCAGCAGAAGGTTCTTTCACATGGTAAAACCACCTTAGAACACACCACAATTCCTAAAATGAGTATGGTACCATCAACAAATGATTTATAATGTAACTAAAGTCTTAAAACCTTCTATTAACTGCAATGCTTTTAATTAGGTGCTATCATGTATATTGGTCCCAAGATGGCTGCCAACACTTCTTGGATGAAGTGCTGACAGCCAATCAGATCTCACGATGAGATGTGTGGTTAGGCTCCGCCCAGATATATATGTGATTTGACTTTTGATTTTCTCAGGAACTACTGAACGGACTTACACCATTTAACCAAAAGGCATGACTCTGAACCAAGGGCTACCTTTTTGCTAAATTTGGTGTAATCCCGTTCAGCAGTTCGGGCTGTAGCTGCGATTAAAGGTACCTAAGGAAAATTGCATGGGGAAAACACGTTTTGGGACCCCCCTTTTTTCTCGGCCCCCGCTTGACGAATCACCTCGAGACTTTCAGGATAGGAGCGGACCAGAGCGCCCCACCAGTTTTGAAAATTCAGCGAAGATTCGTCAACCGGCGCCAAAGTTATTCCAAATAGAATGTTGCGGATTTCCTATGGATAATAGGTCCTAACTATAACTATCTACTGGCGACCACCAGTAGGTATAGATAGATAGATAGATAGATAGATAGATAGATAGATAGATAGATAGATAGATAGATAGATAGATAGATAGATAGATAGATAGATAGATAGATATAGATATAGATATAGATATAGATATAGATATAGATTATCTACTGGCGGTCGCCAGTAGATAGTTATAGTTAGGACCATGTTTCCATAGGAAATCTGAAAATTCTATTTTGAATAACTTTGGCACCGGTTGACGAATCCTCGCGAAATTTTCAAAACTAATGGGGCGCTACGCTCCGCTCCTACCCTGAAAGTCTCGGGGTGATTCGTCAAGCGGGGGCTGAGAAAAAAGGGGGGTCCCAAAACGCGTTTGCCCCATGCATTTTTCCATAGGACCTTTAGACACAGCTACAGCCCGAACGGCTGAACAGAATTACTTGTAATTTGGCAGAGAGGTAGCCATAAGGTCAAGGAAGTGCCTTTTGTAGGTCTGGTGTAAATCTGTTCAGTAGTTCCTGAGAAAATAGCATTTAAATCAATATATATATCTGTGGCAGCGCTCCGTGCGCTTACCGTGCGCTTACGGTAAGCTTACCGTACGCGTACGGTGCCGTGCGCGAGCGCGTTTCTGATTGGTTTTTAGATCAAAGTAAACATTCGAATCGGTCGAAACCAGGAAGTATCGGCCGCCATTTTCTCTCTGTCGCACTGAAAAAAAAAGGTAGATAACATGAAAAGGGGGCAACGAAGAGATTTGCAGACCCCCTAGCGTTCGTCAGGGGGTTCACGAAGGGCCAAAAAGTATGAAAAATAATTTTAATAATTTTTTTAAAAAATCGCGGGGTGTGCGTACGGTAAGCTTACCGTACGCGTACGGTAAAAAAAAAATAAAAAAAAAAAATTAAAAAATTAACAATCACATTTAATATATAAATCTAAGGACCCCCAAGGGAGAAAAAAACAATTGATATTTTTAAAAAAATGGCGAGGCGTGCACTGTATGAAATGGGCAATGTGGGCCCTCGGTGCGCAAAAATTAAAAATAAATACATAACTTAGCATTTAAAAAAACGTACAAATTCACTGAAAAAACCATAGGTTTCACACACGTTATAGTTAGGAATTAGCATTTAAAAAACCTTGCAAATTCACTGAAAAAACCATAGGTTTCACACATGTTATAGTTAGCTGTACATTTCACTCGTAAAAAACCAATGAAATTCCACGTTATAGTTAGTGCAGGCAACTATAACTCACGCGACCGCAATCCTCTGTTGATGCTAATACTGTATCTTTAGATATACATATATTACAAATATTTATTTTTCATAAAGACACATATGTCATCAGTGATGTAATATCTGACATCATCAGCAGAGGATTGCGGTCGCGTGAGTTATAGTTGCCTGCACTAACTATAACGTGGAATTTCATTGGTTTTTTACGAGTGAAATGTACAGCTAACTATAACATGTGTGAAACCTATGGTTTTTTCAGTGAATATATATATAGATACATCTATCCTGTATGAATAAGTATGTGTTTCTATAAGTGATTCTTTAAAAGACTAAGTATATGTAGTTTTATGTAGAAGTAAATGTGTGTGAGTAACTCTATGGATGAGTGGCGTTGTGTAACAGGATGTATAGGTGTGTGAGTACATATGATGAGTGAGTACATGTAGGAGTGACTGTATAGGACTGTTGGTGAATGAGTGTATGTGTATGTGGATCTTAGAATTACTGAATAGGTTGTTGTAACTGGTATTGGTATGTCCATTGTTTTGAACATTGTAGTTTCTATTTTTGAATGTGTGTATCAAAGGTTATATTAGGGGAAGAGGAGGTCTGCCACTCTATCACAAGAATGATGTCATCAGTGATGTCATTAGTGATGTCATTTGAGATGTCATCAGTGATGTCATGAGTGATGTCACTGACCATGTCATGAGTGATGTAATATGTGACGTCATCAGCAGTGCATTGCGGGCGCGCGAGTTATAGTTAGCTGAACTAACTATAACAAGGGAATTTCAATGATTTTGTACGAGTGAAAAGTCCAGCTAAATATAACGACCCTGAAACCTACGTTTTTTTCAGTGAATATAGATATAGATATAGAGATATAGAGATATATATCCACTGTGGTGACATGTTGAATTATAAAAGGAACTGTGGTGAAAGGGAGATCAATTGTGGTGTACTTTTTGCCCCCAGATTTGCTTGTCCTAAGTATTTCTTGAAAGATTAAGAAGGGACTTGAACATCCCAGAAGAACCATTTGTCCCAGTGTTTTCATTGGCAAAAGTGCATGACCTGTAAGGTGAGATATAGTTTCACCAATATATATTCTCAAGCCAAAATATTGCTCAACATCTACGGGGAAATAGCCCTTGATGTTAACGATTGGGTCTATAATACACAGTTTGATTGAGAGTATGAAAAGACGGAGAGGGTCTGTAGTTGTAATTGTGCTATAGACAAGGGAGTCTATAGCTGTTCGCTCAACTAATGATGCCTTATATGTTAATAGTGGAACTCTCTTTATCAGTTGGGATCTGTGTTTTATTTAATACATGTTTGCACCACCATGGTTGCACATTTCACATACATGAGGGTACCTGCACTATATCTGTTTTATGATTGTGTTTTGTAATAATTGTTAATGGGATTTGTTTTAATATATATGTTATTTTAACATACAGGTGTTCTGCAATGATTGATTTCATGTATATGAAATGAGAGTTTAATCACGGTCTTGATAAAGATGGTCTAATCAGGACAACACCATCAAAACGCATTGACGCCTTGATACACAATCTGTGTTGGTGGCTGGTACCACAGACATTCAACAATTGTCAATATATCGGGTTCAAGTCATAACTTTTGATACACACGGATGTGATTTTCTTGATGACAAAGCATATTGTCTCATCTTTTTGTGTTATTGTGTTATTTGTTTTATTTGTTGATTTTGTACTTGGTGGCAAGCTTTCTTGCTACATGCTGCTAAAACATTGGTGCTTTATTATATATGTAGAGAACAATAAGAGAGCTAGAGAGACGAGGGGTACGTCTGTATCCCCTGTGGTATAAGTCAATTTTCTCAAAGTTGGACGAACCCGAAGGTGTTGGTACAATCACTGAGAAGCAGTGATAGGGAACCCGCTAGGTTAGTTAAAAGGCCCCTCACACAGCAACCTGGTTGGTGTCATGCTTCATCATAGGGGCCCCAACCGGGTGGCCGAGTGCCTCCCGGTTGTGCTGCGACGCCTGGCTACAGCGGAGCTGGTGTGGTGCAGAAGTGTGATGTAGTGAAGGATTAAAAATATCTCTGAGAGTCCTTGCCGAGGTAAATTTATTATTGGCGGCCCAGGATATATTAAAATTAAACTATGTGGTGCAACTACGAAAGAGATTAGTTTCTAATAGTTGTATGTGTGGTAGGTCTACATGTTTCAGCCCACTTAGGAGTGTCAGGGGCTTTCGTCAGGACCAGTGTGTGAAGTGAGTGGCAAAGTGAGGAATGCCACGTGATTAGTGAAAAAATAAAAAGGTATTAGTTACCTACACACTCGCTAAGGTGTGTGGAAATGGTGTCTGCACACTGGCGGACACCGCAGCGAAAAAACCTGTGGGAGAAAAGAACATAGCACAAAGACAAATAAAGCAGTGGCATTTTGTACTGAGTATCGCCGCAACTATAAAATGCAATCTTTCGTGCTGTGATGTATCCAACACTTGCAGACAGTTGTGCCCGTGGCCACACGCATACTATACTTGTGTGGCATGCTGCTATAGTATCTCACTGATCAATAATAACTGATGGGAGGACGCTGTGTGTCCTGTGAACTCTATCGTTAAAATGGTGAACAGCAAGACCGGCAACAAGTCAGGCAGGCAGGGTAGTGAACTATCTTCATGGGGTGCATGGTGGAGGCAGTGGGCACCTCGAGGGGTGGTGCTGTGTGGCCACCGAGTGGTCAGACTTATTCGTAAATACCCAGTACACACTCGTTTGGATAGGCTATCCAGGTGACAGTGTGCGATACTTGTGAGGTGCTGGGTACAGGAAGGGGAAGTACCCGTGTGACGCGCTGTGGTAACTGGAGGAGGGGATGACAAACAGAAGGAATGAAGAAGAAATTACACTATGGCTGAGTATTGATCGCTGCTCAGGAAAGGGGAGGAGTGCGCTCCTTAAATCACAAATTCTGTGGGGAGGAAGGAACAAATCAGGCATGATGGTCGGGACATCAATAGTAGATGTTAACCGACAGAGAAACATCGCGCGTCACCTTACTTGGTCAAGTCGCAGCACCCGTATTCCACCTACTGAGGGCTCCCGGATCCCGGATGGTGGTGTGTCCAAGGCGAAGGGGGAATAAATAGTGGTGGGGACCATGGATTACGTGCTGGATGAACGGTAGGCGCTGGTATGGCAAGGAGGTCTGCGCATGTGTCAGGCAGGGCTGTGAGTTGTGCGCGCATGCGTGGGGCGCGAGAAAGCGTAGAGGTCGCTACTCCAGCGCGCATGCGCAGAGGCGCTCGGGAGCTGCACAGGGGAGCTCGACCAGGAGTAGCTGAACAGGGGCGGGCATGTGGGCACTGGATGCCAAAGAACTAAAGAAAGCCTTACGTGAGGTAGGCGTAAGGTGGACCAAATCATTAAAGAGTACTGATGTCGTGCTGGCATCTGGCAAAGACCGGGTGGGCAATCTCACAAAGGAAAGAGAGGTGGGGGCTGCTGGGTATGCCAGGGGAGTGGGAGAACGCAGTGCTGGCATAAGTGGCAACAGGAGGACAAGTCAAGGGAGTTAGGTTCTCCTGAGGCTGTTCCATGGGATATTGTCGTTAAGTCCAGTGGTGTGACTGGACAGACGATATATCCATCTTTGCTCCTGTTCCAAAAGGCGACTCTGGATATTAGGAAGATTGTGGTCTAGGGCCTCTAGAACAACCCATCTCATGTCATTGGTCGTGTGGCCTTTTTCTAAGAAATGGGTAGTCATTTTAGTGGTGTTTTTCTTGCATCGTATTGTACTGCGATGTTCACAGATCCTCGTTTTTATTTTGCGGGTGGTCATGCCTATGTAGGTGAGGTTGCAAGGGCAAGTGATCCGGTACACAACATTTTCCGAGTTGCAGTTCGTATGTTTGCGGAGTTCCCAAGTTTTTCTGGGTTCAAGATTCAGTTGTTTGGTCGTCTCAGTAATGTGGCAGACGCTGCAATTGCCGCATGGGAAATGCCCTGTGACGTTGGGGAGACCTCATGCGTTGAGGACCGTGTTGGTGGGTTTGGAAAAGCAGATCGGTCTGGTGGATACGATGGTGTCCTTGATGGTGCGAGCTCTTTTGTTGGCTAGGAGGGGAGGTTCCCAGTTGAGTTTTCCTGTATTCAGGATTCTCCAGTTTTTTTTAATGATTTGGGCAACTTTGTTGGTCACTGTGTTGAAGGTAGTCACACATGTGAGTGGCGGACTGGTAGGTGCCTTAATGTAGTTCTCCAGTAGGCCCTCGCGATTTTGGTTTCTGGCCCTCTTGTTAGCAGTCTTGGTTATTTTGTGAGGATAACCACGTTGGTGCAGCTTGTGGCAAAGGTCAGTTGCCTGTGCCTTGTAATCCTTGCTGTCACTGCAATTCCTACGGAGGCGAAGAAATTGGCCATATGGAAGGTTCTCACGGAGGGCTCGGGGATGGAAACTGGAAAAGTGTAGTAGGGAATTACGAGCTGTAGGTTTGAAGTGAGTCTTGCTCACAAGACCTCCTGATTCTGCTTTTATGTCCAGGTCTAGGAAGGTGGTCCGATGCCTGTCTGAGCTGTGTGTGAACCTAAGGTTAGGGTCGCATGTGTTGATCCAGTCACAAAAAGAAGCCAAAGATACTTCTGATCCCTCCCAGATCAGGAGGATATCATCAATGTATCGCTTGTAGAATTTGATTTGAGGAATGCGTGATGAGTTGTTGTTGAGGAGGTGTTTGGTCTCAAAGTGGAAGACATACAGGCCCGCTACACTTGGGGCAAAAACGCTGCCCATTGAAGTGCCGTACTTCTGGAGATATAGCTTGCCTTCATATTCAAAGTAGTTCTCTTTGAGCGCTAGTGTTGCGCATTTGAGTACAAAGGAAGGAGGGGTGCGGTATTGCCAGTCGGTGTTGTCGAGAGCCTGTTCTAATACTTTGAGGGTGTCGTCTTGAGGGAGGCTAGTGTAGAAGCTCTCTACATCAAGTGACACCAAGAAGGAAGTGTTGGGGTCGTAGCGTATGTCCGCTAGAAGACCTAAAAGGTCTTTGGTATCTTTGAGATATGTGCTGGTAGATTGAACCAATGGTTGCAAGAAATGGTCACAAAAGCGTGAAAGGGGTTCTAATAGAGACCCGATGCCGGAGACAATAGGGCGTCCCAGGGGAGGGGTTTTGTTCTTATGGATCTTAGGATCAGTGTAAAAATATGGTATTCTGCCTTGTGTGGTCGTGAGAAATTTGGCCTCGTTCTTGGATATCTGGCCAGAGTCTTCCGCCTCATCCACTAAGGATTGTATGCGAGTCCTCAGCTTTTGTGACCATTTCTTGCAACCATTGGTTCAATCTACCAGCACATATCTCAAAGATACCAAAGACCTTTTAGGTCTTCTAGCGGACATACGCTACGACCCCAACACTTCCTTCTTGGTGTCACTTGATGTAGAGAGCTTGTACACTAGCCTCCCTCAAGACGACACCCTCAAAGTATTAGAACAGGCTCTCAACAACACCGACTGGCAATACCGCACCCCTCCTTCCTTTGTACTCAAATGCGCAACACTAGCGCTCAAAGAGAACTACTTTGAATATGAAGGCAAGCTATATCTCCAGAAGTACGGCACTTCAATGGGCAGCGTTTTTGCCCCAAGCGTAGCGGGCCTGTATGTCTTCCACTTTGAGACCAAACACCTCCTCAACAACAACTCATCACGCATTCCTCAAATCAAATTCTACAAGCGATACATTGATGATATCCTCCTGATCTGGGAGGGATCAGAAGTATCTTTGGCTTCTTTTTGTGACTGGATCAACACGGGCGACCCTAACCTTAGGTTCACACACAGCTCAGACAGGCATCGGACCACCTTCCTAGACCTGGACATAAAAGCAGAATCAGGAGGTCTTGTGAGCAAGACTCACTTCAAACCTACAGCTCGTAATTCCCTACTACACTTTTCCAGTTTTCATCCCCGAGCCCTCCGTGAGAACCTTCCATATGGCCAATTTCTTCGCCTCCGTAGGAATTGCAGTGACAGCAAGGATTACAAGGCACAGGCAACTGACCTTTGCCACAAGCTGCACCAACGTGGTTATCCTCACAAAATAACCAAGACTGCTAACAAGAGGGCCAGAAACCAAAATCGCGAGGGCCTACTGGAGAACTACATTAAGGCACCTACCAGTCCGCCACTCACATGTGTGACTACCTTCAACACAGTGACCAACAAAGTTGCCCAAATCATTCAAAAAAACTGGAGAATCCTGAATACAGGAAAACTCAACTGGGAACCTCCCCTCCTAGCCAACAAAAGAGCTCGCACCATCAAGGACACCATCGTATCCACCAGACCGATCTGCTTTTCCAAACCCACCAACACGAACCTCAACGCATTGGGTCTCCCCAACATAACATGGCATTTCCCATGCGGCAATTGCAGCGTCTGCCACATTACTGAGACGACCAAACAACTGAATCTTGAACCCGGAAAAACTTGGGAACTCCGCAAACATACGAACTGCAACTCGGAAAATGTTGTGTACCGGATCACTTGCCCTTGCAACCTCACCTACATAGGCATGACCACCCGCAAAATAAAAACGAGGATCTGTGAACATCGCAGTACAATACGATGCAAGAAAAACACCACTAAAATGACTACCCATTTCTTAGAAAAAGGCCACACGACCAATGACATGAGATGGGTTGTTCTAGAGGCCCTGGACCACAATCTTCCTAATATCCAGAGTCGCCTTTTGGAACAGGAGCAAAGATGGATATATCGTCTGTCCAGTCACACCACTGGACTTAACGACAATATCCCATGGAACAGCCTCAGGAGAACCTAACTCCCTTGACTTGTCCTCCTGTTGCCACTTATGCCAGCACTGCGTTCTCCCACTCCCCTGGCATACCCAGCAGCCCCCACCTCTCTTTCCTTTGTGAGATTGCCCACCCGGTCTTTGCCAGATGCCAGCACGACATCAGTACTCTTTAATGATTTGGTCCACCTTACGCCTACCTCACGTAAGGCTTTCTTTAGTTCTTTGGCATCCAGTGCCCACATGCCCGCCCCTGTTCAGCTACTCTTGCTCGAGCTCCCCTGTGCAGCTCCCGAGCGCCTCTGCGCATGCGCACTGGAGTAGCGACCTCTACGCTTTCTCGCGCCCCACGCATGCACGCACAACTCACAGCCCTGCCTGACACATGCGCAGACCTCCTTGCCATACCAGCGCCTACCGTTCATCCAGCACGTAATCCATGGCCCCCACCACTATTTATTCCCCCTCCGCCTTGGACACACCACCATCCGGGATCCGGGAGCCCTCAGTAGGTGGAATACGGGTGCTGCGACTTGACCAAGTAAGGTGGCGCGCGCTGTTTCTCTGTCGGTTAACATCTACTATTGATGTCCCGACCATCATGCCTGATTTGTTCTTTCCTCCCCACAGAATTTGTGATTTAAGGAGCGCACTCCTCCCCTTTCCTGAGCAGCGATCAATACTCAGCCATAGTGTAATTTCTTCTTCATTCCTTCTGTTTGTCATCCCCTCCTCCAGTTACCACAGAGCGTCACACAGGGGTACTTCCCCTTCCTGTACCCTGCACCTCACAAGTATCGCACACTGTCACCTGGATAGCCTATCCAAACGAGTGTGTACTGGGTATTTACGAATAAGTCTGACCACTCGGTGGCCACACAGCACCACCCCTCGAGGTGCCCACTGCCTCCACCAGGCACCCCATGAAGATAGTTCACTACCCTGCCTGCCTGTCTTGTTGCCGGTCTTGCTGTTCACCATTTTAACGATAGAGTTCACAGGACACACAGCGTCCTCCCATCAGTTATTATTGATCAGTGAGATACTATAGCAGCATGCCACACAAGTATAGTATGCGTGTGGCCACGGGCACAACTGTCTGCAAGTGTTGGATACATCATAGCACGAAAGATTGCATTTTATAGTTGCGGCGATACTCAGTACAAAATGCCACTGCTTTATTTGTCTTTGTGCTATGTTCTTTTCTCCCACAGGTTTTTTCGCTGCGGTGTCCGCCAGTGTGCAGACACCATTTCCACACACCTTAGCGAGTGTGTAGGTAACTAATACCTTTTTATTTTTTCACTAATCACGTGGCATTCCTCACTTTGCCACTCACTTTACACACTGGTCCTGACGAAAGCCCCTGACACTCCTAAGTGGGCTGAAACATGTAGACCTACCACACATACAACTATTAGAAACTAATCTCTTTCGTAGTTGCACCACATAGTTTAATTTTAATATATCCTGGGCCGCCAATAATAAATTTACCTCGGCAAGGACTCTCAGAGATATTTTTAATCCTTCACTACATCACACTTCTGCACCACACCAGCTCCGCTGTAGCCAGGCGTCGCAGCACAACCGGGAGGCACTCGGCCACCCGGTTGGGGCCCCTATGATGAAGCATGACACCAACCAGGTTGGTGTGTGAGGGGCCTTTTAACTAACATAGTGGGTTCCCTATCACTGCTTCTCAGTGATTGTACCAACACCTTCGGGTTCGTCCAACTTTGATAAAATTGGCTTTATTATATATACATGAAATATATATGCATTGATTCTTTGTGATTTGTTGTTTAATCTTCATAAAATATTTTTAATTATTTTAATAAACAGATGTATATAATTCCTACTACTGACGTATTTTTGGTATGCTAGTTTTGCATTGACGATTAGACTCCCTTTTGTATGTCAGGTCCTGCATTGAGCAGTCTGCCCGATGATTGTGATTGGTGTTCACTATTAGGTAGACCAAAGGATGACTTGTTTTTTTACTTGTAAATAGAACCCTATTCCTTTGGTTGACAAGGGATCCCTCTCTTTGCTTTCTGAGCTAGTGGGAGAGATCCACGCTTTGGAACTCAAGTACTTCTTGAACTGTAGTATTTCCACGCTGGCAAGCAGTTGGAACAAACTCACTGACTTCGATGAGGCAGCGCAAAGAGCAATCCATTAAATAGGAAAGGACGCCCACACTTAATGATATGGTGAGGTTGATAGAGTGGACGCTGGCCAACCTGCTGCATAAACCGTGGGCAAGTGATTATATTGTTGAATTACAGGATGATAGCCACTGTGAGCATTTTGGTGTGGATAACACACAGAAAGAAATGACCAGATTCTATTCCATACTCTATGTGACTAGAAAGTCTGAGACTCCCCCTGACCTTGCATCTTACTTTAACTCTGTGCAACTGCTTTGGATTTTAAAGGGCCATCATCCATTCCCTTATGAGCCTTTTACGGTGGAGGAGGTGTTCAGGTCATAAGTGCAATGCCTGGAGACAAGGCACCTGGCTTCGATGGTCTTACCACTGCTTTTTATAAAGGGGCACATGCATCAAAGTAAGCAATTGCGATTCCTTAACAGCGATTTTTAAGGAATCCCTATTAAGGACTCGTAATTCCTTATGCATGTAGGAATCGCTAAATAAATTGCGATTCTTGCACATTCCCTATTAGCGAATCGCAAATTGCAATTCGCTATTAAGGATTGCCTTTCCATTCATTCCTATGTGTCTAAAGGCCCATAGGAATGAATGGGAACCCATTCGCAATTTGCAATTACCAAATAGGTAATCACAAATTGCTCATGCAATTTAATGGGTGCTAGGGGGCCAAAAGGCCACCCTGATGCACCCCCAAAATTGGCTTGTGAGCACATGTGGCGCACACATATGCGCTAAGGGCATGTGTGTGCACCACATGGCACTTTGAAAAATGCACTTTTGTGTATTTTTCAAAGTTTTTGCAAATTATCATCAACTTGCAGTTGATGGTAATTAGCGTTTCCTAAATGCAAAGTCGCAGTTAGGCAAGGCTTGTTGCATCCCATATAGGGAATCTCAATTTGCGATTCCCTCTTAGCATTTGCAATTTAAGTAATCACAATTAATTGTGATTACCATTTTGCGAATGCAATGCCTTTGATGCATCTGAAAAGGCATTTTACTGGTCGCAAAAATTGGCGGGGAGGCAGCCTCGGATTGCATGGGAGATTTTAACACTTCCTTTTGAGCTGGAGGGTCTTGGGGCACCAGATATGGATTTATATTATAATTGTGCCCAGGCACAGTTCACACACTATTGGCTATATCCTACATCATTTCAGGTTCACAGTGCACCTGAAGATAATCATGCTGCAGCGTGTCCCCTCCAGATGGCATTATATCTGACCCCCAGGTGCCGAAGGGCATTTGTTGACACCATTGGTTGCACTGTGAGAGTGTGGAGCGAGCTGAGGTGGCAAGACCTGTTGGGAAGCCTTTTCTCCCCTTTGGTTTATTAACATTGATGCCATATAACTAAGTGGCACCTTCATTACAACACAGCAGGCCCTGCAGGGTCCTGATGTTACACTGTTGGATATGTTTACATACTATCAGCTGTGAGCTGCTGTTCAAGTGCTTCATGACTCCTTTACTGATGCCCCACCCACATTTCAGTGCTTTAGGCTTTCTTTAAGTGCCCTTCCTTGCGCAGGTTGATCACTAGGCTTTACGCTAGTATCCAGGACACAACACCGGTCTGGGTCCCTGGTGCCTGGCAGGTGTGGTCTGATGGCCTTGAGAACCCCATTACTGAAGACCAATTGAAGCATTGTTGTACTCAGTCTCAAGCGCTTTCACCCAATTACAGGCTGTGGTTAGAACATTTCAAGTACTCCAAAGACTTTATTTGCGGCACTCTGGAGCAAGTTCAGAGGATGGTCTTATTGACGAGACCACCACCCATGTTTCAGGTGCTCGAGTCTTTCCTTAAGTGCCCTTCCCCGCTCTGGTTGATCACTAGACTTTATATTGGTATGCAGGTTATGGTGCTGGTCTGTGTTCCTGGTGCCTGCAGGCATGGTATGATGCTCTTGAGACCCCATGCAGTCCAATGGAAGTATTGTTGCACCCAGTCTCAAGCGCTTTCGCCCAGTTACAGGCTGCAGTTAGAGCATTCGAAGTACCTCCAAATACTTTACAGCACTCCTGAGGTTCCTCCTGAGGTGCTTAAGCTGACAGCACTTTTACTTTTGCTTGTTAGGTATAAGGTGATTCTACATTTGGGCCGGTGCCCGGCGCCACAGAGGTGTGGGGGGCTTCGGGATGCTGCCTTCTGGGAGATGATGCCTTCAATGGCCCGTCCTGAAGACATTTGTTCACCTTTTCTGTGTGCACAGGTTGAGGAGGATATGTCTGCTGCAAATCCTTGCATTGAGGTGGCTGATTAAAAGTCAGTCTGCACTGTTGCATGTAGGGATTTTTTGGTGGGTATTAGCATTTGTCATCTGGTGAGCCTACTGACTTGTCTCTCCACAGGTTTCAAGGTCTTCAGTTTGGTTGGCCTGCACCTGTGCGTTCAGTGCTGAGTAGCAAATTATTTCCCCTCTATTTCCTTCTCCCCTCTGTTGTACTGCAGTGAAGTGCAACATTTGCTCCGTAAATTGTTGAAACTTGTATATTGAGTACGCCATTCTGTACAGACCTGTATGCTATCTTGTATTTGCTCTTATGCAGCACTTTATTGTTCTGTCTAAACTTTCAATAAAACAAATTAAATTTTTTTGAGTGAAGACTAAAAATATATATATATATATGTACCTGGGGCACACGTTGACACTTGTCTGTCTGATACTCATATTTCTGGAAGGCCTAAACAATTGTCCATTTATGTCAAGCTGAAGGCTGTGTCGCAGAGAAGGAAAGTGGAGTATTGTGTAGTGATGCTGGTTAAGATTCACTATGTAATACTCTCACAATACCCCAAATAGGGGGCATATTATCAAGCACGGCGTTCAAATTATCACCGCTTTAGCGTCAGAAAACTGCTGCTAAAGCGGCAATAATGGGCTTGATAATATGCACTTGAGAATTCCAATAGAAGCCCAGGTTCATACCAGAACATTCACACCATTCACACCATTCACACCAGAACATTCACACAGGTTCACACAAGCCCATTATCGCCGCTTTAGCTGCAGTTTTCTGCCACTAAAGCGGCAATAATTTTAACGCCGTTTCTTGATAATATGCCCCTAGGTTCCTTGGATTCATGACAATAAATATTTAGGTCAGTTCTGGTAGTGTGGCAAAGAGCAGTCAGAATTTGCTAGAGGCACATGTTTTAAGCATTTCAGAGTACCAACATGGACGAAAAGTAATTGACACGAATCAAAAGAAATCCAGCACTCATTTATAAAAATAAAGCAGATTTTTATATACATTTACACATAAAATTAAGTCGATCGGATAAGTATAAATGAAGTTATGAATTTGTGAAGCAAAAATATATCAGTGCAGATCAATACCGCAAAATTTTAGCATTAGTATGAATGGCAAAAAGCACTAGTGACAATCTGTCATGTGCAGGTCGATTTGTGTGGAACCCACTGGGGATTAAGGTGATGCAGGTCCCAGGACAAATTTATGACAGTCAGTTTGATTTTACCTGGCTGTTGAGGCCCGCGTGCAAAGTTGTCCTGGCTGTCCTTAGTGCTAAAGCAGGAGCAGTGGAGGAGCTGGTTTTACTGCTTAGGCAGTGCTGGAGGGGAAAACGAGCGCAAAAAGCCGACAATAGGGCCACTGCTGTGGTCTCTGAAGGTGCTGCGGAGTTTGCTCATGTTGTAGAGTCGAGTAAAGGGGGAGGTTGCTGGACTGGCCACAACAAGCCTTGGAAGCGGTAAGGTCAGCAAGATGTTATTTTGATGTCCAGAGATCAGGGGAAAAACGGTAGCCGCCTGAAACTTGCTGGAGGTCAGGTCTTCATTTCCCACTATGTACTGGACCACCGCCATCTGAAACTTACTGGAGGTTAGGACTACACTTCGCACAATGAGTCTTTGGTTCTGGTCCATTGTTTTTACACAGCGGACTGCAAGGTACTAGTGCCACTAGTCCAAGGGAGTCTGGAGTTGCCTTTGGCTGTCAAAGGGGTCTCACCATCTGGGGGGAACTGTTCTTTGGTCCGGGACGAGTCACAGTCATGTAGTATCAGAATGGTTGCCACAGGTGCAAAGTATCAGGTCTTTGTTTTGTGCAGGTCCTGTTTAGCAGACTCAGGTCTCTTCTGTGTCCACTGTTGCAATTTGAATCAGAACTGAGGTTCTAGTGCCAGTGGTGCCCCTTAGAAACTAGATTTAGGGGGGTTAGGTCTGTGGGTGCAAGTAGTCAATGGGCTACTTGCTTCAGCGGCTAATCCGCCCCTGAGGTGACCACATCCGTTGGTGTGTGTCAACTTTTGTACCCAAAACCCTCTATTCTGCCACTTTTAAAAATGGCACCTCACTAGCCATCCTGTTAGGGAGGGAGGTGTCACCTCCTTCCCAACCAGGCCATTGTTTCTGACTCCTGGGAGAATTTGCACCTCCTGGCAGGGGGTCTGAGTCGTGTCTTGGCAGCAGCATCTGCAGACTTCCAGGCAGGCCACAGTAAAGGCTGGGGCAACCAGGTGAGTAACCTCTAAAGCAGCCACCTTTGTGCATGCCACATTGACTCTGACACAAGAATCGTGTTGGAGGTGATGAGGCAAGTTGTTTAACACCAAACATGACATATTTTCATGGCTCCATAATGGAACTGGCAACCGTGAGGTTGCCCCTGTGCCAGCCCATGTTTTCCTAAGGAGCCCTGAGCACTTATATTACTCCTTAATAGAAAAGGCTATTATAGGGACATATAAGCCTGCACTTATATGTACTCATCTTTCATATAATGTACCGTGCCTCCTGACCTCTGGAACCCTTCCTTAGGGGTGACTGGCATATATTAAAAAGAGTGCTTTGACCTTGACACACATGGTGAGGGCAAAGTCGGGCTTGAGCAATTTGCAATGCTCCTACAGTCTGTAATGGCTGCATGGCTGTCAACTGTTTACTTGGGTCTGTTAGGTTGGCACAAACAATGCTTCAAGCCCTGTGACCCCTTTGATTTCCATGCCCTGGGTACCACTGGTACCATGTACCATGGGCTTATAAGGGGGTAAAAGTCCTTGCCAATTGGAGTTACTAACTCACATGTATCAGTTTTCGGGAGAGAGCACTGGCACTGGGGCCTGAGTAGCAGGTCGCAGTGCACCTTCAGAGTCATAACCATCAGCAATGGAGCAAAAAGTGCGAGGGGTTAACATACAAAATGGGCCCATTCTTACAAGTGGTAATCTCCCAAAGCAAATTACAATACTGTGGTATTTTCAGTTCATCTGCTGTCCTGACCTGGCACCTCACCCCAATGGTAATTGTGGTGTTGAGAGATCTATGAACCAAAATAAAGAACATTCCTAATTATATTACAGCCAGGAGCTACATTGAAAACTGCAAGTCATTCCAAAATAAACAATTTCCTTTTGTTCATGCCCTGTCTGGTGCTTTCTCAATGCTGATTTCTCCACACAGGTCCATGGTGGTTTTTTTCAGGTTTGTGCTTCAATTTTTTCCAAAGAATTTCTCTGGTAGCATCCCATGGATTGCGCTTGCCCTCCCTCTGATTCCTAAAACCTGATGGTTTTCTATGCTCTTTTCCAATGTGCTCTGAGTGCTCAACGTTCTAGCCCACTGGGCAGGCCACCAACGACTTTTGATTGTATACTAGCTCCATTTTCCCAGTCAATGTATCCTCATTACTTATTTTAGGGCCCTTTTCTTGGCCCACTTTGTTTGGTTACAGAGCACAGACTAACCAGCGCCCCCGTCTTGTCTGAGACGCTCTCTTTAATGTCAGCTTCCACTTTTCATGTAGACCAAAGTTTTCAGGTCCCACCAGAAGTGGTGGTGTCTATTGTAAACAGTTCTCTCTCTGTTTTGTTTCATTGTTGTTTTCGCCCCTCATATGTCTTCCAAATGGGATGCTTCAAACACATAGACATTATTGTTTTCCTTTTTCTGCTCTCAAAATGGTAGAACTTTTACTGAAAGCATTGTTCTTTCCAGTGTTGTGGGGCCAGCATCTGTGTCCTATACTCTGCTACATTGATGACGTTGTCCATATCTTTCTCATAGTAGTTTACAACAGAAATGGAATACATGTACCGAGTTTTGTTTGCACGAAAAGCTGACAGTCAACATAGTTAAAATAAACAACAAATCAGTAGTATTTCAGACTGTTCAATGTAGTTTAAGTAGATCTATTTTAACCTTCACTTTACATGATATCATAATATATAATTATGATTGTGAATCTCTATAAGGAACCATAGCCCTAGTGCACATTTTGAGCAATTCCCCACAAGAACTGTTTGACTTTTTGGAGGTTAGGTGGATTTTTACTCAAAACATTTTATTCTTCAGAATTTGGACTGCTCTCGTGATTGTCGTTCACACCCAGGCGCCTTTCAGGAACTTCTATTGCGATGTCCATATTTTCCATCTTCTCTTTGACTCTCCTTGGTTCCTCTGCGCTTTGTACTAAAAAACATAATGTTTCTTTATGTGTGACATTGTTAAAAGAAGTGCCTAAAACAAGTGTAAAATCTTACGTTATTATATTAAAAACTCAAATCAAAACCAAATCAAGCTCAATCAAAATCAAATTGATATATAGCATTGTAATTAATACATTAGTTTGCTGTCCACAAGAGAAAACACCAAGAAAAATCTTCAGATTCCTATCAGAAAAATACAATGGGGCATATTTACAAGCCCCTTGCGCCACTTTTGCGTCATTTTTAACATAGGGAAAATTACGCAAAAGTGTCGCAAGGGGCTTGTAAATCTGCCCCAATATTTTTTGCAAACGCTCACAAGATTATATGTTATAAAAGCCCTCATAACCCAAGAGATTGTAAATAAGAGCAGGTGCTTCGTCAGTACTTTTCTTTTTTTAATACATTTCTGAGTGACCCAGGGCCCGATTCACAAAATTAACTTAAGACAAAATCCAAAACTTACTACTTTTGGTATTCACAGAATGCACTTACTACTTTTGGTATTCACAGAATGGATTTACGACTACTAACTTTACATCCGCACTCGGGCCGGAGCTTCCGGCCCGGAGGTGGGGATTCCGGCCAGTGGCGGAGATTTAGCCATGGCCAAAATCTCCACCTCCGGGACGGAAGCTCCGCGGACGTAAAGATAGTAGTCGTAAATCTATTCTGTGAATACCAAAAGTAGTAAGTGCATTCTGTGAATATCAAAACTAGTAAGTGCATTCTGTGAACACCAAAAGTAGGAAGTTTAGGATTTTTTCTTAAGTTAATTCTGTGAACCTAATACCATCCTAAGCTATGTCAAATTGGTTACATTAAAAAAAACACTAACGTTCATGTAGAATATTACGTGCCATGTTACTTACCATTACTGTCAGCAATGGATATGTATTTTCCAAATAGCATATTGCAGAATTGCATTCTCCTCACAAAAAAATAACTTAAATCATGGAATAATAATAATGTTGCAGTTTGACAGGACTTTAAGCACTGTAATGCGATTGGCAACAATTCAGTTTTCACAGTTATGGGTGAATGCATGACAGCTTTCGGCTCTACACTATTTACACAGAACAAGGTGAACATTTGCACATATTTTACTACGCCTGTTAAGCCTTCAAGTTCCCCTTAACAGGTTTGGGAGCAAATGAGGAGTGAAATGTAATTATGCGTGACCGGAAAACATCACTGCTTCCCTACTGCATTCATTTGAGCGCAGAGATGTAATTGAAAATATCCATACTTTCAGATGGCCTGAGTAGAGGATATGCAGCCTTTGGCTCACATGAGATCCTTCGATAAATGGTGTATTTGAAAACGGGAGTGACTGTTCATTAGGCGGTTTGTTCCCACTTTCCTGCATAATGCATCATTGAATACAGGGTTAAAAAAGTTGATGTAGCAGAAGTGCCCTGTTAGTTATGTGTCTTAAAAGAGCTACTACTATATGCATGCAATGCATCAGACCTTTATAGGTGGAATGAGATATTACAAGGCCTAGGAAAAATAAGGTCATTTTTTGCACCAAATCTAGTAATTCCCATATAAATTATTCCTGCTGTCTATGGCAAATTTGGTCTTAGGTATAACATTTGGGATATTACAATGTTTAGATTGCAAGTCCCCCCATTTTCGTCCTGCATTTGTGTGTATATTTAACCTTGCGTACCTTTCACAAGCGTCTTTCTACCAACCCTGGGTGGTAAACTCCGCTCCGGTCCGCGGAGTTTTCCGCACTCCGCGTTACACAGAGTTCGTGCTCATCAACGTCAAGTTGGTGAGCACGATCGTGGAAAATCAACCTCCCGGTGAGATTTCTCAACGTGGGCAGTCTGATTTCTCATGATGATTGCACAGTGCAGACAAACACCCGGCACTGAAAATCACAGCGAACAGCATTTTATCTAACGCACTCTGCCACTCGCAGAGCTCGCATAGCACAGCAGAGGTTCTTTTGCACTTCGCGGAGTTCTGTGTAGCGGAACTCCGTCCAGGTTTACTATCTACAGTTCTGTCAGTATTGAAACAAATGTATTCTTTGCATACCAGAGGGCTAAATGACACACATTCATCAGCCATTTTGTGCTTTTTTGCATCACCTGCTTTGCCTGCTGCAAACTGTATTTACTATTCATTTTAGCAGCACAGTTCACAAAAGGAGAAATGGAGGGCACTTCTCCAAGTCACACACATGTTTTTGGGTAGAAATAGCAGCACAAATTTTTTTATACACAAAAATATGGCACTGTATCCTGAGAAGAGCTAAGCCCTCTCAAGGAGGCTTCTCTACTGTGGTTGAATATAATGTCTGTTGCATGTGCCAAAGAACTAGCGTTGCATACACTCATAGTCAGTTCCAACATCGTCAGGTAGATATGGTGTGATTGGAAAGAGACCACTTGCAGCATCTCAGGATTGAAACTGAGGCCCTGGGGGAAAGTCATATTTGATATTTCATAATTTTAGTTATTAACTGCATTATGTTTTACAAATGTTGTGATATGGCCAAATCAAAAGCTTCCTCAGAAGTCTTCTCCCACCCACATCTCTCAAGCAACAGGAAGCCAAGCAAAGTACTGGACTGGCAGATGTTGTGGAAGGTGGGTGGCAGACAAAATGCTACACCACACCAGGTACTGGGAGTAAAAAAAAACTTTGACAGGGACGGAGAGAGTCACTGAGGATGGCAGAATGGTTTATTTTTTAGAAAACGTTGGATAGGGAGAAAAGGGAAGGACTCTGCTGGACAGAAGGGCAAAGTGGCAGTACCTGAGGTAATGTTTATTATTCAATATGAGGAAAGTTTGGGGAGCAGTAGTGGTAAAGAGTTAAAAAAGGCATGACACTTTGGAGGAGAAATAATATTTGTAGGAAAAGAAATATTGGTAGGTAACAATGAGCGAGAAGAGGTACAGAAAGGGTCTAGCAACTAAACCACTGGATATGTGTTGAGGTTAGCATTACAAATCACTGCCCTATCTATTCCATTCTTTCAGGACAAAAAGCTTAATTATCAATCATTTTATAATTTGAATTAAAATTTAGAAGTGCCCCATTCTTTACCGGATGCCTCTGCCATTCAAATTGAGTCAGGAGTGTTGCAAATACACCACATATGCAAAGCGGCAGAGCTGATGTAGATGAAATACATTCAAAAAGAGTCAGTGGCATATGTACAAGCCCCTTTCCCCACAACAACATCACTTTGACGGACGTTGCGGTGGCGATAGGGGCTGCGCCTTATGTACAAGGCAGCGTTAAGCCCTTAACATGGCTTAACGCTGCCTTGTACATAAGGCCCTTTTTCACGGTATGGTTAGCGTGAAAGGGGCGTGCAGTGGGTGTTGTGGTGGGCATTCATCCGCAACACCCATTTGATGCTGCCCCCTATGTACAAGGGTGGCGTACATAGGAGGCAGCGCCAAATTAGGACCACGAAAAACCTGGTCGTAAGTTGGCGAAACAAGGAGAAATGCATTATTTCTCCTCGTTTTTGCTTTTTCACACAAGGCAGCACACATGGAAACAGCAAAGTGCCATGTTTTGTTTATGTACAGGAAGGTATCCCTTCCTGTACATAAACAGACATTTAAAAAAAATATAATTCTGTCACTTTCATGTGTCCTGCATGAAGCAGCACACATGAAAGAGACAGAATTAGAGAAACATCCTTGGGTGCCTGCGTTGGCGCTAAGTTGTTTAGCTTAGCGCCATCGCAGGGTGAAACGCAAGCCTGCCCCACATCCTTGTAAATATGGTGCAGCCTTGCGTTTCAGAACTGGCAGAGCGTGTCGTTAAGCCAAGGAGGTTAACGACACGCTCCGCCACTTCCTAGTAGATATCCCCCCCAGTGTCGATGCCATTTGGGTTGCAATAGAGCTGTTCAGGAGCCACAGCTTATGGACACTTTGTGGTGGGGACGGGGGGTATGGGGGTGGAGGGCATTTCAGTCAAGAACCATATTTCCTATTCCTCTGCTTCTAGCAGAATTCTAGGGGGCGGGGGTGCAATCAGCAGAAGTATGTTTCTCGTTTGTGCTTTTCTTTTTCTAAAATATTCCCCTAACTCCTGCCATGCCGGGGCCTCAGAACGGGCAGGTCTAATTAGAATATGACTGGTATCTACAGCCCTATTACTAATGCCAGACTGAGGGTTGTCGATTAATGCTCATGCCTATTTGGAGTGTATGGCATGTACAACAGATCATAATTGCTGCTTGGTGCTATTGTAGATTGAGACCAAGCTGATTGTTTCCCTCCATAGCCATAGGATGTATCTTCTACTCATGGAGTATTTAAGAAATAGTCAGAAGACCCAAAATTTCCAAAAGTAGTTTAAAATAACTTGTGGCTAATGTGTATGTCTATAGTTTTTAAAGCTAGAAGGTCAAAACGGTTCATTCATGACCATTAATTTTTTTTAATTGTACATAGACAGCTCTTTCACTCTGATCCATGTTTCCCAATCTTCAAAATGAATACCTATTTCTAACTGTTTTTTGTCTTGAAATATTTTGGGTCGCTGTCATTTTATGGATAGAGTACCACCCATTTACATCCATTGGCAAACTTTTTCCACACCATCCTATAAATTACCACTTATACCTACCACCCCTAACCAAACCTAAATCTAACCCAAAGAACCCTTAATCTAAACAGACACACACACAAACTCTAATGTAACAGTATTGTACATCAGCACATTACACACAGGAAGAACGCATGCTGTGAGAAGGGAAAATGGGTACCTCTCGCCACCCCCCCACACCATTAAACATCTGCAGAATAATGATTATTCAAAAGTGCCTGTCATATAGAGTGGCGTTTATGAGATGGTAATAATATGTATGAGAAAGTGTTTTTGTATGAACACGCTGGGCAGACTTGTAGACGTACAGCGGATGAACGGTCATGGGTTTCCTTGCTGAAGTAAACTTCTGCCAACTTGGATATTTTGAACTATTTTGCCTTTATTGAATGAAGCTTATATTAGTGCCCAAAAAGCTAAGCATATTCACAGGTCCCTAGAACCACATGCCATAAGCATTTAGATAGTGAAAAATATATCAAACACATTAGTGGGATATACCAAACTATTATACCAGGCCTCAAAATCTAACACACCCAGTGCAATATCAGCAAATCTGAATAAAAACTAGGCAAATGGATATATACAGGGAGGTACATGCCAAGACTTGTACCACCTGAGTACAGTACACACATTCCCAATGCCCTTAGTGTCTTGTTGTGGCATAATATTCACATGGGCCTGCAGTGGGCACACTTCCTAGTTTCCCAGGTACTCCAGCAGCAAACTAAAACATTAAATAAATCCAAAGAAAGAGGAAAAATGTTGAGGAAGGCTCTTTCACCTCCTTTGATTATCAGCCAATCCGACAAATCTTCAATGAAGTCTCAACTTATTTTCCTTTTTCTAATTAATTCAAAGGAATATGTCAACACAATTTGAATTAAAAGTTGCTTTTCAAATACATCAATCTATCAATCAAAGAGTTTTTATAACACGTGACTTGTCACCCCAGGGTATCTCCTAGGGGTGGGCGGAATTTGCGTAATTGCGTTACGCAAATCTCCGCGAAACGGTAAAAAAATCTCCGCGAACACGCAGAAATTCCGCGAACACGCGGAATTGCTTGTTCGCGATGCTTTTTTCCTGTTCACAATCGCTGTTTGCATGCTCGGGGAGAAATATCTCGCGAACATGCATTTTGAGAACTCGAACAAGCAAAAAATTTCGCCAAGTCGCGGAAAGCAGAATTTTGGGCAATTTCGCGTTCTCCGCGGAACGCAAAATTACCCAAATTCCGCAATTTCCGCGAGCGGAACGGAATTTACCGCCCAGGCCTAGTCTCCAGGCACTAGATCCTAACGTCCTTGGTCGAAGAGCCATGTCTAGAGCTTCTTTCTGAATTCTTCAAGTGAAGGACAGGTGCGTAGGTGAAGGGGGACGTTGTTCCAGGACTTGGCGGCAAGGTAGGAGAAGGAACAACCTTTGCAGCAGTTCTGGCAAATGCAGGGAGTGTGGACCAGGGCGAGGGAGGTGGGCAGAGTTCCCTGGTGAGTCAATGAAACGTTAGGCGGTGGAGCATGTAGGTGGGCGCGGAGTCATGGAGGGTCTTGTAGGTGTGTCAGAAGCTTCAAGAGGCATCTCTTCTGTACGGGGAGCCAGTGGAGGGCACTGAGGTGAAGGGCAGTGCTTGATCTCCTGAAGAGCTTAAGGACGAGTCTTGCTGTGGTGTTCAATATGGTCTGGAGACAGCTGAGTAGCTCTTTGGTGGTTCTGCCTTAGCGTGTGTTGCCGTAGTCACGGTAGCTGGAGATAATGACTTGGATGACTGTTTTCCTGGTGGAGATGGGAATTCAGCAGATGATCTTGCAGAGCATTCGGAGTGTGTGGAAGCAGGAGGTGTAGACGGCGTTGACTTGGTTCATTATGGTTAGTTGGCTGTCCAGGATGATGCTGAGGTTGCGTGCGTGGTTGTAGGAAGCAGGAGCGGCATCGAGTGTGGTGGGCCACTAGGAGTCGTCTCAGGGGGAGGCGTTGTTTCCAAAGATGAGTACCTCCGTTTTCTCCGAGTTGAGCTTTGGGCAATTGGACTTCATCCAGATGGCGATGTCGGACAAGGTGTTCTGGTAGTTGGCCTTGGTGATGTCGATGTCTTCTGTGAGGGAAAGGATGAGCTGGGAGTTTTCGGTATATGAGATGATGTAGAGTCCATGCGTGTAGGCAATGTTTTCCAGAGGTGTCATTTAAGTGTCGAAGGGGGTGGGGCTATGGGAGGAGCCCTGGAGGATGCGGCAGATGATGTTGTTGTGTTTGTAGGAAAAAGGTTGTATGTGGATCCTCTGCGTTTCGTCTGAAAGGAAGATGCGATTCAGTTGAGAGCGTTGCCTTGGATGCCCAGGTGGTGGAGTCTGGTGTTGAGGGTGTTATGGGAGACGGTGTCGAAGGCTGCTTAGAGGTTGAGGAGGATGAGGGCTGCTTTTTCCCCTAGGTCGAGGAGGTGTCTGATGTCGTCCGTAGCTGCAATCAGGGCAGCCTCGGTGCTGTGGTTGGCCCGAAAGCGTGATTGAAAAGCATAAAGAAGGTTGTTCTCTTCGATGTATTCTGTAATTTGGCGGTTGATGGCTTTCGGCTTCTTATGGTACTCAATGACCTTAATAAAAAACCTTCATACACGCGCGTAGATGGTATAGCAGTATATCTTGATTCTCCGCTGTTTACGTTGCGTTAGTGCATCATCATAGGGCTTTTGTTTTCTTGTATGCTAACCTCCACCCGGAGGTAACCACTGGATTCGTAGTAGTGTCCAGAGAAAATCTAGTGCTCAAAAATAGTGAGTTAAAATTCTTTGAATCATCTTTGAGGAGCAAATTTTTATTAAGAAAAAGTAAGGTGATTCAAGAAATTAAAAGAATCGGTGTGCATTCGTGGATCATGTTACTGGATCCTCTGCACAGCATTAAAAAATAGGTCAGGCAAAGGTCAATAGTACCTGTAGTCTAGAAAGCAGAAAACAAAAAGAAAACAAAATATATAGAAATACCTTATCCAATTTCTACATATATTTTACCCCATTATTAAGCCTCAATAGTATTCTGCTGAACTTTTTTCTAGAGTGTGCAATTTGCGTTCATATAAAAATGTGTTAAGTTGCAAAACTGCCAAAACGAAACGCCAGGAAAATATGGCTTCATTAATTTCACTGAAAACTTGTGGTCATTAGAAGGATCGAGTAGTGATTTTTTGGTACATTAAAACAGACACATTAAAAAAGACATGTTTGTAGTATCTAGAAAAAGTTCTAAGGATATTCAGTGCCATGATAGTTTTATTAATTTATAGGTATGGCAATTCAAATAGCGGGTTTACAGATTTATTAAGCATAGTAAGTCTCACGTCATTAGCCCGTTTGAAGTCGTTCATGCAATCTATTCAAAGGCGTTTCACTGTGCGTTGGACAAGTATTTAGTTACCTTTGCTTGAAAAGTTGTTTGTCTCCTCGGGGAACCAGAGAAAATGTCCCGGTTATTCTGTGACAAAGAGCTCAATGTTAATATAAAGATCTTACTGGAAAACGCGGTTGGAGGTTCCCCTCGTTCCTCTTTCCTTACCGGCATGTAGGTATTGCCTGCTTGTGCTTATTCTGCCCCCGGAAGTCAGAGGTTTGTATGGGAACGTCCATTTTCTATCTTCACCATAACAAAGATAGACGACAGACTACATAATCCTCTTCCTATCGATTATATGGAAGTGGTGTTCTTGTCATGAAATAACAAGTTTAAATTCTCGTACAGTGTTGTGCATTAATATAGTGCCTATAAAAAATATATGGTGACTTTAAGAATACCAATAAAATAATATATAAAATACATTAAGTATAAAAAAAGGGAGTTGTTCAAGTTTATTGTGCAATTAACTAGTGTTTTACTATAGTGAGTTTTCCTTTAATCACATGTTGTATATAGTTGGCATTTTCATTAGTGGTAAGTGAATTCAATGGAAGGGACCGGTGAGTAGATTAATTTTCAAATTAATTAAAAAAGGGGGCATCTTTATTTAAAAAGTCACTATGTTGACTTCTAATGATCCCTATTTTGGTTTGATTACCAAGGTTTAAGGCTTGCTCTTTGGACCTCAGGCACTTCAGGTATCTCACCCGGCCCTTAATATGTCCTCTTTTTTTACAAATTTATGAACTTTTGAACAGAAGCTTGATTTTTCAGTTTTCAGATGTCTAAAGAGGTCTTGGAAAATATCCTGATTCCATATGTTTAATATCTCATGTTCATTTTCAAAGCACAGATATGATCAATAAAGTTGATGCCAAGGTACATCGTCATTGAGTACCTGGATGTTCGTTTTCAATTGATCAACCCATCTTTGTTCTTTTTCAAATAAAATCCGCTCTACATTGTGTTTTTTTGTTAATAACATTTCAATGATTGTCCATTTTATTTCTTCTACTTTGTGTTTAAAGTCAATGAAAGGTTTACTCATTTTCGTGGTGACTTTCTTGGTCTTAATGTTACTCTTGTGTTCACCAATTCTCAATATGGCTTTGCAACAGGCCATACCAATATGAGTTCATCATATGTTTCCTTTAATTGAATATCATAATTTTACTTAATATCATAATTTTACAGTCAAGGTCTCATATCAACAATAGCCTTTGTTATTGATGTATGGGCACAGAAAAGATGTACATCTGGTTTTCCTCAACACAGACCCCTAATTCCTGTATTGTTCTGTAGGCTCCACTATCTTAATTTTCTTTTCTTTTATGCAGCTTTTTGTTACCCTTCTGATTAAGTCGTGTCTTCTAGTGTAAGATTCTCCTCCTGAGGTATTATCTCATCCTGGCAGGAAGGGATGCTAACTCAGGTGGTCTTCTATGGGAGGCGGCTGGCTTTGAAGATAACTCTGTCTTGTAGGGGGAGCCATAGTAATTCATTGAGGGTTGGGACAATATGTTTCAGTGTCTTCAGATCTCTGATGAGATGTTCTATAGCAATTGAAATGCCTTTCAAAGAGTTCAGATTGGCTTCAGGAAGATTGAGGAGCGCTGCATTATCTCTGTAAAGATGAGAGAGTGCTAAGGCTTGGACATTCGATCTGCAGTTGCTTTTGGAGGGGGAAGTTTAACTCTCTTCAGAAAGTAGACATAGTGCCATTCTGTGTTGGTGTTTTCTCCATGCTATTGCACCTGGGGATACACCCATTTAAGTATTTAGACAAAATGCCAGAAGAAACATGGGAATCAGCTTGGGATGTCTGTTTCCTTCATTTTATTCCCCCAAAAATCCCTTAATATCCTCTATTTCTTCCTTCCTTTGGAATTTAGAAATGCCTAGTGATGGTAATTTCAGGGTTGAGATAAAGAGCATCACAACTGACCAATCATAATTAGCAAACACTTCTCTTGGGGTGCAGTTCCAAAACAAGGTCTCATTTATCTCTTGTGATAAGAATGCCACACCAAGGTCAAACACAGCATTAATGTTAGGAGCAAGTGCCCTCACCCACCAATTGGTGGCATGCTTCATTATTGGCCTTATGCTTCTCGTAGGGCTGGTGCTGCAATGCCCTATGGGCCTTCAAGGGGGCACTTTTGACAGAAATCCTTTCTTAGTCAGTCTATGCATTCACATTCATAAACTCAGTATGCAGAGTAGATTGTCCGAAGAGATGGGTAAGGCATACAATTTACTAAAGAAGTCTCTATAAAAGCAATTTGATGCTTAGGGGCTTTGTTAAGATTAATAACAATGGTGTTCTTTTTATTTTTTATTTTTTATTGAGCAGAAAGGAACAGCAACACAGAAACCAGCACTACTAGCACAGTAATAGTAACAGAAGAAAGTGACAAAGGGTATCTCGTCAAAACTGAATAGCAGCAATAGGTATAAATACACAAACAGTTAATAAGAATATGCAAACACGAATATAGAACTGATCTAGATCAGTCCGTGCGTTAAAGACAGAACAAATCAAATGAGTTATCCAGATTTATACAATACAGATGAAATGAGTAAAGCGCCATTGTGATTAATACAATCTATACTTATAAAATGACATCTTAGCAGTGATCCAATGTATATACAATGATGGAAGGATAGCAGCAATGAGTAAAACATTTTTAACAGCAAACCACTAAAAATACCAATATCAAGAGATAAGTTATCTCTCTGCCCCCAAAAACTCAGATAAAAGGAGGTACATAAACATTGCCCTTTGGGGTAGACTACCAAAGTGCTATTGTGCTGCAGCTGCTTGAACATGTTAAAATACATAAGATTAACGTGTCTTTGTGGAAATTAGAAAGGTTAGAAAACAACAATAAGACCAACTACAACACTTTATAATTCAGAAAATGGAAACAGTTTTCAAGATATCTCAGATTGCACAAATAGAAGGTCGGGCCCTCCTTTCTGATTAACTCGGGATACTGCAAAGTGGCAGTAAAACTTTTTAAGACCCCTACCCATCTTGCATATGCCTCCTCAATCTTCTTTGTTGTGAACATTTTTTCCAGCCAATCCTGGCATGTTGAGACCCTGACTATTCTCAATTTTTGGAAAATCTAGCAGCGAGCAATCGAGAATACAATTGCTACAAACACCTGCCCCCATTTGCAAATGCTGGATCTCTGACTCTGCTTAGAAACCCCAGAAAGTACCATTCAAGCTTCTGGAACTATCTTAGTCTGGAGACCAAGACTGATAGAAGGGAAAAGCTTTTCACTGACTGCCCCCACTTGTGACAAGTATAAAAAAATCCTGGAGCCAGCCTTCACCTATTGGCAACAAAAGCAATAATGCTCAACCAAGAGATACATTCTGTGCAGGGCTATAGTACATCATGCATCGAGATAAACAAGACATCCTCTTAAAATTTGCTGCTCTTAAAGATTTGCACTCTATTTCTGAAATAATCTGCCAATCACTATCAGAGAGATGGCATTGTATAGTCAACCACTTTTTTTCGAAAAAGGTAGTCACCTGTTGCCCCATGGTTGCATAATACCCTAGACCAGTTTCCAATTCCCTAGAGCTTAGACCTTAAACGCAGACACTTAGCAGGATGAGTATCTTGACTAGATTCCTGACGGTAGTCACAAAAAAAATGAATAATCTGCTTCAAACCCCAAATTAATACTTGCAATAATCGCCACACCATGCAAGAAATTCTTGCCATGTAATGCATTTAGCCCTCAAGATAAAGTGGCCCAGCTCCTTGAAGCCACAAGAGTTCCAATATCTGATCTGAGTACGTAGTATAGTCAATCCAGCATAGTGACACTCCTGCAATGTAAGAAACGTATAATCTGCTGGAATGTGTTTTGATACATACATAACTTGCAAGAGACCTCCGAGCTTTAGGAGCACTTTGTATATGGTTTTTTTAGGGAACTTTGCTGTCTTAATAAAAACTGGCAACCTAATTGCCACTTTCTGCATCATTTTATCTATAAACGAGAGATCAAGCAACCTACTTCCTTCCAGTGATCTTGCCAAAATATCCAAAAGGGACGCCTTATAATATGTCTGCACATGAGGAAATGCCAGCCCTCCCTGTAAAATATCTAATTGTAGAACAGAATATTTTACCCTAGGAGCCTTCTTATTCCAAACAAAATGTCTAATGAGTACATCTAAGTCCCTTATATAGTTGTCACTGGCTTGATAGGGACTTTTGAAGAAAGAAATAGATGCAGAGGTAAAATGGACATTTTAATAAAAGTGACCCTCCCAATGGGTGTCGGGGAAGAAGTGCCCATCTTTCCAATAGCCCACAACATTTGTTCAACTTTGCCATATAATTTCATTGAAAAAGCTGGGTGTAGTTATTAGTCACAAACACATCTATATAGCGAATTGGGCTTTTGAGAACAAGCTTCTTGCTGCAGAGAAACGGGAAGATTGTAAACAGGAATATTAAACAAAATTAACTCTATTATTTACATTCCTTTTATGCTCCCCAATGCTATTAAACTACTCAAAACCATCCAGAACACTCTGGACATTTACCTCGTCATGTTTTAAGTATAAAATAATGTCATCTGCAAAAAACTTTAATTTAGACCAGAAACAGAAGCCCCAATCGCATCATTACTCCAAATCCTGGCAGCCAGAGGCTCAATAAAAAAGTAAATGAAATAGGGGATAGAGGACACCCCTGACGTGTTCCCCTATTGATAGCCACTGTTTTTGCGAGGCTGGAATTAAAAAATATCTTTGCTTCTGTCCCTTGACATAGATTCTCCAGCATCCAAATGAATTGAGCGGGGAAACCAAACTTTTTATGACCATAAAACATTGTGTCCCAGTTAACCAGATCAAATTCCTTCTCTGCATCGACCATCATTACTGCTGCACTGATCTGGTTCCCTGAGAAATAGTCTAATGTGTGTATTAAAAAGCCAGTGTTTGCAGCCATTAAGAGATTAGAAACAAACCCAGTCTGATCTAGGTAGATTAAAGCCTGAGCAGCTGGAGTGATACGAATAGCCCATATTTTAATCAACAACTTATAATCAGCATTCAATAACCGAATATGTCGATATGAATTAACATTGCAAGGGTTTTTATCTTTTTTTTTAGAAAACTAATGATCATGGATTCCTTGAATGACAAAGGAACTTCCCCACCCTCCTTAATAAAATAGATTAAATCAGTTAGAAAGGGTACATGTTCAGTTGCAAAAAATGTAAAAACTCTCTGTGAAATCTGTCATTCCCGCATGTCTTTCCACTAGGCATTTTTACAAGAGTTACCTGTACCTCAGATTATGTTAGAAATAATATTTTCAGCCACAGATTTTGCCAGCTGAGGCAACCTTATGTACTGATAGCATTGGCATATGCTTAATTGTAAAATCAAATACTTGGCTTTGTACAGTGATCTATAATGCTGGAAAAAAACCTGGGACACTTCAGCCTTCTCTGAAACTAATTTTCCGGTATCAGGGTTCTCTAACTTCTTTAAAATCGCAGCATCCTGCTTGACCTGTGTTCACCAAGCCAACAGTTTGCTAGTCAGTTGACTCTCTTCACAAACCAGTTGCTGAAATGCCTTACAACTGTTCATTTCTTCCATAATGAAAAAGTCTCTCAAATTTTGCTTAGCCTTTTCAAGCTGTTTCTCTAACAGAAGCTGTTTACCTATAGGCCTATTCTTAATCTGAAGGGCTTGATCTACTACTGATTGCAATTCTGCTATTTGATATGCACACAATGTACTTTGAGGAACTGTATAAGCACTAATCTGCCCATGGGCTGTGGCCTTAAAAGCTTCCCACACTGAATATAAGGGGGCCATATCCATGTTTACCAGAAAAAAATCCCTGATGAATTTCCTCATTTCTATGAGCCATTCTTGATTAGTAAGAAAAGTCTTGTCCAACTGCCACCTAGACCGTTCTCATCTAATTGTATCCAGCTCAATCATAACAGTAACCAGTGAGTGATCAGAGAAGGCATTAGCCCTAATCTCTGATTCCGAACCCGCCCTTGTGATAGAATGGGAAATGTTTTAAAAATCCATAAGGGAATCAGTATGAAAATGATGTGAAAAGCATGTATATTCTAGAATACCTGGATGATCACAACTCCATGGATCATTTAATTGGAAATCCTGTTTCAACATTGACTGGTTCGGTGAAGGGTTTGGTTAGGACAGGAAGAAAATGGCCCTCAAGCAAATTGGCACAAGAATATAAGAATTGATGAGTGATTACGGTACTGCCAGGTCAGGGGAAACAAACCTCAGCTAAAAAACCCTGGGAGAGTGTGGGTAGGAACCCCCACTGGAAATTCTGAACAGGTCCTGCGCACACGTTTCTCAGGGTGTGAGTTCTCAGTGTAAAATCATCATTTAGAATTATTGTTTGTACAAAATATGAAGGTCAACATCAGGAATGTCTTTCAAATAGAAGTTTATGACACGTTTCATCAAATAGATACAGAAAGAAAAACCAGCCGACATGTGTTTCGTCATACGGAAATCATCCCGTGACTCTTCAAGGCTGGGAAGGACACAAGGAAAAGGGTATAATATACAGAATGTTACGAGAGGTACAGGCCATAAGATGGGAAAACAGGTCACAACAAAAACAAGGTACACTGGACAGAAAACCCATAGAGGGAAAAGATCTGGAAAAAGAAGAGTACAAAAAGAAATTGAGGTCCGGGGACAGGAGGAAACAATAACATCCAGAGAAGAAGTTCAGGTAGTCAATCTCTCGTCCAAACCACTCTCTGAAAATATGATTTCCCTATTGAGCAAAGGCCTTAATTTCAATCCCCATGAATCAGGGGACCTTTGCAGATTCAAAATAGATCTATTCAAATTCATTAGGGGACTAAAACTTAAAAAACATTTTTGGGTGATTCCCAGTGTAGACATCAGTACCAAGAGTATCTGCAATACCAATCTCTTAAACCCCCACAGCATCAACGACATCAAGGCCACACACTTATTACTATCACTTACGGACACGGAGGATGCTCCCCGCAGTATAGAACATCTTATGCAGGACCTAGACATAGACATTGACTCTACCATCTCTAGTGGTCCTAAAACTAAATCCAAATGGACACCGACACTACCAGGAGGGAACTCCAGAGATGTCTTCTACAACCTGGTTTTAGAAGACTTAGACAAATACGAAAACAAAACTCTGACTAACAAACGGAGGTCGAAAGACAACTTGACTAGAAGTGAACGCCTAGCCCTTAAGACACTGAGCACAGACCTGGATATTATCATTAGAGAGGCGGATAAAGGGGGGAACGTGATAGTCATGAACAGTACTGACTATCATAATGAGATAATGACGCAACTGCAAGACAACACCTGTTACGAACTCCTCAACAACAACCCCACATGCCCGTTGACTCTTATGATTAATAAAAACCTTTCAGATTGGCACATTCAAGGTCTCATTGATGAAGATGAGGCACTTTACATGAAGGTAGTGAGGCCCACTTTCCCTTGGCAATACACCCTCCCAAAAGTACACAAACAAGCTACTTTTCCACCGGGAAGACCCATTGTGTCTGGCATAGGAGGGCCCACGGAGAGATTAGCACAGTATGTGGATCTTTTTCTTAGCCCTATGGTCAGAAACTTACCCTCCTATATTCAGGACACTAAATATATCTTAGCCGATATATACCTTGCCGATGTCCAATGGCAACCAGACATGATCATGGCCACACTAGATGTGGTATCACTATACACTTCCATTAAACCGGACTTAGGTCTTGAGGCGGTAACATATTTGCTACACAACAGACCAGCAACACTCTGGCAGCATACAAGTGTGCTCACAGCTATGATGGAAATCATACTCAACAATAACTACTTCATATACGACAGACAATGGTACAAACAGATTAAGGGCGTAGCCATGGGCTCGAGATTTTCACCCTCCTTCTCCAACCTTTATATGGGCTCACTTGAAGCAGAGTGGATATGGGGTAAGAAAGGGGCCACATGGACAGACAGTATAATTTACTGGGGATGTTACATTGACGACTGCCTTCTTCTTTGGTCTGGTTAGCAAGAAAAATTAGTGGCTTTCTGTGACCATCTTAACTCTAACGACATGGACATGCGCTTCACATGCACCTCCAGCACTAACAAAGTGACCTTCCTGGACGTAGAACTGCATGTAAAAGAAAACACACTACACAGTCGACTCTACCGCAAAGAAACCTCTTGTAATGCCATCCTGCATGCGAAAAGTTCCCATCCCATACATCAAATACAGGCCATTCCCTATGGAGAGTTCACAAGAGCAAGAAGAAACTGTAGTGAAGATACTGAATTTGAGAACTGTCTAACTGACATGAGAAACAGATTTACCAGAAGGGGTTACAAACCCCACATCATACAAAAAACTTCTCTGAGAATTGGGAAAACAAAGAGAGACAAAACCCTTCTTGTGAAAGAAAAATCCAAATCTAAGACCCAACCAGTTAGGCTCATCACAGACTATAATGAGATAAGCGTGGTGATAAGAAATAGCTTCAACAAACACTGGGACACTTTACGAGCAGACAGAACGTTAAGGGAGTTCAACACAACAAGACCTCAGATCACCTTCAGACGTGGTAGAACTCTGAGAAATAGACCTAGTCCCACATTCCCACGCACCACCACAACCTCTTCCTGGCTCACTACACACATGAAAGGTTTTTTCAAATGTGGCTGCTGAGGGGTTTGCAAATGGGCTCAGAATGGTACAAAAACCTTCTCAGGTGCAACGATACGCAAGTATGGCATTATTTGCAATATCAACTGCAACACGAAATATGTAATCTACATTCTGGAGTGCACATGCAAGAGACAATACGTTGGTAGCACCATCAGACCTTTGAAGGTACGAATCATGGAACATGTCAGAGCAATGCAAAACGGAGATGCTAGATACCCCATGGCCCTGCACGTAGCATCATGCCCGACGCAAGGGACACACAAGAAACTTACATTTTTTGGTATGGATGTCACTCAACCAAGTGTCAGAGGTGGGAATCGCGAACTCAGACTGAGACGTCTGGAGGCAACTTGGATAATGCGTCTGCATACCGTGAGACACGGCCTGAACATTGACCATGAATTACAATACTTCCTAGGAACCTAATAGCCCATCTTGAACAGGGCCACTGCCCTTTTGTCTTTACACATTCTGATTCCGATCTCTGTCGTTTTGTCTCAAGTGACAACATCACACCTGTGACATAGCGCAATCGGCAGCAAATTTCTGTACTTTGAACATTGTTCATTTAGCTTTCACATTGTTATATACCTTTTTGACTTGAGATTAGTATGTTGCAACCCTATTTCACTAACATGTATTATTTCATGCACCTACTGACCAATTGTACTAGCAATAGCATTCTCATATGTTTTTGACTCCTTTTGTTTTCCAGCTCACTGAATACGAGTGTAAATGTACATTTCCACGTCGTTAACATCTCATTTCAATACCATTTGTAATTATTTCTATATTTAATCAAATATTTTCTTCACTGTGTGCAACCTTTTTGTACTATTGTTACTTATCAATCTATTCCATCTCACACCGTCTGCTTTTTTTCCTTTTTCCTTTTCTTTTTTTCCTTTTCCTTTTAGAGCATAGTCCCCCCCTTTTTTAATTAGGATGCCTATTAGATTTACATCCGTTGCATTTCCGGTTACCTTTCTTCTTATTTTTGCCCTCACTTCCCTTCTGCCATTTTCGGTGGAGTTCAGCGCTCTAGTCGTTTTCCATTGCTCATGTTATAAACACTTCCTGCGTTCACTCTCATTCCACTAACCGGAAGACGAGACGGTGCAGTCTCCCACCGACTGATCACTATGGTAAGCTTTCCTCCCGCACCCTGCACTCGAAACCCTCCAATTTTTTACCCTTTGGCCATAGAATTCATTTTGGCTCTTCCATTTTAGGTCTACCCATAGGATAGACGTATACGTCCTCCTACATTTCACGGATTACGAACCTTGGGGTTAGTGACTGACCTGTCCTCCCCTCTACTCGTTGTGGCACATCCACGCACCTTTCATTATTTGCTCATCTCACCGACCGGAATTTAACTTTCACCGGTCCAGCGGTGAGTTGCTCATTCCATCAATAACATGATTACGATTACCATACTCGCCCTGTCTTCCCGCCGACTCCCTTTTTTCTTTTTTCTTATATAATTTCACCTTTCTCCCCAGATTGTACGCACAGCCGCGTTCTCATCCCTAACAGGTAGATTTTTTACCTTACTCCCCTTTACTCTTAGCGCGCTCCACGGCATGATTGTTAGACTTTTTTTGCGTCTTGTCTTTTTTCAATTACCCTCGTGCGCCTGCACTTACTCTCCTGCTTACCTTCATGCTACTGGATTTTGGCTAAAACGCAATTTGTGCAATAAGTTTGGCTATTGTTTGTCTTAAATCATCACTCATGCTGCACCCACCAACACAAGACTTTCACCACAATCGCCTTGTTATGGCACACAAATTTTGATCACGTCCTTTTACGTTCAGATCTAGAATTTTACCAAAAGCGGTTTCCCTATCGTAAAAGTGATTGGTTCTTTTGTCCATTATTATTGTGTTGTTGTCATTACTTGAACATCCCTATGTCATTTTATCCAGATAAAATTAGATTCAAGTATTCATTGCCAGATCCACTGTTATTAATAATCGTTTAGTTAACCGTGCTGCATCCAACCCAGACTCCGTTTCTTTATCTTTGGCATCCTGCTTATTTTGAAATTTATTTTGCAAAAATTCTTTGATCGCTTAGATAATTTCACCTTGTAAACACGCTCTTGACATTTCGCATGTGACCGGCTTTTGGTAAATAATTATGACTTTGCTTTCTTTAAAAATTATGTGAATCCAAATCACTTGTCACGAGACGCTACTCTAGTGCCCTTGCAGTTAGTCACAATTTGTACTTTTCTGCACTACTCTCCTAAGGTCTCCATTTTAACTGGGTGCTCTTTTCGTCGTCATCACCTTCACTTTTGTTTTACATTCTGTATATTATACCCTTTTCCTTGTGTCCTTCCCAGCCCTGAAGAGTTACGGGATGATTCCCGTATGACGAAACACGTGTCGGCTGGTTTTTCTTTCTGTATCTATTTGAAGAAACGTGTCATAAACTTCTATTTGAAAGACATTCCTGATGTTGACCTTCATATTTTGTACAAACAATAATTCTAAATTATTGTTTTACACTGAGAACTCACACCCTGAGAAACGTGTGCGCAGGACCTGTTCAGAATCCTGTTTCAACATATTGATCACTCTCTCAGTCTGGGGCTTCAATTGATTTTTGGCTTTATTAGATGTATCAAAAACCAAATCCTGAATATATTTAAACTCCCCTCCTAGAATTATTGGTCCCACTGTTCCCATTGCGATATTTTAACTTTGAGGTAATGCATCTAACTCATCGGTATCTGTGGCGTAATAGTTGACGAGATTCAAAAGGGTGGCATTAGCGACAGCTTTAAGTCATAACCACCTACCAGGCCCTAAATAGGTAAATTACCATCCAATCAACCCTCCTCCCCAAAAATATTGCAACGCTCTTACTGCCAACCCTGCCGAAGCAAGGTAGGAGCACGGATAATGTTTCTGAATATTTGGGGTGTTGTTCTAAGATGGGTCTCCTGTAAAACTCAGATGTCTGGGGAGCCCGAGATCAGTCACCTAATCAGACCTCCATGTTTATGCTTATTTAAAATGCTGTCTAACTTTGAACCCCATTACGTAGATACAATTATCTCGTAAGCACACCTCTTATGTCACTAAACGACAGTGCTTGAAATCCTGTTTTGATTCTGCTGATTTTAAATATATGTGCTCCCCACCACTCTCTGCCGCCAACCCAGAAAGTAATCCACAAAAACAAAATGAACCCAATCCCAGTGAGGGAGCAATTGCCACAATACCCCTCTTGCAACTCCACCATCAACAAAGGATGTCATGGAGTTGCACCCTCATGCACGTGTGACCCTCAAGCCACATCCACCCCAGCCATGAAGCATAGAGCACTGAACATCATGACATGAACAGAGAATCATTCGAGATAGATTAGAGATTTTCTGTAGGAATTCCTGAGCATCTATAATACTAGTAAAGAGATAAAGCTGCCCTTTAACCAACAACTTCAATTTATAATGATGTAGAATAGATGCCTGGCCACCCTATGTCCTGAACAAGTGCAGCATTTTTATAAAGTCTTTTCAACAACAAACCGCTGACGCTGACATATCTGCAAAAATAAGGCATTGAGGTATATCCAGAGCTGAAACATTTTTTTCTCAGTTGCTTTGGCCAAGATAATCCAAAAAATTGAACAGGATGGTGCATGGAAATTTCGAGCTTGGAAGACGATGAGCCCTCATTATAGTTAGATCCACAAATAGTCAGGTAGTACATTAGTTCTAATAAAATGTGTCCACCCATTGGTGGAACCTGTCAACCCTTACATCCCTCTGGGAGCCCTAATATACTCAAATTTGAATGTTGTGATTGATTTTTGAGCTCCTTCATCTTATTCTCCGAAAAAACCTATGCTTGCGAAACTGACTGACTTCTTCCTGGATAGTAGAAACCTGATTTTTGATTTCAGAAATTCCTTGAGGATCTCTGAAAGTTGAACCCAATTTTCTTCAATTTTGGACAATCTCTTATGTAAGGCTGCAATTTCAATCGCCTGTGAGACCTTGAACTCTCTTATCTCTTCAGGAATGATATTAAGCATACTTCTGAAAGTCACATACCCCGCTGTCTGCATTCCTCATATACTCTTGCTGCTGATACTGCTGCTGCTGACACTCAAGGGGTCAGAGGTCCACCACTGACTCAAGTTGTGACTGGTCATGTACCGCACTGCCAGATTCCGTTCTGGGGGGCAGCAATACATGGTAAACAGAACAGTCCACCTGAGAATTGCCTGATCTTGTCATAGATATGGGATCCTGTACTACTGGTGGAGCTCACGTAGTTGTAGACTGAGATGCAGCCTTTGGGAGGGTTTTGCAAATTTTGCCTTTATAAACAAGGGGTAATATTTTGTTTTAACCTGGTTTGAATCCACCAGATTTGTCTCAGGATAGGTTTTAGTATTCTCATTAATCTGATTTGCAATTTGATTGTTCTAGAAAAGTCCATTGAGTCCCTTGAATTTTCTGCAAGCCGCTCGAGTACTACATTTCCAACCACAACCGCAGTTCCCTTCTGAACAGATTGTCCTCATTGCTCGCTGAACTCGCTGGTGTCTTTGAGTATATTCTCAACTGGAAACTGTGAGCAGCGATGGACTTTGCTTGTGCTGCTCGCCTTTTTGCTCTCTGAGCCAGAGTTGGAGAAGGATCCAAATTTCCAGCAGTATTTACTGACTTGAGATGCTGCTTTCTCGTATTTTAAAAGGAACTTTATACCATACGTTGAACAAAACCTTTCTGCTGCCAACCAGCGTATCTTCAGTGTATCTCAGTTTCAGAGACCCCCTTAACACTCTGCCAATATCACAGTCCCTTTCAGAGATTGCTGCATTAGCCTCCTTTAGCAGTCATGTCCAAACACGAACTGCAATGCTGGCAGGAGGGCGGGACAGATTGTGTGCACTAACAGCAGAGCATGTGGGCTACACTTGCCATCCCCCAGTTCAACAATGGTTCCCTAGGATCTAATCTACGTTAATATGTTTCTGCCTTTTGCAGTCCCTAAAAGGATCACTGGCAATTCATCAGGACCTGTAATATAGTGCCTAATCTACATATAGGTCTCAACCTAGGTCAGGTGATATTCAAGAGATGCCTGTATGCTGAACCCACACCTGGTGTCAGAAAATATAACTACAGTTACCTCTAATCTTAAGGTTGCACATGTAGTACTTGTGTAGAACCTAAAATGTAAAGAAATAAGACATACCACATGTAACACATGTGGATTGCTTCTTTGATATCAAATGCTCTTAGACATATCGAGCTGCTGTTGGTTTATACTTTTCACATTTAGAAAAGCATGCAGCATGCAAATAAATTCATGCCTCAGTTGGTTGATGTAGTGGATTTATCAGGAAAGCATAGATGAATTTCACCTGGGACTCAGAGAGAGTCTAGCCTCATCAGTACACATGAAGAGAGAAGATCAATTTGACCACCCGTATAGAACGGTTCTCACCTTATAAAGTGTTTGATAGGGGAAAGGCACAAGCTTAAGTTGAATCAGTTACTTGTGTCAAGGAAGGAACCCCAGCATTAGCCTACCTATGGAGAAAGGAAGGCCTCGTTTGAGCTGTCATGGGTGGAGTCAGTGCATGACGCGTGTTTTCAGAGTAATCATTTAAGCGTTCCTAGCATAACCGCGTAAGCGTTCAATGTAGTGTATAGTGATGACATGTCCACAAGTTTGTCATCATGAGGGCTGTCCTTATACGTAACAAAAAAGGAAAAAAACATTCTTTTTGAGAAAAGGAAAACATCATTTGAAATCAAATAGTTTTTTGCAAATTCATTATTTTTTGTGCCCTAATTTGTTAATGTGCTTGGATATTGGAATCAGCCTTCAACATTTATTTTGAAATGGCAAAGGGACCTATTGTAAACACACACAAAAAATCTTATTTATTAAAAAAAAAAAGAAAAGTCATTAATTGTTATTAAATAGTTTTTTGAAAACTATGTATTATAATGTATCCTGATTTGTCAATGTGCTTGTATGTTGGAAAATCCCTTTAAAAAATTGTATTGGTTAGTAAAAGGTCATTGGATAAGAAAAAGCCTTGTAATGATGGAAAGGAACACTTTTAATAATGAAAGAGTATAGTCTGGATATTATGTTTGTTTGAGAAGAATGTAGGGGCTGTGTGGAAATAAAGAAAAGGCTTTGAAGGGTAATGCATGTAGTTATATTATGAAGGCACTATGTTAAGTTGAAAACCCTCCTATAGCCCAATGATTATAAAGAAGAGAATGAAGATACCCATCAATTTCTATACTTCATAAATCTATTTGCAAAGTAGGGTTTATCATCATCGAGGCCTTTGAGATGGGTTTGCAATTTGAACACCCATTTCTGTTTCTTTTCAAATAGACATTCTTTGGTGATGTCCTCAGATGCTTCCATGACAATCCACTTCATGTTGTCTGGATAATGTTTAGATTCAAGAAAGTAGCTGTTTAAATTTGTGGTATCCGGCCACAGCAGATGTTGCTCCTGTGTTCATTGATCTTAGTCTTGGTGATTCTCTTCATCATGCCCACATAACGCAATCCACAAAAGCAGGTGATCAAATAAACACAATTTCTCATATTGCAATTAGTGTGTTTAATCAGACGCAATTTATTTGACAACCCCATCCATTTTTCCCCATCCATTTTTACCCTTGTACTTAGAGCCTAAGTATGGACCTCTTTGATTTTAGGCACAGTATTGTACAATTAAATAGACTCACATGTCTCCAAAGAGCTGAATTTAAGGGTAGACATTTTTCAGAACCCTTTCAGAGCATCAGGCTGCATGCTTGGGCTACTGGACCAACCGTGGGGGTTGAGGACTTTTACTAGTGATATTCCGTGGCACGATCTCCTATGTTATGTTATTTGGATTTATAGAGTGCAATTTATTACCTGAATGGTAGCTTAAAGCTGGATGGATCCTGACCTACTTGGCTCAGTAACCTTTCTTCACTTGACTCTCAATGGTAGACGTGACTGAGCAGTCTAAGGCTCCTTCGGGAGGTAAGAGTGTGGATACAGATAAGTGAACATGGCTCATAACTCAAGGAGCACACAGTAGCAGCAATAATTCAATGTCCCACCAAATACTAACTTTAATATATAAATATGTGTTTTATTTTTAACTCTACGCATTTAAAAGAAAGCTGCAACATTCACAGACAACAACGCATTTCCCTCTTGAGGTCAAGGCTTTAGTGTTTCATTGGCAAGTCCCTGTCCCATCCATTCCTCACAATGTAATCGGAGTTATTCCCCAATCGCAGGAGACCACATCCAGGCAATGCTCACTAGTAGGCCTTACCTCAACAGTCCATTCGGACTCTTTGCCTAGAGTCAAAAGTGTCTTAGCACAGCAGCAATGCTAGCAGCGCTGTTAGCAGAGAGTCCCATGGGGCCAGGTAGGCCAGTAACATGTCTTACCCTCTTCAGTAGAGAGGATGTGTGCAGCGTCTTGGAGGGCCCCATGCCGGACATTCTCAACAGCTCTGGTTCTACAAAGGTTTGTCGTGTGCATGCAAGCCTCGCAGCGGCACTCAGCAGATGCAGGCTTTCCACTGAGCCTACGTGGTCATGCTCCAGCAACTATCTGTGGGGTTTCTCAGCACCTCCTGCAGGATAAGTGTCCACACTCCCAAAGAGAGGGGTGTTTCCAATGCTCCTAATCTCAATCCTGTTGAGGCAACAATTCTTCCATTGCACCTCACTCGATCCACGAGGTCAGGTCAGATGCAGTCCTCATTCCTCCTGGTAACCTATAGGTCACCTCAGTTCACAGTTCACAGGCTCCTGCCCGGTCCACGCAGCACAGTTATTCCCATCCGCCTCTCCTGACATACAGGGTTGCAGCACCAATGCCACACAAGTTTTTGGCTCTTACCACATGGCAGTCCTTACCAGAGCAGCCTCTCCAGGCATATGGAGTCACAGCTATGGTGTTGAATAGGCATTCATCCTTCTCCACAAGGCAGACTCTTTTTCACATTGACTCCTCCTGGCACACAAGGTGCCACAACAGTGCTGCACAGACTTCCGCCCTTACCACACGACAAACTACATGCCATCTCCTGGCATACATGTGTCACTAACTCAAGTCTGCACACAGGCAATGACCCAATCGGTGCAGCAACCGCCTCCGCACACCTCGCACTAGGTGTCCACTCCACAGGGCTCCCAAATAGACCTCACTCCCTACTAACCTTCCATTACTGTGAGGGTAGACATTTTTTATACGCCCCTCATGGTTAAGCAAGACCACAATACGTGGGACAGGATGCCATAGCACCGCCCACACACATTATGCGTGTTTGCCTATGACAACAAAAATCAGCATTTTGGGAACCAGATAACAGTACAGTTGGACACTCAAAGCAGGGTTACAAGTCGATTACCATGCAGAGGACTTTTCCATCCCAACAAAACTGTTAGAGTTACTGCATGTGATACTGGATATTACATCATAATTAGGAGAAGACGTAATCTGCCATGCAGAGTTCCTTGCCAGGAGTTACACAGTGTTAAAAAGATATATTTGCAGAATCAAGAACCTACAATTGGGAAATTGTCCATGTGTACTGGCACCATAAGTGAGACATTCTTTTATCCCATCAAGGATGCTCAAACCCTGGAAAAAATTATGTTTGCAACAGTGGACAGAGAAACAGTGTTCCATAACTAAGTACAGAAGATTTCAAGGGAAAGCCATCACCCATATGACAATGATATTTGTTCTTAAAGCATCCAAGAGGAAGATAAGGATATTCTTTCATTTGTTTTCTAGAGGCAAAATTAAAAACTCAAATTTCTGACCTGGTCACATGAACCTTTTTACATACCCCTTGTTCAAAGTCAATAGAGAGCTCCAGCAGCACTTGAATCATCTGGCTTATATTAAATTAGCAAGTAATAATACAGACACAGGCTGCACCACATAGTAATCCTGGTTATTTGTATATCGCTTTTAAAAAGTTATGCTTATGTTATCAATTTCCTTTCCTTCATTACTGTCAGCATAACTGGGTGTGCAACAAAATGATTAATATTTATAATATAGAATGAGCTACCATTTCAAGTAATATTCAACAATTGCTAACAGAAATCCTAAATTTCTCCTAATAATTAATTTCGATCATTTCTAGGTTTCTTTTCTCTTTTACCTAGTGTTTAATTTTCAGCTTTCTAGTTCATTTCCAATTTCTTAAACTAATTGCTTTCCAGTGGTAATGGCCTTTTTAATTCAGAATGCTGGTGAAAAAGAACTATAGTAAAGCATAGATACATCACTTCATATAATGGTCTGATAATGTTAATTGAATGTCAGACCATAGTCCTGTTTATAATAAATAATCCCACAATTGTTTTACTTGTCAGTTTACCAACACATGGCTGTCAGCCCTGGGTGAATTTACATGAACCGGAATTACCCAAAAGTGTGGATGATTCAAGACTTGATATTCCTGAAGATTTTTGCGAAGGTGAGGATTTGAGTTAAGTCACTGATGTACGCAGTACGGAGTCAGTTTTCTATTGTTTGACTTGACATCTAGCCATGTAGGGAAAGCACGCTCCTAGATGAACCTACAGCTTTTTTGTGATAACAATATATTTTCTCCCTTAACAATCATATTGAACGCACATTTATTGAAGTGTCCCATACTCTTAATTTTCTACATTTGTTGATATAGCATTGTTTTATTAGGTATATAGACACAGTAAACACAAATTGGAATATTTTTCCATGTCTATAGCATGTTTATAGTATGATGGTCAAGCTTGAACAGTTTAAAAGATGCCAACAGTTAGTGAATTAAGTCTCTGCAAAATTGTTTCTGTGGGAGAATATAGTCTGAAGAATTTCTCCTTTGATTTTTATTTTTGGTACTGTCTGTAAATTCACTTTTCATAGATTTTTTTTGCTTTAGGGCACATCATTAACAATTTTTAGCACAATTCTTAGGATTGATTATCATTACATACAAAGTATGAAGACGATGTTGGGGGCAATCACTGTTTGACTAGGACAAAAGTGTCATTACTTTTTGTGCCTTGATGCAAATGGAAGTTTTCTGTGATCTATCAAAACCACACCATCTTAAATGTCAAATCCACTTCGGTTTTAAGATATCCCTGTATTCGGAGATTATCCTTCCATCTAGTCATCAACCTTGGGTGTAACATTGCTATAAACTATTAAGTCCTGGTTCGTCAACAACAATATTTTCTCCTCTGTATTATTGAACTTTGTCACATATTTCTTGTGATGGTTCTTATCTTATCATTTACGATAATCTCCACATTGTTAACCATGGCCTAGAACACGTGGTAATAAATATCAGCTCTCATTTAGGTTTTCAAAGTTAATATGCCGTGACTTTAGCCTTTTCTGGATAGGAATATTGAGTCCTTTCAATTTTCATGAATATGAAGTGTGGCATTCAATTCCTACCACGCACTTTAATTCAAACTATACTAAAGAAGAAGTATGATTGCCCTTTTCTTTTCAGTTACCAACCACTTTCTAAAACTTTACTGGGTTATTAAGAATGTAAATCTTCCATGACACCAAGTTAAATGTCCCTTATGACACCAAATTCCGAATCACAACAACAATAGAAAAAAAAGTTATTAGAAAAATTCAATATTTTAATTAGTTGAAATATCTCTTTGTAAAAGCCACAATGATGGGAAGCATTTAGTAAATAGTATGACACATTGAAACCTGATCTGTTACCCATGCTCCACCAGTTTCACCATATGATGGCTTGAATCATTCGCAGCAAGGTAATTAGCCATTTAGGACAGTTATACATTTCAAGCCCAATATTTCAAAGTGCAATGCATACGCAGATATTTGACTGTGTTCCCTAAAAATGCAGGTAGGAATGTAACTGTCCAAATCAAATACTTAAAGAAAGTGGTCTCACCTATGAATCAAATAATAATATTGATTTTTGTAGCAGAACACAACGGTCCAAAACTATAAGTGGCTCTAATTATCAATGGCAAGTGTGTTAAAGGCGCCTTGTTCTCGTTCAGAGTGCTGGTTATGAGAAAGAGGACCTGACTTCCCTGAATCTGAGTTTTTTAAATTGTATTTTATTGCATTGCTGCAGTGTATGTGTTTTTAAATCACTGGTGGCACTTATGAGCTGTGTTCAGTGCTCGAGGGGGGCATCTTGATTCCTCACAAGTTTAGGTCAGTGTTCTAGTTCTTAGGCGCTGACGCGGTCATTCGGCTTGAAAAACCGCCGATGATGCTTCCGCGCCTGGCGCCTTGTTCTCATTCAGAGTGCTGGTTATGAGAGAGAGGACCTGACTTCCCTGAATCTGAGTTTTTAAAATTGTATTTTATTGCATTGCTGTAGTGTGTGTGTTTTTAAATCACTGGGGGCACTTACGAGCTGTGTTCAATGCTCGAGGGAGGCATCTTGATTCCTCACAAGTTTAGGTCAGCAGTCTAGTTCTTAGACACTGACGCGGTCATTCAGCTTGAAAAACCGCCGATGACGCTTCCAAAGGCAAGCCCGTCCATGCCAGACTGGGCCAAGGGGCCAGGACCCCTGCTGCATTCCCCTCAGCTAGCTACCATTACAACAGGGAACAGCTTATCAAACTCAGAGGTAAGATTAAAAGCGAGTGTGCTCATGCTATGCTGCCGGATAAGATGAGTATACTCCTTGCCCTCACTGTGTTTTTAAATGCTGTCCCACTTTTCTACCTTATGGAATCACGGACGGCATTAAAAAGATAAAAATGTTACTCCTGAATTGCCGATCCTTGTCTAAACACTCAACTGAGATACACCAACTTATAGAGGACAATAGCCCAGATGTCCTGTTTCTCACCGAAACTTGGTTAAATAAGGAGTCAGATCCTGCTATTGTTCAAGCTCTTCCTCCAAACTATGTCATCCTGAGGCAAGATCGTGATAGTGGCCGACGCGGTGGCATTGCCATCATTTATAAAAATATCTTCAGATGTAGGTCTACTAATAGTCATTTAACTGACTGTGAGAGTTTAGCTTTCTCAATCAGCTTTTCACCCACCAGCACCATTTCAGGAATATATCATCCCCCAGGCATACCTAGTCATTTTTCAAGAATCTCCCAGACATTGTTGCCAATCTGGCTAGCCCCCTTTCAAATTTCTCAATCTTGGGCGATATTAATATACATTTTGACAAATTGCACTCTAGCTCCACGCTGAAACTTATTGCTGGTCTGGATACATTTCAACTTAAGCAAAAAGTGATTAGCCCTACTCATGATCAAGGCCATTTGCTTGACCCAATTTTTACTAATTTACAGAATCTTACGGTGACTGAGCCCATCCCGGTTCCCTGGTCAGACCATTTTTTACTTTCAATTACCTGGACGCTATGTGACCCCCTGCTGCCTTTTGCAAAAATAAAAAAATGTAGCCACACATGGTCTAAATTGCCTGTAGAAAACTGGATTACTGTGTTAAATAATTCTACTCCCACACCTCATGCTAACCCCACTATTGCCAATAATAATTTTAAAAACTGGCTTGAATCCTCCTTTGACACAGTGCTCCCTAGGAAAGAATCCTTCCATCGAGTAGGAATCAACAAAAAAGCCTGGTATTCTCAGAAATTGAGGCAACTTAAACAAACGTGCAAACAATGTGAAAGGAAATGGAGAATTGATTTTTCGGTAATTAGCACAGCCAAATACAGAGAGGCAATTAAACATAATAAAAAGGAAATAAAGGGTGCTCAAGCTTTTACCATGATAAAATTGTCTCCGTGGCCAATACCCCCGTGAAATTTTTAATATCACAAGATCTCTCCTCACACCTCCCAGCCCTATTACTGCCTCTGATAGTTCCCAGCAGCGGTGTGATGAAATCGCAGAGTATTTTTCGGCTAAAGTCCAAAAGATCTATAAGACTTTTTTACATTCCAATCCCATTAATGACTGTGCAACTACGAAACAACAAGCTCTGCTGGTAGAGTTTCCTCCTCTGTCCTTATCGTCCACGTAGGAACTCCTTAGGCAATTGAAATCGGGCTCTCCCACTGACCCTGCTCCTCCGTCTATTTTAAATCTGGTTCCTGAAATAGTTTCCCCAGTCATACGGGATGTGATAAACTCCTCCCTCCTTAGTGGAGTGGTGCCCCCTCTTTGGAAACAGGCAAGGGTCAAGGCACTTTTAAAAAAGACAAATCTTAACCCTGAGGATTGGGACAATTATCGGCCCATCTCCCTGTTGCCAGGAAGCAGCAAATTAGCTGAAAAACATGTTAATTTGGTACTGTCAGCATTTTTAGAAAAAAAAAATTGTCTGCACCCCTCGCAGACAGGTTTTAGATGCCAACAGGGCACTGAAACGGCCCTTATTGCCGTGATAGAGGAGTCCAGGAAAATTATGGATGACGGAGGCTGTGCTGCTCTTATATTTATAGATCTCAGCGCAGCCTTCGACACTGTTAACCACCAACTTATGGTTCAAAGACTTAGGGAGGTGGGCGTGGTAGGAGTTGCATTGAACTGGCTCCAGTCCTTCCTCGAAAATCGCTGCTTCTGTGTCTATGAAGATGAAGCTGCCTCAGGGCAGATTCCTTTGCGGTGCGGAGTACCCAAAGGATCGTCATTAAGTCCTACCATGTTCAACATCTACATGAGTTCTCTTGCCGAATTGGTATATCCTTGTGGGATCCAGATCATCACCTACGCTGACGATACACAACTGGTGGTATCCCTCAGTCAACAGGACAAATCTGAGTCTGGTCTCACATCATGTCTGGGGAAGATCTCTGAATGGATGGACAAGTCATTCCTAAAACTGAACGGAGCCAAGACAGAATTCATGCTCCTTGGGCACTCCTTCCCTGCTAGTATTGATGCGTCCTGGCCCAGTTGTCTGGGCCCCCCACCTGTACCACAAAAAACAGATTAAGAGTCTGGGAGTCTGGCTCGACTGCAAACTGGATTTAAAAGAACAGGCTCTTAAAGTTGCAGCTAGTTGTTATAGACTTCTCAGGATGATAAGGAAGATTCTCCCTCATCTTCCTT